>NC_140165.1:167050320-167650320 GCF_963971535.1 Notolepis coatsorum | reverse complement strand
TGGAGAGATGTTTAGTACAGAGACTCTGGAGAGATGTTTAGTACAGAGACTCTGAAGAGCTGTTTAGTACAGAGACTCTGGAGAGCTGTTTAGTACAGAGACTCTGGAGAGATGTTTAGTACAGAGACTCTGGAGAGCTGTTTAGTACAGAGACACTGAAGAGCTGTTTAGTACAGAGACACTGGAGAGCTGTTTAGTACAGAGACTCTGAAGAGATGTTTAGTACAGAGACTCTGAAGAGCTGTTTAGTACAGAGACTCTGGAGAGATGTTTAGTACAGAGACTCTGGAGAGATGTTTAGTACAGAGACACCGAAGAGCTGTTTAGTACAGAGACTCTGGAGAGATGTTTAGTACAGAGACTCTGGAGAGATGTTTACTACAGAGACACTGAAGAGCTGTTTAGTACAGAGACTCTGAAGAGCTGTTTAGTACAGAGACTCTGAAGAGCTGTTTAGTACAGAGACTCTGGAGAGCTGTTTACTACAGAGACACTGAAGAGCTGTTTAGTACAGAGACACTGGAGAGATGTTTAGTACAGAGACTCTGGAGAGATGTTTAGTACAGAGACTCTGGAGAGATGTTTAGTACAGAGACTCTGAAGAGCTGTTTAGTACAGAGACACTGAAGAGCTGTTTAGTACAGAGACTCTGAAGAGCTGTTTAGTACAGAGACTCTGAAGAGATGTTTAGTACAGAGACTCTGAAGAGATGTTTAGTACAGAGACTCTGAAGAGCTGTTTAGTACAGAGACTCTGAAGAGCTGTTTAGTACAGAGACTCTGGAGAGATGTTTAGTACAGAGACTCTGGAGAGATGTTTAGTACAGAGACTCTGAAGAGCTGTTTAGTACAGAGACACTGAAGAGCTGTTTAGTACAGAGACTCTGGAGAGCTGTTTAGTACAGAGACTCTGGAGAGATGTTTAGTACAGAGACACCGAAGAGCTGTTTAGTACAGAGACTCTGGAGAGCTGTTTAGTACAGAGACTCTGGAGAGCTGTTTAGTACAGAGACTCTGGAGAGATGTTTAGTACAGAGACTCTGAAGAGCTGTTTAGTACAGAGACTCTGAAGAGATGTTTAGTACAGAGACTCTGAAGAGCTGTTTACTACAGAGACTCTGGAGAGCTGTTTAGTACAGAGACTCTGGAGAGATGTTTAGTACAGAGACTCTGGAGAGCTGTTTAGTACAGAGACTCTGAAGAGATGTTTAGTACAGAGACACTGGAGAGCTGTTTAGTACAGAGACACTGGAGAGCTGTTTAGTACAGAGACTCTGGAGAGATGTTTAGTACAGAGACTCTGGAGAGATGTTTAGTACAGAGACACTGAAGAGCTGTTTAGTACAGAGACTCTGGAGAGATGTTTAGTACAGAGACTCTGGAGAGATGTTTAGTACAGAGACTCTGAAGAGATGTTTACTACAGAGACACTGAAGAGCTGTTTAGTACAGAGACTCTGAAGAGATGTTTAGTACAGAGACTCTGGAGAGATGTTTAGTACAGAGACTCTGGAGAGATGTTTAGTACAGAGACTCTGGAGAGCTGTTTACTACAGAGACTCTGGAGAGATGTTTAGTACAGAGACTCTGGAGAGATGTTTAGTACATAGACTCTGAAGAGCTGTTTAGTACAGAGACTCTGAAGAGCTGTTTAGTACAGAGACTCTGGAGAGATGTTTAGTACAGAGACTCTGGAGAGCTGTTTAGTACAGAGACACTGAAGAGATGTTTACTACAGAGACTCTGAAGAGATGTTTAGTACAGAGACACTGAAGAGCTGTTTAGTACAGAGACTCTGAAGAGCTGTTTAGTACAGAGACACTGAAGAGATGTTTAGTACAGAGACACTGAAGAGCTGTTTAGTACAGAGACTCTGAAGAGCTGTTTAGTACAGAGACTCTGGAGAGATGTTTAGTACAGAGACACTGGAGAGATGTTTACTACAGAGACTCTGGAGAGATGTTTAGTACAGAGACACTGGAGAGATGTTTACTACAGAGACTCTGGAGAGATGTTTAGTACAGAGACACTGGAGAGCTGTTTAGTACAGAGACTCTGGAGAGATGTTTACTACAGAGACTCTGGAGAGATGTTTAGTACAGAGACTCTGGAGAGCTGTTTAGTACAGAGACTCTGGAGAGATGTTTAGTACAGAGACTCTGGAGAGATGTTTAGTACAGAGACACTGAAGAGCTGTTTAGTACAGAGACTCTGGAGAGATGTTTACTACAGAGACTCTGGAGAGCTGTTTACTACAGAGACACTAAGGAAATTCAAACACATTTTATGTGATCACATCACTAGGCATTCATTGCGTGATGAGAGATGAGACCCCAACACACTACCATGTAACAGTTACACACACACACACACACACACACACACACACACACACACACATAACTTTACATGACTACACTTTTGAGCTGGAAGGCTTTCATTATTTGTCAATGGGTGGGTTTCAGCCTGGGGAGAGGTGTAGCTTGTGTCGCCATCCACGAGTCATGTCAGGCTAACCGCCATCAACAATCTTTTAAGTTGGTTTTGCATTTGTTTATTGGTGTGGATACATTTACACCCCAAACACTGGCTTGGTGATACCGTAGGAATTGTGCGGTTGCAGCATTTTGACCGAGGTAAGCCAATAGCTGAAAAACCAAGCTAGCTAACGTCCCCTGGTGAGGTGCAGGGAACAGGCGTCGCACACTGAATAACTTCATACAGGTGTCGCACACTGAATAACTTCATACAGGTGTCGGACACAGATATACATGGTCATGTGAAATCTCTTTCCGTTTTTAGACATGCTGTCCTCAATTCGTGGAGTGTGTCTTTCCATCAACCCCAAAGATGAATTCCTTCCCTGCAAACAAGCGCATCATGCTGGTCACAGACTTTTACTACGGTCACTTTGAGGGAGAGGGAATCAAGCAGCAGGTGCAGAAGACCAACACTACCTTCAAGTGCCAGAGCTGTTTGAAAGTTCTCAAGAATAACGTCAGGTATGACCAGCTACTTTTCAGTCATTAAGCAAGGATATCTCTATAATTTTTAAAGGGGTATGTTCAAAATTCTGGACCTCCATTTCCTACTCGCCAATGATTTTTTCCTGTCGGTGGAAAAAACTAGCTATTTTTAGTGGACGTACTTTGGCGTGCATGTTTTCCCCGCATGATTACATTGCAGCCTGTTTTGCGGCTGCTGGCTGAAGCAATCTCCCTCAATACTGGAACAATTATAAACATCGTTTTCCCTATTATTCATTTAGACCCCACATGGTGGAAAAATAAGAGTCCAGGTTTAAAAATACCGCAATTCCCCATTTTAATGTAGATACACGATGTACCACATGGCCATAAAGAAAACGGGAAGGGAGCAGATTTTGGGCGCCTCAGCCATCATCAACAGGACGACGGTGCACCGCTCCCCTTTACAGACCCGCGTGTGACAAATGACCACTAGCGTACGCGGTGAAAGGATTGCTTCTTTGATTAAATAACTTCGCTTCAGAACATTGCAAGAAAATCATCCGTAAGCTCCTTTTAATGGGGAAACACATTTGGACTGCAACCACATCCTCGCAGCGGAGATCATAGTTCGCCTGCATAAAGATTCCTATTAGGGGAGCTGAGGTAGCAGAATGTACAGGCTGAGAAATGGGGCATGCCTCATCAGGTCAGCGGTGACAGGTATAGGTGGAGAGGCTCACAGCAGCCACGGAGCACCACATCATTAAGCAAAACAAAAAGCTTTGTGTAATTGCTGGTATTATAAGGGCCATTATACATGCTTAGAAGGCGAGGTGCATGGCGAATAGCTGCTAATTTATCTTGTGTTTTTAAATACTCTCAGGACTTGTAGCCTAGCAGCCTCATGCGCACAGGCCCATATGTTGTTTTTAAGTCATTCTTTCCTCGAGAAAGTGGGGGTTGAAGTCGAGGCATCGCAGCTCAATAGAACTCTGTAGAACGTGATCACTCAGTCGAAATAGTGTCTCACCAACAGCTCGAAAGCCCACTTCAATCTACCTACCCTTGGCTGTGATGGAAAGACAAATCATCGGTTTAGAGGTTTTTTATTATTATTATAAAAAGAATTACGTTTGTTTGGCAGAGTTCTTGATAGGACTGAGAATATTAGCTATTCATGTTTTTAAATCTATTCTGAAGGTGCAAATGTTGCTTAATATAGGGTTGTTTGAAATGATTGTCCATTAATTTCTTGAACAGAGTTTAAAGGTCCAATCTTCAACCCAAAACATAACAAAAGAGTAGCCCCACCACTGAAAAACTAAATATGGTGGAGGATTTTAAATTAAACATTTTTTAATGGGGGACTAATAATGCTGGTTTCTTTATTTAGTTTCATTTTTGAGTAATGATGGGTTCAGATTTTTTTTTTTTAAGTGTTTTCACCATTTGCAAGTCGAAACATGTTAACATGTGCATATAGTGTACACAAAGAAAATTCTTCACATCAAAGAGTAAAATGACGTGTCTGTAATGTTGTCTGTTTGTAAGATAAGATATTAATTTATTGTTCCCCTTGGGGAAATCCAGGCATCATAGCAGCATGGGGGAGGGGAGGTACATGTATGAGCAGGGTAATAGTAGAAAGACATAAATATAGGCAATCAAATTTGATCTGAATATGAGAAAAATAAACCGGTTAGTCTGTATGCCCCATCTGTTATATTATGTTACATTAAATATAGCTAATAAATGATTTTTATTTGAATATAGTTTATGTTCATATCCTCTTGTTCCAGGTTCATGAACCATATGAAGCATCACCTGGAGCTTGAGAAGCAGAACAGCGAGAGCTGGGAAAGTCACACGACCTGTCAGCACTGCTACCGCCAGTACCTGACTCCCTTCCAGCTGCAGTGCCACATAGAGACGGCTCACAGCCCATTCGAATCCTCAAGTATGACACGCCAGTCCTTTACGGTCGAACCTGGCATGACCACTTTCGCAATAAAACCTTGAGACATTTTTGTAACTCTCTTTTCCCCCCTCCAGCCAACTGCAAGATATGCGAATTAGCGTTTGAGTCGGAGCAAGTGCTCCTGGAACACATGAAGGACAACCACAAGCCAGGGGAGATGCCCTATGTCTGTCAGGTGTGGTACTTACACACGTGTCGCGGTTCGTTGTGGTCTAAATTGTTATTGAAAACATTATCGACTGCTAACTCTTGTGTTTTATTTCATCTGAGGTTGCAGGTTTGCAGTTATAGGTCGTCTTTCTTCTCTGACGTGGAGATGCATTTCAGAAGTATGCATGAAAACACGAAAGATCTGCTCTGCCCGTTCTGCCTTAAGGTTCTGAGGAGCGGTCATACGTACATGCAGCACTACATGAAGCATCAGGTATGACGCCGAGTTTAATGTTGAGCTTTCTTGAACAGTTATATTATCTTTTAATAATGATAATAAACTTTATTTGTATAGCACCTTTCATACAATAATTGCAGCCCAAAGTGCTTCACAGCAGTAATGTAGACATAAAATAGACATACTGCATAAAATGAGCAGAGCATTGATAAAATAAAAGCAATGCATAAAGTGCAGACATACAATTTGTATAAAATAAACAGAATAAAAGCAATGCATAAAGTGCAGACATAATAAAAGCAGTGCAATAAAATAGCTCTTTTACAGTGCAATAATCATAAAAATAGACATAGAATGAGAGTACAATAATCATATTGTGAGTGTAGTGAGTCTAAGTGGCAGAATGTATTAAACTTTAAAGTAGGGATGCTCTGGTCGTTATTGGGTGACATTCATTCTAAATAGTTTGATCGGCGGTCTCTAATGAAGGCCGATCGGATGATGCAAAAACACACAGCACTTTCTCACCTCACAGCAAGAAGGAGCTCGCTACCTGGATGAAGGCTGTATTGCAGTCGCCTCGTCTTGGGCTCCAAACACCACTCAGCCAGGCCCCAGCTCTACACAGTGACAGCTTGTAGCTACATGCTTGGGCTCCAAACACCACTCAGCCAGGCCCCAGCTCTACACAGCGACAGCTTGTAGCTACATGCTTGGGCTCCAAACACCACTCAGCCAGGCCCCAGCTCTACACAGTGACAGCTTGTAGCTACATGCTTGCAGGGGAATCGCTTGGAACAGAAAACTATACCAGAGGGATTTATGAATGATTATTTATGATAACGTGATGTAGGGATAAATCATGAGTGGTGGCTAACGTTGTCCCGCTAGCTAGTAGTTGGAAGGATTAGCTAACCTGTTGCTGGTTTGGCTGGGTGTGCTCTGAAGCTTGAGATCGGCTGTGATTGCCTTCATTTGGGACGGATCGCACCATGTCTTTCCACGAAGCCATCTTTCAAATTGTAGTATTGTGTGTCGCACTGAACCTCAGACAATGCCACGTTACAAGCCAATGTTATCGAGATTACTTATTTACGGCCCTGCCTGCTGTCACCTGTCACTCAAGTTTCACTCTATGATTATTATCATCTCCGCCTCCCAGCAGTTTGTCAGCTCTAAGGACAATCTGATTCTATAAAAACAATGTTATTTACATTTTTACCAAATAAATATGGGTATGAATAGCACAAAACTCTATTTGATATATTTTGAAACTGGTCAAATGTTTTGGTTGGACTTTATATCCCTGTGATGGGACCATAATGTTTATATCTCCCTGTGATGGGACCATAATGTTTATCTCCCTGTGATGGGACCATAATGTTTATATCTCCCTGTGATGGGACCATAATGTTTATATCTCCCTGTGATGGGACCATAATGTTTATATCTCCCTGTGATGGGACCATAATGTTTATATCTCCCTGTGATGGGACCATAATGTTTATATCTCCCTGTGATGGGACCATAATGTTTATATCTCCCTGTGATGGGACCATAATGTTTATATCTCCCTGTGATGGGACCATAATGTTTATATCTCCCTGTGATGGGACCATAATGTTTATATCTCCCTGTGATGGGACCATAATGTTTATATCTCCCTGTGATGGGACCATAATGTTTATATCTCCCTGTGATGGGACCATAATGTTTATATCTCCCTGTGATGGGACCATAATGTTTATATCTCCCTGTGATGGGACCATAATGCTTATATCTCCCTGTGATGGGACCATAATGCTTATATCTCCCTGTGATGGGACCATAATGCTTATATCTCCCTGTGATGGGACCATAATGTTTATATCTCCCTGTGATGGGACCATAATGTTTATATCTCCCTGTGATGGGACCATAATGCTTATATCTCCCTGTGATGGGACCATAATGTTTATATCTCCCTGTGATGGGACCATAATGTTTATATCTCCCTGTGATGGGACCATAATGTTTATATCTCCCTGTGATGGGACCATAATGTTTATATCTCCCTGTGATGGGACCATAATGCTTCCAGTGGTTGGACTCTATATCTCCCTGTGATGGGACCATAATGCTTCCAGTGGTTGGACTCTATATCTCCCTGTGATGGGACCATAATGCTTCCAGTGGTTGGACTCTATATCTCCCTGTGATGGGACCATAATGCTTCCAGTGGTTGGACTTTATATCTCCCTGTGATGGGACCATAATGCTTCCAGTGGTTGGACTCTATATCTCCCTGTGATGGGACCATAATGCTTCCAGTGGTTGGACTTTATATCTCCCTGTGATGGGACCATAATGCTTCCAGTGGTTGTGATCGGCGGTGGCCCCAAACATCCTGATGGGAGCATCCCTACTTTAAACTTAAAGCAACAATGTGTATTTTTTTCTATTACTCAAATCAAGATCTGGAGTGTGTACGTGTACTACCGGTACTCGCCTTCGCTGCTCTAGCCTCAAAGGGTCTGGTGAGACACGCTTAGTCAGCAATACCAGAAGTATATTATGCCTGGAATGAACGTGACGCAATCATTTCTAAACGCACAGAACGAGCGCTCTTTTTTGCAACAATGGAAAACAAATATGCAGCCAAATATTTTAAAACCCTGCATGTAAGAAGAAAATGGAGAAAGCAACAGAGCAAAGAGGCTCATGAGAAAACACAGACGGTACCGCTTGCAGCCAGCAGGTGCCAGAAATCGACATTGTCGTTTTAAAAACAGTTTGCTTTTGCTAAGAGACGAATGCTAACGGACCATAATGACTTTCACTACCATTAATTACAACACTAACTATTAACTATAATTTTCTCAATGACCAAAACACTGGTGCCGGTACACTTTTTTTTTATATATATATATAAAAGAAAAAAAATGTATAGAGTAAAATCAGATGGGCCTTTTAAACAAAGTGAAGTGTTCTTTTAAAGTCTAGTATGCCCTTAGACAATGATTGAATGGACTCTAATTTTAATTAACTCCAAGCTTAATTAAGTTCAGGAAATCTGATGAGAGTTGCAGTAACATTTTTATTTTATTTATTTACTCAGTTTATTTGATCAGGGACAGTGCATATCAATCAATCAACAGTTATACATTTATAAATGAATACAAATGAAAAACTGTAAATGTGCCAACGTTAGCAGAGTTGCTAGTTTTCAGTTGTAGTCCCTGGGCTAGATGTTAAAGCCTACTGACCCTCCGAAACATAAAACTCCTGAGTGGTATAATTGGAATTGGAACTCACGTGGGTGTCTCCCTGCTGGCCTCCACTCCAAGTCTGAGTTGATTGGTTGTCCACCGAACACCTTACTGTAATACATAACAGGTTGACCGCAATGCCTGCTGTATTCACCAGCCCTAAAAGGGCAATAAACACGTTAGAAAGGAACCGTGTAGAACAGTGGAGGCTGCTGACACAATTTTTTAGGTGAAGCACAAATTATTATATTATATATTAAATTATATTTTTTAAACATCCCCAACGCTGCAACACCCCCATTTCTCCCAGGTGTCGGGCTCCACATTCGCTTCCATTCATTTTGGGGACCATTTAAATATCATCCTTCTGAAGTATAAACAAACTATACTGCTGTGACGATTTCAATAAAACAGACCTTTCTGAGTCAATGGTATGCAGTGGTGTTGCGCAATATGTCGGGGCCCCCCCGCAGGGCAGACCACTCCCCTAAATCAAACCAAGCAGACCATGGCTCGGCGGCCCGATCAAACCAAGCAGACCATGGCTCGGCGGCCCGATCAAACCAAGCAGACCATGGCTCGGCGGCCCGATCAAACCAAGCAGACCATGGCTCGGCGGCCCGATCAAACCAAGCAGACCATGGCTCGGCGGCCCGATCAAACCAAGCAGACCATGGCTCGGCGGCCCGATCAAACCAAGCAGACCATGTACAGTATACAGTGGCTAATATTATAATATACTATCAATACTACTATTGAATATACATACACTATTCATTTCATTTACACTATACATTTCATCAAACCAGCATGTCATGTCTCCCTTAACTGTCGGTGAAAAGAGGGAGAACTACAATGACCAGAATGCCTGGCAATGTTTACTTCCTCCTCCACAGAGGCACTAGTCACTAGATCTGATCAGTGCAACGTACGCTAGCCTAGCCACAAGCTAGCGGCAAACATTCATTCATTTAGGCAGCACCACTAACACAGTGCACATAAATATTATCTGCAGGCTGCATTAGCAGCCAGCAGCCAACGTGATACATTACATTGTGTTTATATGCAGTGATGGGCAAGCTACTTGGAAAATGTAGCAAGCTACACTACAAGTTACTCTCGATTAAATATAGCTCAACTACAATGGAAGCTATCCCCAGATAAATGTAGCAAGCTACACTACAAGAACATGTCAAAAATAGCTAGCTACATCGGCACTACTTTTTTTTTTTTTTTTTTTTTTTTTTTACTTCATGATCAAGTTTCCATCAAACAAATAGACAGGCAAAATAAATGCTCAGTTTGATTGTTTATTATAAAACTGAAACAAGCCCTCGGTCTGGCTTTTTGTGTCATCCTTTTAACATGAACTTGTATTATGTACAACATCCATGAAGGCAAGTTTAGCTGGGTGCAGCCTCTACAAAAGAAAAGAAAGAGACCATTTGGTTTGATACGTTTTTATAGTATACTTTGTTTACTTTTGATTCAGTAATAGTCTTTTTCTTTTCTATTCTATCTTTATGTATTATTTATCCCTAAACTCAGCATCTTCTGGCTGCCTGATACCCTCTCCTAGCTGAAACCTGCCCACTTTATCAACCAAAAACACACTTCTTCAATATCTGAATTTTAACTAATAATAACTGTCTTACTGCATTTTACTATTATGCTACCATGTCTATACTACCACCAACTATGCTAATATGTCTATACTACTACAGTACAGTATGTACTCAAGAGTATAACACTCAAGCTCGACACTGCTAGACAAACAATACTACTTATCCTTGGCTGCTAGATGTACCACTCCTGCTGACTTGTTGTACACAATTTGTAAGTTGCTTTGAATGAAAGCGTCAGCTAAATGACCAAATGTATTTAAATATGTAACTCACAAAACATTCCATGGCCCCAAAATCATGTGGGGACCCCCCCTGGGGGTCCTGACACACAGGTTGAGAACCACTGCTCTAGGTGATATTTTCCCTCTTAGTGTATGTACTATTTATGGTAGTTTGTTTTTTCTTTTCTCCACCCCCATAATATTGTTCATTTTCTGCCTACAGTGAAACATGTTAGTTAAATCTGTTGACAAAAAGTGCACTGACTTGTGTGCTGTTTGGGAACAGTTGACAATGTTTATGTAAAGCTTTTCATCAGCTTACCTGAATATGTGTTCTCAAGTTAGTGCTGGAGGTGTGGGATGTTGAGAGAAGCTTCGTTTTTGGCGGACACAATAAACACATATGTTGTTGTTATTGACATCATCTTCATCAATGCCATCAGCCCTGGAAACATCGAATTCTTCTGCTATTTCGCGCGGACTAACGGTTAGTTCATTCATTCATGGTCTGTTTAGATTTTTTTTACTTCCTGGTTTGCCGAGCTGGAGTGGCATGTCCTGCCCTATCCTGCCTCTGATTGGCCTACCCGTAATGTTTTGGTCTAATCGTGAGTCGTCATACTCATACCTAAACCAACCAACCAATCATAGTGGGTTTTCTCCAATAGCATCCAGCTGCAGGACAGAAGAACACGACACTCTCAGGACCGAAGACACTCTTTTTTTTTGTGTCTGTTTCTCCGGATATGTAGCGTGTAGCGTTTTGCTGACGCTACGGCACTACTTGATTCGAAAACGAGCTGCGCTACAGAGATCGCTACTTGATTCAAAAGTAGCGACGCTACCATCACGCTACTGAAAAATGTAGTTAAGCTATGTAGCGTCGCTACTTGTAGCTAGCTACTGCCCATCACTGTTTATATGTGACATAGCCAAGTTAACAACGTTTCATTCCCTTATTCAGTCTCTAAACAATTAGACTAGCTAACGTTAGCCATTAGCAAAGAACGCTAGCCTAGCCACAAGCTAGCGGCAACATTAATTCATTTACACTAACACAGTGCACATAAATATTATCTACAGGCTGCATTAGCAGCCAGCAGCCAACGCGATACATTGTGTTTATAATGTGACATAGCCACGTTAACAACGTTGCAATCCCTTAATTAAGTCTCTAAACAATTCGACTAGCTAACGTTAGCCATTAGCAAAGAACGCTAGCCTAGCCACAAGCTAGCGGCAACATTCATTCATTTACACTAACACAGTGCACATAAATATTATCTGCAGGCTGCATTAGCAGCCAACGTGATACATTACATTGTGTTTATAATGTGACATAGCCAAGTTAACAACGTTGCAATCCCTTAATTAAGTCTATAAACAATTTGGCTAGCTAACGTTAGCCATTAGCAAAGAACGCTAGCCTAGCCACAAGCTAGCGGCAACATTAATTCATTTACACTAACACAGTGCACATAAATATTATCTGCAGGCTGCATTAGCAGCCAGCAGCCAACGTGATACATTACATTGTGTTTATAATGTGACATAGCCAAGTTAACAACGTTGCAATCCCTTAATCAAGTCTACTACAAGTATGTATTGTTCTCTAAACAGTTAGCTAACGTTAGCATCCAGGCTAATCAGGCTTTCGTTTTACAAACACTACAACTTACTTTTTTCTGATCCAGGTGCATAAGTCCACTTCTTCATGTTGCTCAGTTGCTGGTTTATACTTTGGTCCTAATGTTGGCGCAAAGTTTCATTTAGCCTACTGTGTGTTGTTACAGCTGTACTGTAAACTACTAGCTACAAGTTAGCTTGCCTTCACTGTCCAAGATGGCACGTTCACGTCAACTACAACTACACTAGTCTTCAACTGAGATAGAAAAAAATATATATACATCATCCAGTGCACAACAATAAGTGAACAAGTAATAATAATAATGATGACTTGGATTTATATAGCGCTCTTCACTGACCCAGAGCGCTTCACAGAGTCCATTATTCGTTCATACACAGTCATACCGGTGGTGGTAAGCTACAATTGCAGCCAGAGCTGCCCTGAGGCAGACTCACGGAAGCGTGGCGAATAATCAACGCCTACGGCCCCTCCGACCACCACCAACATTCATTCACATGCATACACATTCATACGAGGCAAGTAGGTTAAGTGTTAAGTTGGCTTGAGCTTGAGCGGGATTCGAACCACCAACCCTTCGATCATTGGACGACCCGCTCTACCCCTGAGCCACGCCGCCCCACAAGTGAATAAAGATCTTAAAATATGACTGATTATATTAGGCAAATTAATGTTCTTCAGGCAAAATGCACACATGAGATGATGGAACACAACTTTGACTAGAACACTGACGCCAGCCCAGCTGCAGTTCTGCATGTATTTTACCAGGCAGACTCTGATTGGATTTGCAAGGCTGCCAATCATTCAACCTCCGTGTATTGGATGTCAAGGGCTGTCAATCATTAAATCCTCCATTCAATGGCAAGAGTTTAACTGCACAGTCCGTGCTTAGATGAAGTTAATAGCCTATTTTGATTGGCTGTTATTTATTATTTATTTAACAATGGGTCAACCTGTGAAGTATTCTGCACGAATAATTACTGCAGGCAATACTGCAGTGCAGGCCTGCTCAGAGCTGTCAATTTTGGCCATTTTTGAAGAAAAAAAAATTCACTGGCATATTTTTTTACAGAGGAAAACATGTATTATAATAAAAAAAATTATAATAATAATTAAAGGGAAAAAAATATATATATATAGGTATATGTAAATTAATAATAATTATGAATTATGAGTGAATTTGTATTTCACGTGTTGTCATAGAGAAACCTCCACTGGTGTAGAATCAATCAAGATTCTAACAATAGCCATAGAAAGTTGCCAGTTTAGTTAGCCCAATTGAAATGTATGAAGAATTTGTTTCTCCAGTCAATAATAATTGGATTAATAATAATAATCAGATTATTATAAATATTTTTGTATTTCCAGACTGAAAATCTTTTACTTTTACTTTTCAGAAAAAAGGAATCCATCGGTGTGGAAAATGCAGGCTGAATTTTCTCACCTTCAAGGAGAGATTAGATCACAAGGCCCACTTCCACAGGACTTTCAGAAAACCCAAAGCTCTGGAGGGCCTCCCCCCCGGCACAAAGGTCTGGAGTAGACATGTGATCACAGCTGCACAATATAGACTATATTTCATATTGCATTTCTTGAGAAGATAATACAGTTGTGGTATTGCAGCTGCAGTCCTTTCTTTTTCAAAAGTCCACAATACCCTTTAAAAAGCTGTTTGAAACACTGAGTAGCTGTACAAAGGTAGATCTTCACACTGATGGCCAATCTTCAGTGTTGCTGGGGCTTACTGTAATCCACGTCTCAAGGCTCCCACAATCTCATGTCTCGAGGTTAAAAGATAATATCCTGAGCTCGTCTCCTCACTATCTACATCTCACCTTCACCATCGAACATGCACCACTTTAAATCCAGCCTTAGATCCTTTACATCCCGGTTTCTTAAGCTATAGGTTGGGACCCAACATGGGACCAACACGAAACACTAGAAATATGTTTGACACATTTAAGATAAGATATTCCTTTATTGATCCCCTTGGGGAAATTCAGGCGTCATAGCAGCATGGGGCAGAGGAGGTACAGGTATGGCCATGGTAATAGTAGAAAAACGTAAATATAGGCAATACAAGTATAATAAAGATAGTTTCAATCTCTACCATGCTTTACATTGTAATGAAGTACAGAATAACCAGCATTCCAAATTCCGCTACAGTCAGAAACCTTTGTTTTTCGAAGAATGGGTGTTGCTAATGTTTTGTATACCTGTGTGTGTATATGGGGTTAATTCAAATTGCAGCGTCAATATCAATTGGATATATTTTGTGGCCCTATCTGTAATGCAATTCGAAAGTGTATTGTAATAACACAACCATGACCCTAAAATGAAACGCAACTCTGTTGTCGGCGTTCCATCTCTCCTTCCAGGTGACTATCCGGGCCTCCCTCCCAGGGACTCACCCAACGGCATCACCCAACGCTGCCGAACGGTCTAGTTTTAGTATCACTTCAGACATGGTGGTCGCCACGGAGCTAGCCAAAGCTAAAGGCAACACATCCAAGTCGAAATCGAACACCTCCGGCTCTGGGAAAGCCAACGCTGCTCCGGTCAAGAAGCGACTGCCGTCAAAGATCAACCTGTCACTGAAGCATGTCAGGTTGGTACTCGTCTGTGTCACTGAAGCATGTCAGGTTGGTACTCGTCTGTGTCACTGAAGCATGTCAGGTTGGTACTCGTCTGTGTCACTGAAGCATGTCAGGTTGGTACTCGTCTGCGTCACTGAAGCATGTCAGGTTGGTACTCGTCTGTGTCACTGAAGCATGTCAGGTTGGTACTCGTCTGTGTCACTGAAGCATGTCAGGTTGGTACTCGTCTGCGTCACTGAAGCATGTCAGGTTGGTACTCGTCTTAGCCCCTTTCGTGACTGCACCGAGTGAATCCACAGTCACTTCCTAGCCCATAGCAAACCAACCTATGTTGACCATGAAGGACAGGTTCTGCCCGAACCGTTCGTTATACAAGTATCACAGAGAAATTTCAAAGGTACTCACAGTTGCATGAGGGTTTCGGACAAAAATACGTGATTGTTTGAAAGCTCTGCGTTGCTAATAAACATTTCATGTTTACACATAATAAACACAGGCAATAAAGCCGTTTTGAGCATATTTTATTAAAAATATTTAAAATGTTTATTAGCAACGCAGAGGGCTAGGAAGTGACTGTGGAGTGTGGATTCACTCGGTGCATCACAGTCACGAAAGGTGCTAGTACTCGTCTGTGTCACTGAAGCATGTCAGGTTGGTACTCGTCTGACACTGAAGCATGTCAGGTTGGTACTCGTCTGTGTCACTGAAGCATGTCAGGTTGGTACTCGTCTGACACTGAAGCATGTCAGGTTGGTACTCGTCTGACACTGAAGCATGTCAGGTTGGTACTCGTCTGACACTGAAGCATGTCAGGTTGGTACTCGTCTGACACTGAAGCATGTCAGGTTGGTACTCGTCTGACACTGAAGCATGTCAGGTTGGTACTCGTCTGACACTGAAGCATGTCAGGTTGGTACTCTGTTGGCGGCAGCAATGTCTTAGTTCAGTTTCAGGGCTCCAGAGTGTGACTGTTTTGGTTGCACTGTGCACCCAAAAATCAGTGCAGTGCGACTGAATGTTTTCCCTTGTCACACCAGTGCACCTCATAATCTGATTAGTAGTATTATTATTAATCCAATTATTATTATTGTTAATGTTATTTTTTACAGTCCTTTACATAACATCTTAAGAAATTACTAAATTACTGTGTATGGAAACTGACAAAAAAGGTAATGGTAAAGGTAACACTTAATGTATTATTGCAGCGGAAAAAGGCGCGGTTAGGCACACTGGTGCAACCAATGTAAAAAGTTAGTCTGGAGCCCTGAGTTTATACTAATTGTCTTTAATCGAGAGCTCATTTCAATTCAAGTTCATGCGCCACAGAGCTGTAGGCCTGCTCATTCTTCAGTTTTATCTTAATTTATATTAGTGCTGTCAATAGATTTAAAAAAAATTAACTAATTAATCTCACAATTTTCTGTAATTAATCTAGATTAGAAATAGCATGTTTCTATTTAAGACCGAAGCTTGTAACAGATATTTACTTGAGTAAAATCATGGAATTAATGTAAAATCAACACAAAGAAAGTATATTTAGATTCAAATACTATTTTAATAGCTTTCTTTGAATACAGTTTCTCTCCTGTGAAATACAAATGTTCAACAAAACCATCAACATGACTCAGCTAGACCGCTTTCTTATATCCGCGGCGCTAACAGAAATAAAAACAACCCAGGCCTATGTTAAAGTGCATGTAGGCTCAATTTGCCTATCTAAGCCAGAATACGTCTTTAACACGCTCACACCACATTGACTTGGGCTGTCTTGTTACTCACTGTTTGATGTTGTTGATGGTTGCATCTGATGGGTTCGAACCGGGTGAGTTTTATGGAAGGAGTTGTGTAAAAGTTTCAAATAATAACGGGGCAAACAGCGAAACAAAACAGGCTCCAGACTTGAACTAAAAAGGTTTCAAAACAAACAGGCGCAGCAAAAGGGTTTCAAATAAACTCAAAATGATTCTAAACAAAGTCTTTCTTTCAGTCTTTCATTCATCAATCTGCGCTGTGTGTGTGTGTGTGTGTGTGTGTGTGTGTAGCAAGCGAGCGAGCGGGCGGTTGAAAATCTGTTTCTCGTCTGGCGTGCGTTTACACACAGCTGGGCCATAATTAATAGGAGGACCATGGTGCCATTTTTCGAGGCGACCAGTGGCGGCGCTATTTAGTCAAACTATTAAATCAAATGAAATGGCTCCTACAGTGCAGATTGGTTTAGACTCGAGGACGATAATGTCTTGTATGAACTACCAGTAATATAAATCATATTAACAACAAAAATGTGTTCCATCTTCATGTCAGATGATTTTCAAAAAGGTGCATGAGTCGATGCAAAAAAAGAACACGCAAATATACTGCTGAAAGTTCAGAACGTTGAACATTTTTCAAAAAATTTACGCTTTAAATAATTTAAGTTAATCTCCAGAGTTAAAGCATTCATTTTGACAGCCCTAATTTATATGCCATGTATCATATTTGATACCTGTGTTTGTGGGCTAATGTTGAATGCAGTACCATGGAAATCCACTGGAGGGCATAATACATGCTTCTAATAATTCTAATTGAATACAGACAGGGGTTTCCACCTTTAGAATCATTTGGGGATTTGTCTTCCTTTTCTGGAGAAAACTGAAAACGGTTTCTCTTCTCATTCTTTGCTAAATTAGCTAAAGTTAAGGTGAGAATTATATTCTTACTCATATCCAACAAGAGTATCTACTGGTTTGAAGCAACTCGTAATTACTTTATTTGTCATTGTACTACATATTTCTTGCATTATGCAAAACGCAATACAAAATAAAGGAAACCAATTAAACATTGAAATGTCACATAAATACAGATATTCAGAAAAGAGATATTTATATATATATTTGTTTATATTATATTGTGTTGCAATGGCTCATAGAAGTGAATTGTTCCAATTCAGAGAGGGGGCAAAAAGGTACAATGTTGAAGATGTCTTGAACATGATTATGGATGGAAACACAAGTGACATGCAACAGTTAGAGGAAGAAGAAGATGATGATGATGATGAGGAATGGTCTCCTCCTGCAATGCATACTGAGAGAAGTTCAGATGATAGTGATGAAGATTTGCAAGATGAGATTCTTCTGAGTTCAGAAGAAGAGGGCCCAACAACAAACAGTTTGTTACTGATTAAATCATACAGGGAACTGCAGAACAGACAAACTTGTACAGAGAGATGGAAAATCAGTCGGCACAACTGTGAAGGAAATTGAGCAGGTACTGGGTATGTACATGCACACAGGGTTAGTACAGATGCCCAATGTACGAGCCTACTGGGAGACAGAGACGAGGCACCCCTCAGTGTCCGATGTCATGTAACCTCTGTGTCTGATGATGCGAAGAAAGACAAACTTTGGAAACTTAGGCCATGGTTGCAAAAACAACAACAACAATTCCTTTGTGTACCTCCTTAGGAAATGCATGAATCATGATTCCATTCAAGGGGAAATCTCACCTACGTGCCTACATGCCAAACAAACCTCACAGATGGGGGTTCAAGATGTGGGGACGTGCTGGAAAAAGTGGCTACCTTTTACGATTTTGATGTCAAGGTGCAGAAAATCCAGAAAAAGATAAATCTGATGTTGGTGCTACATGAAACGTCCTGAAAATGACTTCAACCCTTCCAACAGGAAAAAAAACCACAAGGTTTTTGCAGACAACTATTTCACATCAGTTCTACTGGTGGACCACTTGAGAGAAAGAGGAATCGACTACCTAGGCACAGTCCGAATGAACGGGGTAAAAGACTGCAACATGATGAATGACGAGGCCATGAAGGAAGAGGGTCACTGGACTTCAGGGTAAACCAGGAAAATACCATCATTGTGAGATGGTTCAACAACAAAGCTGGGAAACGTTGCGATCGAAAGTCCAAAACATGCAAGTTCATGGGAGGTGTGAACCTCCTTGATACGCTGTCTGCACTTTAGGTACAGCTTCAGGAAATCACTTCTCCCATGTCTACTGTGGAAAATGTAAAGTCCATCTTTGCCTGAACAAGGACAGAAACTCTCCTACCACAATGAAAAATAAAGGGAAAATGTCCCTGAAAAGGCATGGGTATGGGACTGATGGATAAGACGAGGATGTAAAAAGGTTCCAGTTGAAAAGAAACAAAAAACAAAGATGCGAAACCAACTGCAAAGTTCCAAATGCAATACAAATGTTGTATTTTGCACATTTGTTTGTTAGAAAATGTCATGGTTTGAGCAATAAATGGCATTTAATGGTCTAATCTCTAATGTATCAAATATGTTACAAAAAGTCAATCATATAATGGAATATATATATACCATTTATTTAATTTTTTTGCAATAAAGACTCCTAATTCAAAGAATTAGAATGTTCCTGCAATTATTTCATATATTTCTGCTCTTGGCTGAGAGAGCATTCAACCATTGATCATCATGTCTAAATGCCCACAGTTTGAACTCTGCCACATGGCCCACATGTTTGGTTCGTACTGCTACAAAGATTTAGTACTTTAATATTTAGAATGAGACTTTATTGAACAATAAAAATAGCATGTATTTTTTTTCAGCTATCTCTCCGTTTAACCATTGAAATATATTTTTTCAAAAAAATATAAATGTAAAGTTGTAAATGACTTAATCGTGTGTGAAAGAATCCACCAAAATAGCCCAACTTCACTGCAGTTTGTCGGTGTTCAAATCCACCAGTATTTAAACCACTGTGGTTTGTCATCTTTTTGTCTCTCAAAACCACACTTGAGCCTTTGGTGCGATCCCAAATACTAGGACGATTTGGAAAATATATCCCCCAGTGAGGGAAAGATTATAATTTATATCATGCATGCCCAACTCGTGCCCAACTCTGGACCTTGACTTGACTTTGTCGCAATGCGCTCCACAACAGGTGCACCGCATACAGAGTCCCCACTCTTACATCCCTACTGTCGTCAATCAGAATGATTGCTTCAAATTGAACTTGTCATTCACATGGTTTTAGTCAAATCCACTTGATACATTGTTTCAAGGCAGAGGGTGTCGGAAAATTGAAGTGTGTATCGAGGTAAAGCGTCAAACATAACATCCAGTTCAAATTAACATAAGTGTCCTGTAACAGTGCTTAGCCTTTAGTGTACTCATCAAACATTGATAACTACAAGTAACATCGGCTAGGTTTGTGCCCCTGTTGCTGTTTAATTTACATGAAAATTCACGGAAAATATGATTTATCTTCTTAATTTGACCTGCCCCTGAATAGATATTTCTCTAAACGTTTCTTTTACTACCGGTATTTAATAATAAAAAAAAATGTGAACAAATGTTTTTTTATTTACCCTTTTTTTACATAAAACCAGACACACAATACATAAACAGTAGAAATCCACACTAAATCACAGGACTATGATTGACATAATAATAACAATGACAGAACCCATACCTTCCGGCACATTTTATCCGGTTGAATCCAGCGTGATGCTATCAGCTTTTTAGCAGCCGTAAGACCGGACAAAATTAGCCTCTACCTGTATAGAGGCTGCTAACTGAGAAACATCATTCAACAACAATACAGAAGGCAGTACAGGTATGGTCAGAAATAAAAATTCTGATAATTGCGTGGTTATTTCTTCCCAGAATATCTTAACTGGAGGGCATTCCCAATACATATGCATAAATGTACCAATATCACTGTTTAAACATAAGGAGCATCGAGAGTCTTGTTTAAGCCCCATTAGGTACTTAATAAAAATTTCTTAATTTATCATTTAAATGTTTCTTTCTTTCAGAATCGACGGTGCCCATCACACATGCGTTGAGTGTAACCTGGAGATTGCTAACTTCTTTTCACATTATCGGAAGATTTTGAAGTGTGGCAGGGCTATGTGCAAGTATCGGACGAGTTGCAAGGCCTCCTTGGACAATCATATGAGGTGAGTCGAGCTGTACTTGATATAAGTGACTCCACCACAACATCACAATATACTAATTCAAATTCAGCCTCATGCCCTCTGTGTTAATTTATCATGTTGTAAAAATTATAATAATAATAATTTCCTCCCCTTTAGGTTTCATGCAGGCACACTTGGGAGAAAAGATCAGAAAAAGCAAACTGTGTTGTAAGTGAGCTCAATTGATTTTTTATTACTTTTTTTCTTCTTATATATTCACTAAATGTTTACCACACCCCACAGAAGAACTGTTGGAATGTTATGTGTATGTTATGTTTTTTTCAGTTTAACCCTGGCCTGTCTTAACTGTGACCTCACCATGGATGCATCAAGGAGCAACCTAATGAGCAAACATTTAGTGCAAAGACCATACCACATATGCAGAATCAGTCAGGAGAAAGGTATTTAACATTTTGTTTGCCATAGCACAATCAGACGTATGGCCAAAATGTATTTTTGTACAAGGCCTTTGAAAGACTTGACTCTTGTTTTCTAATCCTGCAGATGTCCAAGCTGAACATAAAGCGTAAGTAGGAAACAGTTATTTTTGTATTACTATAGAGGAACTAAAGTTAACTATAGTTTTAACAGTAAGGGGATTTAGGCGAACATAGGTGAGGATTCCAAGTTACCGGTACGTATTGTGAGAAACCATTTTATAAATTTCTTTTAATTTGTTATTATAATTTTTGCTCATTTGAACCATGTCCAGTTAGGGTTTTTTTTGTGTGCAGCTTTCGTAGTTGAAGGCATTTCAGTCACTAAATGTCACTACTAAAGCACCGGCATGTCGGACCAAAGCAATGTGGTGCTTACACAAGATATGCTCTACCATCTGTCAAACTAAGTTCAGATCAAACTGTCAAATTAGGCATTGTAGATTAAATATGACTGAAAATCCAGTTGCATGGCCTATTTCTTTACCTAAAGGTTGTCGGAAACATCTTTTAGGTTCAACTTTAGGTAGAAAAGCCACACACTTCTAGTGGGTCATACTGTAAGTGATGATTGAGAGAGATTTTGTTTGTATGAGTCTATACATTGTTTTTTAGGATAAGTCTACTCTGTATGCTTTTAATGCAGACACTGCGCAAAATCATAGGCAGGACAAACATAAAGAAGTGCAGAAAACTAGAACTATGAGGAATAGGACTGCAAACTAGAACAAGGAGTAGCAATTTGTAGTACCTCCCTCCACTATAAACTAATGAAAAACCTGAGATTGAAATGTAAATGTTATTTTGAGAGGAAGTAATGGACTGTATTTCAAACCTTGCCTTCTTTTCTTGATCTACAATCACAACTGTTGCAGTCTGAGGAAAGCAAGGAGGATCAAGAAAATAAAAATATAACTGTATACTAAACTGTTATACTGTAATTCCTCTAATAGTAACCCCGGCTTGTATTTGTTTCAACTGTAGCGGGTACCAGGCTTGTATTAGGAGGCGGCCTGTATAAGAGGGAGGCCTATATTTCAAATTTTCAAACGGATCATAATGAATAAATCAACATTTTGTGTCAGTTTGAACCCAGTAAAATGTACTGGGTTCATTTATTGAAACCAAGTACTGTATGAAATAGTAAACAGTGCAATTACAGGTGGTCACTGGTCATTTCAACGTTTTCAAAGTGAAATCAAGTAACTACCGGTAGCTCAGTATGCAGCTCAGTATATTAGTAACCCGGCTTGTATTAGGAGGCCGGCTTATAATTGCTTAGCTCAAGAGCGCACCCGGCCATTAATAGAGACCCGGCTTGTATTTGAGACCCGGTTACTATTAGAGGAATTACGGTATTTAAATATATGATTGGCCTTTTGTCTTTTCATCCAGATCTCCAGCTTCAGGGGAACCATCCAAGGTCCTAGACGTGTTCACACCATCCGCTTCTGAAGGTCCAAAGGAAATGACCAAAGTTGAAAAGCCTGAATCAGAAGATGTTATTCTCTTAGACAATGAAGTCACACTTCAACCGGGAGGGGCATTGGAGCAGAGTGGAGCCGAGCTGAACGAGGAAGTACTAGAGAAGACCACAGTGGAAAGCTCTGTTGAAGGGAAATTGTAGTAGTCGTCGCTGTTGGGAGTCCACCGGCCGTATTCACAAAGTATTTTATCTTGCCACTAAGAGTTCTCCTAAGTGACACTAAAACGTCCCTAAGGCTAAGGATTTCCCCCTAAAATTTATTCACGAAGCCGCCAACACCATCTTTTGCTGAGGAATGGGGAGGAATCTCAAGCTAAGAAACGGCAGGGTTAACCCTGTTGCTAGGTGACGTTGTCTTTCAGCCACTGTCATTGTTCATCGTGGATATCACAGAAAGCAAGTAGGAGGAAATCGCACAATTTTGTCTAGTTTTAAAATGTAACTTGCTAATAATGTTAGCAATTTAAAACTGATGCAGGTGATCACGAGCTCTTTATAACAACCGAACGTGTGTCCATTAGGATTTCGCGTCTCACCATCTGAGATCGATACCACACGCATGTTGATTATGAGGTCAACGCGATGCATCAAGATACATTTTAAAGGAACACGCAAACATTATGGGTATTATTGGCTTAAAGGGGAACTATCTTATAAATGGCCTTTTTCAGTGTTTAGCATTGTTTCCTAGCTATGTGGACTTATATTAATATGATCTATGTCTCTAATTCTCATATTGGCGCATTCTTCCAATTCTCCTCTCACAATATTCACCCTCACTGAACTGAGTCATCTGAAAATGTGCTGATTTGTGATGTCAGAGACTCAGCTGCATGATAATGTTCAGGCGGCACAGTGGTTTAGGAGCCCAGGCTCAAAACGGCTTAAGATCTTGAGGTAGAAAAATGCTGTTTTTGAGGACTTCATCAGAAATACAAAACAATGAATTAAAAAAAAATTTAAAAATTACAGGTGTTCCATAAACTCACAGGAATTGTGTAAAAGTGCCCAAATAGTGAAAGAAATAGTAAAATAGTTCCCCTTTAACATCTTGAGAGTGAGACAATGAGATGGATACCACTTTACTCTCTGTTAATTCAGTAGAAAGCTATCCGGCTGCACATTAGCCTAGCTATTCATGCAGGACAGCATGAATGATTTTGCGGGACAGTAAAGTAATACTGAAAACGTATATAAAAATAATGTTTAGGTACATAATGTATAAAGCATTTGATCTAAATATAAGCATTTAGCTTAGCTAGTTTATCAAAGCAGAATAGGCTAAAGGCGACTGCAGACCATAGTAGACATGTTGGGGCTTTTAGATGGGGGGATTAGATTGTACTTTATTGTCATTATATTTGCATACAATGTAGGGGTGGAACGATACGCATTCGAACTGTGTACCGAACAATACACACATGCCCCGAACCATGGAGGTCGATGTTAGCCGCAAGCTCACCGTGGAAACTCTCAGATGTGACTCCACGACACCAGTTCGATTAGTAGGGAAGGGGGGTATATTGAATGACGAGTTAATACTTTGACAAATGTTGCCTATATTTTTCAGTCAGTTCTGTCTTTGTGTGCCAAACATTATTAAAGGTAAACCTTTTTTTTTACCAAATAAATGAGAAGCATGTTTAAATCAGCAATGCCTCCCCTCTTGCTGTACCAAAATCTCCTAGCTCTAACCGTCACTGTCAAAATAATGTGCCTGATGTCAAATGGCCTCATTCTTTCAGTTTTTGCATGACTACGTCCTTGAGAATAACTGAAAAATTGGATTATTTTTAGGCTATATATCTTATGTTGATGTATGTTATTTTTGGAGTGTTAAATTTAAAAAAAAATTAAAAACAACGTATACCGAAGTGCCGTCTGGGAGAAATGTGAGGCCCTGTGTGAGATTTAAACGCGAGCCCCCTAAAGGGCCACCTAAAGGTAAAAAAATATATATATAATAAAAATTCTTTTTTTTTAATACTTTTATTCTTTTTTTTGCATACAGTCACCGTATTCTTAAATAATAGCACTGCCCGAGGCTGGACATACAGTCAACATATTCTTAAAATAATAATAGCGCTGCCTGAGGCTGGGCATATGATACAGTCAACGTATTCTTAAATAATAGCGCTGCCCGAGGCTGGGCATATGATACAGTCAACGTATTCTTAAATAATAGCGCTGCCCGAGGCTTAGTGGCAATGCACCTGTACAGTCATACACCTGGCAGTAACAGGGAAAATGCATAAAACACCCCTGGAACCTGATAAACAAGCTTAAAGCCAGGTAAATTTTTCAAGCACGACATGCAGATTTGCAGTTTTGCCTTATTTGAATCGAACTCTATAAGCTTAGTACACACGTCACAAACTGCACGAGCACAGTGTGAGCATACCCTTGCATGATGCAACACACAGAGTGAGAGAGTGCGAGAGAGACGGAGATCCACGGTGGGAACAGAATAGATTGCATTAAAAACTCACCAAACGTCCAAGAGGAAGGAGACAACCGTGGAGATGATAAAGTTCACCAGTCCATATTGTCCCCCCCGTTGGGATGAACTTGGGAGTCTGTTCCTAGTTTATCTGCCACATGTTAGCACTCGATAATGTAGCTAAAGCTAGTTAGCTGTCCCTGCCTTTAGCTAAGCCGACATGGCTAGCCTGACTGAACTTTCTAACACGCAACAACTTTCATCTTCAGTCCATCTGCCGAATGTCCTCTTCGTCTTGGCATAACCTAATCACTATACTTGGTATTGATAAGCTTACGGCATGCGGCGTTATTTCTTCTGCTCCGATGCTGCACAGCGCTCCTGTGGATAGCGCCGAATAGTCAGACCCCGTACCTGTAAGTTATGTAACCCCTCCCCTTGTTGAAACCAATAGTATATCTGCAGAGCCGCAGAGCTCCAATAGTATATCTGCAGAGCCCGGAACAAGTCAGACACATTCTACAAACGTGTCTAATGTGAAATATATAAGCATGTAAGCAAAACTAGATTTTAGGTCTGTGATGGAAGGTGATTGTTAACACATTGGGCGCCAATAACGTCGTACAACGTGTTTCAAGGTCATGCTAATTCTGCCAAACCACGGCGTACAACGTTATTGTGATAATTTTTGCCATGGTATTCATAATTCCCTCACCCAGCCTCGGCTGATACAGTGGGAGCCTGCACAACTCTGCAACGCTTCAATACTGCCGCCTGGTGGATGATCGGCGAGTTACAACCGGAAATGGATCTCTGGTGATCTCGGTGCATCTGGGAAATGCGTCCGGCACTCACATAGTGTTGCGGGACTCTAGACACACATCCGTGTATATGGATCGCTGCCATAACTCAATAATCGATATGATTTGGGCGTTTATTATTATTATACAAACCGGAAATGGATCTAGTAGATCGCCGTCAAATAAGTGGGATATTTTTCCTCCAGTCTCATCGGCAAACGGTAAGAGGACAGTAACGATACTTTCAGCGTGTTTGTTTATTATTATTAACCCTTTAATCGCCAATGATGAGTTAACACGTCATTCAAGTCAAGAGTTTTATTTGTCACGGCATACATTCTCCGCCATGCGTAATCTGCCAATGACGCCGTAACACGTCATTGAGATCAATATTTCAAAAATCTGTGATGGCAATCATATTTCACCCGCGGAGACTTGAGATCTCCTGTTGATCTCCTCTCAACTCTCCAACGGTTCAAGAGCGCCATCTGGTGGCCGATCGGCGGATCGCCCAAACAGCAAACCGGAAACCGAAAGTGGTGCTCAATCCAAATTCGGTCCGGCCACTCGCTAATAGCTCCCGGGGCTCCATCTCGACACACTGGATAATCAATCGCTCGCCCTAACTCAAGTTATTTGGACGTATATAGTATTATACAACCTGGAAATGGTTAATCTAGATCAACATCCCATAATAGAAAATGTTCTACTCCAAGCTGATCGCCCAACGGCCCGAGGAGACTGGGGTAAGTTTCAGCGTTTATTATTACCGTGTTCGATACAAACTGCTCTGATGATCATATCACCCACACTACATGAATCATCTAACGTTGGCCACGGAATTATAAACGACCCCCCCCCCCCCCCATCCGGTCAACATCAGATGAGTAGTAACTTCTAGAAGCACGTACATTTGACATTTATCTGGCGCCGATCGCTATCAAACTGTATTTGATCATAAATATAATGCATTTATAGCTATAACAGAATGCTGCAGAAATCGATAAAAACATATTTATACTTTAGACCATATTTTAGTATGAATATGTGAATGAAAAAGTAGAACGTTGCTACATCCTAAACGATAGATACTTGACGTTGAATGGGCCATAGTAATGTCAATTTAGCAATACAATTTAAAAGGTTATAGCCCTGCAAAGAAGGGGAACATCTCCATAGACTTTCAACAGTGGCAGATAGGGGGGTTAATGCAAACTGCTCTGATCAATATATCACCCATATAAAGCATTTACTGACGATCACAGAATTATAAACGACCCCCCCCCCGTTCATCCGCGCATGATGAGTCATAACGTTTAGGATCATGTACAGTTTTTAATATAGCGTGTATCGGCAACAAACGGCAGTTGATAATCTATATGCGTTTATGCCTATAACTCACGTTCTAGGAATTACTGCAGAAAACGATAAAAACATGCAAACCTGATGTGAGGTGTGGTGGCAGAGAGTGGTATGAGACGGGCAAACTCCGTGGCAGTTAATGTGTTAACATTCTTCTTCTTTTTTTTATAAAAAAATAAAGTATTTTATTTTTCTCGCGAGGCCCTGTGCTCGCACACCCCTTGAGGCGGCCCTGCCGAACCGTAAACCTAAAACCGTGATACGAACCGAACCACCCCTAATACAATGAG
This sequence comes from Notolepis coatsorum, assembly GCF_963971535.1. Lineage (NCBI taxonomy): Eukaryota > Metazoa > Chordata > Actinopteri > Aulopiformes > Paralepididae > Notolepis > Notolepis coatsorum. The sequence continues at coordinate 167,622,892 of NC_140165.1, read as the reverse complement.
ATTTGGGACTCAAACCTAAGGTGCAGTAGTGGAAGCAAATATAAAATATAAAAAAGTAATAAAAGCAAAACATAAAATACTATACAATAAAACAATGTTACAATACTGTACAATATACAAAATAACCAATATACAAAATAACAATCGCAGTGTCGGACGGTAGTGGATGGGTATTGCACTTGGGGGGTAGGATGTTGCACAGTGTGGGAGGAGTTGGAGGGGTGAGTTATTGGTGCATGTTGGGGCTCTAGTTTATCAAAGCAGAACAGGCTGCAGACCACAGTAGAAATGTTGGAGTTCTAGTTTATCAAAGCAGAACAGGCTGCAGACCACAGTAGAAATGTTGGAGTTCTAGTTTATCAAAGCAGAACAGGCTGAAGGCTGCAGACCACAGTAGAAATGTTGGGGCTCTAGTTTATCAAAGCAGAACAGGCTGAAGGCTGCAGACCACAGTAGAAATGTTGGGGCTCTAGTTTATCAAAGCAGAACAGGCTGAAGGCTGCAGACCACAGTAGAAATGTTGGGGCTCTAGTTTATCAAAGCAGAACAGGCTGAAGGCTGCAGACCACAGTAGAAATGTTGGGGCTCTAGTTTATCAAAGCAGAACAGGCTGAAGGCTGCAGACCACAGTAGAAATGTTGGGGCTCTAGTTTATCAAAGCAGAACAGGCTGAAGGCTGCAGACCACAGTAGAAATGTTGGGGCTCTAGTTTATCAAAGCAGAACAGGCTGAAGGCTGCAGACCACTGTAGAAATGTTGGGGCTCTAGTTTATCAAAGCAGAACAGGCTGAAGGCTGCAGACCACAGTAGAAATGTTGGGGCTCTAGTTTATCAAAGCAGAACAGGCTGAAGGCTGCAGACCACAGTAGAAATGTTGGGGCTCTAGTTTATCAAAGCAGAACAGGCTGAAGGCTGCAGACCACAGTAGAAATGTTGGGGCTCTAGTTTATCAAAGCAGAACAGGCTGAAGGCTGCAGACCACAGTAGAAATGTTGGAGTTCTAGTTTATCAAAGCAGAACAGGCTGAAGGCTGCAGACCACAGTAGAAATGTTGTGGCTCTAGAGTTTCAGTCGCACTGGAAGTGCCTGACAGGAGAGATCCAACCATTCGTCAACATGGCTGTGAATTGTTTAGCCTATTTATAATTTTGCTCAATAGTTATGAAAAATTACTACATTTGGCTATAGCCGATTTAATTATTTTATGTTTGGGGTAAATAAGGTTTTAATCGATCACAGGAATGTTATAGCCATAAGTAATATTCTATGGTTAACGTTAGTTTTAAGGTTCGCTCAATGATTATAGTTATGGTTAGTTTTAAGGTTTGCTTATGGTTAAGTTATAAAGTTTGGTTTTAATAAGGGTTATGGGTAGTTTTAGTTTAAGGTAACGGTGTGGTTAAGGTCTGGGTTGTGGCTCGGTAGTATCGAGGTAAAAGCATGCGCCTACCAACGTCGCTCCCCAGGTTCAATCCCCAGCAGTCAAACGTACATTGTCTGAATATGTAATGTATGTACTTATTTGTAACCTGTATACATTGTGCAATACGTACATATATTACTTATGGCTATAACATAATATGCATTATGTAACTTTTCCTGTGGTCGGTTAGTATTTTATTTACATATTTTAAGCGAGAACAGGCTCCATACTGGTGCTTTTAAACAGTCCATCCATCCACACAGTGATGTAAATCTGAAGGGAACAAACGTAACAGTCAGTCCATGCGCTGCTTCTTTCTAGTCTGTGGGCGTGTATTGCTCCTGCTTTACAAGTCGATAAGCAGCCATTCAATCATCTATACACAGTAGTGATAGTGATGTGCTTAATTTAGCTAGGAGTCCACACTGTCTAGGTGTTTGTTGCGCTGTGTATTTACTCTCCACAGACACAGACAGACAGGAGGGAACAGGACACAGACAGACAGACAGACAGGAGGGAACAGGACACAGACAGACAGGAGGGAACAGGACACAGACAGACAGACAGGAGGGAACAGGACACAGACAGACAGGAGGGAACAGGACACAGACAGACAGACAGGAGGGAACAGGACACAGACAGACAGACAGGAGGGAACAGGACACAGACAGACAGACAGGAGGGAACAGGACACAGACAGACAGACAGGAGGGAACAGGACACAGACAGACAGACAGGAGGGAACAGGACACAGACAGACAGACAGACAGGAGGGAACAGGACACAGACAGACAGGAGGGAACAGGACACAGACAGACAGGAGGGAACAGGACACAGACAGACAGGAGGGAACAGGACACAGACAGACAGGAGGGAACAGGACACAGACAGACAGGAGGGAACAGGACACAGACAGACAGACAGGAGGGAACAGGACACAGACAGACAGGAGGGAACAGGACACAGACAGACAGACAGGAGGGAACAGGACACAGACAGACAGACAGACAGGAGGGAACAGGACACAGACAGACAGACAGGAGGGAACAGGACACAGACAGACAGACAGACAGGAGGGAACAGGACACAGACAGACAGACAGGAGGGAACAGGACACAGACAGACAGACAGGAGGGAACAGGAGACAGACAGACAGACAGACAGGAGGGAACAGGACACAGACAGACAGACAGGAGGGAACAGGACACAGACAGACAGACAGGAGGGAACAGGACACAGACAGACAGACAGACAGGAGGGAACAGGACACAGACAGACAGACAGGAGGGAACAGGACACAGACAGACAGGAGGGAACAGGACACAGACAGACAGACAGGAGGGAACAGGACACAGACAGACAGACAGGAGGAAACAGGACACAGACAGACAGACAGGAGGGAACAGGACACAGACAGACAGACAGGAGGGAACAGGACACAGACAGACAGACAGGAGGGAACAGGACACAGACAGACAGACAGGAGGGAACAGGACACAGACAGACAGACAGGAGGGAACAGGACACAGACAGACAGACAGGAGGGAACAGGACACAGACAGACAGACAGGAGGGAACAGGAGACAGACAGACAGGAGGGAACAGGAGACAGACAGACAGGAGGGAACAGGACACAGACAGACGGGAGGGAACAGGACACAGACAGACAGACAGGAGGGAACAGGACACAGACAGACAGACAGGAGGGAACAGGACACAGACAGACAGACAGGAGGGAACAGGACACAGACAGACAGACAGACAGGAGGGAACAGGACACAGACAGACAGGAGGGAACAGGACACAGACAGACAGACAGGAGGGAACAGGACACAGACAGACAGACAGGAGGGAACAGGACACAGACAGACAGACAGGAGGGAACAGGACACAGACAGACAGACAGGAGGGAACAGGACACAGACAGACAGGAGGGAACAGGACACAGACAGACAGGAGGGAACAGGACACAGACAGACAGACAGGAGGGAACAGGACACAGACAGACAGACAGGAGGGAACAGGACACAGACAGACAGGAGGGAACAGGACACAGACAGACAGGAGGGAACAGGACACAGACAGACAGGAGGGAACAGGACACAGACAGACAGGAGGGAACAGGACACAGACAGACAGACAGGAGGGAACAGGACACAGACAGACAGACAGACAGGAGGGAACAGGACACAGACAGACAGGAGGGAACAGGACACAGACAGACAGGAGGGAACAGGACACAGACAGACAGACAGGAGGGAACAGGACACAGACAGACAGACCGGAGGGAACAGGACACAGACAGACAGACAGGAGGGAACAGGACACAGACAGACAGACAGGAGGGAACAGGACACAGACAGACAGACAGGAGGGAACAGGACACAGACAGACAGGAGGGAACAGGACACAGACAGACAGACCGGAGGGAACAGGACACAGACAGACAGACGGGAGGGAACAGGACACAGACAGACAGACCGGAGGGAACAGGACACAGACAGACAGGAGGGAACAGGACACAGACAGACAGACCGGAGGGAACAGGACACAGACAGACAGGAGGGAACAGGACACAGACAGACAGACCGGAGGGAACAGGACACAGACAGACAGGAGGGAACAGGACACAGACAGACAGACCGGAGGGAACAGGACACAGACAGACAGACCGGAGGGAACAGGACACAGACAGACAGACAGGAGGGAACAGGACACAGACAGACAGACAGGAGGGAACAGGACACAGACAGACAGACAGGAGGGAACAGGACACAGACAGACAGACAGGAGGGAACAGGACACAGACAGACAGGAGGGAACAGGACACAGACAGACAGACAGGAGGGAACAGGACACAGACAGACAGACAGGAGGGAACAGGACACAGACAGACAGACAGGAGGGAACAGGACACAGACAGACAGACAGGAGGGAACAGGACACAGACAGACAGACAGGAGGGAACAGGACACAGACAGACAGACAGACAGACAGGAGGGAACAGGACACAGACAGACAGACAGACAGACAGGAGGGAACAGGACACAGACAGACAGACAGACAGGAGGGAACAGGACACAGACAGACAGGAGGGAACAGGACACAGACAGACAGACAGGAGGGAACAGGACACAGACAGACAGGAGGGAACAGGACACAGACAGACAGGAGGGAACAGGACACAGACAGACAGACAGGAGGGAACAGGACACAGACAGACAGACAGGAGGGAAAATGCAATGTAGCAGCATTATTAGATGGAAATAATGCTAAGAGCACAGAAATAACAGTGTAGTGACTTAAGAAGACTGTCATTTGGTCTTAGTTAGTCCTCTGGAATAAAATGTTTTATATACTGTAGGAGCTGGTTTTAGAGATGGGGCATTGTGAATTACTCTGACCAAAAACTCAGTCTTATGATGCGCCTATTATTTTGAAGTTGAGTTAGGCCAGTTAGGAGCTACTTTTAGCCTTTAGAGTGCTACCTAATAGTTCATATTTTTGGAATGGTGACCCATTTACACTCAACCCCATACAGATTATGTGGAATAAGCACCAATGGAAAAAGGGGCCATTTAATGGGCCTGCTGTGACCCAATTAGTGGATGAAGGAAGCATCAGTGGCCTTCAGATGTCGTCGCCCACTCACTCTTAAAGCTAGAATTAAGATGGAGGTTTTATTTGAAAGACAGCACCTTGATGAATTCGGCAAAGGGGCACAATTGTTCTGAAAAGCATGTGTCTCAATGGCACATATATATATTTTTTTTTATTATTATTATTATTTTTTTAAACCTTATTCCACATGTGTACATGATCCTCATTCCCAAATGATTAAATATTACACATGGCATCTTTAAGATAATTCGTGAATACGGCTGGATGGATGTCCTTTTTTTTTTTTTTTGGATGGGTCACAGGATAACAGGGATCAATGAGTGCAGATCCAACCAGGTCAACATGCCCCTGGAAGCCTTGGCCTCGCCCACCAGGTCAACATGCCCCTGGAAGCCCTGACCTCGCCCACCAGGTCAACATGCCCCTGGAAGCCCTGACCTCGCCCACCAGGTCAACATGCCCCTGGAAGCCCTGGCCTCGCCCACCAGGTCAACATGCCCCTGGAAGCCCTGACCTCGCCCACCAGGTCAACATGCCCCTGGAAGCCCTGGCCTCGCCCACCAGGTCAACATGCCCCTGGAAGCCCTGGCCTCGCCCACCAGGTCAACATGCCCCTGGAAGCCCTGACCTCGCCCACCAGGTCAACATGCCCCTGGAAGCCCTGACCTCGCCCCCCAGGTCAACATGCCCCTGGAAGCCCTGGCCTCGCCCACCAGGTCAACATGCCCCTGGAAGCCCTGACCTCGCCCACCAGGTCAACATGCCCCTGGAAGCCCTGACCTCACCCACCAGGTCAACATGCCCCTGGAAGCCCTGACCTCGCCCACCAGGTCAACATGCCCCTGGAAGCCCTGACCTCACCCACCAGGTCAACCTGGAAGCCCTGACCTCGCCCCCCAGGTCAACCTGGAAGCCCTGACCTTGTCAACCTGGAAGCCCTGACCTCGCCCACCAGGTCAACATGTCCCTGGAAGCCCTGACCTTGCCCACCAGGTCAACCTGGAAGCCCTGACCTTGCCCACCAGGTCAACCTGGAAGCCCTGACCTCGCCCACCAGGTCAACCTGGAAGCCCTGACCTCGCCCACCAGGTCAACCTGGAAGCCCTGACCTCGCCCACCAGGTCAACCTGGAAGCCCTGACCTTGCCCACCAGGTCAACCTGGAAGCCCTGACCTCGCCCACCAGGTCAACCTGGAAGCCCTGACCTCGCCCACCAGGTCAACCTGGTCAACCTGGAAGCCCTGACCTCGTCAACCTGGAAGCCCTGACCTCGCCCACCAGGTCAACCTGGAAGCCCTGACCTCGCCCACCAGGTCAACCTGGAAGCCCTGACCTCACCCACCAGGTCAACCTGGAAGCCCTGACCTCGCCCACCAGGTCAACCTGGAAGCCCTGACCTCGCCCACCAGGTCAACCTGGAAGCCCTGACCTCGCCCACCAGACCAAGTAGTGACGATTTGTGTGTTTTAGGTTGTACTGCGATGTACACTGCATCATTCTTATATTTCAGATGTACCCCCCTTTTTACGTGCATTGTCTGTGATCGGAGGATAAAGAATAATGTGGTTTACTGTTTTTGTTGTATATAATTACAACTTTTGGGTTATGAAATGCAAGTACCCCGGTGTAACAGTAAGTTAAAGCCACGCAAAGTTTTCTAAACAATTTACGTGATGGTAAATGTAGTCGCACACAAAAAACAATTGATTGTATTGATGAGATAATGAGTATTTCTCTAGTAAAAGATCTCTTAAAAGATGCGTTTAGTTGAATGAAAATAAAACTGCTCTTTTTTGTGTTTTCAGTAAAGGAAACATTGACAGTGGTGTGCTTAAGGAACCTAAACAAGATGTTGACCCTCTGTACTGTATATACTTGTATACTGACGAAAGAGCCTTGGAATACACAGTATCTTGGACTACAGTAGTTCTGTAGATGGAGCTCTTTTACATGTTCATTTTGAAGACACGTTTTCCATGTGCTTCTGGTTCTCTGTAGAACATAAGAAGGGCTTTATTCCAGAACACTATGTCCACCTCATGCTCATTCTCAGTATTTGTAAAGTATTAATTATCATCTAGAGTGTAACTATTCTATAAGCAAAGGATAATTATGGTCATTTTCAACACATACGCCCTTTTCCTATCATGTGACATTGCGCCAATTCCAACCAAAATTGTGTATTTGACTGCTACTGAGTGTTTTAAGCGCCGGGGCAGGCAGATTTCTTTCCCTGTTGCCAGTTCATTTGATGGGGGGCCTACAGCGCAGTGATTACATGGTGATGGGTGGAACTGCAGCTGGGTGAGCTCAGCCAACTCTGGTGCCTAGAAACGACTCTCTTGATCAGTGGTCTCATCTATGAGATTTTGATCAGTATGTCGGACGATAGGAAAATAAGTATTGGGTTGTAAATGACTGCAATTGGCCTTTGAGAAAGTCTATAAACATCAATGTACAATAACATCATGCCAGAAATCATTTTGTAAAGGATGTCACTTTCTTTTCTTTTTTTTTTCAACTGTTGGATATCCTCAATTTGGAATGAAACTTTTCATAGATAATCCAGTATTTTCATCTGTAGCCTGAAGTTAAATCATAGTGTTTGCCTATTGTGTTTTATTAAAATATACTTTGGTAATACATTAGGAGTCCTTGGTCATTCGTAATAGAATTATTTAGATGAGACCTGCTTGGGAAGAGATGTACCAAATGATTAATTGATTGAAAACTTTATTATTATTATTACAATCACACATTTTGAAGTTCATTGGTAAACTTTAAAACTGCAAGTTATGTACAAAGCAAGAAATAATCAATTACCGGTAAATGTAAGAAGCAAATTTCTGGATAAAGAGGGGGGATACAACCTCAGAGGACCATTGAACTTCAAAAAACCTGTGATGAAAATCAACCTGAAAATAATGTGTATTGATTGATTGATTGAAAACTTTATTAACAGATTGCAGAATGGGTACAGTACAGCTCAATACATACAATTGTTAAGGGGATGCAGACCAGAGAAAGACTTTCGTCTTGTTTACATCAGGGTCCCCCATTTTCAATTCATCATAACATATGACACACATGACATACAGATAGACAGTACTGCTACATCTGTACATTTATGACATACCAGATTTGCAAATACAGTACCGTTTGTGATACAAAGTGTCCAGAAAAGAGTGTATATACATTTGATGTAGAAACTGTACATTGGAGGAGGGGGGGGGGGGGACACACTGTACATTGGAATACTGACGAAGCCATACTTGGTAATTTACTGTACAACTGGGTTAGGACATTTGTAGGGGCCAGTTTCGAATTGCAGTCTCCCGTAGGTGTTCTTTGAGAGTGTTTTTGAAAGTGGGTAGTGATTCACATTCCTTTACAGCTTTGGGTAGGGCGTTCCACATTGATGTGGCATAATTGCGAAACGTGTTTAGTCCCTTGTTTGAGCCGAATCTGGGTTTAACATGATTTGTGGAGCTCCCTCTGGTGTTGTGATCGTGGTATTCACGGACCTTTGGGAAGTATTTTGACATGTACATGGGTACCTTGGTTGTGTAGTGTATCTTGTAGACCAGGCCCATTGCAAGTTGCTGTACTCTGTCGTCTACTCTAAGCCATCCTAGGTTGTCAAAGTGGGCAGTGGTGAGGTGGGTTCTAGGAGTAAGGTCAAGCAGTAGTCTGACCAGTTTGTTTTGAGATGTTTGTAATTTGTTTTAAGCGCCTTTGAGGTGCTTTGGTACCATGAGGTGCAAGCATAGTCGTAGTACCCTTGAATGAGTGCTCCTGCTACGAGTCTTCAGGGTATTCTTGTTTACCAGAGAGGAGATCATGAATCTCCTTATGGAGCCACCCTGTGGAATGGGCTGAGGGTGAACTAAAATATTGTGAAAACATAAATCAATTCAAATCTAGACAAAAAAAATCTATTTTTGATAGGTACAGAAGGGAAGAAGAGCTTTAATTGCATATTAATAAAAATAAAAAAATACGTATGATATTGTATTGTATGTTATATCATATTACATTATATAATCATATTATAATTAATTTGTATATTATATTGAACTATATTTGCAGTATATGCTATTATATTATGGTACTATATTGTATATATCATGTACTATATATCTCACATCACATTATATATGTGCTGTATACACTATTATGTATTATATACTGCAGGTATACTGTAATGTGTACTGTAATGTGTACTATATGTATGTATGTAAATGAAAAAACAAAAAGAAAAGAAACGTAAGTCTTCAGGGGTAGGGCCCGACAAGCCTTGTGCTTCTCCCTTCAGCCCTTTTCGGACAATTGGACAATGCTGCAATAGCGGCTGCAAAACTTTGACGATTTATGGAATGGCCGTTATTATGTGTCCAAAGCCCGAAATAAAAATACATGTCCCCTTTAAATACACAAAGTGGCATGGAGTTTATATTTTGGATTTAGTTTGTTTGTTTTCTAACTGATAACACTTTGAAGTTTAAATTATGTTTTAATCAAATGTAGAATATAGTGATTGCATGCTAAATCATGTGAGATGTTAAAATATTTTAGGTAAATGTGATATTTTTACTACTCTACTAAATATCTTACAAAAGAAAAGCAGTGACCAGTGCCCCTTGAGCCCTTTACATACATTTGAATGGGAGTGTATGGTACAGTATCAGAAGACTAGCTCTGAAGTAAGTAGAACTAGTAAGTTCTATAAACTAAACTAAACTAACTACTACTAGATTTGTTTAGGTGTGTTTCTGTTTTCTTTTTCATTTAAACGTGTGATTAATTGTGAAAATAGGGGTTATTAATTAGGAACATAGAAAATGGCAATCACACTCCTCAAGGATTAGTTATTAGTCCAGTTCTATTCAATGCTATGATCAATGATATTTTCCAAAACAAGTGTCTTCTGTTTTTTTAACGGAGAGGGCAGCATCTCACTATGAATTGAAAATGGGGGACCCTGATGTAAACAAGACAAACGTCTTTCTCTGGTCTGCATACCATTAACAATTGTGTGTATTTATTGAGCCGTACTGTATTGTACCCATTCTGCAATCTGTTAAATAAAGTTTTCATTCATTCATTCGCAATGCGCCTTCATTAGAAGAGGAGGGACATAGAAGAAGAATACGTTACCGTTACTAAGACAACGAGATTCTAAACAAATGAGAAAGGCAAGGCACGGATGGCGACAGCAAATTAGCTTAGTTAGTTTGCTTTGACAAAAAAAGTCTAACGTTAGCGTTAACGTTTTCCATCGACATATTCATCGATTAACGTTAGCGTTAACTTGGCTAGAGTGGTCGGTGCTACAAACGATTGATTGGAAGGCAACTTGGATCCAATTCGAAATTATTTATTCATGATTTACGTTAGCTATGCTGAGCTCACTTAGCTAACGGGTTAACGGCAAAAAAACATATGGTTTAATATTATTGTTACTTTTTCCTTGTACTCCAATCTTCAATGTCGAGCCAGCGGCGCAACATGATGCGCGGTAACCAACAACTAAAAACGTTTGAACTGCAAAAAAGACAGGAGGAACGAAGAGAGCAGTACGTGCAATGTGTTAGTAAAGAGAAACGGTTGCAAGCGTGTCTGATGCCCCAAGACAGGTTCGAGAATAAGAGACATGTACGCAAGGTCCAGGAGGAGTTGTACGAACAGCAACTTGAGGATGCTCTTCTTAAGGTACTCTAGATTTAGCCTATATATTTTTTCGTCAGATATGCAAGTAAGCCTACCTTGTTAATGCAATTATTATTAAATCATTAAACACGTTAACTATTTGAACACAAATGCAACCGTATGAGGCCTATATCTAACCACGTCTGTCTGTACATACCTGTATAATCCAAGTTGTACAGTAAATTACCAAGTATGGCTTTGTCAGTATTCCAATGTACAGTGTGTCCCCCCCCCCCCCCCACCTCCAATGTACAGCCCCCACCCACCCCACCCCACCCACCCAACCTCCTCCAATGTACAGTTTCTACGTCAAATGTATATACACTCCTTTTCTGGACTCTTTTGTATCACAAACAGTACTGTATTTGCAAATCTGATATGTCATAAATGTATAGATGTAGCAGTACTGTCTATCTGTATGTCATGTATGTTATATATGTTATGATGAATTGAAAATGGGGGACCCTGATGTAAACAAGACGAAAGTCTTTCTCTGGTCTGCATCCCCTTAACAATTGTATATTGAGCTGTACTGTACTGTACCCATTCTGCAATATGTTAATAAAGTTTTCAATCAATCAATCAAACTAAGCCAAATGTATGTTCGTTGTACTGTACTTGTGCTGTATAATGACAATACATTTGAATCTAATCTAATCCTTAAAAAATCAATTAGATTACATACAAAACACGGTCAAAGTCAGCTCAGAATTTATTGACTTGCAGGCAGAAGAGGAGAGAATATACAAGGAAAAGCAACTTGAGCAAGAAGAGAGGATGGCCAAAGAGCTGGCTCGCATCAGCTATGAGAAGCAACGAGATGAAAAGATGAGGCAATGTATTAAAGAGAACAGGTATGTGTACTATAGCCATTATTACAGTACCATGGCAACATATTTATTATAGGAAAGTGTTCAGAACACAACTCTTTGATTACTTAATATATTTTCTAGGGCTGTCAAAGTTAATGCTTTAACTTGAGAGTAATTTAAATTATTTAAAGCATTAAAATAAATTAATCTAGATTAATCTATGGAGTGAAAAATCTTCAACGGTCTGAACTTTCAGCAGTATATTTGCTTGTTCTTTTATTGCATTGACTCATGCACCTTTTTGAAAATCATCTGACATGAAGATGAAACAATTTTTTTTTGTTAATATGATTTATATTACTGGTAGTTCATACAAGACATTATCGTCCTCTAAGCCAATCTGCACTTTAACTCATTCTACGCCAGCCACGAGAAAAGTCGGGTTAACTCGCCAACCGTTCAGCGGCAATCACGAAAAAACTCTGGTTTTAATCGTTATTTCTTTTATTAGCTATATCCATTCATTTTCATCCATCCAGCCTGATGTTATCATTGGGAATGGGTCTGAGCTCGCAAAAGGGCAAGTGTGTGTGTGTGTGTGTGTGTGTGTGTGTGTGTGTGTGTGTGTGTGTGTGTGTGTGTGTGTGTGTGTGTGTGTGTGTGTGTGTGTGTGTGTGTGTGTGTGTGTGTGTGTGTGTGTGTGTGTGTGTGTGTGTGTGTGTGTGTGTGTGTGTGTGTGTGTGTGTGTGTGTGTGTGTGTGTGTGTGTGTGGGGCTGTGTGCCGTTGGATGGGAGGAGGTGGCGGAGGAGCCTCGCAGTCCAGGGCTCTTTTCATTCTTGCATGAGGAAGGATAATAATGATAATCTAGCATTGATTTCAGGAAGATTCGATAATCAGGCGAAAAATGACAACATGTTTAGTGTATTCCACTAAAGGGCTATTATCGCATCTTTTCCTGGAATTACTCAGAAGCACCCAAACTATATTCATATTCAAAATGGTATAAAACGGAAATGTACAGATGAAAAAACAATCTGTTTCGTGGATGTTGACTGGAAGCAACTCACTGACAGTCGACGGGTGTATTAGACCCATAGATATAATATAAGATATATTTTAAGCACTCACAAGTGAACAAAGCGGCCCATTGACTTACAGCGCTGGCGTAATAGCGCCCTCTAGTGCATTAAGCGATGGCGCAGAATGAGTTAACATAGGCCTGGGTTGTTTTTATTTCTGTTAGCGCCGCGGATATAAGAAAGCGGTCTAGCTGAGTCAATGTTGATGGTTTTGTTGAACATTTGTATTTCACAGGAGAGAAAATTTATTCAAAGAAAGCTATTAAAATAGTCTTTGAATCTAAATATACTTTCTTTGTGTTGATTTTACATTAATTCCATGATTTTACTCAAGTAAATATCTGTTACAAGCTTTGGTTTTAAGTAGAAAAATGCAATTTTTTATCTAGATTAATTACAGAAAATTGTGAGATTAATTAGTAAAAAAAAATTATCTATTGACAGCACTAATATTTTCCTTAACATTGTTTTTTAAAGGGTTAGTTCAGGTGTGCAAGAAGCATATTTGATTAATCACAAACCGATGGGCTACTTAAAAACGAACTAACTGATCATTGTTTAATTCCCTTAATCTACTCGTACTAGTTATGCTGCTGGCCAGTATGACTACTACCATAGTGTCTTCATACCTGTATCACTGTACATATTAATACTACAACTCTGTATACATCTGATTAGCACTACACTCATTTATATATTTATAAATACACCTAAGCCTGGAATCACGACTGGACATCAATCTGTGTGTGTTATGTGTCTATATAAAACAGGACATTGGAAGGAGACAATTTGCCGTTACACCCAGTTTAATCACTTGTACATTGTATATTACTATTGCACTTTACTGTTACATTTGCACTCTGGTTGGATGCCAAACCTCTTTTCGTTGTACTGTACTTGTGCTGTATAATGACAATACATTTGAATCTAATCTAAACTATTTCAGCGTTGAGCTTAGAGAGCTGGAGTTCAAGCTGAAGTCTGCATATGTGAACATGGAGAGAGCTGCACAGGTCGCTGAGAGGGAGGCTATGAGATGTGAGACCATGGTGAGACATGTGCCACAATTGCAGAGCAATTAACCAAAGCTTTCAACGATCACTATTACCATAGAGTCTTACTGTTTTTATATCTGTATCACTGTACATATGAAAGGTGCTGTAAGTGGTATTTCCTTTGTTAAAATAAGTGGTCTACATTTGAAAAGAATAGCTCTATATTCCGACAGCCATCACTGATATTGAGTGTTTGGTCAGTAACATGGGTCTCCTAGTTGCTCTGCAGTAAACACAAAATACATTTTCTGGTATCCCGTTCCCATTTTGTCCAGGAGATGGCTTGGAAAGATTTCTTGAAATAAGTAAAAATATCTATGGTTCTCTCTCCTGATTGGATAAAGTGGGAACGGGATACCAGAACATTTACTTTCTGTTCACTTCAGAGCGGAGGGACTGGGAGACTCATGTTACTGACCAAACACTTATTTTAACAAAAGAAATACCACTACAGCACCTTTAATACTACAACTCTGTACAGACATCTGATTAGCACTATACTCAGTAGTACTCATTTATATATTTTATACCTGGTTTAATCACCTGTACATTGTATATTACTATTGCTACATTTGCACTCTGGTTGGATGCCAAACTTATTTTCGTTGTACTGTACTTGTGCTGTATAATGACAATACATTTGAATCTAATCTAAACTAAAATCGATCACGTTTTGGAACACGTGTACATTTCAGTGAAATCCCCCCCAAAGCGTACATCTCTTTTATCTGGCATTAGCGTCAGGAGGCAGATGTCACTCGCAGGATGAAGAGCGAACATGAGCGAGCCTCAGTGGAACGGAAGAAGCAGGCGGAGCAGCACTACGAGGAGGTGATGCAGTACAAGAAGGAGCTGGAGCAGCAGCTGCTGGAGAAGGAGCGCAGCAGACAGGAGGCATACGAGCAGTTCCTCAAGGAGAAGCTCTTGGTTGATGAAATCGTCAGGAAGATCTACGAGGAGGATCGAATGTGAGTCCCCCACACACACTGAGTCTTTGCTGCTTACATGCATGAACATAGGAAGCATACTAGGGCCGCTACTATTCCTAATTTATGCAAATGACATGTCGTCAGCTTGTGACTGCAACTTGTTCCTGTTTGCGGACGACTCAGCCCTGCTGGTCTCTGACAAGAACAAGTTACAGGTTGAAAAAGCCCTCAGCTCAGAACTAGGCAAAATCTGCATATGGCTCGCCGACAACAAACTATCATTACACATGGGCAAAACAGAGTCCATTCTCTTCGGTTCAAATAACAAACTCAGCAAGACTGACGGCTTCTCGGTTACAGTGGGTGACAATATTGTCACAAGGAAAGATGAAATTACCTACCTGGGTTCCATCCTAGAGGCAAATCTTTCCTGTGACAAAATGGCATCCAATGTAATAAAAAAAGTCAACCAACGAACTCGATTCTTGTACCGGATCTCCTCTCTGGTAAACAAGAATACCCTGAAGACTCTAGCAGGAGCACTCATTCAAGGGTACTACGACTATGCTTGCACCTCATGGTACCAAAGCACCTCAAAGGCACTAAAAAACAAATTACAAACATCTCAAAACAAGCTAGTCAGACTACTGCTTGACCTGACTCCTAGAACCCACCTCACCCCTGCCCACTTTGACAACCTAGGATGGCTTAGAGTAGACGACAGAGTACAGCAACTTGCAATGGGCCTGGTCTACAAGATACACTACACGACCAAGGTACCCATGTACATGTCAAAATACTTCCCAAAGGTCAGTGAATACCACAATCACAACACCAGAGGGAGCTCCACAAATCATGTTAAACCCAGATTCGGCTCAAACAAGGGACTAAACACGTTTCACAATTATGCCACATCAATGTGGAACGCCCTACCCAAAGCTGTAAAGGAATGTGAATCACTACCCACTTTCAAAAACACTCTCAAAAAACACCTACGGGAGACTGCAACTCGAAACTGGCCCCTACAAATGTCCTAACCCAGTTGTACAGTAAATTACCAAGTATGGCTTTGTCAGTATTCCAATGTACAGTGTACAGTGTCCCCCCCCTACCCCCCCCCCCCCCCCACCTCCAATGTACAGCCCCCACCCAACCCCACCCCACCCACCCAACCTCCTCCAATGTACAGTTTCTACGTCAAATGTATATACACTCTTTTTCTGGACAATTTTGTATCACAAACAGTACTGTATTTGCAAATCTGATATGTCATAAATGTATAGATGTAGCAGTACTGTCTATCTGTATGTCATGTATGTCATATATGTTATGATGAATTGAAAATGGGGGACCCTGATGTAAACAAGACGAAAGTCTTTCTCTGGTCTGCATCCCCTTAACAATTGTATGTATTGAGCCGTACTGTACTGTACTGTACCCATTCTGCAATCTGTTAATAAACTTTTCAATCAATCAATCAATCAATCACACACACACTTCTCCCTAAATGTTATATGCAATGACATGTCAGGGATTGTTGTACCCTGGTTAATGGAGTGGATGTGCTTGCAGTTGTACGAATGAGGCCTGAGAATGAAAAAGTTATACCATACAGTCAATACTTCAGTTAAGTCACACCTGCCAAAGCACTTTGGTGAATGGTAAACGGAATGAACTGCATTTATATAACAGTAACAGCTTTTATCCAAAGTGCCTTTACAATTTATGCCTCACATTCATCCATTCACTCACACACCGACAGAAGGTGCCGACCTGCTCCTAATGTGTCGTCGCCCCGTTGCAAACATGAGGTTCCTCTCTTGCAGGGAGAGAGAGCTGAAGTTGGAGAAGGTGAGAGCCACCCAGCGGTATGTCGAAGAGTTCAAGAGGCAGCAGGCTGAATGGAGACACATGGAGAAAGAGAAGATGGAAGCGGAGAACAGACACATCATGGAGTTTGCCAGCCGCCAGCAGCAGATGAAGGTCGACAGGATGGCCCAAGTCAGAGAGAGAGAACAAGCCAAACAACACCTGTATGAAGTGGTAAACACACAATTCTCTTAATATTTAACATAAAGGTTGTTGTTTTTTTCGTTTAGTTTTTTAGAAGAAATCTTTAATGCTTTGTTTGCCACTATTTACAACAACTTGATTTTCTTTTGTCCCATAGCTCAGTGAGAATATGGAAAAGGAGAAGCAGCAACGTGAGGAGATGGAGCGCATCCAAGAGGAGCTTTGTTTGGAGGAACAGGAGGAAGCTACCAGAAGGAAGGACATCGTGAGTCTGCCATCCCTAGATATACACATTATATAATAAACTTCATTACCTGCCATCCCTAGATATACACATTATATAATAAACTTCATTACCTGCCATCCCTAGATATACACATTATATAATAAACTTCATTACCTGCCATCCCTAGATATACACATTATATAATAAACTTCATTACCTGCCATCCCTAGATATACACATTATATAATAAACTTCATTACCTGCCAAGGACGTTGTGTTTTAGCCCCCATCTGTTGTTTGTTTGTGAACAAGATATCTCAAAGTAATGGCCAGATTGCAATCACAAAACTTGCTGTGAGCATTCATGACCCCAAGAGAAAGGATTTTGGAAATTCATTTTGAAAATAAAAACTTAATTTATGAACAGAGTATTTTGTTGCCAGAGTGTCAATCTACTGTACGTAAAGTATGTAAATGATAAATGGAAATGCATTTAATAGCAAGGTGCCAACCTGCTCATTGGGAGCAGTTAGGGGTTAGGAGGACACTTGGAGACGCTGCCAGGAGAAGCTGGAATCGAACCGGGAACCTACCAATTACCAGACGACCGCTCTACCTCCTGAGTCACTGTGGCCTCAATTTTTGTATTTTTGAATTGTTTGAACAGGAGGAGATGGAGAAAAAGATCCGACAGAGGCTCGTGTTGCAGCAGACCGGCCAGGAGCAAATGGCCATGAAGGAGCTCCGGAGGCGAGCAGAGAAAGAAGAAGATGAGGCTTTCCGTCACACGATGTTGGCCAAGTTCGCAGAGGACGACCGCATAGAGCAGATGAACGCCCAGAAGAGGCGCATGAAGCAACTGGAGCACAGGCGAGCTGTGGAGAAAATAATGGAAGACAGGAGACAGCAGCACGAGACTGATAAGGTACGGCTGGTTGCAAACCCCGTCACGGCGCTGCTGAACAAGCTTTACTGTTGTGTAAATTTGTGGCGCATTCATAGGGCCTGATTTACTAAAGGTTTGTGTGACTGTAAAAACATTCATAGGGCCTGATTTACTAAAGGTTTGTGTGACTGTAAAAACATTCATAGGGCCTGATTTACTAAAGGTTTGTGTGACTGTAAAAACATTCATAGGGCCTGATTTACTGAAGGTTTGTGTGACTGTAAACACATTCATAGGGCCTGATTTACTGAAGGTTTGTGTGACTGTAAAAACATTCATAGGGCCTGATTTACTAAAGGTTTGTGTGACTGTAAAAACATTCATAGGGCCTGATTTACTAAAGGTTTGTGTGACTGTAAAAACATTCATAGGGCCTGATTTACTAAAGGTTTGTGTGACTGTAAAAACATTCATAGGGCCTGATTTACTGAAGGTTTGTGTGACTGTAAAAACATTCATAGGGCCTGATTTACTAAAGGTTTGTGTGACTGTAAACACATTCATAGGGCCTGATTTACTAAAGGTTTGTGTGACTGTAAAAACATTCATAGGGCCTGATTTACTAAAGGTTTGTGTGACTGTAAAAACATTCATAGGGCCTGATTTACTAAAGGTTTGTGTGACTGTAAAAACATTCATAGGGCCTGATTTACTAAAGGTTTGTGTGACTGTAAAAACATTCATAGGGCCTGATTTACTAAAGGTTTGTGTGACTGTAAAAACATTCATAGGGCCTGATTTACTGAAGGTTTGTGTGACTGTAAAAACATTCATAGGGCCTGATTTACTAAAGGTTTGTGTGACTGTAAAAACATTCATAGGGCCTGATTTACTAAAGGTTTGTGTGACTGTAAAAACATTCATAGGGCCTGATTTACTAAAGGTTTGTGTGACTGTAAAAACATTCATAGGGCCTGATTTACTAAAGGTTTGTGTGACTGTAAAAACATTCATAGGGCCTGATTTACTAAAGGTTTGTGTGACTGTAAAAACATTCATAGGGCCTGATTTACTAAAGGTTTGTGTGACTGTAAACACATTCATAGGGCCTGATTTACTAAAGGTTTGTGTGACTGTAAAAACATTCATAGGGCCTGATTTACTGAAGGTTTGTGTGACTGTAAACACATTCATAGGGCCTGATTTACTAAAGGTTTGTGTGACTGTAAAAACATTCATAGGGCCTGATTTACTAAAGGTTTGTGTGACTGTAAAAACATGTGCAAACTTGATATCACCCACAAAATAAAGTCCAAGCTGATCTACTAATGGACTGCACTGAGGATAAGATAAGATGAGATATTCCTTTATTTATCCCCTTGGGGAAATTCAGGCATCATAGCAGCATGGGGGAGGGTACAGGTACAGGTATGGGCAGGGTAATAGTAGAAAGACATAAATATAGGCAATCAAATTTGATCTGAATATAAAAATATGAGAACAAATAAACAGTGTAAATAATATAATTAACTGAATATAAAAAATATGAGAAACTCAACAACTCAAATGTGCAACATAACACGCCTTGTGCATCTTCGTATGTTTGTCAAGAATGTTTTTTACACATGTTAACATTTTCTAAATGTTGGAGGCAAAAATGATTCGGACACAGATGGACACATCTCCTTAGAATTAGGGTTGGGTTTTTGCACTGATTACCTGATTTGATTTTGATTTACAAGATTTGCTTTTGATTCGATATTCACTTGATGGTGCTGGTTTCAGAGGGCCAGCAAAAGATGTAATTCTGTGAGCTGAATTTCCATGATAGTTCAGCAGAAACTCAGCGCAAGGGAAACCTGGGCCATCTGCAAGGGCGGGAGGCGCGCTAGAAATAACATTTATCTAAAATGTTCATACATCCACTGAAAAAAGGCACAGATTAAAAGATCACACTTGGGATTTTACGATTTAGATTAAAATGAAAGAATTCAAAGTTGATCCTTGATTGATTGGCTTTCTGATCTGGTCTTCTTGTTTTACCCACAGCATTGACTTTCTCACATAATCTCCTATATAACGTTAATTTATTTTTGCTGTAGCTAAACATTATGCTTATTTGCCTCGTCCACTAACACCTCTAATTTGATTGGCTTTGATTTAATTTGACACTTGCTGACATTCTGTATTTCGTCTCAAACTCTCCATGGCAGAAACCACTAAAACAGCGAAACCTTCATTTATATACTGCCATCTCCACCCTGTTTGCACCTGTTGTTATTTATACAATTCTTTGTTGATCACCCACAAAACGTACACCAACCAAGTGCAATCTGTTGGTATGAACACGTCAATTAGTACACTTTATTTGGGATCTTAGTAAATCAGGCCCATAGTGAAGTAAAGTACTTTAACTTGGTCCTACAGATGCCATGCTATTGATGATGAGGTTAAAATCGACTGGATCCTCATACTGTAGGCAAAGTCAATATTAAGAAGATATCTCGTCATTACTCCATATCAGTGAATATGGAGATATATGCACCTCTGGTTAACATCTTTCACATGAAATGCCAATTGTGATTTGATTTGATTTCTGTCCCCAAAGATGCGTGAAGCTCAAGAACAAGAAATGGAGGTGGAGAGGGAGGCACTGTGTAGGCAGATCATTGAAGAGGAGAGGCTACGACTTCTTAAACATCATGCGACTAAACTCCTCGGTTACCTCCCTAAGGTATGTGCCAGTGTGTAATGTCCATAAAGAATTAAAGTTTTAGCTTTACATGTTCCGAGCTTGAAACCAGTTTACATGTTCTGTGCTTGAAACCAGTTTACATGTTCTGTGCTTGAAACCAGTTTACATGTTCTGTGCTTGAAACCAGTTTACATGTTCTGTGCTTGAAACCGGTTTACATGTTCTGTGATTAAAACCGGTTTACATGTTCTGTGCTTGAAACCAGTGCCTGACCCACTTATAACTCTATTTTCAGGGATTATTCCGTGAAGATGACCTTGAACACTTTGGGGAGGAATTCAGAAGCAACTTTCAGAAACGTCGGGCTGATCTCCACTCTGAGGAGGGCTGGGAAAGCGATTAATCTTTTTTCTTCTTCTTTACAACATGTCGCTAGGTGGTAGTCTAAACTTGAGCTGAACTAAGGAGCTTTCATTTTCAGTGACAAGGAAGCCTCACAAGCTGCATCATAATTTCGTCATGGATGTCGATTTTAATAACAATAAAATAAATAATCAGTTCATGGCAGCCTTTCATTACATTACATTATATTTATTATGTTCTACTCCAAACCATGTGCTCACACACACACACACTTAGTATATTATTGTCGTTTTAGTTTTTTATGCTCATTTCCTTGGGAAATAAAACGTTTTCCTGTCATTCTATACACATGTTTGTTTTTCAATTGTGAAAATTTATAAATAAAGTGGGAGAAGAAAACAGTTAATTTAGTTTCGTATTTATCTTTTATTGGGACAATAGAATTTTTTGTGAAATAGCATTACCATTACCAAAATAAAACAGAAAATTGTGTTCTGGGGATTAAATAGAGTGATGGGTTGATGAGGAAACCATTCATATAACAATTGTGATTGAAAGATCAAGAAAAGGAGGTGGGGCTTGAGGTCAATTCTGGCCCTTCATGTTGTCTTGGTGTAAACTAAGAACCTGCTTAAGGGCAGCGCCCCCCCCCCCCCCCCTCTAAGATTTATGATATCACATGTTCTACTATCTTATGACTTCCCCCAGTCCAGAGCTTTCATGAATTCCTCCTCAGTGAATGACAACATCTTGGCAGCTTCAAAATGCATCTGGTCAGATTGGAAATAAAATAGAATTAGAATATCATATACAGGTAAAAGGCATGTGTAGTAATGACAATAATAATACTAAGACACAGAAACGTACCTTTTGTCTTTTAAGAATATCTATCAACTTGAGCTGTTTCTTAAACCCCACAATGAGCTCTGCTTTCTGCTTTTCCAGTGTCTTGTTTTCAGCCAGCAGAGTTTCTTTTTTCTGATGCTCCTGACCCGTCTTGTCCTAATAGGGAAGATATTTACATTAGTATGGGCTTAAAGGCTGATTCATGCTTCAGTATGGGCTTAAAAAGGCTGATTTATGCTTCATTAGTATGGGCTTAAAGGCTGATTTATGCTTCATTAGTATGGGCTTAAAGGCTGATTTATGCTTCATTAGTATGGGCTTAAAGGCTGATTTATGCTTCATTAGTATGGGCTTAAAGGCTGATTTATACTTCATTAGTATGGGCTTAAAGGCTGATTTATACTTCATTAGTATGGGCTTAAAGGCTGATTTATGCTTCGACGCTCAACACTTTTGATAACTGTTGTTCCACAGTTGACAGCAAAGGGTTGCTCAACATTTTTCTTTTAATGTCCAGAATGCACCTCCAGAATATTGCAGACACTGTCATATATTATCGCACAGTGATTGGATATACTTGTGGTTTCACTGTGGTTTTGGTTGCAGCTAACAGTTGTATACACTGTGATGACAGAGGCAAGATTGGCAGGGCAAATAAAACACAAACCTTCGGGAGCTTAGTGTCTTTTGTTACCATAGAGACAACCTTTGCCAAAGCATACAATTATAAATGTCGAGCAACACCTTAATTTGTGCTGAGACAAGTCAGTGTAAGTCAGCCTTTAAGAGACGAATCTGTGCATTCTGAGGACTTCTTTATACAAATATAAACATAATTTATAAGTTGATCCGTCAACTCCACCACCACCATCATTGGCAAACAAATCTTTTTGTTTTTGGAACAGGCTAATAAACCAACCAGCTAAAAACCTTTTCTTCTTTAATACATAAGAAAATGGTGTAGGTTTGTGTGTAGCTCCCTTCTTTCTGAAGTCAGAAATACCTCAACAGCTGACAGTAGCAAAGATTGGAGCACCATTTCTGGACCTGACATAGGGCTGGAACATTCAATGTTGGGTTCAAGTTTCAAGTTTCTTTAATAGTTGTCATACAGAAGTACAGAATACTTTTATACAAAATGCTTCTTACTGTTACGCTCCAGAGACTGTGCTAGACAAGATAAGTATGAAATAAAATAGTATAGCATGTAAAATAGAAGTAAAAATAGAGGTCACAGTGTTCAGTATAGACATATGTACAATGTTCGATGCAGAATAGAAGTAACTGAGTTACCATACAATATACAATATACTATGCAATGTACTAATATACAATACTCAAAGTTTATTAATAGTTGGGATGTGAATTTATACATAATGCACATGTTATGGTCAAATTTGATCACAAGTTCTTTATATAAATGTTACCGGTATATATATATATATACATATAATTAATAATAATTAATGTAAACTGAATGTATTAAAACAAAGTATTATGTCTGGAAGGTATTGTACAAAAGAATCACTAACGTTTCAACACAAACTTCTCTTCTTCAAGTGTGTCTCTGATTTTTTTTGCACCCTATTCAATATTTTTCTAAAGATGATCCGTGTCTCCAGTACCTTCCTTTTTGATTACCTATATGGTCCTTATTTGAGTAAATGGTAAATGGTGCATTTATATAGCGTTTTTAACTTTTTATCCAAAGCGCTTTACAATTTGTTCCTCACATTTTACCCATTCACTCACACATTCACACACCAACGGCGGAGGCAACCATGCAACCTGCTCATCAGGAGCATTTAGGGGTTAAGTGTCTTGCTCAAGGACACTTCAACACGCTGCCAGAGAGGAGTGGGAATCGAACCAGGAACCTCCGGATTACCAGACGACTGTCGCCCTAGTAGCACCGGTCCTCATCTGAACAGGTTTAGCACGTGAACTCTCAAATTTGAACAAAGCATTATGTGTAAAATGATCTGCACAGATTGGTAATTATGGTGTCACAGTCACCTTACCTTATTCATCTGCTTGGTCTTGTTCAGCTGAGACTTTAACCTCTCCACCTCCTCCAAGGCTCTGTTCAGACGCACCTCCACACTGCTCTGGTTGCTTGCTGCTTGTTTCTGGGCTCTTCTCAAAGCTTCTGTTTCCTACATGAGAGAGCAAAGAGCAACTCGTTACAAATAACAGAAGAGACATTTCTCAATGAAGGAATGACCCTCTCATACATACAGTACATACATACATACACCACGTTGGTACAATAAGGCAAATGATGGTAAAGATATTTGTCAGAACATGGTTAGAATAAGGTGTATGTTTTTTGTGGTTCTGAAACAAGCGCTGCTTAAGGTGTGAGGATATGGACCACTTGTAAAACATGAGTACAAGTACGGTTTAGAAAAGCAACTTCATGCAGGCTACACATTTATGTCAGCACTTTGTTTCACCTTTTGTTAACAGTGCAGACAATAAAGTGCAATCTTTGTCAGCTTTTGAGTGACTCCTTTATATATATATATATATATATATATATATATATATAAGGTTGTCAAAGTTAAGGCGGTATTAACGTGTTATCGCCCGATTCTATTAACGCCACTATTTTTTTTAACTCACGATTAACTTTTATGAATTATTATTATTTTCTTTTTACTAGACTTCACTCAGGTGTATTATTGATGCTCTCATTGATACTATGTTTGTTTCTGAAGTGTGTGTGTGTGTGTGTGTGTGTGTGTGTGTGTGTGTGTGTGTGTGTGTGTGTGTGTGTGTGTGTGTGTGTGATATAGGGAGAGAGGGGGGTGAGAGATGAGAAAGGGGCAAGAGAGAAAGAGAGCTGGGAGAGTGTGTGAGAGAGAGAGGGGGGGGGGGTGTGATTAATCAGCCCTTGTGTGGGTGAATGTAACAAGTTCCTAACGTTTGCTTTCCCCTATTATTTCATGCACACTTTATTCATTGTTTTAAATTATTATTTTCTTTTAAGTTATTTTGTGCATCACTCTGTTTTGAATTTGATGCAAATTTTCAATGCATGAGGGTCATCCTTTTGTGTTAAATGGCTGCATAAAGCAAGCATTTGTTGACTCTCATGTTGATAAGAGTATTAAAACTTGGAACTTGAAAAAGATCTGTTTAAGGTAGATAAAAAAATTAATTAAAAAAAATGCGATTGATTTGCGATTAATCGCGAGTTAACTATGGACAATAATGCGATTAAATATTTTAATCGATTGACAGCACTAAATATATATATATATCTCCAAGGAGGAAGCCATCAACAGAGAGTCAGAAATCCTGCCACTGTATGTGTGACACAAAACAGACCTCAGCCTGTTTCTTCTAAAACAAAGAGCAAATTGTGAGGAAAAATATTGATAACTGGCATTTGACCCTAAATGCACTGAATACTCTTGCGTTTTTTTGTATTCATTCATTCATTCATTCATTAATTCATTCATTCATTCATTAATTTATTTAGATAAATGGTGTTACTTGTGTTTGTCCATTACAATGATACATTGTACCTACATTTGCTATTTCCTTTCAATTCAGATAAGACTTTGTAGATATATGTGGACAGTCAGGGGAGATGGGGATAGTTATCAACTGGATCCACTGGAGCTCTGGCTGCACAATTATTGTTGGTCATTGACTCATTTTACATTTTCTTCATTCAAAGCTACAGCATTTGCAACCCTCAAACATATTAGGATTTTTTTTAAACTACTTATATACTTATTGTATAGTTGATTAAAACAATTACTTCACTTGACTGTTGAAGTAAACTGAATTATTACATACTCAAAATCCAAAAATAGGGCAGTTAAAATATCTAAAAGATTGAGCAAATCCTTCCGCAATCAACATCAGTATTGTAAGATTCCATGTCATCTCAATGATATAACATCTGTTTTGCTGTTCACCGTCTACCGCCCCAATTCATATAATATGTTTTAATAAGCATCTTGACACCACGCTGAACCTCCTTTCATAAACACAAACCTTCTGTAAAGCAGACACTAGCTGTTGGAGACCATCACTTTTTTTATTGGACTCCTCTGCTAGTGCTCTGTGCTTCTCAATCTGCATTTGTTGAATGTTTGTGTTCCTCTGTAATCTGGCTCGATCCTCCTCAGCCTCCTTTATTTTGATGCCAAGCCTGTTGTTTTCATCATCCTGTAAATAAAATAAATCATATTCAGTACATATTGTATATGAGAAGCCAGTGTTGTAGTACTCGAGTTCGAGTCCTGGACTGATTTTCAGGACTCGTGACTAGACTTGGACTTGAGCACTGATGACTCACGAATTGGACTTGGACTCGATCATTGACTGCATTCGGACTCGGAAGGTGCAGACTCGGACTTGTTAATTGATAAATCCAGTTGTTTTTTTGTAATAGGCCCTAATCATTTGGCATAAGATATTGATGGCTAGTGGTTTGGCTATTGTGTCACAAAGTAAATAAACTCCCTTTTAAATGGTGACCGCTGTGTCATTTATGTTTAATGTAGATTTTTTTTTATTTGTATGTCAGCTCTTTGACTGCCAGAGTGGAGTGGACTCAACCTTGATGACTTGGACTCGAACTAGGGTAATGGGGACTCGACTTGGGCTCTTCTTTGGTGACTCAGACTTGGACTCGAACACTGGGGACTCGAGACTCGAGATTTAGTGACTCGACTACAACACTGTTCAGCCATAAACTCACGCCCTCCACAGTTCCTTCCAATAGTTGGACTGCTGCCAATAGTTGAAGAACTAACAGCTGGAGAACTCGAGAACTGTGAGGACTGTTTGACTGTTAACTACTAAACACTGTACGGTGTAGTGTGCTATTATGTATACCATGTATACTATTATCAACACCTGGATTTCCTCAAGGGGATTAATATTGTGGACTACGCCTGCCCCTGTCCATATCAACGGGATGGAGGTTGAGCGTGTCTCCATCTTCAAATTCCTGGGAGTCCATATCTCAGAGGACCTCTCTTGGACCCTCAACACCTCATCACTGGTCAAGAAGACTCACCAGCACCTCTTCTTCCTGAGGAGACTGAGGAAAGCCCACCTGTCTCCCCAGGTTAACCTTTACCGGTGCGCCATAGAACACATACTCACCAACTGCATCACAGTCTGGTACGGCATGACTACTACCATAGTGTCTTTATACCTGCATCACTGTACATATTAATACTACAACTCTGTACATACATCAAATTAGCACTATTAATCAGTAGTACTAATTCATATATTTTATACCCAGTTTAATCACCTGTACATTGTATATTACTATTGCACTTTACTGTTACATTTGCACTCTGGTTGGATGACAAACCTCTTTTCTTTGTACTGTACTTGTGCTGTATGATGATAATACATTTAAATCTAATCTAATGCACTTTACCATTACAGGGCATCTTTGTTATGGTCGATAACAAGTGGAACACGCTATATATTTTCTACAATTTCCCATACAACTAAACATAAGACACTGTGATATTAAAGATTTTCATTGTATTTGCATCTGTACAGTACCTTTTGATTACATTCATATGATAAGCGATTCAGTTCATCTTGCATAATGCATAGCGTTGCCTTCAGAAAGTGTATCGGAGCATCTAAAACACAAAAGCACAACAATATACAGAATCAGAATTGCAGAACAATGCAAAATAATATTCAATCCCAAAACACTTTGTATGAATTTTGAAAAATCTTAATTGAAACACAGTACAGCTAAACTGACAAAGGAGCATCTTCAGCAGTTCCGTCCAATAAGAAGAATGTTTGGTCCGGAAGCTCAAAGGGTGCCCCTTTCACTGGCAGGGTTAGGGGTTTGGTTCCCAGTGGGGTCACCAGCATCCACCATCCATGTTGAATGAATAATGCTTTGTGAACACAAAGTAATAACAATAGAATGTATTAGGCTAAATGAATCACCTGTTAGCTATAGTTCTAGCTATAGTTATTTTGTTGCATGTGGCCTCTGTGTAAAGATCTTTGACCGAAATACATAATCACATGACAAAAAAAATGCTATTCACAATAGCATAGTGAATAGTAACATGCGGGCAAACAAGTGTAATACTATACTTTATACTTATAGCACATGCATAAGCCTGGTCTCTTTTGAAAAATAACATTCCGAAGTTTATGATACAATAAAGAAAGATCACTTTTAGTGCTAATGAAATAGAGTAACATAGGTCTGAACTTGAGTTGTAGAAGAACTTGTTACTCAAGTTTTTCTGTAGTAGTTAGTAGTCCAGAAGTAGTATGTCCCCAGAAATGCGTATGGCTTAAAAAACTCCCGAGATCCATAGCCTGAAGCCTTATGTAGTACTTGTCCAAATTTCATAAAGATCCATTCAGAAATGAGTGATTAGGAGTGATTTTGATAAACTGTGTACAAAAAGAAAGCTCAGTTTTCTCATAGGCTTCAATTTATTCTGCGGTTTTTCTCTTCCTGTTTTCGCTCATGAGTTTTTCACCTAGATCCCTGATTCGTACATCCCCAGCTGGGGGTATCATTGGAAAGCCACAGGCATTGGCTACAACCCTGTCCAATCATATTCGGGTTCGCCAAATGATTGACGGAACTAGAGCCCCAAGAGTCGGGAGTAGTATTGTGCGCAATATATTGTGTACTTTGCGCAAGCCTCAAATATCGGCATGTAACTCGAGAACCGCTGAAAGGATTTTGTCACCTGAAAGGGCTATCGACAGGCAACAAATGGGGCTTTAATTCGATATATTTATTGTATTAAAGAATATGCACACCCGAGCCACTAGAGGTCGCCAAAGTGCCTGTGGTCAAATCATCCTCAAAAAGGCCCACATGTGGGCCCTTGCAGTTTAAGAGGTGTGATATAATTCACCTGCTCCCATGTCATCCCCAGCACTGGACATATCATCCACATCATTTTCCTGACCATCGCCATCATCCAGCCTCCTCTCCGCGCTGCATATGGTCTTTGCCAAGGAGAAATGTTCGATGTCTTCAACAACCGCCACGTCGTCAACAAGCGACACCTTGGGTGTTCTGAAATCAACAAACAAATGGGGAACATCACTAGATCTACTAATAATCCTACTATGCAATATTGTCTCCCTGTGGCTGTGAGATGTAACTGCACAGTGTTTAAACATGGAGGATTAGAGAAAACAGCAACAAGAAAGACATTTCTTCAAGCAAGGTAACTGGACACGGTTTTATATTTGTGGTGTTCACATTTTATGCTCTAGAAATTAAACCGTAGCCTTTAACAGATTTCCCGGCACTTGTTGTGCCTGGCCAGAGGAGCTTGTGTGGGCAATTCCACTGTTTCATGCATCACAAAAGTTCAGCCCAGCTGTGATTTAGCTTGCTAAAGAAGCAATATTTTTCCATGAAAAAAAGTTACATAGTGCAGGTTTAATGATATCATATTAATAGTTGCACTATGAAAGTATTCACACACACTGAATGTGCTATAACATGCACTTATAAAACCATTTTAATCTTTCCATAATTATAGTTATCTTTTTATCATTCAGGCTTTGTGCAATTCATCCAAAATCTAACTAGGACAAACTGTTGAGTATTTATTGACTGTATTTATTTAATAATCACAATCAAACTCACAATCTTTTGAAGGAATCATGTTGTACTTTTCTTCGGTTTCCAGGAGGTCTGTTTTGTGATGTGGCTCTTTTATTGGTTACTACCTGAGTAATGGATGGAGGGGGAGCACAATCATAGTATGATTTTCTGGTACATAACTCTGATCTACTATATATCAATGTTTGTTGGTTTTAATTTCCCTTTCTCTTGTGCTTTGAATATTCTAATCATATACCTTTACACCAGGCTGTGGCACTATTGGTTCCAGGGTCTTTATGGTCCTTAAAAACAAACTTAGGCACATATTGATGATGTTCACACTCTTACAACTAATTGAATAATTAGGAATATGAAAGGCCTACAATTAGATCAAAGCTCATTATTCATTACCTCAAGTCCATGTCGTCATCGCTGCCAATAACAAGATGAGAGGACACTGGTTTCGACAGGACTTCATTCTGCTCCCTCTGCAATCCAGTAAACAAGACCCATATTCATAGAACTTTAAAACAAGAGCTCCGTTCTAGGATCTGGTTAACTTTTACTAATCTACTGTATGTCATAATAGATAAATGTATCATGTGACCGAACTAGTGATGGTGGATCGATGGTACATATTTAAGAACCTTTATGAATATCTCCCGAGAGGTTGCAATTGACCTATCTCAAACCCCACCCTCTTTTCTTGATTAAGAAAAGGGCAGAGCTTGAGATAGGTAAAAAGTCCAAGTCAAAAAGTCCATTAATAATCTTGTAAATTTATGAACAATGACTTACCATAATTTGTTCTGCCTGTCTTACCAGCTCAGCTGTTTTTGCCTCCAGCTCTGCATTTAAAAGCCTGATGAAAATCAGATTGTGATAAAGTTACTGTATGTAGCTTATTTTTACATTATTGAATATTGCTGTTCTGCAATGCTAAATGTAGCTGAAGTGATGTAAACTGTACTTACTGTACATAAGGACTGTGTCAAGATGTACAGTCAAGTCATGTACTATCAAGACCTGCTAAGAAAACACGTAAGAAGTAGCACCTACTAAGAAATTAAGCGATGAGGCCTAGAGAGCAGCATTTTTTAAACAAGGATCACACATGTTAAAGGTGCTGTGTAAGTGGTATGTTTTTGTTGAAATAATTGTTAATAGGCTCTACATTCTGACAGCCATCACTGATATAGTTTGGTCAGTAACTTGAGTCTCCCAGTCCCTCCACCTTTTACTTGTTTCAGGAAATCTTGCAAAGCCAAATTTGCTGGCAGACTATTTTACTTGTTTCAAGCACATGTTTGTTTTTATTTCTTATTTTTGTCAGACATTTTTTGCAGTGTGGAGTTCTCTCTTCTGATTGGATAGAGTGAGAATGGGATACCAGAACATTTATTTTGTGTTTACTGCAGAGCGGAGGGACTGAGAGACCCGTGTTACAGACTTACTCTAGTGATGGCTGTCGGATTGTAAAGCTATTATTTTAACATGTAGACGTAGACGACTTATTTTAACAAAGAAAATACCACTTATAGCACCTTTAAAGTAATAATCTCTAACATTTTTATATAAGTGTCTATTTTGCTGCTCTCTATCGCCAACTGATAGAACATTTGCTGTTCTTGGCTGTTCTAAACACTGGTGTCTGGTAGGACATTCCTGTGAAAATCATCTTGCACACAGGAAGTGATGTGTTTTACATCACCAGCAGCAACAGGAAGTGATGTGTTTTACATCACCAGCAGCAACAGGAAGTGATGTGTTTTACATCACCAGCAGCAACAGCAGTTTGTTGCACTCTAATAGAAGATTCACTCAGTAGTTGGCATGATTTTTCAAGATGGAAAGCAAGTCAATTATAGTGCAAAACTACAATAGCAATGACATTATTGTTGCCACTTTAACAAAGCCTATATAAAGATCAATCTGTCAGACATATTTACTGTACAATTTATACCAGTTAGAGGTTCCAGATGCACAGTGACAATTCTAACATTTCCTAATCAGTCAATCAGACTGAATTCAATCAGAGTAAATTTTACTCAAACTGAATCCATTTGAGCTCAAGTGAGTAACATTTTACTCAGTTTGAGTAAAATATACTCAGTTTGGGTAAAATTTACTCAGCTAAATGTACTGAGTCTGTGATACCACCCATTATTAAGACATATAAGAAAGAACCATTTGTCTGCTCTTTGAAACATGTTCTTAAAAAGCTCTGTTCTAGTACTCATCTGTTTATGTAAATTAGCAATGTCTGCTCAGTCACATGGACACAATTAACATGGCTTGCCTACTAGCACTTTTGTATCACATATCCTTATCCTTACATCAATAATAGGGCACAAAAACAAGATTCAGTTTGTATTGCAGCCACTAAGAGGCTTTGCTTTCTTCACACATTAATAACATTCACTTTTACTATAACAATTGATTTTGTCTGACAAATCCAATGATTTTGAGGCAGGTTTGGACGTTTTTTTTGTCTGTTATCTCCTGGACTGGAACCTTAGTGCACTGTCAACCAAATCAAAACGCTATTATGTTCGCAATAATAGTCTTACTTGTAATGCTCTTCTTTTGCAAAAAGGTCTACTGTAGACTTATTTGATGGACAAGAAACAGGTCGTCTGTCTGGACATTGCGACCTTTCAGCCTTGGAGTCCTTCCCCTTAGATGATGCAGGTCTACTGAGCTAATCAACAACAAACAAGACACGTTGGTAGCATTAATATTATTAGGTATTTCTAATAGGCCATTTTCACATTTTAAATGGTCAATAAAGAGTGATCAGCTAGAGTTTCAATAGTCTGGGCATATTACGTTTGATTGGTAACTTGTTAGACTCTGTTGGTACTGTTTGAATGTTTTGGGTGTAAGTTACGTTACCTGACTGCGGTCACGCCAGTGAGCAGCAATCCATCTAACGTTATATAGCTACACTTTGCGTAGCGTATTTTATTTAACTATTTTAAGAAAGACATGGTCATATTTAAACATGGGGGGGATGGGAAACTATCAGAATGGAAGATGTTTTACTTACCTTTTGAACTCGGGATATGGCCTTATTTTCTGAAGAGACTGTTTCAGCCATGTTTGTTGTTACTGACCGCCAGTTGCATAGCAACCTTTAAAGGGGCAGTTCAGCTAAAAAGCCAGGAGTGCTGCCCGACCCACTTCTGTCTTTTTATTTCCTGTAGCTGACCTAGAATAATAATAATAATAATAATAATAATAATAATAATAATAATAATAATAATAATAATAATAATAATAATAATAATAATAATAATAATAATAATAATAATAATAATAATAATAATAATAAAATAATAATAATAATAATAAGAGAATGGGTCAGTGAGTGTTACCAAAGAAACATTATAAAATGGTTTTCCTGTTACCAGTTACGCAAATGACATGTCGTCAGCTTGTGACTGCAACTTGTTCCTGTTTGCGGACGACTCAGCCCTGCTGGTCTCTGACAAGAACAAGTTACAGGTTGAAAAAACCCTCAGCTCGGAACTAGGCAGAATCTGCATATGGCTCGCTGATAACAAACTATCATTACACATGGGCAAAACAGAGTCCATTCTCTTCGGTTCAAATAACAAACTCAGCAAGACCGACGGCTTCTCAGTTGCAGTGGGTGACAATATTGTAACAAGGAAAGATGAAATTACCTACCTGGGTTCCATCCTAGAGGCTAATCTCTCCTGTGACAAAATGGCATCCAATGTAATAAAAAAAGTCAACCAACGAACTCGATTCTTGTACCGGATCTCCTCTCTGGTAAACAAGAATACCCTGAAGACTCTGGCAGGAGCACTCATTCAGGGGTACTACGACTATGCTTGCACCTCATGGTACCAAAGCACCTCAAAGGCGCTAAAAACAAAATTACAAACATCTCAAAACAAACTGGTCAGACTACTGCTTGACCTTACTCCTAGAACCCACCTCACCCCTGCCCACTTTGACAACCTAGGATGGCTTAGAGTAGACGACAGAGTACAGCAACTTGCAATGGGCCTGGTCTACAAGATACACTACACGACCAAGGTACCCATGTACATGTCAAAATACTTCCCAAAGGTCAGTGAATACCACGATCACAACACCAGAGGGAGCTCCACAAATCATGTTAAACCCAGATTCGGCTCAAATAAGGGACTACATCGCCAACACTCTAATAAATTACACACCAGCAAGAACACTGCGATCATCAGCTGCTGGACTACTAGAGGCTCCCAGAAGCAGTCAAAAGAGGATCGGTAATGCAGCCTTTATCAACTATACCCCAAAACTATGGAACAAACTACCCCAAAACATCAGGGAAGCCAACTCGCTAGACATCTTTAAAAGACAGCTTAAAACCTATCTCTTTGCTCAGGCATTTCACTGATAGATATCTGCTACCACCTAGTGGCAAGAGGAAACATCAGGGATATCCTGACACAACTTGTATTTACCTGCACTATTCTTACCCTGCCTACTCTTATACACTGCCTATCAAATTCATGTGTCGGTTATTGCACTTTTTACTTCTTACTGATGACTATTTTTAAACTGAATCATTTTAAACTATTTTTATTATTTGCTAGATCCAAATGTGAAACACTGTGATTATTTGTTCATGCAATAAGTCCCACTATTTAGTATGGGTTCGAGTCCCTGTGATCTAATATCACTAAAGTTACAGTGTGGGTTTGAGTCCCTGTGATCTAGTATCACTAAAGTTACAGTGTGGGTTCGAGTCCCTGTGATCTAGTATCACTAAAGTTACAGTGTGGGTTCGAGTCCCTGTGATCTAGTATCACTAAAGTTACAGTGTGGGTTCGAGTCCCTGTGATCTAGTATCACTAAAGTTACAGTGTGGGTTCGAGTCCCTGTGATCTAGTATCACTAAAGTTACAGTGTGGGTTCGAGTCCCTGTGATCTAGTATCACTAAAGTTACAGTGTGGGTTCGAGTCCCTGTGATCTAGTATCACTAAAGTTACAGTGGGTTCGAGTCCCTGTGATCTAGTATCACTAAAGTTACAGTGTGGGTTCGTGTCCCTGTGATCTAATATCACTAAAGTTACAGCAATATGTACTGTGAAGTATGTTGGGAATTACAGGAGTATTACTGAATAGAGAGCCTATTAGGATGCTAGATCCTAATGTGAAACACTGTGATTTGCTATATCTTGCTATGCTCGCTCATGCCTGTATTTTTTATGTCCGTTCTATTTTATAATTTTTTTTTTACTATTTTTAAACTGAATCATTTTAAACTATTTTTACTATTTGTGTTACTGAAAACTGTAAGCGGAGAGCCTATTGGGATGCTAGATCCTAATGTGAAACACTGTGATTCTACCTGTCTATCTTTTTATGCTCGCTTATGCCTGTATTTTTTACTGTTGTGAAGCACTTTGAACTGCAACCTCTGTATGAAAAGTGCTATACAAATAAAGTTATTATTATTATTATTATTATTAAACACGTTTCGCAATTATGCCACATCAATGTGGAACGCCCTACCCACAGCTGTAAAGGAATGTGAATCACTACCAACTTTCAAAGCCACTCTCAAAGAGCACCTACGGGAGACTGCAATTCGAAACTGGCCCCTGTAAATGTCCTAACCCAACCCCCTCCAATGTACAGTAAATGTCCTAAGCCAGTAATACACGAGACCCTCTTCTTGGACCAAGTAAGGTTTTGTCGATAATCCAATGTACAGTTACCCCCACCCTGCCTACCCATCCCCACCCCACCCCACCCACCCAACCACCTCCAATGTACAGCCCCCCCCCCCCCCCTCACCCCACCTACCCAACCCCCCCCCCCCCCCCCCCCCCACCTCCTCCAATGTACAGTTTCTTCGTCAAATGTATATACTCTCTCTTTTTTTAACTCTTTTTGTATCACAAACAGTACTGTATTTGTAAATCTGGTATGACATAAATGTATAGATGTAGCAGTACTGTGGGCGGCTACGTGGCGTAGTGGGCAAGGCGCTCGCCATGAAATCTGGAGACGCTGGGCTCGCCTGTTCGAGCCCAGCGCTCCACATTTGCTTTCAGTTTAGCTGGTCGTCCGTACTAATACACATTGGCCGTATTAGGGGGTGGGAAACTGATGGGTGGGGATCGGGCGTTGTGGACAGCGACTCCTACAGGTCGGTTGGTGCGCCTGCGCAGTGGAATCAGGAAGTGTCGTGGGCAGCGTGAGCCTCTCACCACTGAGAGATCGAGCTGCGCAGGTGAAAAGATGCGACTGCTGTTACCTCAAGTACCGGAGGGGACTTGTGCTATGTATGACTTAGTCCACATTGCAGCCGGCTTGTGGGAGGCAAGAAACAGCGTTCGTGACAGGGGAGGGTTGAATTGGATGATACGAAATTGGGATGGGAGAAAATATAGAAAATGGGAGAAAAAGTGGATAAAAACAAAAAAAATATGTAGCAGTACTGTGCGGCTGGGTGGCGCAACGGACATTGCGCTCGTCACCAACGCAAGAGACACCGGGTTCGAATCCGGCTATCGGCGTTGCCTCCGGCATACTAACTCAATTGGCAGAGTTAGCGGGTGGGAAGTCGAAGGGTGGTAGTCTGGTCGTTGTGAACAGCGACTCCTACAGGTCGGTTGGGGCGCCTGCACAGTATGTAAAAAAAATTAAATTAAAATTAAACGTAAGTCTTCAGGGGTAGGGCCCGACAAGCCTAGTTGTAACTGAGGGGTTACAAAACCCTGACTGTATTAAAGATTGTGATAGATTAAACCACTACTACATATTATTATTACTTGCCAGACAGTACAGTTAATTATGGCAGACACTCAATAGACGGCACGGTGACAAAGAGATAACGTTTACAGTATTTTATTATCAATAGCAGATATACAACTGAGAATTACTTGGTCGCTCTTTTATGGCGAATGATATTAGAATGTCAGAGTATCAAAGTCAGTGGGAATGAATAATTCCTAGGCTAAGGATACTAGACCGGAACGCTGCATGGCGTGAGATGGCGATATAGGGGGGCAAACGAGGGTATAGCTGGAGACTGGTGATTTCCTCCCACAGAGTAGTAAGCTCCAGAGGATTGAAGAATAGACGGATACTCCGGCTGGTCACTTGAAGAAAGGGGGTCTCATACGGATCCGGTCCTTGTAATCCAAGTGCTCGGTAGCAGGGTAATAGCTTTTAATCCAAAGCCCGATGGCAGTGATGATAGCTAGCCAGCTTCGTCCTCGAAGCTAGCCCGATGCAGATCTTCAGGGTAGTTAAATCCAAACGACAATGGTATTAACGATGCTCTTCTCCACGGTACTACGTTTCCACAAGTCACTATAATCCACCAACAATGGTTCTACAATATCAAGGTCGTATCTAAGGAGCTACTAGTTATCCGTAACGATACACCGCGGTAGGTTCCACTGCTCACATGTCCAATAGTTCTGCTGCTAGGTTCACCTCGTGTTCTGATACTAATTACGTTAAGTCCACACACACTTGCTAAGGTTCACACTAGTTACTAGGTTCACGCTTCACTTCACTACTAGACGAACGTTACTGCTGCATTAGATTAGGTCGAACTGCACGTTACTGCTGCACACCGAACGAACTGGGTTAACTGCTTTAGGTTGAACTGCGTTAACTGTAATGACGAACTGCGTTAACGTTAGATTCACACTACTGCTGCTTGCGTCTTCCACAATATATATACTTAGAGTGCTTTCTAGGGCGCAACCGAATCTCTTGTCCGGAATCAATGCGCTGGCCAAGGGCATGTCTCAACTTGTCCAGACTCGTCTTTGAACTTGTCTGGGGGGCGCGATTCTTGGCGCCGCCAGTGTCAAGGGCGTTATCCAATGAGGAAAGCGAATAATGCTATGATTCAAACGGAGGCTTAAAGGGATATAGCTTATATATATAAATAATATACAAGTTATATAAAATAATAAAACGTAGATTCTCAGTGTTAATCTGGCCCTTCAGAACACTAGTGCTTCTCCCTAGTCCTTTTCGGACAATTGGACAATGCTGCAATAGCAGCTGGTAAAACGTTGGTGATTTATGAAATGACCGTTGTTATGTGTCCAAAGCCCGAAATAAAAAATAACTGAACTGAACTGAACTGAACTGAACTGAAAGTCAGGAAAATGGCGGGGGCAGTGTGAGCCTCCTACACGTTACTCCTCGCCAAATGAGAGTCCGCGCTGGCAGGTGAAAAGATGTGACAAGCTGCCTCCACATGTATCGGAGGGGACATGTGATGCAAGGCTTCTATCCTCCCTAAAACCGGCCAGTGGGGGGCATATGCAAGCAACGATCAGGACAGGGGAGGGAGAATTGGCACAAGAGGTAAATTGGGATGGGGAGAAAAATCACAGAAAAAGGAGGAGAAAAAAAGTAGATAAAAAAAAGATGTAGCAGTACTGTCTATCTGTATGTCATGTATGTCATATTATGTTATGAAAATGGGGGACCCTGATGTAAACAAGACGAAAGTCTTTCTCTGGTCTGCATCCCCTTAACAATTGTGTGTATTGAGCTGTACTGTATTGTACCCATTCTGCAATCTGTTAATACAATTTTCAATCAATCAATCAAAACCACTGGGAGCATACTGAGGTACAGCCTACTGAGAGTTGGCTGTGCTCAGAGAGGGTGCACTAAAACAGTTATAACAAATAATGATACATCTGAAGCAGAAATAAATACATTCCTGTTCTGTATGGAGGGATACAATCTTTCTTAACCCGGTTCCTGGGCTGGATGAGAGGAGGACGTAACCTGGTCCCAGCAGCTACCCCTTCAGAGTACAAGTCAAGTCAAGAGTTTTATTTGTCACGGCATACAAGTATACAGTGAAATGCGGGGGGGTCTTGCCCGCAACGATTGTGCATAATACAATAATAATAATATAATAAGAATCCAATAGAACGACATTGTGCAATAATACAAGTAATCAAAGTAGGGCATATCGGTATATGTACATGAGTTTTTACAGAGCATGGTAAGACATGCTAGGTCCTGTGATAGTGCAATACACTGTTAGCTACGGATGAGGCACTGGGTCTTTCTTTATGTACACTGCTATACAATGCTATATTATACAATCTCAAGTTATACTATACTTTTTTTTTTTTTTTTAAGATACATTTTTTAGCGTTTATCGCTTTTTTCTACTGGGCAGTCCAGTAGAGAGAGAGAGAGAGAGAGGAAGAGCGGGAGACAGAGTGGGGGGAAGACATTCGGCAAATGACGGCGGGGTCCGGGAACCGCGACGCAGCGTGTTACATGGTTGGCCACTTGGGCCCCCTATACTATTTTTAAAGTGACCTTTCCTTTTGTAAAGTGACCATAAGTGTGAGCGTGTGCAGCATGAGTGTGTGTGTGCTAAAGTGGCTGCTAGTGTGTGAGCGTGTACAGTGTGTGTGTTGTGTGTGTGCTCATGTGTGCTTGTGTGTGCAGAGTTCAGTGTTCAAGGCTCTGATGGCCTGGGGGAAGAAGCTGAGCCGAAGTCTCTCTGTCCTAGTTGCTGGTGGTCGCAGGCGTTTGCCTGACTGCAGCAGCTTGAACAGGCTGTTGTTGGGGTGGGGGTACTTTCCCCCGAGAAGGGGAAGTGGAAGTAAGGCAGGTGGCAATTGCCTCTGCCAACGACCATCCGGCCCTTTGGCGCTGGGGTGATGGCCTGTCCCCACATAAACAGGAGCAGTTCAGGGCATTCATGTGCCACTGGACTAACATCTTTCCGGCCCATGAGGAGGACTTCTGCCAGTCTAGTGCTGTAAGGCATCACACCCCCACTGCTTGAGCTCCACCAGTCCAAGAGAGGTACCAGTCGGTCCCTCACCCTCACTGCTAAAAGGTATGTTGGACAGTGGGATGGTGACGAAAAGCACCAGTCCCTGGGTCACATCTGTGGTCTTGGTGAGGAAGAAAGATGGGTCTTGGAGGTTTTATGTTGATTACCGAAAGCTAAATGCTCTAACCCATAAAGATGCTTCCCCCCTGCCTAGAATCAAGGA
Source organism: Notolepis coatsorum (assembly GCF_963971535.1). NCBI lineage: Eukaryota > Metazoa > Chordata > Actinopteri > Aulopiformes > Paralepididae > Notolepis > Notolepis coatsorum. Next base: position 167,583,611 of record NC_140165.1, on the reverse strand, counting down.
GTACCTAACGTCCCTAAAAGGAGCTGAGTGGTACTCGACCTTGGACCTGGGCTGTGGCTACTGGTAGGTTGAAGTGGACCCATGGCCAACCAGGAGAAGATGGCCTTTACTACACCTTTGGGCCTCTTCCAGTTTGAGCAGATGCCCCTTGGCCGGTGCAATACCCCAGACGCCCACCTCGGGAGGGTGTTCGAGTGCTTCCAGGCCCATGGACTGAAACAGCTCACAAAGTGCCAGTGTGAGAGACTGGCCGTGCCCCACCACCGTTTGACAAGTCTAAGTCCACTCCTTCCTGGGGTTTGTGGGCTATTACAGACGCTTCATCCCAGGGTTTGCCAGGCTGGCCGGCCACAGTCTGCTACAGGGGAACAAACGGAAACCCCAGGCCCCCATTGCGTGGGACCCAAAGTTCCAGGAGGTGTTTGACCAACTCAAGCAGGCCCTCTTGAGAGCTCCGTTATTTGGCTAGTTAACTTGTCCTATACTTTGAAATACAGGCACGGTGCCCGAAACCAGAATAATAATAATAATAATAATAATAATAATGCATTTTATTTAAAGGCGCCTTTCAAAGCACCCAATGTCACCTTACAGGGTTAAAAACAAATACAATTACACACAGTAAAAACACAATATTACAAAGTTACACATAGGGGAACAGTTATAATAAACTTAAAATTAAAGTGAATATGCCAGAATGAACAAATGTGTTTTGAGACAGGAAACAAAGGTGGGGAGGTTGTCTATTGTGCAGATGTCTTGTGGTAGGGAATTCCAGAGGTGGAGGGCACAGCGGGAGAAGGTTCTGGATCCTACACTGTAAGAAATAAATGTTTTTTCACTGGAAATTCACTGTATTATTTTACAGATTACTTTTGTTTTTCTACTTTAAGTGTAAATGCCATAAAAATACAGTAAATTACCTTTTATCAAAATATTAACCATTAAATAAAGGTTGTAATTTGTAAATGTATTTGATTTTTTGAAGTATTTGGCAACCGTTGATGCCAGACATTTACCGTTTTCTTGTAGCTTTTTTTCTTACAGTGTATAGGGATGGCTAGGGTGACGCCATTATGTTCCCGCCAGTTCCCACCAGTTCCGTGTTGGCTTTTTAAGGAACAATGTCAACAAAACGGTATCTTATTACCGCTTTCCTCCCAACGACAAAGAGAAGAGAAGGTGGCTGAAGTTGATACAGTAAGTTTGATCTCAAAGATAAACAATAACTAACTGTTAACAGCTAGGTAGGCTAAACAGGCTATTGCCAGGCTAGGCTAACGTCAGGCTAGGCTAACATTAGGTACTAGTTATGTAACGTTAGCTATGTTAACTAAACGTAACGTTAGTTTACAAAACATTACTAGTCTATATAACGTTGAGGCAAAAATTATAAAGTGTGTGTGTGTTTTGGTGGACATTGGACCGCAAAGTAGAAAATGCATTGCAGTTACAGTAGCTAAATAGTTAGCTTCTTTGTCGAACCAAATTTATCACTCTCGTTTCCAGAGCTGATAACGTTATTGTTAAGTCGCTATCTTGTGATAGTAACATGGTCGTGGTGTGAATTACCTCTAAATTAAAGTATTTTTGGATGACACAACAGTAATAAGAAGAAGGATGGCAAGTGTATGATGCATGTACAATAATGCTGTATACCCTATGTATATTTATTCTTAATGTACTGTATATATATATATATATATATATATATATATATATATATATATATATATATCCACATGTTTCTACATACCTGCATATAATCCTTTTACATATCTGTAGATACTATATCTATATCTGTACATATCTCTTACCATATACTCTTACTAGTTACGCTGCTGGCCAGTATGACTACTACTACCATAGTGTCTTTATAACCTGTATCACTGTACATAATAATACTACAACTCTGTACATACATCTGATTAGCATTATTACTCAGTAGTACTGATTTATATATTTTAAACAATATAATTAATTAAAGTTTAGTTTTATTTGTTACATATAAGGTACATTTTTTTGTCAAATCAGTTGTGCAATAGTCAATTTTGGTGAGTTGTTTCTATACAATTATTTTGAGGCCCAACATTTATTAATTTGAGGTAACTAAATACATTTTGAGGTAACAAAATACTATTTTGAGGCCACGACATATTTTTTCATTTTGCGTGGCAGCAATAAGCCTTTGTAGCAAGCAGATTAGCTGGGCTAGCTAGCTAACATTAGCTGAACTGACATTAGCTTGATAGCTAACTAGCAAATAGCATCAGCTAGCTAACATTAGCTAATGTTCTTTGACACTATTATTACACCAACACCATGGAACTAATGACCAATTTGACAACGTTCTCTGTCAGAATAGTCAGTAATTTTATATAGTGCTAGCTAACGTTTCAACATACTTGTCTTGTTGCCCATCAGCACTGGCAAATACACTATTACTAAACTAGTTACAGTAGGTAGATAGTGTGAGGGAAAATTATTTATGTATGATATCTTATTTATAAATGTACAAAATTCACAATTAGATATATTTCATCTCAGCATAAACTGACTGTCTGTCCGTCCAAAGGTTCGCTTATGCAAACAAGCCATTGTTTGCACAAGCTGACTGGCCCCAAATCGTACAAGCTAACTGCCCCCAACTATTACCCCCAACTTTGTATTATCATGTGCCCCCAGCAATTTCTATAAACCCTGTCCTCCCCTCAGAAACATACCATTATGATCACTGCCCTTGTCATCATGACCTCAAGATGACATGACACACTTGTACACCCCCCTGTATTGGCCCTGTGTAAACATTACACCACTGCTCTCCTCGGATGGGACTTCTTTAAACGTGCATGTATTGGATTGGATGACAACCGCTGTCATCTATGTCAGTGGTTCCCAAAGTCGGGGTCGCGACCCAAAGGTGGGCCGCGAGCAGCCACGGGTGGGCCGCGAGATGATTAAAAAAAAAAAAAAAAAAAATTATTTTTTATTTTTATTTTTTATTTTTATTTTGTCAGGCCACTGAACTTAGAAGCAGGCCAGGACAGTGTTTCTAGTTGTATTCTAAAATATGACTATATGGTTTTATATTAACTTAATAAATAAACAAAAACGAAAAATCTACTTATTTCAACGAACATTTCAAACTAAATAACAGATTATGCACATAAAACGCTGAAAACAACCGAAGCAACAATAGTATTTTAATGAGGCTATTATTATTATCATTATTATTTTGCAACAAGTTAGCCCTCTCATAAATAGCACATATAAATTAATAACTAACTTGAACTAACTTAATAGGATTGAAGTGATATTTGGCTTAAAAAATCGGTCGCCTGGCAAAAAAAAAAAAAAAAAAAAAAGCCAGACGATGTGCATTGGGCCGCGGCTCTCTGACGCCTTATTTTCTGGGCCCTGGCCTGAAAAGTTTGGGAACCCCTGATCTATGTGATTGGATCAAACAAATATCATGTTACCTTGCCCACTTTTACCCTATATAAGCTGTATTCAAATGTTCATTCAAGTGTGCAACTCGGGTAGAGCATTTTGTGTGCTCTGCTTTGACTTGTCACCATTTTGTATTCTGCAGAATATGATAAATAAATCACTTTTGACTGTGAAGACTCTGTATCCAAAGCCATATTCATTTCATGCATATCAAGAGTTTATGACGACTTTTTATTCCACCACACTAGCTACATCTGCTTCCACGTCTTGTGTTGAATGTTGGACTGGGACTTGACATGACGTTACCAACGTCTTTGATTTTTTATTTTTATTTTTTTATAGTTAACCAATGATGTCAACAGGCTACTACCGGCAATCCATGTCTGTAATAATAATAATAATAATAATAAAACAAGAATAAACAAAAACATTTAAATTTTCTTTTAATCTTAGGGGGGCTAAAAAGGGTCTAGAACCGTCACTGGCGTGACTTAACAGGCAGCCAGTGAAGTTGGTGGAGAACAATAATAATAACAATAATAATAATAATAATAATAATAATAATAATAATAATAATAATAATAATAATAATAATAATAATAATAATAATAATAATAATACATCTATCTTATATAGCGCTTTTCCAGGTGCTCAAAGACGCTTTACATTGGCAGGAGAGATAAACTATGGCAAAACAAAAAAAAACAGAACAAAAACAGAACAAAAATAATACATGACAAAATCAAATAAAACCGACAGAATTAGAGGTCAAAAGCAAGTTTGAAAAGGTGAGTTTTGAGGGCTGATTTAAAAGATGTCAGGGTTAGGGCGGCTAGGTGGTGTAGTGGACAAGGCACTCGCTACCAGTGTGGAGACGCTAGGATTCGCGTGTTCGAATCCAGCTCTCCACATTGTTTTTCAGTTTGGCTGGTCGTCCGCAGTAATACACATTGGGCGTATTACGGGGAGGGAAAACTGAAGGGTGGGGATCGAACGTTGTGAACAAGCGACTCCTACAAGTCGGTTGGTGCGCCTGCGCAGTAGAATCAGGAAGTGTCTGGGGCAGCGTGAGCCTCCCACGCGTTACTCCTAGACACTGAGAGATCGAGCTGCGCAGGTGAAAAGATGCGACTGCTGTTACCTCAAGTACCGGAGGGGACTTGTGCTATGTATGACTTAGTCCACATTGCAGCCGGCTTGTGGGAGGCAAGAAACAGCGTTCGTGACAGGGGAGGGTTGAATTGGATGATACGAAATTGGGATGGGAGAAAATATGGAAAAATGGGAGAAAAAGTGGATCAAAAAAAAAAAAAGATGTCAGGGTTTTTGCATCACGGATATGGCTGGGGAGGGCATTCCAGAGGGAGGGGGCAGCAGCAGCAAAGGCCCTGTCGCCCCAGGTCCGGAGCTTGGTCGTGGGAGGTGTTAGGAGGTTGGCATCTGCAGACCTAAGGCTAAGGTGGGCGTGTGACGGTGGAGGAGGTCGGACAGGTAGGGAGGGGCAAGGTTGTTGAGGGCTTTAAATGTGATGAGTAGTATTTTAAAATGTATCCTGTATTTGATTGGAAGCCAGTGGAGGTCGTGAAGGACAGGGGTGATGTGATCAGAGCGACGGGTGGAGGTGAGCATGCGGGCAGCAGAGTTTTGGACATATTGGAGTTTATTGAGAATAGTGTTTGGTGAGCCGTAGAGGATGCTGTTGCAGTAATCTAGTCTTGATGATATGAATGCATGAACCAGTGTTTCAGCAGCGGAGAGTGATAGGGAGGGGCGGAGACGAGCAATGTTCCGGAGGTGATAGAAGGCCGATTTGATAGAAGGCCGATTTCTACGAGCCCGCTACAAGGCAGTGATGTCTCAACTTTTTGTGAAAAGGTTCAAACCCACACTGTTATATCCTGCAAGGCTTCGCATCACCGATAGACAGGGACAGAGGGTCTACCTCCACTCGCTTGATGAAGCCGTTCAATACATGGAAGAACAACGTGCAGGATAGTTTACATACAGTATTTTTTTTTATTTCGTTAAAGCTTAAACACCATATCGTATTACTTTAATGGTTCGCTGTATCTGGGCTAGATAGACCTTAGAGTTTTCTGCAAGTCATTGTATGTTTTCCCCATTGGATTTTTACCGTGGCTGACATATTGGAATAGTCTGGAACCTAACAACATTCTGGGACATATTGGAACATTCTGGTGCTTTAAAAACGACATATTGGAATATTCTGGAACATTCAAAACGTTCTGTGCTATACACACTGCTTAGAATACCTCCGGATGAACAACAGTCTTCACAACGGAACATCGCCCACCCCTGGCTAGGGGGAAGAACTGCATATACGTATTTAAAAACTTCTTTTTACTATTTGGAAATAGTTCCACTACTTTTCCACTTTATATTATCTAGGTGTTTAAACTTAGCAAAGCTCTTTCAAGATTTAAGTAAATGTTCTCTACTCTTTGAGGTTCTCTAATTTAGTTCAATACCTCTCTATTATTCTTCGGGTTGTTTTAAGTTACACAAGTTCGTACAAGGTTTAAGTGAATATAGTATGATATTTGAGGCATATTTTTATTTTTATTTTCATATCTCCTTTTTTATTTAGCGGGAGAGTGGCCAAGCCACAGTTGACATTCTACTAATGGTAGAATTGAGAATGTTAGATCCTATGGCATGCATAGGAAAGTTAAGGATGAAGCGCTCGGTCTGGGCAGACTGGTCGTGTACGGGAGGGAGGGATAGGGGAAGAGGGGATTATATGTATGGGTGTTCTATATGTTTGTTATCTTGCTCAAGCTCGGCTCTCAACAGGTCCTCAATAATTGGATATATATCTATTGTGAATCGCTACTCCAGATGAATTGCACACAAGAATACGGCAACATGTTTAGATTATGGCTAGTTTGAATATATTGATTTGGAATACTAGGGGACTAAACAAGCAACATAAACGCAAAAGCGTGTTTACATTGATGAGAAGCAAACAGGTTGATGTGGCTCTTTTAAGCGAAACGCACCTTTTAGTGGCTGAAAATGTAAAGCTGGCGGACAAAATATATCATAACATTAGCTACTCATCTTTTGGAACTAGATCCCGTGGGGTAGCTATAGTCGTGAAACGGAAGTTGAATATTAAATTGTTGGACGTATGGTCTGATGCAGACGGCCGAGTAACCATTGCTAAGATAGAATACAGTAACAGGAAAATTGCATTGGTAGCGGCTTATGCCCCTAATCTTTACGACGCCAACTTCTACGCAACACTAACTAGTGCAATGTTGGACATCCCTGAGTATTCATTTATAATTGGTGCGGATTTTAATGCCATTTGGGATCCCTCGATTGATAAATCTAATCCCACCACTTCCAATGATCAGAAACAGGCATCTAATGCACTAAAGGATTGGGCCAAGAATACAGGTGTAAATGATCTATGGCGACTACTCAACCCAATGGCCCGAGAGTACTCTTTTTTCTCAGCAAGACACAAGTCATTTTCCAGAATAGATTATGTTTTTGCATCTCCTAGACTATTTGATAGATTTGACGTGGAATTGGAACCCACGTCACTCCCACCTCTTGCAGAGACAAGTCGCATTTCTTTCCTCTCTCCCAAGGCCTTCAAGGCCGTTCCTACCGCCGCCTCTACTGCTCCATGGAGCCCGACGCTGCTATGCCCTGCTTCGTGCCGGTGGCCGGACTATACTCAAATCAACTCTAAATGGATCTAATCAGTGGATTGCATATTTTCTTCAAGAAGCAGAATAAGGCTAACCCTCTCTGCCTATTGGGACATCATAATCGGGTTACCAACTTGAAGACGTGGTCATTTTTGGATTATCGAAGCTTTTGGACTGCAATAAGAAGATTTTGGATCTGTTTACCGCGCACAGGATCTACCAAAATGAACTGATAAGACACTTGGACACTTGGACTAATAATGCATTCAGTCATTTGGATGGAGTTGTTAAAACTCACTCCACTCAAATCAATAGAGTTATATTCCACTCTATTCAAATCAAATTTAAAGGGACGTGGCTGGGATCAAAACAAATTCCTGGACCAAGGTCGAACCGAGAGCTCTGGAGTCGAAGGCCCTCTGGGAGATAAGAGTGGCGAGCGGCTTCCCACACCCCCAATCCCTAGTCCCACCCCCCCCCCCCCCCTTCCTCTCCATTGGCGCTGCACTGTCGGCTGCCTCGTGTGAGGGAGACCTCCCCCACCCAGGACTTGGCTTGTGCACTCCCCCCCACCTCCCCCCCCCCTCCCACTCCCCCCCCCCCTACAGCCCTGTAACAACCCCAACCCACTCCCCCCTCCTTCCGTAAATGGCGCTGCCTATGACGGCTGCCAGTCTGTTTGCGGTGGTGAATATGCATATGTTTGTCTCAAGGCTCTGTACCATTATTACTATCTAAAATGTAATAATTGTGGAATATTACTGTAATGAGCTGTATGTGTATGATCCAAGCGTCCTATGATCCTCATAGGAGCATAACAGAAAAAAGCATTCCATGTGAAGGTATTCTGTATCTTTGCATGTCAACTAATAAAGAAACTTGAAACTTGAAAACAGTGCACTATCAGATCACAGATATTTACTCCTGAAGGGCTCATTTGGTAGACTGACATCCCGAGCCCCAAGATGGCGCTTTAACTCGACACTGCTAAAAAACACTGAATACATTCTACAACTCAAAGATAAACTAGATAAATTCCTGGAGACTAATGCGGGTTCGATACAGGACCCCAGAATGTTATGGATTTCGGTAAAGAGTTTTATCAAGGACAACACTACGTTCTTTGCCTCCATCCTCCGTAAGAAACGGCATTCCAAATTGGTAGAGCTGGAAACGCTTCACTCGTCGTTATTCTCTTCTTTACAACGCAACTACTCGGGTCAATTGGAGTCTCAAATTAATGTGTTAAAAAAAGAGATTAACTCCATTTTAAGACAACAATCTGAATTTCAAATACGCAGTACAAGAAAACATTATTACTTTCATGGCTCTAAACCAAGTCACCTACTAGCTATGGAGATACGATCCAATGCACAATTTGCTGATATCCCTACTATTAAGGACCAACAAGGGCTTGTTACAGACCCCAAAAAAATCAACAAGACTTTCAGAGAGTTTTACTCCAACTTGTACAAATCAGAAGTGGTTTTCGATCATAATAAAATGGATACATTTCTTGATCAAATTAACCTACCTAAACTCTCAGAGGAAGACGCTAAACAGTTAGATACACCTATTACACTAGAGGAACTTAGGGAGGCTATATCTGAATTGCAAAGTGGTAAGGCTCCTGGATGGGATGGTATCCCACCAGAACTGTACCTCTCATATTGGGATGTAATTGGACCCCTATTACTTGATATGATTTTATACTCAATCAAAGAGGGGAACTTCCCCAGGGACGTCAATATGGCACTCATATCTGTCCTCCTTAAAAAAGACAAAGACCCCACCGAATGTGGTAGTTATAGACCCTTAAGCCTCCTCGGAACCGATCTCAAGCTGTATGCTAAGGTACTAGCCATCAGACTTCAAAAGCATATGACATCTTTAGTTCATCCTGATCAGACAGGCTTCATAAGAGGCCGCCTGATCACGGATAATATTAGACGGTTACTACATGTGATAGACGCCAGCAAGGATGCCGTGCCTCCTACAGCTATATTATCCTTGGATGCGATGAAGGCCTTTGATAGGTTGGAATGGTCTTATTTATGGGCAGTACTCGGAAGGATGGGGTTAGGAGTAGGATTCATTAATATGATAAAAGTACTATACACAGAGCCATCGGCCATGGTTATAACAGGTAAATTCACCTCCCCTCTCTTTCCTGTTTCGCGCTCGTCCAGACAGGGTTGTCCTCTTAGTCCCGGACTATTTGCTCTATCCTTAGAACCTTTAGCACAGTATATATAAGACAATCCCAATCCATAGAGCCGATCTCAATTAGGGGCACACAGCATCATATTAGTTTATATGCGGATGATGTAATATTGTTCATGCAAAACCCTACCACCTCACTGCCTCATCTTCTCAAGCTGATAGATGATTTTGGCAATCTATCGGGATTTAGGATAAACTGGCCAAAATCGGCCTTCCTTCCACTTAATGTCACTGCGAAGGCTACCTTCCTTCCAGAAAATATACAAATGGTAGAACACTTTAGATGTCTTGGAGTTGAAATATTCCCCACTATATGCCAAACAGTGAAGTATAATTATACAGGAATCCAAGATAGGATCACAAATGACTTTGACAGGTGGTCAAAACTTAAAAACTCAGTACAGGCCCGAGTATCAATAGTTAAGATGGATGTTTTACCCAGAATCAACTTCTTCAGCTCAATGCTACCGTTACCCCCCCCCCCCCCCCCCCCCCCTGCTGGTTACTGGGAAAAATTACACTCCGCCGCATATAAATTTATTTGGAACAACAAACCTCCACGAATTAAAAGATCCACCGCACAGAGAAACAAAGCCAATGGAGGTTTAGCATTTCCAGACTTCTACCACTATTTTAAAGCGTACTCTTTAAGACCACTGATCACCTGGTTTGATTCTCAAGCATCTGTATCCTGGAGAACATTAGAAGAAAACATAGTGGCACCACAGAGACTGCAGGATGTAGTATACACCAACTTATCAATTAAGCAATGCAACTTGAAATTTGGCAACATTTGAAATGTGATCCGGATATGGCGTGACACACAGAAAAAATTTACTAACCTACATAAATGGCATAGCCATTCTCCCATATTTAATAACAATGCACTCCTTATTGCACAACGACCTATCAGATTTCCCAAATGGGAAAAGAAGGGCATACATACTTTGGGAGATATCTTCAATGACCGGGGTTTCTGTAGCTACATAACAAATTTAACCTCACCAGCTCCACATATTATTTCTATCTACAGTTATTAGCAACTTTGAAGGCTCATGGAGTCCCATTAAAGATACCACTTGAGCACCACAGATATCACAAATTCTTTTATGAAAAGGAGACATCGAGAGGCTTCGTCCCTGACTTTTATCGTCACTTACTTACGTCTTCGTATGAAGTCCTTCCCCTAGACTCAGTTTGGAGGAAGGATATACCAGACTTGGAAGTAGATTTTGATTGGGCTGAAGTCTGGGCAAACGTTCAGCTATCGTCACGCAACCCGGATCATCAACAGATTAATCTTAATTTTATTCATAGGACTTACCTGACTCCTATACGACTGAACCAAATGGGCCTTAAACAAGACTCTCGATGTTCCTTATGTTTAAACGGTGATAGTGGTACATTTATGCATATGTATTGGGAATGCCCTCCTGTTAAGATATTTTGGGTAGAAGTAACCACGCTATTATCAAATTTTTTTATTTCTGACAATACCTGTACTGCCTTCAGTATTGTTGCTGAATAATGTCTCTCAGTTATCACACTTTGTACATGTAAAGAGGCTAATCTTGTCCGGTCTTACGGCTGCCAAAAAGCGAATAGCATCACGCTGGATTCAACCGGATAAAATGTGCCGGAAGGCAGTGGCGGTTCATCCACTATGGGCGCTAGAGCGCTGCCCTCCCTGGTTAAAAGAAGAAGAAGAAAGAATTATTTGCGTGAGGAGGAAGCAGCCTATTCATCCCCCAGCGCCTAGCCCCCTCCACTCCGTTTTCATGGGCGCTCATCTCTGCTCCGCCGTAAGTGCGCAACTCACAGGGCAAAATGCAAATACGTATAAATAAATATGTACGTACAACATAGCGCTGTCAAATACGATACCAGAGGGCGCTTGCTCGAGTGCCCGATGTAGTCACTCTATTGGCTGAGAGTGGCACGTGACATCGCCTCGAGGGGCTACTAGGAAATACGCTCTGCTAGTCTGGTTGTCTGCTAGTAGTTAGCTGGTTCGGTAACTTCGGTAAGAACAACAACAACAACAACAACAACAACAACAACAACAACAACAACAACAACAACAACAACAAGCTATATGTCTGGATGCAGTCTGGGCAGTGGACATACAGTATACACTTTATCAAGCCCTGCTGGACCGAGGCGACTTAAACAAGTGAGTCGCGTTCTCTCTCTCTCTCTCTCTCTCTCTCTCTCTCTCTCTCTCTCTCTCTCTCTCTCTCTCTCTCTCTCTCTCTCTCGCTCTCCCTGTTAGAGCGATGCTGTGTTGTTGTTGATCTAACTAATTAATTTCGCCGCGGGTGGGGCATAATCACCCGGACAATGAATGGTAACTTGTTTAAAATGACAAGATATACATATGGAGTTTCTTTTGGATTTAAAAGAAGTGGATTATGGCTTGTTCAACAACAACAAGCCTTGTTGTGGACTGGACAGCTGAATATATCACCCCATTCAACTCTTGTGATGGTCTATGTTTGAATGAATGAATGAATGAATGAATGAATGAATGAATGAATGAATGAATGAATGAATGAATGAATGAATGAATGAATGAATGAATGAATGAAAACTTCATTTAACAGATTACAGAATGGGTACAATACAGTACGGCTCAATACACACAATTGTTAAGGGGATGCAGACCAGAAAAAGACGTTTGTCTTGTTTACATCAGGGTTCCCCATTTTCAATTCATATCGATAGTTTAATAGCTAGCCTTGGCTCGTTTAACAATATGCAAAATATGTGTACAGCCTTGTGTTACGATTAGTACGCTTCTTAGTCATGTTGGACCCAGATGGCAGAGTATGGATTGATGAGACCGGAGACAGCACTTGACGATTAACAGTTTACTTCACAACACATACACGTACACACACAGGTAACATTTATCAATGATCGCGCCCAGCAGGGCAGGACAGACAGGACTATATACACACAGACTAATTGACAAGACACCGAGGGTAATTTACAAACAAGACAAAGGTGTGGTAGACAGAAACAATAGAACACAGAGTACACTGGAAAACAATAACAAATAACCAACCAGACTAAACATAATTACAACCCACAGACAGGGGAACACAAGACTAACACAGTGGAGACAACAACAACAACAACAACAACAACACAGATAGTACACATAACAGACACAACTGACGATAAACAATAATGAGTTGGTGTGTGAGCTGATGCCAGATCGGCATCAGCCCACCGGTTGGAAATGATGACTGAGAGTTATTGTTATTGATGGGAGGTTGTGAATATAAATGTCTGGATCCTGGTCCCATAGGACCAGGACCGGAGGAAGTGTTACAGCCTTGTACTCATACTGAAGTTATTCTTGGTATATACTACACATACTACTAGGTCTGATCTTTTGCAGTTCCTTGTGATAGATTCCACGTCGCGCTGTGTGTGAGTGAGAGAGAGAGAAAGAGAGAGAAGGAGAGATAGAGGGGGATACTAATTAATTTCGCCCCCCCCGGAGAATAATTCACCAGCCGCCACTGCCGGAGGGTATGGATTCTTACCTATCTTGATGTGATTTATCTAGAGATATCTACCGCACGAATTCTAGGTGTTAATGAAGCCAGCATAGCAATCTGGTCAGATGTGGTGGAGAGGATAAAGCATTATATGAACTTTTAATCCTTGGTGTCAAACGGTATAATGGATGCTATCCAAGAGGGGGTCCTGTGTGGGGGGGGGGGGGGGGGGGGGAGAGCATAGTATATGTATTGTATTGTAATTAATTTGTGTATATTTTTAATCTACATCTATTTTGATTTAAAAACTGGGCTGTCATTATTGTTAGTATTATATCGGTAATAGTCCTGTGATTTATAGTGGATTTCTACTGTTAATGTTTGTGTGTAATGTCAAAAATAAAAATAAAAAAACATTTGTTCAAAAAAAAAGAAGGCCGATTTGGTTATGTGGTTCACATGGGGGAGGAAAGAAAGGGTGGAGTCCAGGATGATGCCAAGGTTACGGACGTGAGTGGAGGGGGTGACAATGGAACCATCAATATTTAGGGTGAAATCCTGGGTGTGGCTGGTGAGGGATTTTGGACCGATAATGATGATTTCTGATTTATTGCAGTTTAATTTGAGAAAGTTATTTTGCATCCATGTTTTGATGTCTGTGAGGCAGGTGGTGAGGGTGGAGAGAGTGGCTGGAGTGATAGTCTTGGTGGAGAGGTAGAGCTGAGTGTCGTCTGCATAACAGTGAAAACGGAGGCCATGTTGGCAGAGAATCAGACCAAGTGGAAGGATGTAGAGGATGAAGAGCAGGGGACCAAGTACTGAGCCTTGGGGGACACCATGAGTGATGGGGGCAGTGGGGGATTTGCAGTTGTTGATAGAGATGAATTGGTGCCAACGGAGGACTGGAGACGAGTGATGAGGATGGGGTGACTGATGGTGTCAAAAGCAGTGCTGAGGTCTAGGAGAATGAGGATGGAGAGGGAACCAGAGTCGGCAGAGAGGAGTACGTCGTTGGTGACCTTTAGAAGAGCAGTTTCGGTGCTGTGTTTGGTGTGGAATCCGGATTGAAATGTATCATAAAGGTTATTGTTGTCGAGGTAGGATTTTAATTGGGAGGCAATGGCTCGCTCAATTATTTTTGAGAGGAAGGGGAGGTTGGAAATGGGGCGGAAATTATCAAGGGTTTCAGGGTTGAGACCGGGTTTTTTTTAGTAAGGGGGTGACAGAAGCAATTTTGAGGGCGGGGGGAAATAGGCCAGTGGTCAGAGAGGAGTTTACGATGGAGGTGATTAGGGGTGAAAGGGCAGGGAGACAAGCCTTGACTAGGATGGAGGGGATAGGGTCCAGGATGCAGGTAGAAGTTTTCATTGTAGAGAGAATGGAGGATAGGTCCGATGCGGTGATTTCAGTGAAGGATGTAAAAGGGGGGTTGGGCGGTGGAGGGGGGGTTGAATCTGGAGGGGAGATAGTGTTGGCGGAGGCAATTGTTAGTTGGGTGTGGATTTTGTCAATTTTTGTTTGGAGATGTGACAGATAGGAGACACATTTACTGACAGTGAAGGAACAGGAGATTGTGTCAGAGGGTTTAAGAAGTGTGTTGATGGTGGAAAACAGAGTCCTGGGGTTGTTGCTGCCAGACTGTATGATAGTGGAGTAGTGGGAGGAGCGTGCAGAGTTGAGGCTGTCTTTGTAGAGCTGTTGATGTTGTCTGTAGGCCTCTTTATGGACAGTGAGACCGGTTTTATTGGATAGCCGTTCGAGCTGGCGGCCCTTGGATTTAAGGTGGTGTAGGTGATCGGTGTACCAGGGGGCGGAGTGAGCGAAGGAGACAGACTTGGTTTTGATTGGGGCGAGCTGATTGAGACAGGAGGAGAGAGTGTTGTTGTAGATGTTGACCAGGTCTGTAGGGGAGCCATGCTGTAAGAGGGAGGCATCAGGGATGGTGTCAGTCAGTAGGGAGGAGAGAGAGGAGGGATGGATGGATTTGAGATTACGGAATGTTATGGAACGCATCTGCTTGATTGGGGGAGTAGGGATGAGAATGTCCATGGTGATAGCCAGATGATCAGAGATGGTGAGGTCGGAGCAGGTGAGATTACTGATGGAGATGCCAGATGTGCAGACCAGATCCAGTGTATGACCTTTCTTATGAGTGGGAAAATCAACATGCTGGGTAAGATTAAAAAAGTTTAAAATGTCCAGGAATTCTGTGGAGGTTTTGGAGTCCGAAGTATCAACATGAATGTTGAAATCACAGATTAAAAGGATGGATGGAGAGATAGCACAGAGTTGTGTCAGGAATTCAGACAGGTCAGAGGGGAAGGTTGGGTTTGGTTTGGGGGGCCGGTAAATGACTGCAGTGACTAGGGGTTTGGGACCAGACAGTTTAAAAGCAAGGTGTTCAAATGAGGAGGCAGCCGGGATGGTAATATTGCTTGTGCCAATGCTTCTTTTGTGGAATGTGGCTATTCCACCTGGAGGCGTGGTTTGACCATGTAGGAGTAGCCGTCAGGGGTGGTCTGATTAAGAAAATAATAATCAAAAAAAAAACAGGAGTGATGTGGTTGGTGGAGGGAGTTCTAGTGATAATGCGGGCAGCTGAATTCTGGACAAGTTGGAGTTTATAGAGGTACTGTAAGGGCAACCTAACAAGAAAAGATGCCAGTGAGGGAATACTGGGTGAAGCTCTTTCCAACGCGTGGTGCTTGTTGATAATAAAATGATGTCTTCTCCTTGAGTATGTTTTGAGAGTTTTTATTCGTACTTGCAGTGTGGACAAATATAAGCATACTGTAAACTCTGTGTTTAAACTGGAATTTAAACACAGGATAATTGCTACAAAATAAACCCAAAAAAGTGACTCAATATAACTGAAAACAAAACAAACGAGCACGGTAAAAAGATAGTGTGACTTCCCTGTGATAATTACCCAATTCCCTCCCGCTGCACACCTGTGAACACATACATATAGACTGCACCTGAGCACACCTGAGCCCCGCCTCCTGTGCCCACTGCCAGCTAATTGGTCAACACTTTCATGGTGACACGGTGCCTTCATACAATAACGTAACGGCAGAAAATCATTAAATTGGCTACAACACCCCGGCCCCCAATTGATACTATATAAACACGTAACAATTCAATGCATGCAAGTGATTGTAGCCAAGTGCGTAGTCCACGTTGATATTTAATTCGTAATGTCCAAAGTTCATGTAGTCCAAAGGAAAATGGATATTAATCTAGTCAGCTTCCAAAAGAAGACAGATCTTGGTGATAGTTCAAAGTTCATGTAGTTCATAATGTTTATGTAATCCAGTAGGGTTGGTAACCCCAGTAATAGAAAATTGGCTTCAGTCTATTCAGCGTCCAATAGAAGATAGGTCTTTGCGATGGTTTGCTCCAGGACGTTGTACTTGATCCGGACATTCAAACTGCACAAGTCCATGTCTGACAGGATCCACGAGGCGCATTAGAGTCCGCTACCATGGAAACGTCTCCTATGAAAAGTTCATCTTGTTCTTTGGCCACCGTTGTCTTTGTCTTTTCCTCGCTGGCATCCCTCTTGTCCGACAGCTCCTGTTTCCTTTTCTTTTCCTAATTAGAGTCAATTGACATTGTCTTTACATTCCTTGTGTTCCTTGTGTGTGTGTAGCATCCACAGAGTCTCTTGCCTTTGTTGTGTTTCTCCAGGGAGTCTTTCCTCTCTTTAGCCATGTCAAATATGCCCTTTTTCCTACTTCTTCTCTTTATGGTCTTTCTCTTTTGTTTTTTCTGTTGGGAAGTGGTTCAGTTCATCCTGACCAGGTGTTGAGTCTTTCCTATGGGAGTCAGAGAGGCCTGGAGAATCACTTAACTTAGCTACACGGCGTTTGTGGGATTTGTATTCCTTGTACTCCTTCACAGGACCGTCCCAACTGTCGTCCCCGTAGAGGCAGGAATCAAAGAAGGGGTCTGAGGCCCACCTGTCGTGGTGGTCATCGGAGGCACTGAGCTTGGTATCTTCCTTGTTCAGGAAACGGTTGTTGACGTAGTAACCTTCATGTTTCGGCTCCCCCTTTGGTGCCTTTTCATTTTTAGATTTCTCCTTCTCCTCCCTGGTGTTCTTCTCCTTGTCCATCTGCAGATGTTTCTCCTCGTTGTTATGGTTTGTAACCGACCCCAATCGCACAACACAGGACAGGTATGAGAGTAAGCCAAGAACAGGGCATTTATTGAAACACACAGAAAACGGCACTGTCCCTTTAAGGGAGAACACAATTTACTGGATAACAAGAAAGGGAAAAGGCACAGTGCCTTTAAGAGGCGAGCTGGCTAAGGGAAGGCTAACGGAACAGGGCCGGGGCAAGGGACAAGGCAGGAACAGGGAGGACTAGGAGGACTGGACAGGGAGGACTAGGAGGACTAGAGAGGGGAAACAGGGACAGAGGCCCGCGGAGGCGGGCTGGGGACAGGGAGGACTAGGAGGACTAGACAGGGAGGACTAGGATGACTAGGGTGGGGAAACAGGGTAAGGCCTTGGAACAGGGCGAGGGCAGGAGCTGCTTACAGGGACAGAGAAAAACAGACAAAGCCTGGGAATACAAGCATTAATGAATGTTGCTGCTCTGCAGCTTCTCCCGGGATGGTTCGTCTGAGGAATCAGACGGTGACGTCAGAGCCGCTCTGCAGAATCCTCTCGGCAACTCTCCGAGGTGGTAAACGGGACCGAGAGGGAGAGAGGGAGCGGGTTAGCTCAGAGTACAGTGGGGAACAGAGCAGGTGACAGGAGAAGTGACTTGTCCCAAAACAGAGTAATCCAAGTGACTGAATCTTCGGTGTAAATACACACTGTGAGTAACGTCCCAAACACAAATCCACGTGATAGAATCTTCGGTGCAAATAAACACTGTGAGCGAAGTCCCAATAATAATCCAAGTGACAGTATCTTCGGTGTGAATACACACAGTCAGCGAAGTCCAAACAATAATCCAAGTAATAATATCTTCGGTGTGAATACACACAGTGAGCGATGTTAAAGCAAATATTATCCCAATGAACAATCCAAAAAGCTGACGCTGGGTGAGTGACAGTCTGACAAAAAGCAGGATATCTTCAGTGTCTTAAACACACGAAAAACGAATAGGGTCAAAGACAGTCTTGCAAAACTCACCCAGGCGCTGTGCGTAAAGAGAGCAGGAACAACAGGGCGAGCGCGTCGCCACGGGGAACGGGTTGTCCAAGCGGAGGTCTGAGTGGTGCGCGACTGCTTGGAGTACGCACCCGTAAGGAGGGCGCATCTGGCGCGGAGGTCTGAGTGGTGCGCGACTGCTTGGAGTACGCGCCGGTACGGAGGGCGCATCTGGCGCGGAGGTCTGAGGGGTGCGCGTCTGCTTGGAGTACGCGCCGGTACGGAGGACGCATCTGGAGTGCGTCTGAATGCGCGTCTGGAGTGAAGAGCGCGTCTGCGCGGAAGAGCGCGCCGGCTCGGAGAGACGCATCCTCCCGTAGAGTATTAGGAAGCGATGCGCGTCTGGAGTGAAGAGCGCGTCTGCTGCGCGGAGGTCTGGATGCGCGTCTGGGCGTCTGCTGCGCGGAGGTCTGAAGTGGAACACTGGAATACCTCCCGTGGAAGTTTAGAGAGCGCAGTCCAGTGTCTCCTTCCAGGCAAACGGCGACAGGAGGCGAAGGCTAGAGCGCATCTCACGCCGGAGATGAAAACAGCATAACAGACAGAGAACCTCCCAAAGGAGTTAGGTGATAGAGATATGATACGGAACGACCCGACCGGAACTGAGGGGAGAGCGAGGTACTTAAAGCCCACAGGGGAACCAATTAGAATGCACATCAGGTGCGTGAAGGTAATTGATACTTGAAACTAGAAGTGTGTGTTCGGCACCAGACCAATCAAACACATAATGACAGGTAGTCCAAGGGTGTGGTCGCTGAAGAGCAAACGAACGCGAGGGTGGGGGCTAGTGAGGTGAGGAGAATGCAATTGATAAACAGAAAACTAAAGGAACAGAGCGAGTAGGCTTAAAGGAACAGAGCGAGTAGGTGAGCAGCGGACAAAACCTCACACTCGTTCTGTTCACTTTTCCTGTCAGCCTTTGAGGAGGACTTCTCCTTGGACCTTTTCTCCTCTTTGTGAGCCTTAGGTTTCTCCTCCTTGAGCTTGTCTCTCTCTTTGAGGGTCCTTTCCTTCTTGGCTGATTCTTTAACTTTCTTAATTTTCTCCTTCTTCGCCGTTCTCTGCAGCTCTTTCCCAGAAGACCAGTCCTCGTCCTCAGGTTCCATTTTTGAAAGCCGCTCCTTTGACTTATCTTTCTGAGAAATGGAGATGCGGTTGGCTGTGACTGTGGGGCAGCTAATCCCACTCTCATTGCCTCCTCTCAATGGTCCGTTGACAACCCATCCCAAAAGGGTTCTAACAGCGTAAGGTCCTCTACTCCTGCTGTTTATCACCTCCCATGGCTCCATTGCTTCTGGAGTGTTCGTTCCAATTAACAGCTCCACATCAGTATTGATAGTAGGAATGTCTACAGTGTTCAAGTACGGCCAAGCCCACAAGTCTTCCTGTCGTGGGATGTTATTGCGAGTTACAGGCATCTTACGTTGTGTGTACACATCAGGCAACTCGATGTAGGCGTCACCATTTAGTGCAGCGACCTCTAGTCCTGAGATGACATGACTGTTGACAAAACTCTCTTTGTTCATTGTTTTCATTAGGAATCTAGTGTTCCTTCCTCTCACATTGAGCTTCCTCATCAGTTGTTCAGAGCAGAAAGTGGATGAACTGCCGGGATCTAGGAATGCATACGTTTTTATGATTGTGCTGCCTTTCTTTGCCTTGATCTTTACAGGCACAATAGACAAAACGCAGTCCTGTGCTCCGGCCCCTATGTGGCCACAAGTCTTGGGAATGTTGACTTGACTCATTCTGTTTTCATCTCGTGTGTCATCTTGTCGTGATCTTAGTTCTTTCCATTCCCTTTCATGAATATGGAGAATGGTAGGATGTCTCAGGTTACATATCTTACAAAATAGCCTACTATGGCACTGTGAACTTATGTGCCCGACATATAGACATCCAAAGCAAGCACCCTTTCTTTTTAGAAAATCTATTTTTTCACCATGCCGCTTCTTCTCCATCATAGGACATACTTCCAAACTGTGGCCCTCTTCACACAGCAGGCAGGATCCTCTTGTTGGTTTGTCT
Source organism: Notolepis coatsorum (assembly GCF_963971535.1). NCBI lineage: Eukaryota > Metazoa > Chordata > Actinopteri > Aulopiformes > Paralepididae > Notolepis > Notolepis coatsorum. The sequence continues at coordinate 167,563,551 of NC_140165.1, read as the reverse complement.
CTCTCCTCTTGATTGTCAAACTCAACAGGTGCCACAGACGTAGCAAAACTGCTTCCTCTCTCCTGTATGCGTTCTTGTGATGTTGTATTTCCGATCTTCAATTTTGACATTGAGACAACAGTGTCTAGAATGTCCCTGTACAGTGGATCAGATGCAATAGACACTTGTCTTTCAATGAAGGTGACAACTTCACTGAAACCTGCTCGACGATGGTGTCTCTCCTGGTACTCAAAAGCAATGTTTCTCCATCTGTCTCTGAGTTTGTAAGGTAGCTTCATGATTATTGCCCGTAGGTTTGATGGCATATTCATCTCAAACATGTAGCTGATGTCCTCCATAGCATTACAGCAGATGCGTAGAAATAGTGAAAATGCTTGTAAGGCCTTGATATCCTCTGATTTTATAGGTACCCATCCAAACACTCTCTCCATATATGCAGTGGCTATTTTCTGCTCATTTCCAAAACGTTCATGCAGAAGCGTTCTAGCCTTTTGATACCCCCTGTCGGATGGCATATGTTGACAGCTCTTTACCAGCTCTTTAGGTTGCCCTCTAGTGTACTGCTCCAGGTAGTACAAGCAGTCCACACTGTTAGCAGCCTTTCCTTCCACTCCATGTTCAAAGGCTCTAATGAATGTGTTGTACTCAAAAGGGTTTCCATCAAAGATTGGTATATCCCTGGGGGGTAGTGATAAGGAAACTTGCTATTGCACAAGTAATGCTGTGATGTCATTTTGCTTCTGCATGATCGTGAAAATATTTCCTTGATCCTCACTGCTTTGAATGGGTTGCTGTGGTGGATATACAGCATGAGGTAGGTGTTGAGATATTTGTGGCATGCTTGCAGTGAGAGTTGGAGCACTTGGTTTTGTTTTGGTTCCTTGAGAAATGATTTCTTTGTGCCGGGTGGCTACAGTACTGAGCTGATTGTATGACTTTTGGTGTGATTGAGTTGGTCTTGCAGGTTTGCTGCCTCCTGTTGGTAGAAATCTGTATTGCTGTGTTGAATCCATTGGCTGTGCATCAATTGCCATTGCAGGTCCACTCCCTCCTGTTGGTGGATAGCTGACATGACAATCTGACATTGATGGAATGAATTGTACAGCAGAGGGGTTGAGAGCAGCCTTTTCTTTTGACGCATAAGAGTTCATTTCATCTGTAACTCTGCTTTCAATGTCAGACCCTCTGTTCCTGAGAACATTCACCTTAGCTGTCTGAGCAGCAATTTGACTTTGTATTTGAAGCAATTGTCTTTTTTTCTTATTTGTGCCTCCTGAGCTTCCATTTCATGACTTTCCTTTAAAGTCATTTCCAATACCACGAGTGCCGCCACCTCGGCCTGTGCCAAGATGGATTCAGAAATGTTTGATGACATTGAGTGTCTGGTAGAACTACCACGTGACACCCTTGATTTACCCGTATTGGACACACTGTCATCTGGCCCAATACGATCCACCTCCTCATTTCCATTTGACACAAAGTTGAAATTTGAACCGTCATTATCAAGAACCTCGTTTGTATATGACACAGCATTGTTATTTGAACCGTTGTTATTCAGAACCTCATTTGTACTCGACACAGCATTGTTCTTTGGGTCAACCACAACCTCAGTTGCATTGGGCACACCACTGAATTCGTAATCATTGTCATCAACTTGTGTGGGCGTGCACTGCTCCCTGTTAGCACGCACACATTTCTCCATTTTGTCAATGATTTGATTAACATTGTGCATGTGACCTTGAAACCATTTTGTTTGTTTAGACATTTCGTCGTCAGGCAATAGAGGTTTTAGTGATTCATGCAACCGTGTAGTTTCACCAAGCAATTTCCACAGTGTGTCGTGCTTAATTTGCATGACGGAAATATTTTCATTTGAGCCCATCATTTGATCCAACTCTTTAGCCATTTTACACAATTGTTTCAGTCCAAAGTTCCTTTCTTTATGCAACAACATGATTTTTGTTTCCAAAGCTTTAAATGTGGGCTTAGAAATCCTTTTGCCAAGTTCATTTTCTGTTTCATCTTGATTGACAGCTGCATCCATTTCAACGTTAATTTCCTGATTCCCCACGTTACTCATGGTTACAATGTCAAGCAATAGGCGGAGGTTTTACTTAGAATTCTTGATAGGATTTGCCTATATCCAGTTGCGCGAGGCCACTCCTTCCACAACTTTATTCCATTCATTCATGAATCCGTCTCACCGTAGCTTCTTTGATGTGTTGTTCCGCGTTGTGCTGCGTGCATGTTGATATCGTGGTTGAATCGGCAGAAACGTCAATGAAAGGGGCGCTGTTCCTTGACTCCTTCCGTATCTGTCTGTCTTCGAAAACAATCTTGTTTAGAAGCTTATCTTTTTACTTGTGTAAGGGCAACCTAACAAGAAAAGATGCCAGTGAGGGAATACTGGGTGAAGCTCTTTCCAACGTGTGGTGCTTGTTGATAATAAAATGATGTCTTCTCCTTGAGTACGTTTTGAGAGTTTTTATTCGTACTTGCAGTGTGGACAAATATAAGCATACTGTAAACTCTGTGTTTAAACTGGAATTTAAACACAGGATAATTGCTACAAAATAAACCCAAAAAAGTGACTCAATATAACTGAAAACAAAACAAACGAGCACGGTAAAAAGATAGTGTGGCTTCCCTGTGATAATTACCCAATTCCCTCCCGCTGCACACCTGTGAACACATACATATAGACTGCACCTGAGCACACCTGAGCCCCGCCTCCTGTGCCCACTGCCAGCTAATTGGTCAACACTTTCATGGTGACACGGTGCCTTCATACAATAACGTAATGGCAGAAAATCAATAAATTGGCTACAACAGGTACTAATGTGGGAGACCAATGAGGAGGGAGTTACAGTAATCCAGGCGGGATGTGACCAGGGCATGAACAAGAGTAGCAGTGCTGGTGGGTGTAAGTGAGGGGCGGAGACAATTGATGTTACGTATAGGTGGAAGTAAGCAGACCGTGTGATGTTATTTATGTGAGATTTGAATGACAGTGTGCTATCGAGGATGACACCCAGACTCTTAACCTGAGGGGAAGGGAAGACTGTAGAGTTGTCAATGGTGAGGGGAAAACGGTCGGATTTTACGATGTTAGATTTGGAACCAATGAGGAGTACCTCGGTTTTATCACTGTTTAGTTTTAGGTAGTTGACTGTGAACCATACATTTATTTCATGTAAACATTCAGAAAGGGAAGTGGCGGGGAGGGCAGAGTCAGGTTTAGTGGGAAAATAGAGCTGGGTGTCATCCGCGTAGCAGTGAAACTGCAGACCAAATTTCCTGAAGATGTTGCCATGGGGTAGGTGATAGATTAGGAAAAGGAGAGGGCCCAGAACAGAGCCCAGGGGTACACCGGTGGTAACAGGAATGGAGTGTGATTTGATGTATTTCAGTTGTACATTATTGAGTGCGGCCTGTGACTGAGGTATGAGTTGAACCAGTGAAGAGGGGTGCCAGTGATACCAATGGAGGCTAGTCTGTCTACATTCCATTCTTCTAGACTCTAGAAGAATGGAATTTGAAATGGTGTCAAATACTGCAGAGAGATCCAGAAGTATGAGTATAGTGAGGAGACCAGAATCGGCAGCAGCCACTAGTAAGTCGTTTGTGATTTTAACTAGGACTGTTTCAGTGCTATGGAGAGATAGAAAACCAGATTGAAATTGCTCAAACAGATTGTTGCTGGAGAGGTGAGTGTGAACCTGGGCTGCCACAGTTTTCTCCAGTATTTTGGCAAGAAATGGGAGATTAGAAATAGGCCGGAAATTATTCAGAATATTGGGGTCTGCACGAGGTTTCTTTAATATGGGAGTAATGGCGGCTGTTTTGAGGGCAGATGGAACAAGTCTAAGACGTCTTAGAGCGTACTTTTAGCAGGTGTATTTCAAGGTTGCAATGTTGGGTATTTCAAGGTTGGAGTGCAATGTTGAGTGTGAAGTCGATCGCAAGCAGCAATACCGCGGGTCTCCACAATTCTGCAAGTAGCACTTCCAAGGGCCAAGCAATCGGCCCACTCTGAACAGCCATACGCTTCGAACAGCCATGCACACCCCTGACAACACTGCAAGCAGCAATACTGGGAGCCAAGCAATTGACCCGTTCCAAAAGGGCACGCATTTCGAACGGCCACACCCCAAACAGGCATTGCACTGATATTCACATTCTATCATTGCTAGAAGGTCTGAAGCACAATTAAAATGTCATATGAGTATAAGAGCTCACACAAAATAAATGTGGCCTCATCAGAGCCATATTCATTGTCTATGGAGTAACACCAGATTTTTCATCCCAGTTACATCACTGATTGGAGGGTTCTCTCTATGATTTCTAGCTTTAGAAGAGCATTGTGCGTGTTCACAAATACTAAAAAACAATGTGTGAATTCTTCAAATGAGTGGCATTCCCCTTCACATAAGAACACTGTCATGTTCTGCTTGTTAAACAAATATTTGTAGTCATACCAGAGACATTACCTGTTAATGCCATTTAAATTTAAACATAAACTACTTTATGTAGCACAAAATAAACATTTTCGGAAAAGGGGAACTTGCCTGCCTGGTTGTTAAGATGCACAGATCCTTTATTTCTAGTAATATTTTAAATTGTTGCTGAATGACTCCCTCAACTGTCTTCAGATTCATATTTTTTTCCACCCTGGACTGTGGTCAAGGGAGGAACTAGGGGCTCTACACACCATAGATATACACTACCTCTTGTATTTCATTGGTAATATATGTTTTATGGGGAAGTAATCACAAATTGTTCACATTCACTATGTCTAGAATGATCAGCATTCTATAATACTACTACTACTACTACTACTACTACTACTACTACTACTACTACTACTACTACTACTACTACTACTACTACTACTGCTACTACTGCTACTACTACTACTACTACTACTACTACTACTACTACTACTACTACTACTACTACTACTACTCATCATCATCATCATCATCATAATAATAATAATAATAATAATTATTATTATTATTATTATTATTATTATATTATTATATAGTTGTACACCTGCTTCCGAGTGGGTGGTGCGTGCGTGCGCTTGCCGTATTGTCCCGCTACGGAATTCACTAAAAACTTGGTATTTCATGAAACGCGTCATGCTCCACGTCCAATGGGCGGCTATGGTCGGGCGTGGGGTCCAATGAGGTCAAGGTAGGGGTGGGTACCTACCATGAGACACCAAGTTTTTAGGGATCCCGTATTGCTACCTACTGCTTGTATTCACGCCGGGCACATGCATCCAAGTCAGTGCGTGACGGCTGCAGCGGGACGCTACGGTTGCCAATATTTTAGCTTGCTTTTTTGTTTTGTTTTGTATTTTCGTGCGCTCGCTTTTACGCCCACGTGTGGTTTTGTTTCGTTTTTGTTGTTTGTTTGTTTGTACCCCCCCCCCCCCCCAACACCTCATCTTCTCTCTCGGAATGTATGTCGAACTGGAACCAGTGGGGCGTGAAATAAACGGGGCGTAACGGTCGTGTTATGTCCATGTTTTCCACTTGTTTTCAGACCTCACGTTACCTCTGATCTCATCCCGAATCACACCGCGATGGCGGAGGATCAACAGCAAGCGAACCAGCAGCAGAAGTTGGACTGTGGAAAAGGCACTTTACCAGCCTTAGTTCCCGGACTGCAGGGCGCCGAGGCCAGCGCGCTGCACCTCAAAATAAAGAACACCATCTGGTAAGATGTTGTCAGTCCCTGGTTTAGTCAGCGATCCTAGCTAGTCGAGTTTGATATAGTTAGCGGAGCCTCCGCTCGAACTGGCACAGTCACTTTGGAGTAATGTTGGCTATTGTATTGTATTTCCTAAGCCAGCTATTATAAAATCCGCCCCCATAACAACAGCATAAACAACATGGCAACATTTGGGCTGGCCACCATTCCCTGCGGTTGTTGACATAGACAACCAAATGTTGGATTCAAAACAGTGTTTCCACACTTTTTATATGTATGTTGAGCTTATTATATATGGCCCTGTGTGTGTGTGTGTGTGTGTGTGTGTGTGTGTGTGAAAGCAGACATGTACTTGAAGTTCTACTGTATATGTGTGTATATATATATATATATATATATATATATATATATATATATATATATATACACACACACACACACACACACACACACACACACACATACATACACTTTATATCATGTGTGTGTGTGTGTGTGTGTGTGTGTGTGTGTGTGTGTGTGTGTGTGTGTGTGTGTGTGTGTGTGTGTGTGTGTGTGTGTGTGTATATATATATATATACAGTAGAACTTCAAGTCCATGGCTGCTTTGGTCCCAATAATGCATGTTGCTGCAACAGTTCTTATTTGGATACATAGCTTGGACTTTTGTCCTAAAATTGCAGTTAGTAAACCTTTGCATACATTTGTTGACAAAAATGACTCACGCATACACCACTGCTGTATGGTATGAAAACAAAGTTCAGAGCAAACACTGAAAAGGTCAAAGTAGGACATGGAGATAGTTTTGCGGATATACCAAGCAAGACAACTACTGTTATGAAATTATCATCATTCTGAGAGCCCTTACAATGAAATGCATGATAAAGATTCAAAACAAAAGTCTTAAACTTTAACTTGACCATTAAAACCCTTGTAGATAACGCTAGACAGATTGATAGATTAGATTACTTTATTAATCCCAGTGAAAATGACAGCAGCTAACACAATAAGGATATAATCAGTATGACAATACATAAACATAAAACACATTTCTGCAAGTTATTTGATAGGTAATATGACAGGTGCTATCTACATGCTATAAGGAAGGACAGGTGACATAACATATTGACAGAGTGGCATTTAGGTCAGGGTTTGTACTTTGTATATTCAGGTTGGGTTGACCATTAATGCGGAAGTAAACAAGTACAGGAGCCCTGACTGGGACCAGCTTTCTAAACGTTCTTCATTTGAATAGAATTCTGGTCTCAGCGCAGTCCTATGGCTTCCCTTATAATGTCAATTAGCCTTGGGTTCTTTTAATTGACTGTCGGCTAGGTGAGCAGAGATGAGACAGGAGTCAGATGGCAGTCTGCAGTTTACTGAAATCTCAAGGCACAGGAAATACAATATATCACAATCCGGACCACCTGGGTGCTGAATATCTGCCTTGTTGTCAAGGAAATATAATTTTTTTAATCCCCTAAATACCCTGATTTAGGCTACAGGTTGGGGTTTTCCCTGCCTATTCATCATTTAGGCAGACACCCCAGTGATGTTAGCCACCCACCAAGTGAAAATGGCCAGAATTCTACCTGAATCGTACGTCATCTGGCATTAAAAAAAAAAGTTGACAATTTTTACATAGTTGTCTTTCTTCCAACATGGGTGCCTGTAACCATTGGTAACCATGTTCAAAAGAAAATGCCTAATATCTGTGCAGTCGTAGATAAGGTTAGAGAAGAGGGCTTGTGAACGTCTCTGGTTTGACTCACGGATAGTGTTGGGCAGTCAGATAATTTGTATTGATTAGTTAATTTCAAGTCGATTAATCTAAAATGTCTAAATGAACTGAACCTTTTGAGTCTCCTGGCTCCTAAGCAATGTCATGTGTGGCTTGTTAATGGGCTTATTAATACATGTTGTTCATGTGCGTCTTTAGTCTATGGACTACATTTAGAGAAGCACCGATATGAACATTTTGGCCCATATCGATAACCAATATTAACATTTCTACCGATATTACTGATGTCCAATATGATCTGTATAAATAAAACACATTTCTATGATAATACAATTTTGTACATACTATTTATACGTAGTTATGTACTGAAACAATGTTAGCCCACAATCCTGTGCTTCGTCATTGTCATAAGTAACCTAAAAAAAACACACACACAACAGCAGCTAGACAGAGAAATAATCATCAGTTGTTAACATTGGCCCGGTTTTGCTCGATATATTATATAGTGCATCCCTAACTACATTGATAATTAAGTGAAGCCTTGTCTCACTGGCATAGGAGCCAGGCATCACTGCTTCACTCCATTCCAGTGCTTAGTACTTGACAGGGGGGGACAGGGAAGGCAACTTGGCTTGTTACAGGGAACCCAGACTATTTGATTGGAACTCATGAGTGGGCGAGGTTTGGTTTTATGTTACCAGTATGTATCATTGGCGACCCGGTACGCACCAAACCTAAAATTGATTTGCTCAGAATCATTTGTTTATTCAAGACTCCCAGACCACTAAGAACATCTGGGTTGGGGGAAGTGAATGAATAACACTCTTCCCTCCTTAGTACCTACTATTGAAGTGCTCTAGACTGAAGTGCTGGGAGTCTAGAGAAGGGGCTGAACTGCTGTGGAACTGCTCAGTGGCTTAACAGTAGAGGACTGTGGTTGTACTAGGCAGCACCCAGTTGTGAACATATTTGACTGGGGGGGGGGGGGGATACCCACATTATGTTAAATTGCCAAAAAAGCATCCACGCTCAGCAAATCTACCTTGTTTATTTGTTATTATTTATTTGTATTATTTGTATTTCCCTTGATAGGCCAGGGAATGTAAGAAAAACACACCTATCATGGTATCTGGTGAAGACCTGGTTTTATTAAATAGATAACAATCATGAATTAAAATAGCCTAATCCATCATATTAATACTGCTGTCGCAATGAATGAGCAAACCTGGCTAGACTTTTTACATGGCATACAAATATCAGTGACAAATCTTTTAGGAAATGTACATTCTATTTTAATCAGGCAACTTCAAATCTTCCTTATAGAAGTGAATACAAGTGTTTTTTCCCCAAGGGAATGCATATTAAGACACTTTGTAAACCCCATTCCACCAAAAGTTGAACTTGGATACAACCTTTTTCATTTGGAGTCACCTATGGAGAGCAAAATGCATTGTTAGCCGATAGCCAAATAGTCATTTATAGGCCTAATCATTGCATGGGAACCTGTCTTTATGAAGACACTACATCTGGGTACAAGCTAACAATTGGAAGGCTTTACATAAGGCTCAGTGATGATTATGGACCAATAATTGTCAAAGATTCTCATAGTCACATGTGAAATCGGACTCAGATTAGGCTACGTTAATCATTTAGCTCATGTCTTGCATAAAACTAAGTGTTATAAGATTCAAAGGACTTTATTTACTAAATTTAAACACTGAATGAGAATGGGGAAACATACCGCTATATTACTTGGCATTTGATCCCTAGGTGTTGTTGTGCTGTAAGATGTGCTGATTATATTGGAATTGGTTTTGTATCCTTGTGTTATTGTCACATTCTTGATCAGGCTACTTAAAAAAAAGGTGCATGTCATTTGTTCAGGGATGTTCTTTATGACCTATATTTATTGTCTTTCTCACCCTGCCTATACTTCCTCTCCCGCATGCTGCCATGACACCTGCATTTCCCCAAGAGGATTAATAAAGGAATATCTTATCTTATGACAACACTTCACTATAATGAAATTCCTTTTTGGTATAGACTTTAGCTTGACAATCTACCCCTGGGCTAGTTGTATGGTTTTAGATATTAGACAATTTAAAGTATGTATATAGTGTTGGAGTCATGTCAACTTTATTTATTCAGTACTTTAAACATAAGACAAGAATTATCCAAAGTGCTTTACAAGACACACAAAAAGTTAATTAACAAGAAATTCCGCTGATCAAATTCCCAGAGGTAGGCAGTTCCACAGTCTCCAGGCTCCTGCAGGTCAACCACCCTTTAGCCTACCTTTAGTTTGACCTTAGAATGTGAAACAGCCAAGAGCTCCTGATCTGAACATCTGTGGCCTAGAAGTCTGTTATGGGCATAAGAGTTCAGATATACTCAAGAGCAAGGATTCTGTACATGCTGGAGGCGGGAAAGAGAAGCCTAATACAAGCATACATTGAGTTACAGTAATAGAGACATGAATATATGAAGGCATGAATAACTCTCTCCAGGTGAAAATAGGACAGAACGATTCTGATCTTAGAAATGATTCTGATAGAAGTTGGATTTCACAACCAAATTAGTATGTTTGTCAAACTTGAGGTCACGATTGATAATTAACCGACGATTTATGACATGTGGCTTAACAAATTACCCTGGTTAAATCACATTAGTAGAATCAGTGGGACAAATAAAATAATCCCCGGAGTGGAGACTGCGCAGGGACAGGGTAGAGAATTGACAGACAAGCGGGTGGATGCTGCATGGATCAATATGTGCCTCCGTCTGAACCTTCTATCTTCTATCTTCCCAGGGGTTCTCAAACTTTTATATACCGTGACCCAATTTAATTTAGGATTTTTTTTGGGGACCCCACACTTAACTCATTCTGCGCCATCGCTTAATGCGCGAGAGGGCGCTAGAACACCACCGCTTTAATCAATGGGACGACTGCGAGATTTGCGAGTGCTTAAAATATATCTTATATTATAGCTATGGGTCTAATACACCCGTCGATTATCAGTGAGTTGCTTTTTACAAAACGGATCGTTTTTTCATCCGTACATCTCCCTTTTATACCGTTGTGAATATGAATATAGTTTAGGTGATTCTTAGTAATCCCAGGAAAAGACGCGATAATAGCCCTTTAGTGGAATACACTAAACACGTTGTAATTTTTCGCCTGATTATCTAATCATCCTGAAATCAACGCTAGATCATCGTTATTATCCTTCCTCATGCAAGAATGAAAAGGGCCTCATAGCACGAGGCTCCCCAGTCCCCTCCTGCACCCAACGGCACACAGCCACACAAAGACACACACAGACAGCCGCGATCGTGGTAGAAAGAAATATCAGATCAACGCAAGATTTTATATATAGAGTCCTTACCTGGTATCCAGGGGTGCAGTGCTGGGCATAGGCGGTCAAACGACGTTTGGGCTTCGTCACTGAGGCCGAAGTGCGCGCATCCTATTATTATGCAAAGTCTAGGTGATAAGTGCCGGCCGGCCACACAAAAATGACTCGTTGCGCCGTATACCCCGACCGCCGGCACTTATCACCTCGACTTTGCATAATAATAGGATACCGACAACCAAATACAAGCCCTGTAGGTGTGGTGGGGGGTTGCTTGATCTCCCGACTGGAAGGATATCATCTGTTCTGTGCGCAACCGAGGGAACATGTATGCGCGTGCACGCGTGCGCGGGAGCGCGCGGGCGTTTGGCCTTCGCCCATATTACGACTGCACCCCTGCTGGTATCTGATGTAATGCAAAAGAAATAATCCAATTATCTGATCGCCATTCCAAATACTGCTCGTGGAGGTCCATCCCACATTACCGAGTGTTACACCTGAACGGGGCAGGCGGGGTTAGTGGCATGGTACATCGTTGTATAGGCCTACCTCGCCTGAGTATTTAAACCCCGCCCGCACGGCTCGGATCATCCCAGAAAAGAAACTACACCATTTATAATGGAGTACAATAGGCGGCGGTATTTGCCCTTTTGTGAGCTCAGACCCATTCCCAATGATAACATCAGGCTGGATGGATGAAAATGAATGGATATCGCTAATAAAAGAAATAACGATTAAAACCTGACTATACTCGTGATTGGCGCTGAGCGGTCAGCGAGTTAACCCGACTATCATCGGGTCTGGCGTTGAATGAGTTAATGTATGCGTAATTTCAACATGGAATTAAGGAATATCAAAATAAAAGCACACGTTATTTATTAGAAAATGTAATTACAGAACTATGTTATCAATACACATTTATAAAACGAGGCATATTTAGCCAAAATATGTTGCCAGAACATAAAAAAAAAATATATATATATATATATATTATTATAATTTTTTAATACATTTTTTTTACCTTTCAATGCTTTACTTTTTTTTACTTTCCAATTTACTGTCACCTACCCGCGACCCCAATTTGGGTCGCGACCCGCAGTTTGAGAACCACATCTAACTCATCTCTTCATCTTCAAGTTCAAGTTCAAGTCTTGTTTTATTTGTCACATATAAGGTACATGTACATTATAGTGAAATGCTTGGTTCTGTATGACCCTCCTGAGTTTGTACTTCATACAGTAAAGGTAAAAGAGTAAAGACAAACCTTCTGAATTACACATGTGAAGATGTAGATGCCACACAGCAAGTTGCATGAGAATCGTACCAGCCTAGGATGAATTATGAAAATGTAAAATGGTAGGAAATCCAATATGACTGTTAAAGTTAAAGTGTTAAAGGAACATGCCAACATTATGGGAAATGCGCTTACCATCTTCTCCAGAGTGAAACAAGAAAATAGATACCAGTTTCCTCTCTGTGCATTCAGTAGAAAGCTATCCGGCTGCATGCTAGCCTAGCTCAGCACAATGAATGGAAGCGGATACGGACCACTAGCCTGGCTTAAATGTGTTAGTCGGCCAACGCCCTGTCTAACCAGCACTGTCCGCTTCCATTCATTGTGCTAGGTTAACGTGCAGCTGGATAGCTTTCTACTGAACGCACAGATTTGGTAGGCGAATTTCCCATAATGTTGGTGTGTTCCTTTGAAGTTGAAGACTAACATTTGGTGGATATGTGTGTACGAAGTCCCATGTCATTCGTACTTACAGCGTATGAGTTATGGCATTTAATAGTTTGATTATAGTTCCACCATCTGGCCTATTGGTGTGATTATTGTGATATTTGTTGTGAGATATTGGCACACCAATATCTTATCATTGTGGCAAATTTCAAATCGCTATAAGATTAGATAAGATATTCCTTTATTGATCCCCTTGGGGAAATTCAGGTGTCATAGCAGCGTGGGAGAGTGGGGAGGGGAGGTACAGGTATGAGCAGGGTAATAGTAGAAAGACATAAATACAGGCAATACAATTTTATCTGAATATTAAAATATAATATCACTAATTTCCCCATTCAATAGGGAATATATACATAATATATATAAAATATAAGATTGGATTTTTATTCATGTCATCTTTGTTTTTGAAGGTCTCTTGATGGTTATGGTCATTTGAAAATAGATAGTGGGGGCAAAAGCATTAACATTAAAAGGTTAACATTAAATATTAATTTGTGCGAAAATAGGGAATGGGACGGCAACCTAAACACACAGTAACAGTCTGCATAATAGAACAGACAACAACCAGTCTGGCCTTGGTTGGTGACCTGCTGAGCTGTTAGAGGCTGAATGGGGTCTTAATCTGGGTGAGCAGGTTCATTCTGCACCGCAGTGCAGCCAGAGCAGGGCTGGCTCTGGACACCAGAATAAGAGCATAAATACCATACTGTCTGTGAACATACAGTAACGGCTCATCACATCAATCATCATAATTAAGGATGCACATTAGCTTGGTGGCCAATATTTTGTGCAGTTAAAAAAATAGGTATAATTTGTCTTTACGAACATCTATGAATATGACATTTTGTGTTACATTTGAATACGCCTATTTAGAGATTAGATTTAGTTGCAAAACACAAAAGAAATCTAATGTCACTTGTCATTGGTGGGTATAGGTATAAATATGGGTCATCCATTGGCAGCATGTTGGCCACCTAACTTGATATGAGAAGGTCTTGTGAATTCACCAGGTTCCGTTGCCTCAGGATTGCCACAACTGGACTAGCCTATCATCAACCTGCCACTCTCTCTGGCAGTAGGGATGTCCCGATACCACTATTTATATTTATTTCAGACCAAGTACAAGTACTTACATTTGGGTACTTGTCGATACCGAGTACCAATATGAGTAGTTAATAATACCATTTAGTTCTAACAATGACTTTGAAAACATGATTTATTTTCATCAGATGTTCCTCACTTTTTGACTGTAACAAATTAAATACACAACATGATGCTGTTGCTGCCATAATGTTAAAATAATGTAAATTATGTAAAATAATATCAATATATATAACATTTTTAACATTCAATTTAGTTTGATTCCTGAACAAACATGGCACTGAGTAGTAATATCTGAGTAGTTTTACGAGTATGGGTGCATGAGCACAGTATCGGACCCAAAACCAATACTGGTGGCAGGAATACATCCCTAGGTGGCAGGAATTATGGGAAACCTCTATCAGTTATCAAAAGTTATCTCCACTCAACTGACTAAATCCCCAACAATAATGCCCCTGCACTGTACCCGCTGAGCCTGAATTAGAAACAGCTCATTGATTAACAGTGAGTAACAGTCACTTAAAGTGAACCCCCCTGTTGTCGCTAGTGACAGTGTCCTGGGCTGTGACCCTGACCTGCCACTGTCAGCCTAGTGACAGATCTTCAGTTTGACGTACCTTCTGTCTGAGAAAACAACCTGACTTGTTGTCTATAGATTACAGATTAGGAATGAGGTCGCAGAGTTACCAGCAGGGTTCTTAGATAACCAGGGTTTTGGTCACTGATGCGGAACATAAACAACCACTGCAGTGCCGGCTGGGACCAGCGTTCTAAACGTTTAGATAGAATCCCTGGTCCCAGCGCTGCCATGGTGCGGGTCCTGTGAGCTGAATGTGGGAGTACAGTAATAAATGTACTACACAGTAATGCCATGTTGCAGCCAAGTGGAAGGAACTTGCAACAGAAAGAGGAAACATGACTAGACTATGCAGGGAAGTTATTACAGTTTTCCCACAAAGTAGATCATTTGACCCTTTGGGTCATTGGCATGCATTCTCATATTTCTATATTCAGATTAAACCTTATTGCCTATATTTACGTCTTTCTTCTATTATCCTTCCCATACCTGTACCTCCCTTCCCCCATGCCCAAGGGGATCAATAAAGGAATATCTTATCTTATCCTATATCCATGTAGTGTTTCACTGAGGGTTTGTTCACATTAACCAAATAAAATAAATCCACATCAGAAAAGGACCAACCTTATCTCAGACTTAGATTTTGAAGTACGGTAGGCTCTTATGTTTAGGCCTAACAAAATTAATAGTTGGTTTCAGGTTGCCGACCGACCCTGCCGATTTAGGTGCGACCCAATATATTTTATGAGTTTTTAAAAAAAATTATATAAAAAAAAAAAAAAATTTAATAAAGTTTCATAGAAATCTTAGTCAAACATTTAGTATTATGGATATTAAACATGCTGGCAGAGTACATGCATCCATGTTGTTGTGAACATTTTAATTAAATAAAGAAATTCCATATCCATAGTCGCCGTGGGAAAGAATAAAATAAAAAAATAAAATAAAATAAATTCCCTACCTACCCATGGCCAAACTGACAACCAACCTGAAACCAACTATTAATTTTGTTAGGCCTTATCAAATGTTGGTTCATAGGGGATAACAAGGTCCCTCTTCAATGCCTGTAAACTTAGACAGGCTTTGTGTCCATCAGAACGTTTATGCAGAGCCTGTCTCTTTTTATTTACGACAACATGTGTTTTTGGTCCAAGGAGGCACGACCTGAGAGATGCTGACAATAGTTTGTCTCATGCCAAACGTTGCACAGATATGTAAATGAGTCTTGGCACCATGCTCATATTATACTGGCTTCATACTCATTTATATTATGTCTCTCTTTTTACAGCAAATCTGTACAGTCTAAAGTGGATAACATGCTGGTGAGTATTATTCACAGCATGATTTGTAAATCACACATTTGTTTGATTATGTTTCCCCTCATTAATACCTACTACTAATCTGTTTGGTTAAGTTCCCAGAGTCTACAGTATAAAGGTAGGCTAATCATTAGAGGAGTTCTAATGTACTGAGTCTGACAGGCCTCAGACCCAGGAGTCATACATCTCGTTTCGGAAGAGATTAGCACTTCCTTTTACAGAGATTGGGGAGTCAGAATGATACATAATTTGTCACAAAATTAATTAAAACTAGCACACAATCAGGCTGTCTAAAAGTCATGTTGATATGTAGTTTCTACTGGGTCTGTGGTGAGCCTGTTGAAGGGCGAGCTAAGAAAAAGGGAATATCACTTTATACGCCCAGCCCTCTAGAGATTGGCATCTCTTTTTCAAATGAGCCCTGGCAAAGAAGGCAGTGTGCAGGAAGGTTCACATGTAACATAGAAATAATCAAGCAAAATAGTAAAAGAAGAAGAAGAGAAGATGCCCTCGTAAGCTTTAGTTAAAACAAATAAAAAAACACGAGCTCTCCATTGTAAGCAGTTGTTCAGTTTATTTTTTAAAAGGATCATTTCCAGTGAGTTAAGATTAAAATCTTAGATTCCAGGAAAATGGAGCAGGATAGCTAAAGGCATGCATGCCAAATTCTGCTCTTGTGATGATGGCCATAAAACACGTTTCTTATTTGTTTGTTTGTTTGTTGTCGGTTTTATCTCACAATGTAATATCCACCTCTTTGTGGAGTGAGTAATGACCTTAGGGCCCGCGTCCACCTAGCGCATATTTAGGACCGCACGCGTCTGTTTTCAATGTATTACAATGGGGAGGGAGCGCATGCGGCCCCATGCGGCCGCCTCTAGGAAGTGCGCTGCCGTCGGCTTCTTTTTTCAGCGCCTTTATGCGGCCGCACAAGCCAGAGAGTTGAAACTGGCTGAACTTTTCTAGAGCGGTGCGCCGAGCGCATATTCAAACAACCAATCACAGCCAGTCATCTACCACTCTGCTTGTAACCTGACACCGGAGCTGCCTGCCTATCTGGCTGTCTCCACACAGACCATTGAGATTCGCGACAAAACTAATAATAATAACTACACGAATACACTACTAAAAAGCTAATAAAAAGCAAAGGGCGAACTGTGGTGTCAGGCAATAACTATATATATAATTAATATACAATAAAGTTATTCAAATATGCTATAATATGTGCAAAACCGCGGCATGGCTGTAGATTTCTTTCTGTCATCTACAAGATGCGCGTCAAGCCAGCTCTGCCGGCGCACTCCCAGCATGTTTCACGGAGAAATATGCGCTAGGTGGACGCGGGCCCTTAAGTAGGTTGGCAGCTGCCCCAGAATGACTCTGTATACAAACAAATACCAATATGGCCTGGGACGGCAGCCCTGTCAATTCATACAATACACACTTAATTTTGTAACAGGCCGTAAAACAGCACGACACAACGCTGACACAGCAGTTCAGAGATCCTGTAAAACAGCACAACACAGCGCTGACACAGGGCAGTTCAGAGATCAACAGTTCAGATATCAACAGTTCAGAGATCAACAGTTCAGATATCAACAGTTCAGAGATCATCAGTTCAGATATCAACAGTTCAGAGATCATCAGTTCAGATATCAACAGTTCAGAGATCATCAGTTCAGATATCAACAGTTCAGAGATCATCAGTTCAGATATCAACAGTTCAGAGATCATCAGTTCAGATATCAACAGTTCAGAGATCATCAGTTCAGATATCAACAGTTCAGAGATCATCAGTTCAGATATCAACAGTTCAGATATCAACAGTTCAGAGATCATCAGTTCAGATATCAACAGTTCAGAGATCATCAGTTCAGATATCAACAGTTCAGATATCAACAGTTCAGAGATCATCAGTTCAGATATCAACAGTCAGTTCAGATATCCTGTGAAAAGGCTTCTGCGGCTCCTGACTTTCAATATAGGCAACTCTTGTTTCCATTGTCTACCCAGTAAAATGTTGCATGTGAAAGTCACAGCACATGTCGGAGATTGTTAGACCTTGGCAGAGGTCTGCACTCTACTGAGTGCATTCTCCTAGGTGCAGTATTTGCTAATATCAATAGCCGACAGGAAATTAATTTGAGTCGATTTAGAACGTTTTGAATTGGCACACAGTGAGACGGAGTGTGCATTCGATCTGTATCACAGTCCAGATAACTTGCGGCGAGGAGAGGCAGTGGGCCAAAATGAATTGATAAGCAAATGATCAGTCCTTGAATTGTTTGACACATGTGGTCAAGGGGCCAGGAGATACGCTAATTTGAAATGTTTTTATTTGGCCTGATGGTGGCACTAGAAG
Source organism: Notolepis coatsorum (assembly GCF_963971535.1). NCBI lineage: Eukaryota > Metazoa > Chordata > Actinopteri > Aulopiformes > Paralepididae > Notolepis > Notolepis coatsorum. The sequence goes on along the minus strand of NC_140165.1, from coordinate 167,545,636 downwards.
AAAGGTCATGGGGTCACCAAAATCAAGAGGTCAAATCATCCTCTAAGGGTCTGCCACTACTGATTATACAAGAGGTCAAATCATCCTCTAAGGGTCGACCACTACTGATTATACAAGCTTGAGTGTGTGACGTAGGGCTGTACCATTTTGGGAAATAATCTAATTGCGATTTTTCTGACAGATATTGTGATTGCGATTACATTTGCGATTATAATATATATTATAAGCAGCCCCACAGAGGTTTATTGTAAAATGCGGCTTGCATCTGGCCTACGCGGTGGGTCTTTTCAGGACACCGAGTCTGAAAATGTTTCTTTTTACCTGGGAATCGATACCGGTACCGAACGGTACCTTTTTTTCTGTACTTTACTCTCCCTCTCTGAAGTCTAAACTTCACAACACACAATCTAAAACCCCTTACCTCCCTCTCCCAAACCGATCTTGTATCTCAATGGGACTTCCTGGTTAAATAAATGTAAAAAAAAAAAGATTGCGTATTTTCTTTTTTTAGCGATTATTTTTTTAAATTATATTTTTATTGATTTTCCCATCTTGACTTCGCCTTCATTTATCTCCGCCTTCTGCAGTACAAATTGCATCAATTGTTAATAATTATTACTTATCTTAAAAGTTGCGGTGCAGAAGTACCAGTACATACATGAGGACCCATACAGTCAATAACATCCTATACTTTTTTTTTTTTGACAACCATAAACAATAACAAAAACAAAAACAATAACAAAAAAATAATAGATAACAAAATAATATGTTATGGTACATCTCCAATACATCTGCATCTACCATAAAGCAAACAAATAACAAAATAATATGTTGGGGTGCATCTTCCTGATACGCTACTCCCTTTACACAAGGTTCACTTAACAATTATCCCGATTGGTCATTTCTGTATACCTTAAACAAATGAAGATCGTAACGGTGTAATGTACATTATCCATCTTTCCCATTTCTTCCGAAACGTATCCTGTTGCAACCTAAAAGAAAAAGTAATTCTTTCCATCTTAAAAATATCATAAATAATATCAATCCAATCATCCACTGTAGGAATTTCTGTTCTTAACCACTTTCTAGTGATGGCTTTCCTGCTAGCCGCGCTTAATATCTGAAATATATATCTATCCCCATTTTCTGATGGCCTGGCGCCGAAGTATAGACTCTCCAACTTAAATGGGATGTCCCCCTGGAATACTTTTTCAAAAATTGTATGGACCTCCCTCCAGAAAGGCATCTGCAAGGGACAAGACCAGAATATGTGGTAATGATTTGCCTCTGAGAGGCCACACTGTCTCCAGCAGTTGGAAGATTTGGTATGATGGCTCCCTTGAGCTGGAGTGCTAAAGAACCTAATCAGGGATTTCCAACAAAATTCTCTCCATACTGGTGAACTTGATGTTTTCCATTGTATTTCACATAAATCCTCCCATTCCTCTTCTGTTATATTTAGGTTTCCCTCCCTTTCCCATTTCTGTTTTTACATACAATGAATTACCTTTCGTCTGTTGTAATCCCTTATAGAGTCTTGAGATGTTTTTTTTTTATTTGAGTTCGAGACATAAGCCTCTCTGAAGACTTTTAATAAAATATTTTCAAAAAGTGTTTGTTTACTTTGCTTCAGTAGTTGCTCGATATAGTGCCGAACTTGAAGATATCTGTAAAAATCTTCATTTTTCCAAACCATGCTGCAACTTCAGATCTTGAAAGCGCTTCATTGACCCCTGATGTAAAAAGGTACAATATGCGGTTAGGCCTAGAGTCTCCCACCCTTTAAACCGTACGTCCATTCTTTTGGGTACGAACTCTGGGTCATACGCACACCATCCCAAAACCTTTATGGCTTCTTTTAAATTTTTTGGGGCTGTTACCTTACTCCACAACTTAAGTGGTAAACTAATCCATGGATTTCCCAACTCCCTTAAATCATTCAACAAAGCCTTATCCCCAATTGCCGCTTGAATTGGATACTCTTCTGTTACCGCCATCTCGATCTCCTTCCACCTGGCAAAATATTCTGGATTACACCAACACGCCATTGGTCTTAATTAGGGGTGCACCGATGTATCGGTCGGGTATCGGTATCGGCCGATAAGTGCCTTGTTGACTGCAATCGGCCTATCGGCTGATAAGCTTGAATGTGCCGATGGCAGTAGCCGATAAATATCCATCAATTTGTGTCGCGTCAAAAGGCAAAAAAAAGTTCAGTCGCGTCGCGACCTGCACAACGCCACACACACACAAGCTACTGCATCAAAGTTACTACTTATGATTAACAAATGCATTCGTTTTGTGGCATTAACGTTATATAGTTAGTGTTACACGTTCAATAACATCAGCATATTATTTACCCGAACATAGCAAGTAGCAAGCATTACTCAATTCATACTATAGCTCAGTTCCTTCCGTTGCTCAGAGCCCGTACTGAGTTGTACCCATTCTGCAATCTGTTAATAAAGTTTTCAATCAGACACATGTATAGAAAGGCTTTGTTTTATTATAACATTCGTTGCAGTAAAATCATTATGCCTCGTTTAGTCATCCTGCGGAGCTAAAAGCTAAACGTCGGCCGCGGGGATCTAACGTTGTTGTTGTTGTAGAGCTCTCGTCAAAATCAATGGCGGACAAAAGCGGAATTAAAAAATGTATACACGCTTGCCGATTGGTGGTAACAGCAGAGGCGGGTGCAAGCGGTGTGACGTTACGTAATTGGCAGAATCGACTGTCAATCAAAATTTCATTGGTTGAGAGCTCTGGTTGAGACAATAGTATCCAGCTGCAGCCCGGCAGACCATACTGGGAGAAATAGTATCAAGCTGCAGCTCGGCAGACCATACTGGGAGAGAGATAGTGCTATTTCTTGATGTTTCCCTTTTTTAAGTAAGTAAAGAGACCTATGTTCATATCGGTGAGCACTATTTGTAACACAAAAAGAGAGACGTGTAGCCTATTTATTTAATATTTTATTTATTCATTTAATTATTATTATTTTATTTGTTGCCATGGCTAAAATAATAGTCAAGCATAGGGCTAAAACATTTTCATAAACAATAAAATAATTTTCTATGCATTTGTCTGATTGATTGATTGAAAGCTTTATTGACAGATTGCAGAGTGGGTACAATACAGTACAGATCAGTGGACCAGAAAAAGACTTTCGGCTTTTTTACATAAGGGTCCTCCATTTTCAATTCATCAAAACATTTAGAGACATACAAATATACAGTAGTTTCATAAAAAAAATTATAATATTACAAAAAAATATATATATATTACAAAAAAATATATATATTACAATTTTTTTTGCCACAAATATCGGTATCGGCCGATTGTGTTAGTTGAACAATCGGTATCGGTATCGGTGGCAAATTTTCATATCGGTGCATCCCTAGAGAGCATCCCTAGAGAGCCCCGCTTGGTATTGTGCTTTGTGTAATTTTTTGTTTTGGTCTGACGTAGGGCTGGGCAATAAAACGACAACGATAACTATTGCGATAAATTATTTCCTCGAAATAAACATGAAACGTGGTCGCAAAGTTACGATATATCGATTTTCCAAGCTTGGATATGAGCACACGCACTAACAACCAATCAGTGAAGGAGATGGCCGACAGCGGAAGGAGACCCGGAAGGAGACCCGGAGGTAGGACTCCAGTAGTAAACAAGGCTGGCTAGGCTAATTAGCTTGCACAGCGCTATTTTATAATCTACGTGCCGAGTGGGTGTGTGGCGTGAATTCTGAGGCCACGTTTATGGTAGTGTGGGGTATACAGTGGACGTCGTTGCAATGTATTGGGGCGGAACAGAGTATTTTAGGGTCATATTTAGTACATTGTCATGAAATACACCGCTTGGAAACAACAGGCTGGCTAGGATAATTAGCTTGCACGGCGCTATTTTATAATTTACGTGCCGAGTGGGTGTGTGGCGTGAATTCTGAGGGTAGCGGTTAGAGTAGTGTGGGGTATACGGTGGACGTTGTTGCAATGTATTGGGGCGGAACGGAGTATTTTAGGGTCATATTTAGTACATTGTCATGGAATACACCGCTTGCTCTAGCTAACTGCTAACGTGCGCGGACTGATGACGACATCAACTCGAAAACAAGTCTATTAATAGCCCGTCCATCGGCGCCGGGCATAAGAAGTTAATTAAACTTGACAGACATTATATCGATGATAATTATCGATATCGAGTTATATGAAAATAATTTTATAATTTTATCGCAATAACGTTTTTGGCCATATCGCCCAGGCTTAGTCTGACGTGTGTGGGGTTGGAGTTTACTTAATTTATTATACTGTGAATTTCTCCAGACCTCTCTGGGCAGAGCCTGAGGTGTGGCCAGCACTAGCAACCCCTCCCCTATACCTATATACCTACTGAAATCCAATCCAATCAGACCAAAACTGTAAACAAAGCTCAGTACTGTGTTCTTTTGTATCTTTTGCCTAGAGGTCACTGTTTGATGACATCACAGATTCTACTGTTAACGACAGTCCAGTTGGCACCATGGCTGCTATAAGCCATTTGCTTTTTACCTTTGTTTCCCATTAGTAAAGCCGCTTACTGTGGCTGATAACTTTAGCCGTTGGCGAGGTGTCATTCCCTTAGTAACATGGAAGCAAACAGAAAAGACGGCAGGAGGAAACTTCTATTCATAGGATCCAATTGAAAGTGGACGGGGGCTGAGGCCAATGTATTGGCAGCGTATGCACACATTCCATACAATAGGACGCCTGGCGTAGATATATCCAGATATATCCAGATTGTGTCTAGATCCAGTCGAGACGGATTCCAGTTCACACCACGGCATCAGAATGCGTCTCCAGTGACCACTCTGCGATCGTGTTTCCTTTCCCCGCTCAATATGCAAATAGACACGTAGGCCTACACCTACATCGCTAAATCCGCACACAGATAGAACGCACACAGTGTTGCCATTACAATTTATATAATGTGTACAGTATTTTGCAGGACTTTTTACCAATTGCAATGCAACCATTTCAGTTACTTTGTGGTTGTTTGCAGTACTTTACAGTAACAATTTAGGGCACTTTATGGTACTTTGAGTTACTTTGCAGTACTTTGTGATAACAAGTTGGGGCACTTTGCGATTGTTTTAGGTACTTTTTTTTAGAGGGACTTTGCTTGTGGTTTAAGGCATGGGGTAGTGAGTGCACATTATAATACAGGATCTGATTTCATAAAAACTCTTTCAAAAACCTCAGACATCGTGGACAAAGCCAACTTACGCTGTTTGAGAACCAACTGCAGATGAGAAAAAGGAGGAACAGGAGAGCAGCTGTTTTCATCACTGCTGTGTTTATAGCATTATATAGAATAGATTATATAGGATTATATAGAATAATGCATAGCCACAACCCCACAGTGGACATACCCACAATGTCCACACTGTATATACTGTACTTTTATCTATATCTGTATATATTCCATACCTACTCTTATTAATTATACCACTGGCTAGTATGATTTACTACCATAGTGTATTCATACTTGTACCACTGTATATAATAATACTGTACATATATTAGTTTAGCATATTTACTCCGTAGCTTTGTTACATTTTTACACGTTACACTGTATATTGTTAATTTGCACTCTGGTTAGACTCTAGTCTACTTCATTTAGTTGAAGAAACATTTTTGTTTTGCAGTGTAGGGTTGTCTCCAGCATGTAGCCTCTTTCTTGTTTTTCTGTTATCTCTATTTTTATACATCCCTAATGCCTAATCTCATTTGAGTTGTCTTGTGATGTGGACATAATTTTGCCCTGTGTATAGATTGCCTTTTATGACTCATCTTGAAAAAAAAATGTAATAGTTTTTGATGTGTGTTGGATAAAATCTTACCTCCCCCCCCCCCCCTGATTCCCAAGACGTTGGGACTTTCTGGAGCCAAAGAGATTGTACATTATTGTTCTGTGTGTTTTTTTTTTCTTTTCCAGAATTCTGTGATATTCAAATTCTGTTTTTTTTATTTAGTATATATAGTGATATAATACATTTATGATATAACTGTAGCATAGATATTCTGATAGGCCAGGTTGTAAAAAAAAGAAGAAAAAAAAGGATATCACATAATTTAGCAATACAGGGTTGAGGTTAAACATGCATTATTATACAATTAAACCAGGCAAACTTATAATAGGGAAACATGGCTTAGACTCCACTGGGTACATTCTGTTTATTATAGCCCATAATCCAACTTTGCTAACATCTAATAAAGCAATGTGGGCCCATTATGATCGGCTAATGAATTAGTATTGAATTATCAATTCGTAAACCTCTCTTTGTCCCCCCTGTCTATTTTTGTAGCAAGATGTGGAGAAGTTTACAGACATCGAAAAACTCTACCTCTACCTTAAGTTGCCTTCTGGTCCTAGCAGTAGCAGTGATAAAAGGTAAGGTATATTTACTTTTCCCTACTATCCCTACTTACAGTACTTACTTACTTACTTTACATTTTTTTTTTTTTTTTTTTTTTACAAATCTCTTTATTCGTTTTGCGCAGAATATGTTAACATTGGTGTTGACAATATTCTGTGATTATTTATTGTGAATCCCACCCCCACCCACACCCGATCTTGAACCCTTCCTCCCTCTGTAGGGGACATCTGTCACTTTAAACAGTAAATTGACTGCATTTATATAAAGCCTTCAACCAAACCACTTATCAACTTATGCCTCACATTCACACACCTTTTCCCCTACCGTTTTATTGGTGGGGTGGCCTATGGGACACTCCCCCTGAACACGGTGGCACAGTGGCGCAGTGGTTAGCACTGTTGCCTCACAGCAAGAAGGGTCCTGGGTTCAAACCCCCGACCGGGGGCCTTTCTGTGTGGAGTTTGCATGTCCCCCCCCCCCCCCCCCCCCGTGTTTGCGTGGGTTTCCTCCGGGTACTCCGGTTTCCTCCCACATCAAAGACAAGCTTGCTAGGTTTCCTGCCGTTGCCCTTGACCGAGGTACTGGCATTACAACTGGAGTTGGTCCCTGGGTGCCGCACTATGTGTGGCTGCCCACTGCTCCTGAGTGGTTAGGATGGGTCAAACGCAGAGGACGAATTTCCCCAAGGGGATTCATAATAATAATAAATAAGGTTCAACTTAACATATCATAACGCTGCTGTCGGGACAAAACCTCATAACTCCAAAAACCCAACTTTTCAGCAGATGAAAAAAACTAACACAGATTTGAGGGTGAATAGAGTTAGGAGGTTTAGACAGATGATCGGCTTAATGCTTTCCCATTGTTTAAACTTTGTAAAACCCACACACACATATGGAGGATGATCTATGGCATAGGTGTCAAACTCATGGCCCGCGGGCCAAATGTGGCCCGCCATGTCATTTGAGAGCTCTGGCAATTTTTTTTTTTTTTTTTTTTTTTTAAACATTAATCTTGGTTTAAAAAATAGCGGCGTTAAAATAATTGTGGGTTAATGCGTTAATAAAGTTTTAACTTTGACAGCCTTAGTTATTACACATTCTTACACATACATGTATGTTGAACATCTGAGGTATTGATGAAGTAACAAAGGAAAAAAGCCAAAAGCACTTACTCCTCAGACATTCTTTGACAATTTTACAGCCCAAAATACAAAAAAGATCCAGGCGGAATAGGTAACAAAGGGTTGAAGAAATATTGTCTGAACTGTCAGATGCAAACTGGCTGTGTGACATAACCGAGCATCTCGCTCAATTGAATAAGAAGCTGTAGGGACGCAAACAAGTCCCACCCAAAACTTGACCAATATAGTTGTGAACTGAGACAACCCTTATTTTGTTATTTTTGAGTACAGTTACAGTTGTGTGTTCATGCAGACACATAATAGCAATTTCATTACAAATTGAAAATGGGGGACCCTGATGTAAACAAGTCGAAAGTCTTTCTCTGGTCTGCATCCCCTTAACAATTGTGTGTATTGAGCTGTACTGTACTGTACCCATTCTGCAATCTGTTAATTAAAGTTAATTAAACTATCTTCCATTAGTTGGATGTATGGCCTCTGCAAGGTTGTGTGCAGCCATTTGTTTTTGTAACATCTGCTACATCTGTCCCACGTGTTCTTTGCAGCTCAGTTGTTAGTTCTGCCCCTCTTGACTGTGACAAAAAGGTTTTGAACAAACTTAATGTCATAGCTTGTATTTGATGATATTCTTCTTTGTTTTTTACTTGAATGGTTCGATCATTGATTAATGGAGTAATATGGGGTTCTGATAAACTAACATAAGCTAACATATATTTTTACATCTATGCAAATGCATATGCAATATGTATAACTTGAATAAGTAATAAATACAGAAACAACATGTTTAACAATATGTAAATGAGTAGCTACATTTATTTTACATTACATTAACATTTATACGGTCTTTGGCCCTTTGAGGGCAACCATAATGCTGATGTGGCCCTCTGTGAAAATGAGTTTGACACCCGAGTTGATTTATATAATAAAAAATAAATAAAAAAAATGTAGTTATGAGGTTTTGTCCCGACAGCAGCGATAAGTAACCATTGTGTATGCAGTGACACAGTGTTTCCCATGCAGAGACTTATTGTGAGGGCCAATAGCCAGTGAGCCTCCTCCTCCCAGCAGATAAAATGCATTAAAATGACTTCCAGTGTAAACAGTCCCTGAATGAAGTCCCTTGAAGCGCAAGCTGTCTCTCTCCCTCTGCCCCCCTCCTCACTCTGCTCCTCTCTGTTGACTCACAGCTTCACACACACACACACACGCACGCACGCACGCACGCACGCACGCACGCACGCACGCTCGCTCGCTCGCTCACTCACTCACTCTCACTCACTCACTCACTCACTCACTCACTCACTCACTCACTCACTCACTCACTCACTCACTCACTCACTCACTCAGACAAGTGGAAGGGAAACAGCTGGTACTTATGTCAAGTGCCACTTCATTATTGTATTCTTTCAAGTGCCAGTTGTCATACCGTGTCTATCTATAAACAAGTGTCAGGGATCAATAGGAAATGACTATATTCAAACATAATGAAACAAGTTTGCATGCCTGACTGCCCAAGCAAGTGGTCATTCACTGCTTTCGGAGGAAGCTGGGGGCATCAGGTGTCGTTAATGACTCTTTTTGCAGAGAAATAGTACAATAGAGCCAATTCATATTTTTATATAGCTATCAGTTTTGCTAGTACAGTGGCCATCTGGTTATTGGAAGGATCCTGGTTAGATTCTGGCTCCTCCCAGCAGCATGTCAAAAGTGTCCTTGAGCAAGACACTTAACCCCTGACTGCTCCCGATGAGCAGGTTGGCACCTTGCATGGTTGCCTCGGCCGTCTGCGTGTGAATGTGTGAATGTGAGGCATAAATTGTAAAGTACTTAACAAGATAAAAGCGCTATATATGTAGCCCATTTAGATTAGATTCAAATTTCTTGTCATTATACAGCACAAATGCAGTACAATGAAAATACCAGAGTGCAAATAATACAGTAAAGTCCAATAGTAATATACAACATACAGGTGATTCAACTGGATATAAAATATATAAATTAGTACTACTGAGTATACTGCTAATCAGATGTATGAGTTGTAGTATGTACAGTAACACAGGTATAAAGACACTATGGCAGTAAGTCGTACTGGCAAGCAGCGTAACTATTAAGAGTAGGTAAGGGATATGTACATAGAATAGTATCTACAGATATGTAACAAGGATTATATGCAGATATGTACAGACAGATGTGGATATATATTAGAGGTGGGCATAGATACTTTTTTTTAATCTAGATTAATCTATCTGCAATCCTGATTTAATCTAGATTAATCTAGATTAAAATGGCTAAAAAAAAAGAAAAAAACCTGCCGAAGGCATTCAAAATATGTGTGTTCTACCCAAATAATGACCAGAAGTAAGTCCTTACTTTTTCTTTCATCCTTATGTTTCTCAGGCCAGGTGGCCCATTACACCATGAGCCCATCTCCCGTTTCCAAAATGCATTACAGACTGTTTGAAAAAGCTGTTTTGCTATGATAATTGGTAATGAAATATCAAAATAATGTTCAATAGTTTCAAGTTTCTTTAATAGTTGTCATACAGAAGTACAGAATACTTTTATACAAAATGCTTCTTACTGTTACGCTCCAGAGACTGTGCAAGACAAGATAAGTATGAAATAAAATAACATAGTATAGCATGTAAATTAGAAGTAAAAAAAATGAGGTCACAGTGTTCAGTATAGACATATGTACAATGTTCGATGCAGAATAGACGTAACTGAGTTACCATATAATATACAATATACTATGCAGTGTACTAATATACAATACTATATAGTGCAAGGCAGAAATGGGATGAGGTGCAATTTAGGTACAATTTACAGTAGGTGTACGAGTTGTAGTGCAAATCCTTTATCAATAAATATAAAGTGTGTTTGTGTGATCTAAAGTGTGGAGAGTGGGTGCTGCAGTGTGTTGTTTGTTTAAGTGAGTGTGTGCGTGTGGGTGTGTGTGCTGTGTGCATTTGATGGTTGTTGCATAGTGTTTATTGTTCGTTTAGCAGCCTGATGGCCTGGGGATAGAAGCTTCTTCTGAGTCTTTCTGTGCTCGCCTTAAGACTCCGGTATCGCTTGCCTGACCGCAGCAGTTCAAAGAGGCAGTTGTTCGGGTGGCTGGAGTCCTTGATGATTCTCTTAGCCTTCCCCCTGCACCGCTTGTTGTAAATGTTCTGGAGGGTGGGAAGCCCCCCTCCAATTGTGCGTTCGGCTGAACGTGTCACTCTTTGTAGTCTGCTACGGTCTTGTGCAGTGCTATTCCCAAACCAGGAGGTGATGTTGCCAGTCAGGATGCTCTCTATTGTACATGAGTAGAAGTTCCTAAGGATCTTCTGACTGACTTGGAACTTCCTTAGGCGCCTGAGGAAGTAGAGGCGTTGTCGTGCCTTCTTCACAACACTGTCAATGTGTGTGGTCCATGTCAAGTCCTCGGATATGTGGGCTCCGAGGTACTTGAAACTGTTCACTCTCTCAACCGGTGCCCCGTCGATGCTGAGGGGGCTGTAGTCCTTGACCCCCGACCTCCTGAAGTCCACAATCATCTCTTTTGTTTTGCTGACGTTCAGGGAGAGGCAGTTCTCCTGACACCACTGTGACAGATTCTCTACCTCTTCCAGGTAGGCCCTCTCGTCGTTGGCAGAGATCAGGCCCACCACTACTGTGTCATCAGAAAATTTGATGATTGTGTTGTTGTTCCGCTGTGCCACGCAGTCATGTGTGTACAGGGAGTAGAGGAGGGGGCTCAGAACACAGCCCTGGGGGGCCCCTATGTTGAGCGTGATGGATGAGGAGGTGCAGTTGCCTGCTCTTACCACCTGTGGTCTACCCGTCAGGAAGTCCAAGACCCACTGGCAGAGGTCATAGTTCAAGCCCAGGTCCCTGAGCTTGGCTATGAGTTTGGAGGGGACTATGGTATTGAATGCTGAGCTGTAGTCGATGAACAGCATTCTCACATAGTTCCCCTGCCTCTTGTCCAGGTGTGATGCTGCTGTGTGCAGCACATGGGCTATGGCGTCCTCCGTGGACCTGTTGGGGCGATATGCAAATTGCAGGGGGTCCAGGTTGATGGGGAGGGAGGAACAGATGTAGCCCTTCACTAGCTTCTCAAAGCACTTCATGGCTATGGAGGTGAGGGCTACAGGGCGGTAGTCGTTGAGGCAAGCGGGCGTAGATTTTTTGGGTACAGGGATGATGGTGGACTTCTTCAGACAGGTGGGGATGACAGCCTGTTCCAAGGACAGGTTAAAGATGTCAGTGAATACTGGGGCCAGTTGGTCGGCACAGACTTTTAGGACGCGACCGGGGATGCCGTCCGGTCCTGCTGCCTTCCTGATATTCACTTTTTTAAAGGTCCGCCTCACCTCATGCTCTGTTACCCTGAACACTGAGTCTCCATCAGCAGACCCCCCCCCCCCCCATTGCCGTGGTTTGTAGGCTGGTGTTGTTATTCACAGCCTCAAACCTCGCATAGAAGGAATTGAGATCATTTGCTAAGGAGATGTCACTGTTCAGTTTGAGGGAGGTGCCTTTGTAGTCTGTCATTGTTCTGAGGCCCTGCCACATACCTCTAGAGTCAGCCTGTTCAAACTGAAGTTCAACTTTATCCCTGTAACGCCGTTTTGCCTCTATTACTGCTCTCCTGACGTTGTATCTTGCCGTCTTGTGTTCTTCCATGTTGCCTGTCACCAGCCCGGTGTTGTAGGCTGATGTGCGCACTTTCAGAGCCTCACGGACGGATTTATCTACCCAGGGCTTTTGATTTGGGTATATTCTAATTGTGGTAGAGGGGATTGTTTCTTCTACCAGAGTACAGACAAAGTCAAGCACCGTTTCAGTGTATTCGTTAATATTGGCTGTGTTATCACGGAATACACTCCAGTCTGTGCATTCAAGCGCAGCTTGGAGTGTCTCCTCTGACGTCACGGTCCAACGCTTAACCTCTCGCGAGACCACCGGCGTTCGCTTGAGACTTTGTTTATACTTTGGCAAAAGAAAGATGTACTTGTGTTTAATAAGTTGTTTTATTCAGAAGTTAACACAAATAAATAATATTACCAGTACAGTACAGTATCTAGCACTCTCAGGAGCAAAACAGAAAGAATCATTTCAAACTTGAACTATGTGACATGGCTTGAATCAACTGCTCCAGTGGAGTTGCTCAGTGGCCAATGGTGTCAACTGTGGTTGTACTGGGCAGCTCCCAGGTGTGAATGGAACTGTGTGAATGTGAAGCAGGGCGTTCCTGAAAAAGAGCATCTGTGCTCAGCGAACCTACCCTGGGTAAATAAAGGTAAAAAAAAAAATGTAAAAGAAAAAGAAAAAAAAATTATTAATGCGTTAATTATATTATCGCGGTTAACGCAGCACGTTAACGCCGTTAACGGCCCAGTTCTAATATATATATATATACGGTAAGAATAAATATATACGGTATAAACAGCAGTGTTGTACAGTACATGATATCATACAGAGTTATATGTGCTATATGCAGGTGTTTAAGTAGGTATATAGAAGAATATATTTAGGCTAGGGCTGGGCGATTAATTAATACATTTTTCGATTAATTCGAATTAATGATCTAGGACGATTTTCAAAAATTAAAAGCAAAAAAAAAATAAAAAAATTTAGATTCACCTTTTATTTTACAAAAAGTGATGTTTGGTAAAAGTTAGATTTGCACTTTATTAATCCCAATAGGGCAATTCATTCTTGTTTGATGATCAAGAGGCACGTTTTATTTGTTTTAAGTGAAGTTTGGTGAAAAAGCAATTATTGCACTATTAATCCCAATAGGGACATTCATCTTTGTTTGATCAAGAGTAACCTTTTATATATATGTGTGTGTGTGTGTGTGTGTGTGTGTCTGTGTGTGTGTGTGTGTGAGATATAGAGAGAGAGGGGGGTGAGAGAGATGAGGAAGGGGCAAGAGAGAAAGAGAGCTGGGAGAGTGTGTGTGTGAGGGAGAGAGGGGGGTGTGATTAATCAGCCCTTGTGTGTGTGAATGTAACAAGTTCCTAATGTTTTCTTTCCCCTATTATTTCATGCACACTTTAAATTATTATTTTCTTTTAAGTTATTTTGTGCATCACTCTGTTTTGAATTTGATGCAAATTTGCAATGCATGAGGGTCATCCTCTTGTGTTAAATGGCTGCATAAAGCAAGCATTTGTTGACTTGCATGTTGATAAGAGTATTAAAACTTGGAACTTGAAAAAGATCTGTTTAAGGTAAAAAAAAAAAAAAATGCGATTAATTTGCAATTAATCGTGAGTTAACTATGGACAATCATGCGATTAATCGAGTTAAATATTTTAATCGTTTGACAGCACTAATATATATATATATATATATATATATATATATATATATATATATATATATATATTATTATTATTATTATTATTATAATTTTTTTGAAGTGAAGATTGGTGAAAGTTAGGTTTGCACTTCAATCCCAATAGGGAAATTCATCTTGGTTTGATAATTTTTTTGTGTCAAATAAAAACGTAAGGTTATGTATATAACCAAGTTCTATGAATTATGGCGACGCTCAGCATCATCTGCACTGTACTTCACTTCGTGCATGAGCACTGAATAAAAAATTCCACCATGTACCTTTACATCCCAACATTCGTCTGGCCACACCCCCATCCGCTTACCTTCATAAGCAGGTGTGTGGTCACCTACTCGCCTCCTTCCCAAACTTTCACCACAAGGCGAGATCAAGGGCCGCAGCGGCGTCTGATGCTGAGCGTTGCCATAATTCATAGAACTTGGTTATATACATAACCTTACGTTCTATTTCATTATGGCTTTCGCTCAGCATCATCTGCACAAGAGAGGCTGAGCGGGAGCCATAGCCCGACAAATGTACCTCGCTGAGGCCCCCCACAACCATCAGACCGGGGAGGACCGAGCCCCCCGACCCTCCCTAATGGAGGATACCCCCCCTATTGGAGGCTTACGGGAGGGAGACGGATCCGACCGTGCGAAGAGGAACTCAAGCAACTCAACGCACAGGGTGAGCAGACCGTGGCTTGACCCCACGACTACACACACGCACAACCCGCATGCCACCAGGGAACGAACGGAAGGAACAACCTCGTTACTGCCCCCAAAATCACAGGGTCAAGAGCAAACCCAACCCTGTGGCAAGGCCGTAGCAGCGGAGCGCAAAGGAAGACCCAGACCCACTGAAGGAACTGGATCCCCTGGGAAAAGGGGGCCCGGAGAGGTCAATGACGCCAGGCATCAAGACCCCACCAGGCGGTCACTTAGTGACACCGCGCCCCACATCGCCAGCGTATTCGAAAGAGCGGGCCCTTTCCCCCCAATAGCACACCGCCTGGCACACTGACCCTGCAGAACAGGCAGTCAGCATGGCCGTAAGCACTCAAAAAGGTCAACCAACGGAAGCAGGCAGCGCACCGGGGAACCAGGCAGCAGGTTGTAACCTGAGCCTGGAGCACTGCGGACGAGACAGGCGCCAAAGGAGTCAGCTGAAAACAGCCCCCCCGGCGGAAGGGGTGTATGCTGGCGTTGTTGATCACCATGACAAAGCCTCCATTAAAAAAAAACCACCCAGAGGGGTCGAGGCAGAGAAGGCTGACATGATTGGCAGACGTCATGAACGTGCAGGGGCACACTCAACCGGGCAACCCGGGAGTTGACTCTGCTCCAACATACCAGGGAATCAACTACCCTCTCGGTACAGACGGTGGTTGTTCCTATAACCCCTCAAGAAAAAACTCCAAAACACACCTGCGGGTATACACCAGCTATACCGCAGTACAAGTGTTTCAGTTTCCAAAAAAGGGTTATCCCAGGCCTACGGTATAAACGAAACTATACTTCGGACCGGGCCCGGCGGCCCGGGAAGCACACAGGATTACCAGAGGGAGTCCAGAAGACCACCCCAACAGCCCCCTCTTCGCCATGCGTGAGAGAGGAGCGAAAGAAGGTGAACCAGCCCCTTACAATAGTGCCAGGTACAAAAGAGTACCCGACAAAGGGTCTCCATAACGCCTAACCCTGTGACACCCGGGCCGACCCGGCATTTTTCCCCCTGAAAAAAGCCCAAGTCCCTCAGGGTACCAGAACAGCAGATCTGCATCCCCGGCGGACAACGGGTTAACTGACCTGGACCAGCGTGACCAGAACCAGTCCCGTGCCCTAACCACGCCGACATGCCTACTCCAGGAGAAGGGGCAGATATGCGTGTTGATCTAAAACATGAAAAGAGGGCGCCACCCAGACGGTCCGGTTTGAACCGTGCATGGTGGCCCACCCCCAGGGCGTGAGACCCCTCTACCTATGTTCTGATCTATTCCGTTAACATCCCCTAGATATGAACGAGAATCCGTCGAGACCTAGTAACAGGCTCTCGGAAGAGGAAAAAAAACCCATCCCAGTTGCTTTATAAAAACGCTGTTTTAATAACAAGCAACCAAGGCGTACTAGCCACCCGCATGATTCTTATCAGAAACACCCCGAGCCAGCACTATGCATGCGCCGGGACACAAAACACATCAATGAACAGTCTAACCAGACCCCACATTGATCCCTCAAGGCGCCTGGGAGAACGACAAGAAGGGTGTGGTGCTTCATATACTCCACACTCTTTTATTAAAAAAGAAAGAAACACCGACTGACATGAATCTCACTTGACGCAGCTGAGGATAAAAACTGTTTAAATTTTTATATCCCGTCATCCCTACCACAGAGGATAGACGGAACTCCCCAGAGAGACTTCCCACGTGAGCCATAGATTGAAAAAGCCATGGTAACCTTGAGTCATGTGACCAACCGACTCAAGTTACGCGTATATCGAGCGTAGTGGAACCTTAATTCCTACGCTCTATCCCGACACTTGACAATAACAGACCTTACATACGGGTCTAACTCACGGAAGCCATCGTCCAATAGCAACGTGCGTAGTGACGTATGCTATGATGGGGGGAAACCCAAGACTCAACGCCTGTGATAGGTGCAGAGTCTGGGAAACCCTTCCCCCCCCCCCCCCCTCCCTGCCAAGCCGTCTAACAGCTTGGCCCTGACTGAACTAATAAGAGAGGAATAAACCCCCTGACCAATCAGAAGAGGGAAGGAGGGGTTTATCCGGTACCCCCTCACAAGCCCAACCCTTGCATACAACAACAACAACTAGCCATATGATACCTTTAGTAGCAATGCTAATGAATAGCGCAAGCTAATACAATGCACGCTAACCACAGATAATCTGTGAACAGGGTTTATAACAAGACCAAGTCGCGTGTGTGTGTGAATCCTACACCCGCATCCATGTTGTAACACAGAAAAAACATTGATAGAGAGAGAGAGAACGGCAGAGCCGTGGTACGTTTTCATACGAGCATTACTGCAAACCCAACACAACAGTGTTGTAGCTCAATATCACTGTGTAAGCAACAGAGCACACAACTAGCCTCTACCTTTATGTGGAGATTCAGGCCGAGGCAGAAAAAACCCTTTTTCAACCGAGTGTAGGCTGCAGGCCTTGCTTAAGCTCTAACATGAATGTAACCCTCCTATCAACCCATACTAGCGAAGATTCACACGTTGCAACCCCATCATATGTTTGGTGAATAAACACACAGTTTGTTAACAAAAAATACAGTCCCCCTTTAGAGGGGACTCTTTATTTTTGAACAAAATCATAGCGGGCCGGGAAGGGAAAAACAGAGGGGGGGACCACAGGGGGAAAAAGTCACTGGGTCCTAGCGACGCCTGCCACGAGCCGCTCGGGATTTGCCACCTCGTGGAGCACCGGAGGGACGGTAAACGATCGGCGGCTGGTCTCGACGATCCCTACCGTCGCCTCCGGGCGTAGATGGGCCGGCTGTCGTAGCGGAGGCGCCCTCTCTCCTCCTGGCCTTCTTCCCCGAAGGTCCAGCAGTGGCGGTGGTGGCCGTCTGACTCCACCGGCGACATCGGGAGGGGGAAAATGAGGCTGGAGCACGGATCGCTCCTCCTGCATCTCTCTGCAAGTCGAGGTCATCAATTGCAGGGCCGTCCCGAATAGTCCAGCATCGGAGAGGGGTGCCGTCAGAAGTGGAACTCTCTTCTTCTCCGGCACACGCGCCTGCTCCAGCCAAAGGTGGCGCTGGACCAGAGTTGCCAGGGCGCGCACTTTCCCAGCGGCTATAGCCTGCGGCTGAGTCAGATGCAGGATGGCTCCTGCCGACTGGGCGAGCTGGTCATGTTGTACATCAGTCAGCTCCGTGCCGCCCGTCAATATCCCGGACATGAATCTTGCCAGCTGCGCGATGTTAGACGCGGCAGCTAGAGATTGTGTTCCGGTGATAAATGACTGGTCGCTCCAATATGCCAACCGCCTCGCCGATTTCCCTTGGGGAACCGGCTTCCGTAACGGCTCCCACACCACCTCCGGACAAAGGAGCGCCGCCATCGGCCTATCAAGCCGTGGCACGCCCTCCTTCATACCGTCGACCAAACCCGCCACCCGCGTGACTTGCACGTAGGCAGGAGTAAGGCCTATGATGTGGGAGACCACCTGGCCCTGACGGACATAGGCCGCCATTGAGGGGAAAAATGGGTAGACAACGTCCACCCCTCTCACCGGGCGACGTTTCCATAGATGACCTATGAGATCATCAGGGACAGGAACAGGCAGTGGCTGCGGCAGCGGCACGCCGTTTGCGACTGCCGCCGCCGCCATGAGCCTGGGAAACAAAGCACGCAGTTCCCCCTGCAGACTTTCCTCCACCGAGCCCGCATCCCTCACATACAGCAGGCTACTACTGGTCAAGGAGCCACACTCCGATGTGGCTGATAGCAGGGCATCCCGCCGACGAGTCAGAGGTTCTACTCCAACGTCTTCGAACGAGGCGCCCCAAGGAGACATCTCACCCCCCTCCAGTGTTACCTGGACGGGCGGGAGACATGTCTCCACCGGGCCTTCAAATAAGAACCCGTCCGCCTCTATCATGTAGTCCTCTGTCTCCATCGGGCATGTAGAGACCGACGCATCCTCACCTGGCTCCAGCAACTCACCAAAACCGGGCCGTTCGCGTCTGCAAGCCACCATTTTGCGACGGGAGCGAGCCGACGCAAAAAGTTTGCGTCTCAAATCCCCCGCAACCAAGGGAACCGGCCGCCCAACAGCGGACGATTCCCCGGAAGCAGAGGAACCAGAGCCGGAACCAGGCCATCGCACAGGCGACGGCACCGGTGCACCAGCTCCTTGGAGAGGTAAACTACCCATCGGACGCCTACCGGGCGTGGCTGCCGACCACGAGAGAGGTCTCAGCCCCGCTCCAAGACGCACGACGGATGCGGAAATGGAGAACCGCTGGTGAAGAGTAGCGTTGCGAGCGCGACTCCCCGAAGTAGACATTATGACTTCGTTTTTTTCTATCGAAATATATGAGAGAAGAAAAAAACAAGCAACAATGTAAACACGTCTCAACTTTCTTCAGCTAACAACCTCGTCAAGTGTGGGATCTACCGAAGGCACTTCCTTGTGGTGAAAGTGAAGAAGGAGGCGAGTAGGTGACCACACACCTGCTTATGAAGGTAAGCGGATGGGGGTGTGGCCAGACGAATGTTGGGATGTAAAGGTACATGGTGGAATTTTTTATTCAGTGCTCGTGCACGAAGTGAAGTACAGTGCAGATGATGCTGAGCGAAAGTCATAATGAAATAGAACAAAGGTTATTTGAATGATTTCCTAGGCGTTTCTAGTTTTCAAGAGAAAAAAATCTGGGATTTTATTTTTAGGCCATATCACCCAGCCCTAGGCTACATGTTTGTTGTCTTCTATATAGGCTTTCATGCAATGCAGGAAATTATTTATTCCCAGCCGCTTTTCAGTCTTGTTCATAAAAAAAAGCATTCGCTCTCACTGGAACATACGCCTATTTTTTTCCCGCAAACGTGTCACTTTGTTCCTACGAACCTGCTGAACAAGGTTCCACAACAAGTAGGCTATACTGTCATGCATGTGTGATGAGCATGTTCCTGCTATGGAGCTGTTTGGTTAAGCCTACAAACAGTTGGGACTCTACAATATATTCTCACATATTTACACAATGTTTCCTTGTGCAAAGTGAGTTGATAGTGATGTTTAACGTGTAGAAACACATTGTGGTATTTGGAAAAGGAATAACAAGGTACAAACTGCACTTCATTCTAGGCAGATGCACAGATCTGTAGCAAGGCTGACAGTCTCCCTAAATTCAGTCTGTGCTCTGGGGATCGTACCCCCAACAGTCCAGGGGAGCAGCTCAAATTGCCCCTTGCTTAAAATAGGACTGGAATCAGGCTCCGTACAAAAATAGCTCTTGGACAAGGCGATAGTACTCTCCATATTACTCTCCCTGGGAGTGGGGGCTGTCCTTGCTCAACAGTTGTCAGTCAGATTGAACAATGACAGTGGGGGCAATACACCGTCAAGCTGATCCAGGGACTGTAGGGTATCAGGGCGAGTGGGGGCAATACACCGTCAAGCTGATCCAGGGACTGTAGGGTATCAGGGCGAGTGGGGGCAATACACTGTCAAGCTGATCCAGGGACTGTAGGGTATCAGGGCGAGTGGGGGCAATACACCGTCAAGCTGATCCAGGGACTGTAGGGTATCAGGGCGAGTGGGGGCAATACACCGTCAAGCTGATCCAGGGACTGTAGGGTATCAGGGCGAGTGGGGGCAATACACCGTCAAGCTGATCCAGGGACTGTAGGGTATCAGGGCGAATGGGGGCAATACACCGTCAAGCTGATCCAGGGACTGTAGGGTATCAGGGCGAGTGGGGGCAATACACCGTCAAGCTGATCCAGGGACTGTAGGGTATCAGGGCGAGTGGGGGCAATACACCGTCAAGCTGATCCAGGGACTGTAGGGTATCAGGGCGAGTGGGGGCAATACACCGTCAAGCTGATCCAGGGACTGTAGGGTATCAGGGTGAGTGGGGGCAATACACCGTCAAGCTGATCCAGGGACTGTAGGGTATCAGGGCGAGTGGGGGCAATACACCGTCAAGCTGATCCAGGGACTGTAGGCGAGCATCAGGGCGAGTGGGGGCAATACACCGTCAAGCTGATCCAGGGACTGTAGGCGAGCATCAGGGCGAGTGGGGGCAATACACCGTCAAGCTGATCCAGGGACTGTAGGCGAGCATCAGGGCGAGCATCATTCAGAGGTTCAGTTGATTCAACTCATGTATTATATATAAAAAAAATAGATAAATACATACATACATATACATGAATGTTAACAACAATTAGCAATGTTATGTCACTGTTTAACATGTTTTAGGACACAATTTTCACGCTTTTAGGATACAAAAAACATCTTCACAGTTCACACACACACACAAAATACAGCAATGTGTCTCAAATTGTTGCTGCAAATTAGGGCTGGGCGATATAACGATAACGATAAATATCGCGATATATTTTAATAATCGATATCGAATATCGAAAAGAAAAAAAAATCGAAAAATCGTTTTTTTTTTTTTTTTTTTTTTTTTTTTTTTACCTGCAACAGGGCAGTTTTAAAACCAGAGACAGTGGACAGACTTGTCTTTCTTGCCTGCAACTTAAAGTAATGGCTTTGCTTGTCCAAATGACAATACTGACCAAATTCAGATTTCTTTTTCTCTTGTCCATTTATTTTGTTTGCTTTCTAATTTAAAATACATTTTGAAACCGTCTGTACACAGTAGGCTATGTGTGCTAGCAGAACTAGACTCCAGTCACGAGTCACAGTGCACATGTGCGGTGGTTTGTCCACCAAAAAAGCGCCAAAAGATCGAAAATAAACTAGCAGAGCCAGAACTGTTCAACTCCTCTGGAGCCACAGCCAGCAGAGAAGCCGGTTTACTTTAGCTTTTAAACCAGCTGCAGCCTGAGAACTGGAGTGTGAGGGGATGTAACACTAAAGATGGCGGCAATGACAAAGAATTGCTGCAAAATAAACATACATCTGTTGTTAAAAAAAAAAAAAAGAAAAAAAAAAATTATACTTATAACAATTCGATAATTATCGATATCGAGAAATAAAATAAAATTATCATATCGTTATCGCGATATGATTTTTTTCCATATCGCCCAGCCCTACTGCAAATAACCACAAAGTACCTCAAAATACAACAAAGTGCCCTAAATTAGGCGGCTGGGTGGCGTAGCGGTGATTGCGCTCGTCACCAATGCAAGAGACTCCGGTCTCGACTCCCCGAGTCAGCATTGCATGCGGCTTGGGCAAGTCGTCATACTATCTCAATTGGCAGAGGTAGCAGGTGGAAAGTCGATGGGTGGGGAGAATTGAAGGGGAGAATTGTCGATACGAAATTGGGATGGGAGAAAAATAGAAGATAAGGAGAAAAAGTGGATACAAAAATAAAAGTGCCCTAAATTGTTACGACAAAATACCCTAAAACAACCACAAAGTGCCCCAAGTTGTTATTGCAAAGTACCGTAAAGTGCCCTAAATTGTTACTGTAAAGTACTGCAAACAACCACAAAGTACCGCAAAGTAACTGAAATTGTTGCATTGCAATTGTTGCAGTCCTGCAAAATACTGCAAAGTGCACTAAATTGTAACCACAAAGTACTGTAAACAATTGCAAAGTACCACACATTGCCCTAAATTGTTACTGCACAGTAGCGCAGTGTCTAAATTGTTACTGCAAAGTAGCACAAAGTGTCTAAATTGTTACTGCAAGGTGCCGCAAAGTCCCGCAAAATTCCCTAGATCAGTGGTTCTCAAACTTTTTACACCAAGTACCACCTGAGAACGTAGCTGGCTCTCCAAGTACCACCATATGACCGGCGTTAAAATACAGTCTATTCAGCTATGCACAGTTCACACAGGAGGCAAATGTATTCCTAATACCATTATTTATTGTTAACTTTTGTCAGACACAGCCACAATGTACAAAGGGATAGCACTAGAACTAGCAAACGCTTCTACACAACTCATACAATGCAAGGGGCATTGAGAACATAATAACTAACATTCTCACATAGCAAGTGAGAAAATTAAGAACTGTATTTCAGCAAATGTACTTAATTCTCTCTCTCTATCTCTCTCTCTCTCTCACTCTCAGCAAGCAATTGTCCGTCATTCTCACACACACACACACACACACACACACACACACACACACACACACACACACACACACACACACACACACACACACACACACACACACACACACACACACTTATTTTGTTACAAAAACTTAATTTCCTGCATTCTGGTGCAGGGATATTTGAATTTCTACCCTTTAAATGCCAGTGTTTGTGATGGGCATCACAAATTATTGTAAAAAAGAAAAGAAAACACATATTCAATACATTTTTGAATGTTTACCCTTTAAATGCCAGTTTGTGTGATGGCATCACAAATTATTGTTAAAAAAACACACAAAAAGTAAAATATTTTCAATATATCAAATGCAAAGTAAATTCTTCTGGGGGGGATTATTACAGGCTAGGCATGTGTCAATGATTAGCAGCAATTATAAAATAATCTAAAAATAAATGGTTATGATCAGGGCTGAAGTTGAATTAAAGATTTATGACTGTTTAGACTGCATTACTCTCTGTCACAGTGATCTCCTGGTTGTTCCCCACTTAGATTATCTAACTATCGCGCCGCCGCAACCAGAAACACTGGCCTGGCCTGCTTCTAAGTTCAGTGGCCTGACTGCAAAAAAAAAAAAAAAAATTGCTTTTTTGGAAATGTTTTCAAGTACCACCAGCAGTACCACCAAGTACCACTAGTGGTACGCGTACCACAGTTTGAGAACCACTGCCCTAGATTACTACCGCATAGTTCTCCTAATTATCACAGCAAACAACTACAAAATAATTCATACTGCAAAGTGCTGCAAACAACTGCAAATGATAAATTGTTACCACAAAGTACCTCAAAGTACCCTAAATCTTTAGTAACCAAGTAACCAAAATTGTTGATGCAAAATACAGCAAAAGCCAGAGGGAGGAGCAAGAGGGAAGGGTGAGAAGCAAGAGGGAAGTGTGAGAAGCAAGAGGGAAGAGTGAGAAGCAAGAGGGAAGAGTGAGAAGCAAGAGGGAAGGGTGAGAAGCAAGAGGGAAGAGTGAGAAGCAAGAGGGAGGAGTGAGAAGCAAGAGGGAAGAGTGAGAAGCAAGAGGGAGGAGTGAGAAGCAAGAGGGAAGAGTGAGAAGCAAGAGGGAAGAGTGAGAAGCAAGAGGGAGGAGTGAGAAGCAAGAGGGAGGAGTGAGAAGCAAGAGGGAAGAGTGAGAAGCAAGAGGGAGGAGTGAGAAGCAAGAGGGAAGAGTGAGAAGCAAGAGGGAAGAGTGAGAAGCAAGAGGGAAGAGTGAGAAGCAAGAGGGAAGAGTGAGAAGCAAGAGGGAGGAGTGAGAAGCAAGAGGGAAGAGTGAGAAGCAAGAGGGAGGAGTGAGAAGCAAGAGGGAGGAGTGAGAAGCAAGAGGGAAGAGTGAGAAGCAAGAGGGAGGAGTGAGAGATGAGAGCAACAAGGAGTAGGACCAGAATGTACTGTGCCACACAAACACAAAGTAGTGATTTTGACACTGTGATATATGACAGTTGTTTGCAGTACTTTCAGGGCACTGTGGTATTTTGCAGTATTTTGCTGTAACAATTTAGGACATTTTCAGTATTTTGCGCTACTTTGTGGTTGTTTTTCTGGTATTTATGATATAAATTTAGGGCACTTTGTGGTTGTTTGTGGTACTTTTCAGTAACACTTCTCATGTAGCTTTATATTAACTGGACTGTTATCAATTATGTAAGGGATAATGTATAGCTACGAGGTCATTGTCGCAAAATAATTGACCGACACAGAGTTTAGAATACCAAGGCGCCTCGCCGAGGTGTTCTAAAGACCAGTGAAGGTCAATTATTTTGCGACAATGACTGAGTATAGGCTATACATTATCCCGCTTATTACATGGCTAACTTACTAACAATATACCTAATTCATTTTACACCATCGACAAGACGAGATCAAATGCAGACGCAGTTCTGTTCTGTCGCTTCGCGCTGTCATCGCCGGCAGCTTCGCCGGCAGCCGGCAGGTGTGTCTGATTGGCTGCACTGATGCAGTGTGTGTCAGTGGGCTTGATTGCTACAGCTGTGCACAGCGGTCATTATTGCTCGGCAGAGGTCCGTTATCGAGTAATAACGGACCTCTGACGAGCGCTATTGACCAATCACAATCAAGAATTTCGGCGAATGTTAAAACGCCATGTAATAAAGGCCCTGTAACACTTCATAGAACTCTGGTTCATTTACAGTTTACAGTTGTGGTATCAAGCACCAGGTCTGAATGGAACCAGAGATAAGGGATAAAGGGAACAGGCAGAGGATGATTTCTAAATTGATGTAAAAAAATCCACATGAGTATCTCACTTCTCGGTCAAATCCACATGAGTATCTCACTTATCAGTCAAATCCATGAGTATCTCACTTATCAGTCAAATCCATGAGTATCTCACTTATCAGTCAAATCCATGAGTATCTCACTTATCAGTCAAATCCATGAGTATCTCACTTATCAGTCAAATCCATGAGTATCTCACTTCTCAGTCAAATCCATGAGTATCTCACTTATCAGTCAAATCCATGAGTATCTCACTTATCAGTCAAATCCATGAGTATCTCACTTATCAGTCAAATCCATGAGTATCTCACTTCTTAGTAAAAATCCACATATTTTTTTCAGTGACCAGAGCTCCATGTCGTCAAGCCGCACACAACAGATTCATGCATTCAACTGGATCCGCAGTCAATTGGAGGAACACCCTGAGACGTCCCTTCCCAAGCAAGAGGTCTATGACGAGTACAAGTGAGTATCACACAGTGTTGTTAGAGGGCGCTTTAGAGCACTTAACCATATATACTTGTTGCACTGGTGGACATTCATCAAGCTGGCGTGACGTCATCTGGGTTCCTCCGGGAGTCCACAGTGCAACGAGCATAGACCGCTCTTCTTCCGCGGTCAGAGGCAGCGGTCTGTAACGCAGATGTCTTTTAGCCCTTACCCTCATGTCTTCGGCACCACTAACATTGGTACCACGCCAGACAAGCAACTAACGTTTGTCTGCAGCCCCGACTGTGTAGTGCCTGCCTGAATCAGCAGGGGACCAGCAGCTAGCCTCTCTGATCAGAAATCTGCATCCAGCAGTTGACGTTGTTCGCCGTCTCCTGACTAAACGTTCCAGTGATTAGATAAACGTGTCCTCAATAAACAGTCCTGGAGATGGCAGTAAGAATCAGGGGGATCAGCTGATAACCAACCAGTTGATGGTACTGCTGTGGTATTGCGCAGTAGCCCGACTGCAAGCACACAGGCCATCTTAAACGTAAACAATGACTTCCCGCATGTTGTCCCTGCGCCCCAGGACAGTTCAGTCAGTAGTTGTGAACATGCACCACTCTCTCCTAAAGCTAGATATCAGAGAGGGTTCTCAAACTTTTTTATACCACGACCCCATTTTATTTAGGATTTCTTTTGGCGACCCCATACTTAAATGGTTGAAATGACTTCTGTGTAATTTCAACATGGAAATAAGGAATATCAAAATAAAAGCGCACGTTGTTGAACTTGATCATGCATATTTATTGATGAATATTATCAACAAAAGCAATGGAATTGTTTCTGTATACACATTTATAAAACAAGGCATATTTAGCCAAAATATGTTGCCAGAACATGAAAAGAAAATGCGTTCACGTGCGCTTTGGCAGAGATCTGCTTCTACTCTGAAAATCCGGCCTCACAGAGGTATGTTGATGTGAACATTGCGAAGGGGACAAGATTTCTCAGGGCAGCATTACACAACACTGGGTACTCGTTCCGGACTGATATTTCGAACTTTGCGAGGGCCTGTCCAGTGAACTTGACTTTCAGTAGCTCGTCACACGAAAGATCGTTGAGCGCTTCCTGCTCAGACAGTGGCCTGCTGCGTCATGTGTAATGAACGGATCTTTGATCCAGTTGTCCAAATTATCCATGCTCTCTCTCCTAAATTGTTCAATGAGCCCTTCTAGTGGCTACAGATGATGGGCTTCAAATAACTTTTTGCAACATTCTGTTCCTACAAAAACCATCAAGCAGGAAATATCCCCAAATCTCTGCTGATTATCCTGGAGTGCCACTAACGGAGTCTTAATCCAGCTCATTATCAGCACATTTCTCTGCCAATGGGTTGTTTTTGTCTGCAAGGAAAATCCGCACTTCTTCTGAGTTAAAAAGGCGATTTAATACTCTGCCTCGAGATAGCCACCTCACTTCAGTGTGGTATATATCAGCTGGTTATGCACAGAGCCCATTTCATCGCAGCCAACCGGCACCGCTTCTGACATCAAACCTATCCATTGCGAGACCAGGTTACACACAAAAGACCAGACCCCCCTCCCAGCGATTATAAATGCGCAGGATGTAGTGAGATCATGAGATGTGTATTGGAATACTGTGTGTCGGCCTCCGTTGATGAAGGGGCGAGACATGGCAAATACACACAGGTGCCAGGTGGAAAACTCGATGAGTTTTTTTTGCCAATGCGCCCCTGTCACCTACCCGCAACCCCACTTTGGGTCGCAACCTGTAGTTTGAGAACCGTCTAATCATTAATGTAATTGGGATGTAAAATCTTGGGATGCTCCATAGACAATGAATGGGGCTCTGACTTTAAGAGGCCAGGAAATGTTTACGTCACCAGTGGCGGTCTAAGTGGTGTTTGGAATAAATAGAAGATAAACTCAGCAGTTAACATGATTTTTCAAGATGGAAAGCTAGTAAGTGCAGAGCAAAAAAATGCAACATCAATGATGACAGAGTTCCAGCATTAAATGTTTGTGTGAGCTCTTACACCCAAATGAGGTTTATATTCTAGCATTGCTAGAAGGCCTGAACCACAATTAAAACCTCATTTGGGTGTAAGAGCTCACACAAACATTTAATGCTGGAACTCTGTCATTGATGTTGCATTTTTTTTGCTCTGCACTTACTAGCTTTCCATCTTGAAAAATCATGTTAACTTCTGAGTTTATCTTCTATTTATTCCAAACACCACTTAGACTGCCACTGGTGATGTAAAATGCAACATAATCTCTTCCTGTGTGTTGGATGACTTCCCCTGGAACGCCCTGCCAGACGCCGCCACTGTTTAGAACAGCACATGTAGCCGATGCACAAGCATTCATGAACTGGGTATAGTTGTGTTCTATCAGTCGGCGATAGAGAGTAGCAAGATACATTTCTATGTGAAATATAAAAGATTGTTACTTTAACATTCCCTTTTTAGCTCATTCAATTTGTCCTTCCATTGTGTCGCCACATGTTCATAAGTACATAACGCACAAATACTTTCCCATAGACAAACACACAGGTTAATCTCATTTGCATAAAATGCTTGCACATAGACACACACCCTCAATATAAATAGATGCTGGAAGCATGGCATACATTGTGCGCCATGTGTTTGTAACATGAGAATGGAAAGTCTGAGGCCTGTCTTTTTTAATGTACTAGCAAACAGAACTACAGTGCCCTCCAGAATCATTTTAGCACCCTTTGTAAAGATGAATACGTTTCTGTTTCATAAAAGCACATTTTGAAAAAGTCTCTTCTTCTACTCAAAAGTTAGTTTTTATTTTATTTAACCTTTATTTAACCAGGCAGGTCAAAGAACACATTATTATTTACAATGACAAAAGGGTCTCTCGAAGGGTAACAGGGAAAGGAGACAAATGAACTAAAATAGAAAAGAGACAGACATACATCACTGGGAAATAAGGGAAATAATTAAAACCCACATCAAACAAACAACCGAATAAAACGACAAGGTATGTAAAGCATGAAGCAGAACAGACAAATTACAGTTAAAAGGCTGGATGACAGTTGCAGGTGTGTGTATAAACAACTCTGCGATATAGTCCTTAACACTTTGAGTGCCAGCCATGAGAAATCTCGTTATTTCATGCCATGCGTTGAGTGCCAATGATGAGAAATCTCGTTTTTTAATCGTTATTGCTTTTATTAGCGATATCCATTCATTTTCATCAATCTAGCCTCACGTTACCATTGGGACTGGCTCTGAGCTCGAACAGGGAAAATACCGCCCCCTATCGTCTCCCGGATGGTAAAGCATCCATTGGATTGGACTCAATGGAAATGCATGGGAAAAAGATAATCCGGAATCCACATTTTACTTATCAGGCATGTAACCCGAGCCGATTGCATTCATTGCCGACCCTCAGAACAGCGTGGAATATGTGTTTCGAGTACCCATCGTTGGATCAATAAACGCGATCGATATTTGGAATGGCGTTCAGGAATTGGAATAATCTTTTTGGAGAACATCTGATCTGAGGTAAGGAATCTATTTTACCAGTCTTGGGGTAATCAGAGTTTTTTTTCACATATCTCAACGTGTCTGTGTATGTGTGTGTGTGTGTGTGCTGACCAGGAAATAGATAAGCGATTTTCAGCCCGCTTCTCTAGCGTGCATAAGTACACATATACTATCGATAATCTAGCGTTTATTTGAAAACAATTCATAAATAGGCCGAATTCCACTAAAGGGCGTTTATCACAGAATCTTTTATATTTTCTGGAAATTTCCAAAAACGAGCGTTTTTCAAAATGGTATAAAACGGAAATGTACAGATGAAGAAACAATCCGTTTCATACATGTTGACTGCAAGAAAGTCATTGATAAACGACGGGGCGTATTAGACACATAGCCATAATATAGAATATAGAAATAGCTCCGTGAAAATCATGAAATATCGGAAAATCTGTCTAAAAAGGCTGGCATTCAACCGCTAATTCTGGCGCCCCCTGCTGGCACTCAAAGTGTTAAAAGTAGTGAGGGGGATCAATTTGTCCATTTTCAAAGTATTTTGCATCTCGTTCCAACTGCTGGGAACAGCTAATTGGAGGGAGGATTGAAGTGTTAACACGGGGAGCATCTAGCGAGATCTGAACGTAATATTTATTCAAAAAGAACAAAAGGTTTAAAGCCTTAATCCGGTATGACAATATATGTGGGGTACGTTCACATACATTCTTAAAAGAGTTTGATCGGTAGTTGGAAAATAAGCGTTTTGGAACTTTTTCCAACCCATTACAAATCATAATATTGTAATATTCTTAAATTGTTTTATTACTTCAGTGTTTACAAATATTATCAACCCTTTACAGCAATAGAATACAGCAAATACAATTAAAAACTCATATTTATGCTGCATGTTGTATGTTAGTCCTTGTATCCCTGTATCTCAGTCAGTCAACTAACCTTAGAGAATGAAAACGCATCACCATTGCTAATTCTTATTTCTGTTGGTGGGGCTGCCCATCTGTTCATGACTGGATCACTGATTGGGCCTTTCCACCGTTTATACATTTCCACCCATTTTCTTTGTTCTGATTTATACTATTTAATAATAATAATGCAGGACCAGTGTTTTCCACAGGATTTTCAGAGACTATGGGGGGTGAACCTCCGACCTCAGTCTAGGGGGGTCCGGGTGCATGCCCCCCCCCCCCCCCGGAACTTTTACATTTTAAAGTTAAATGCATCAATCTGGTGCACTTTGAGAGCAAAATAAAGAGGCTAGATCTATGATGAACTTTGTGCTCAAAACACAAAAGCCTATAATTGACTTATCTCAATCCCACCCTGTTCTCTTGTTTTCCAATCAATTGATATACGTCAATTCCGTAGGTCACTGTAATTCTGGATCCAATATCACAGGGTACTTTAATATTCCTGACCTGGTTTTGTTTAATGATGAAAGGCATACAGTAGTTAGGTAGGAAATACAAACATATTTTGTGTTCTTTGTCCTGTGTCCTAACCAATGACCTATTTGTCTTTTCACTCTTCATCTTTCAGGAGCTATTGTGACAATCTCAATTACCACCCACTGAGCGCCGCAGACTTCGGAAAGATCATGAAGAACATCTTCCCCAGCATGAAGGCACGTCGACTCGGCATGAGGGGCAAATCGAAATATCCTTTACCAGGATAGTTTGTAACAATCCGGCTGCTCTGGACCACGGTCATGGAACATCTGCTGTCACAGTTCATAAAGTCTCTAAATATAGATCTGAATTGAAATTAAATAAAGTCCGCTCTCTGCCTTGGAGCAGCAGTGTAGCACATAGCCACTTAGCGGGAAACGCTGTGATCTTGACCTTCAGAAACCATTTGTAAATCAGAGTGCTGTTCGGTGAGATCACAGCGCCAGACATAGTATATCCATAGCTTCCAACGATATTACTTTCAATCATTATAGCGTGAAATGAGGTACGGCTTGCTTGTATTAACGAGGTAGGCTGTGAGGAAAGAGCTTTATGAAGCGTTTGCCCGCACGCACATTTTATTTTAGTTTTAAATGTCCTTCCTCTTTGGAGATGGGCAGTTAGTGAACACTGGTTGTGATGTGCAACTCAATATAGACATCCATGTGAGACCGGTTTTAACTTAGAACTTCTCTCAGCCATCACATGCTGGCCATTCCTTTTACTTCAAAGCTATAGTAATGCTAACAATATGCAGTGGAACTGTTTGAAAGGGCATCTGCTATTTTGAGAGAAATGCTCTCATTCCCCATTGACTTGCACTGTTGTTGCTGACCATGCTAACAGTGAGGCTGATGCCAATTTCTCAGGGAGAAAAATAACGTAAAGGGGCAGTTCACCCAAAATAAAAAAGTGCTATCTATCCATCCGGATAGTTTTGGTGTGATTTGTACGGTTTTCGTGATATATGCCGTAGATATGTCTGCCATCACTCCAATACAATGGAGGTGAACGGCACTCAAAGCACCAAAAGAATACATTTGAAAAACTCAAACACAAAGTCTCTGCAGGAACTATTTTCTACAGAAGTACACCGTCCATAATAATGTATGGTGGGTGACTGGGTGTACTTCGGTTCCTAAATAGCTCCTACATGAAACTGCTCACAACAAGGTCTGTGGATTATCTTGAGTAACCGCGTCAGGATTTCTGGAAAGAGACAAGTCAAGTGCCATTCAGCTTCATTGTATTGGAGTAAGACATCTCTATGGCAAGTATTTCCAAAACTAAGCAAATCACACCGAAACTATCTGGCTGCATATATAGCACTCTGGGTGAAAAAAAAAATATATATATATATTCGTTTTTTGCTGAACTGCCCCTTTAAAGTTGAAACTTGTGTCATCTTCCTTTAAGTGTTTACCAGCGATTCACCTGCTGCCACCCTCTAATCTAATAAAAGAACAGCCGTTATCATAAATCCACAGTGCATTATTTTTAGCAGTGTTGTTCTTAGTGTAAAAGCTTGGGGTGGGAATGCATTGAAGCGAGGCTGGCTCCTGGCGTGGGTGGCAGGCCCCAGGGCTCCAGTAGCAGCGTGGGTGGCAGGCCCCAGGGCTCCAGTAGCAGCGGTTTCTAATTGGGGGACAGCCATCTCGGCGTCGACTGAGAGCTTTCTTGGCACAGATCTGGCTGTGACAGTTGAGCGTAAGCTCCATGGCAGTCATCTAAACACGTCCTTTGGACGGCCTCGCGGAGCATGGATAGTACCGGGGATCATTCATGGTCTCCTGTGTTGAAATAGTTGGAAGACCCTTTCATACATTGTAGCCAAGGCAGGATTCATACAATTTCCCGTCAATTTCATTATTCTACCATTATTCTAGTTGTTTATCTGGCAAAGTGTCGAGGTTGAGCGGACAAACTTACCATCCAAAGGCAACATTTGTCCACATTTGGCTTGGGGTTCATTTCAGTACCAACATGTATTTACCTTCCAGAATGTTTGACATTTGGTGTTTTTGGCCCTAACTGCTCCTTACATACTGCTATAGCGGACTGAGGAAGAAGAACTTTGTTTACATGCCGTCGTTACCCAACCTGGACTTTCATAAAACGGGGGATGGAGTAAGTTTATCCAAGTTTCTGTTGTTGTTGTTGTTGTTGTTGTTGTTGTTGTTGTTGTTGTTGTTGTTGTTGTTGTTGTTGTTGTTGTTTTTGTTGTTTTTAGCTGCAAACCAAGGAACTAGTTTAACTCATTCAGCGCCAGTCACGATGATAGTCGGGTTTAGAGTATACCGTACTTTTCGCACTATAAGCCGCACCTGAATATAAGCCGCAGCAGCTAAATTGAATGATGTGTACATATATAAGCCGTACTGGGCCCTGTTTCATGTACGTGGTTCAACTAAGTCGATCAAGATGTCCATTATCCAGCTTCAGTTAACCCGATGTTCGAAGCCGGGATTTTCCTGTTTCACAAAGGTGGATTCAGTCTCGTTAACTCAAGCCAGACTTGCGAGTCAGGCTAAATGCGCGCGGCCGTTTTAGGTGAAAAGCCAGCACGTATCGATGGCAGAGATCCTGATTCTCAACGGCATTGATTGATTAATTGATTTAAGACTTTATTGACAGATTGCAATACGGCTCAATCGCCTCGCCGACAAGTTAAATGCGTTATCTATAGGCTAATTCTAAGTCCCTCATTACCTCAATCAATCAGATTATATTTCTTTAAACTTGCCTGCTGGATTGAATAATCAAATGAGATCTTGCTAGCGAAAATTATTAGTTAACTGTTATACAGAATTACGATACGGCTCTCTTACCCATTGATTGATGTATAGTCAATCTTTTACTTATCTTCTCTGTGGTGTAACGGGTTCTTCTTTTGACTTTCACACGGACGACCGGGGTTCAAGACCCTAGTCTTTTCCTTTTTGCAATATAGGAATAATTCAATTTGGTGCACGTTGAGAGCTATATAAAGAATGACATCCTCAATGCATGTAGATT
The DNA here is from genome assembly GCF_963971535.1 of Notolepis coatsorum. NCBI lineage: Eukaryota > Metazoa > Chordata > Actinopteri > Aulopiformes > Paralepididae > Notolepis > Notolepis coatsorum. The sequence continues at coordinate 167,512,263 of NC_140165.1, read as the reverse complement.
TATAATATTTTAACTTAAAACCAGGCTACTTTGGCGTATAATCATTAATATTATATTCAAAAAAATCATATTGGAAACACCGGGATTTGAACCCCGGTCGCTGGATTGGCAGGCTTGAGCACTACCGCTGGGCCACTGGGCCAGATGGGATAAATTCATTGTTTATACATTAATGAACGAGAGACCCGTGTTTAGAATATCCTTTGTTTTGAATGAAGTTTATCTCTTTATCCTCATTCATTAATGTGACGTCAACGGCTCATTCAATTTCTCAAATCCGTCAAACAGCGCATCTCATCAGACATCTTAATCCCAGTTACAATTAAAATAACCACATCATGTGTACATCGCACGAGCGAGCGCCACCGTCGCCACGGTATATATAACGTGCATTATTTAGGACAAAGTGAATTTAATATCAGCATTTTGGGTCTATTTTACATTTCAAAAGCCCCCTCTGGAAGAATGGAGCACAAAAACGTAATTCAGAATGGTATAATGCAGATCGTAGACTGTGGGAATAGTTTCAGGAAACGGGCTGTCACTTCTTTGCGGGGGCGTGGCGATAGTTCAGGCTAACTTGAACTTGAACTCTGCTTTCGACCAGGCTCAAACTTTTGGATATGTTGTCATGGTGATTTGGAAAATCCACGTACATGAAATCGGAAAGTCCGGCTAACCCAGTTATCCAGCTAAAGTTATCCGGCTAACTCAGTTATCCAGGTACAAGAAACAGGGCCCAGGACTATAAGCCACAGGTGTTTTAATGTTTAATTACCATAATGTAAGGGTTCGTGCACAGAGGGGATTGTCGGGAAAGAGATGGCTGTTTGAGGAAGCTCCCATTTATTAACATTTTTGTTTAAACAGTAACGGTAGCTAGGTACTAACGATAGCTACTTAGCCAACACTAGGTAGCTACTAACATTAGCTCATGGAACGATGGCTAATTAGCCAACACTAGGTAGCTACTAACGTTAGCTCACGGAACGATAGAGCCAACACTAGGCAGCTACTAACGTTAGCTCACGGAACGATAGAGCCAACACTAGCTAGCTACTAACGTTAGCTCACGGAACGATAGAGCCAACACTAGGTAGCTACTAACGTTAGCTCACGGAACGATAGAGCCAACACTAGGTAGCTACTAACGTTAGCTCACGGAACGATAGAGCCAACACTAGGTAGCTACTAACGTTAGCTCACGGAACGATAGAGCCAACACTAGGTAGCTACTAACGTTAGCTCACGGAACGATAGAGCCAACACTAGGTAGCTACTAACGTTAGCTCACGGAACGATAGAGCCAACACTAGGTAGCTACTAATGTTAGCTCACGGAACGATAGAGCCAACACTAGGTAGCTACTAACGTTAGCTCACGGAACGATAGAGCCAACACTAGGTAGCTACTAACGTTAGCTCACGGAACGATAGAGCCAACACTAGGTAACTACTAACGTTAGCTCACGGAACGATAGAGCCAACACTAGGTAGCTACTAACGTTAGCTCACGGAACGATAGAGCCAACACTAGGTAGCTACTAACGTTAGCTCACGGAACGATGGAGCCAACACTAGGTAGCTACTAACCTTAGCTCACGGAATGATAGAGCCAACACTAGGTAGCTACTAACGTTAGCTCACGGAACGATAGAGCCAACACTAGGTAGCTACTAACGTTAGCTCACGGAACGATAGCTACTTAGCCAACACTAGCCAACTACTGCGAAATCGAATGCCAAACTGATGATATCAGACGTTGATATCAGGAGCTATCAGTAGCTAGCCAGCTAGATAACATTAGACAATGCCTCATGTATTAAACTAAAGTGAATAGTCGACTGGGTCATTTTGTTTAATGCTTCAGTTATGTTGAAAGAGGAGCTGCTCATGCACTCGACTGTGAGGGGGAGGAGGAGGGGCAAGGCGTGCACTGCTGCAGCAGATTTACGAGTCTGATCTGACGGTCACAGAGCTGAGGGAGCGCGCCCAGTTAGCTGTAAAAATCCATAGATTAGCCACACCGTTATAAGCCGCAGGGTCAAAAAATGCTGGAAAAAGCCACGGCTTATAGTCCGGAAAGTACAGTATTTGGTGCTGGAACAGAGAGAGAGAGAGGCGAGCTATCGTTTGTTTACATCAGGGTTTTTGTGTCCTTGCTGCCCTCTAGTGTTCAGAAAATGATTATTGCAGCTTTAACACTAGGACCCGTAATTATGGTAATAGAAAGTATGGGGAGGGGGTTTCCTGTAGCCACATTGTTGCAGCGTATCACAAATGTATTTATACAGATTCCATATTCCTTTTTCAAACTACCTGAAAATTGTGTTGAAATGGCAGTTGGATCTATTCTTACGAGAGGATAAGATATTCCAATCCTCTTGTTGCAGTGTTATCCACAATGCAATGTATTACATCTAACACGTGTGTATGTGTTGTGTAGCACCAGTGTGAGATGCTTGAGTCCTCCAGCCAGATTCCCGGCGTCCAGGAGGATGTGCGCCTTGCGGCTTGTGGTCTGGTGTGTGACTGGGCTCAGAAGGTGCTGAGTCGCCACTTCGACGCCGTGGAGGACCTGGCTCGCTTCCTCCTCAACAGCCACTACGTCAGCAACAAGTCTGTGGCTGCGCTCACCATCATGACCGCCACGCCGACCGGTAAGAGAGACACTGTGATTGTTTACATGCTTCCTCACCTCTTTGCCTCTTCTATGGTAAAGAGGAGAAATGGTGACACCTAGTGGTAGCTGCTTCTTACTGATCCGGCTGAATGCATTGAATATAACTGTATACCCAATAATAATAATAATAATAATAATAATAATAATAATAATAATAATAATAATAATAATAATAATAATAATAATGATCATAATAATTTAATTTGTATAGAACTTTTCATACAATATTTGCAGCCCAAAGTGCTTCACAGCAGTAATGTAGGTCTACATACAATTAAATGATCATAGAATTGGCATAAATATAGACATAAAATGAGAATTGACAGAATAAAAGCAATGCATGAAGTGCAGATATAAAATTAGTATAAAATACACAGAATAAAAGCAAAGCAGTGCAATAAAGCTCCCATTTACAGTGCAATAATCATATAAAATAGACATAAAATGTGAATAAAATAGACAGAATAAAATAGTGCAATAGTGCAGTGCAATAAATTAGCTCTCATTTACAGTACAATAATCATAGTGTGGATGTAATGAGTCTAAGTAGCAGAGTGTATTAAAAGGCTATGGCAAAAGTCCATAGTGTTATTCTCCAAATAATTCGGTTTATTTAATATCCGTCCTTCGAATGAGACACTAAACCGAGGTCCTGACTGAATCTCCATCGTTAAAGAACCCAGGACGCCTATCGCAAAGAGTAGGGGGTTCCCTGACATTCCTGGCCAAATTCCCAATCAGGTCTCTGACATCAAGGCCACCTAATCATCCCTTCCCCTTAATTGGCTGATATCAATCCCTGTCTCCTGAGCCGTTCAGCCATTGTGTAGTGTGATGTGTGCCTGGTGCCAGTGTATGGCAGCCATTGAGCCTGCGTAGCCCAAGGTTGGGTGTTACCAGTGGTGGTGAAGGAGGCAATTTCCACCCTACATTGTGGGGAGCACTTTGAGTGTCTAGAAAAGCGCTATATAAATGTAATACATTATTATTATTATTAATATTACTTCGTCGCCCACGTCTCCTTGCTTCCTCTCTTTAGACGCCAAGACCCCACAACCGACATCCGCGTTCGTCCCTACTGCCGAGTCCTTGCAGCCTCAGGAGACGACCCTGTGCTCGCCCTCCATCGATGCCAAGCAGCAGCTCCAGCGTAAGATCCAGAGAAAGCAACAGGAGCAGAAGATGAACTCCCCCCTGCCTGGAGAGAGCCAGCTCAAGAGGGAGAACGGGGGCACACCGGCAGCCAGCACCATGTCCTGTGGCAGCCCTACTGTCCTCTCACCCCAGCCAACCATAGGCATCGTGGTGGCCGCTGTCCCCAGCCCTATCACGGTAAGCAAACAGAGCTTTTGGGTTTAAATGGTAAATTGACTACATTTATATAGCATTTTTATCCAAATTACTTTACAACTTATGCCTCACATTCACTCATTCACTCACACATTCACACACCGACGGCAGAGGCAACCATGCAAGGTGCCAACCTGCTCATCGGGAGCAGTAAGGGGGTTAGGTGTCTTGCTCAAGGACACTTCAACACACTGCCGGGAGGCGCCGGAATTTACCTAAAGATTACCAGGCGACCGCTCTACCTACTAAGCCACTGTCACCCCCATTGCGCATTTGTTTAGCCTCAAATATACATAGATTACTTTATTCCAGTTACTGGGCTCTTTTTTGTGCCGGTGCAGTGGCAGGTGTATTGTTACTTTGCACCGAGATGGGTGGGCTGCATGGCGCAGCTGGGGACGATACAGATCCGCTGGACAGTGCGATTTTGGTATCCGTTTTGGAATAGAATGGTGCCGCACCTCCGCCTGCTCAGACCACGTCTAGCGCTCTGTGCTGTTTTTGTGACAGGAGTCTAGGCGAAGGCAGACAGGAACATCATGTTCCTGTCCACATTACAACAAACAAAGGAAATCCTTCAAGTGAAGTGGAAATGTCTGTTGAAAATGACTTTTTCTATCCGATTTCTCCATTGACTTCCATAGTAAAATTGGATACGAAAAAGTCACTGAAATGGCACCTATCTGGAGTTTCACTTATAATAATAATAATAATAATAATAATAATAATAATAATAATAATAATAATAATAATAATAATAATAATAATAAACTTTATTTGTATAGCACCTTTCATACAGAAACTGCAGCTCAAAGTGCTTCACAACAGAAAAAAGACAGGCATAAAATGAGCACATAAAGTGCAGACATATAAAATCACAGTTTTTTTACATTAGGATCTAACATCCCAACAGGCCACCTTGTTTATGGTTTGATTCAGTTTTAAATAGACAATAATAAAAAGAGCAAGATAAAATAGACAGAGTAAAATAGTGCAATAGTGCAGTGCAATACAATTGTAGAATAGAATAGATAAAAAAAAATATATATTTTACAGTGCAATAAAATAGTTCTGGATTACTGTTTAACAGTTCAAAGTCGTCTTTACCTTCTCTGTTTGGTATCCACAGTTTAAAACTTGACAGTCTTCCCTCCTGTTTTATACCCACTTTGACCCTTTGAACCTCCCACCCAGGGCAAACCTCCCTCTCAGGGTGCAGTTCCCTCTCTCAGGGTGCAGTTCTAGGCCTGGGTCCTACACAGTTTTAAAACCTGACCGTCTCTTGTTTGATACCCACACAGTTTAATACCTGACAGTTTTGAACCTGTAATAAAAAGCAATAGACAGAGTAAAATAATACAGTGCAATAATAGAATAGTACAATAGAATAGATAGTAAAATTATGCAATAGAATGGACAGAGTAAAATAGTGCTACAGTACAATCAACAGCGGGGTATATTAGAAGGCTATGGTGAAGAGGTACGTTTTTAGCTTTTTTTTTAAATATTAAGAGATCTAGCTTCCGTAATGTCCATAGGTAGTGTGTTCCATAACTTTGGTGCATAGTTTGCAAAGGCTGCATCCCCGATTTTCCTTAGACTGTGGCTTGGAACCTTCAACAGACCAGTAGTAGATGATCGCAATGTTCTAGGAGGCACATAGTTGACTAGAGAATTTGCAATGTAGCTTGGTCCTGTTCCATTTAGTGCTTTGTATATAAGGAGGAGGACCTTGAAATCAATTCTAAATGTTACCGGAAGCAAGTGTAGATTAGCTAATACAGGACTGATGTGGTCTCTCCTCTTGGTTCTAATTAGTAGCCTAGCTGCCGAGTTTTGAATGAGTTGGAGTCGGTCTGTGGTTTTTTTTGGGAGGCCAGTGAGGAGTGCATTACAGTAGTCAAGTCGGCTTGAGATAAAGGCATGGATCAGTTTTTCAGCGTCTTTTTTATTTATAAACGGCCGTACCTTAGCTATGTTTCTAAGGTGGAAAAATTATGTTTTTGTCACCTTGTTGATGTGTGATTTAAAGCTTAGGTCTGAGTATATTATAACACCAAGACTTGTAACTTCGGGTTTGATCCAAGGCGTAAGTTGCCCCATATTGCTCTGTAACATTTCTCTTTTTGTTATAGGACCGACTAGTAGGATTTCAGTTTTGCCCTCATTTAATTTTAGGAAGTTGTTCGTCATCCATTTGTTTATTGCTACGAGACAGGCGGAAATGGAGTTTATAGCTGTGTGATCATTTGGTTCAGCGGAGATGTACAATTGTGTGTCATCTGCGTAACTATGGAAACATACATTGTGCTTTCTAATGATGTCTCCGAGTGGCAGCATGTATAGTGTGAATAATAATGGACCAAGGCAGCTCCCCTGTGGAACTCCGAAGTAGGTGTCATGTTTCTCAGAAGAATGATCTCCAAGCCTGACGTAATATATTTTCTCCCTTTGATATATGTTCTGAACCAGTACATAGTCAGAAAGACCAACTAACTTTTCTAGACGATTTATTAGGATATCATGGTCGATCGTGTCAAACGCTGCGCTTAGATCTAATAGGACGAGAATTGAGACTTTGTTTGCATCAGAGTTTATTCTGAGGTCATTTTTGTAAGAGCAGTTTCAGTGCTATGGTGCGTTCTGAAGCCTGATTGAAATCCCTCCATGATGTTGTTTTCTTTGAGAAAGGAGTTTATTTGTATTGAGAAAATTTTTCAAGTATCTTGCTGATGAATGGGAGGTTGGATATTGGCCTATAGTTGGTTAGTACATTACTGTCTAGTTTGGGTTTCTTTAGTAAGGGTCTTACGACAGCTATTTTGAATGCGTCTGGGAAAATACCTGTCAGAAGCGATGTATTTATAATATTTAGGACATGACTTGCAATACTCTCGAATATTCGCTTAAAAAATGCTGTGGGTATAGGGTCAATACAGGAAGTGGAAGAGTTACATTCCATGACAGTTTTGTAAAGCTCAGTTGATGTAATGCAAGCTAATTTTCCTATGGTTACTTTTTCGCAGGGTTTGCTGATGGTGTCCATGTTTGTATCAGGACTAATGCTGGCTCTAATTGAAGTTATTTTGTTATTGAAGAATAATGCTAGTTTCAGGGGTGTAAAGTACTTGAGTAATTGTACTTCGTTACAATACTTAAGTACTGTTTTGGGGGATTTGTACTTTACTCGAGTATTATTAGGTTTGTATACTTTGTACTTTTACTCCATTACATTTCAGAGAAAAAAAACATACTTTTTACTCCTTACATTTCAAATGCAGACCTACAAAGTACAAAGTACAAATCTCACAGGTCCAACCATTTTAATTAGTATATTTTAATTGTTTATCTGGCCGAACTAACGTTAACGTTATTAATCCTGCGACCACAGGTAAACAGCCAATCAAATCCCCATCAATGGAAAATGAACCCGCCCATACCCATGCTGATTGGTCCTTGTGCAACACTAGAAAGCGGGGATCTTTGATTAAACACCTGCTATCAGAAGAATAGACAGTCAGATCCGCATTATGCTGTGGTTAATATTGTGATATTATTCAGGGTACTCCAGTATTCTGTCTTTAATATTGTGATATTATTCAGGGTATTCCAGTATTCTGCCTTTTAATAGTGTGATATTATTCAGGATAATCCAGTATGCTGTGGTTAATATTGTGATATTATTCAGGATACACCATTCTGTTTTTAATATTGTGATATTATTCATGCTGTGATGTGAATGCAGTCGATGTTAGTTTACCTTCAATGGAGAAGTGCATTAAATAATTTTTAAAAAAATTTAAGATTAATTTTTTGGCGTTTTATCGCTTTATTTCTACTGGGCAGTCCAGTAGGGAGAGACAGATGAGGAATGGGAGACAGAGTGGGGGGAAGACATTCGGCAAATAACGACGGGTTCGGGAGTCGAACCCGGGTCGGCCGTGTCGCGGCTGAGCGCGCTATGTGGTTCGCCACTGGGGCGCCCCACATTAAATAATTTTAATGCAAAAAAAGTGTCCTCTGTTCTTTCATTTCAGCATTGTCTATCGCAGAACACATTCCATTGTGGGCAGAGTGTATGCTTGGTTTCATTACAGCCTTGCCTAAACACCAGCTGATGATTTCACTAATTGGCTCACCTCTTCAACTAACTCACCTGGTGCAATGTATAGTTAAAATAAAAAATTGGCCCATGATGGAATGAGTTTGAGACCCCTGGTGTATCCCTTTAAAAAAAATTACTTTTACTTTTTAGTACTTAAGTACATTTAAAAGTAGGACTTTTTTACTTTTACTCAAGTGTGTTTTTAGCCAGATACTTTGACTTTTACTTGAGTCAGATTTTGAGACTGTACCCATACTTTCACTTAAGTATAATTTCTGGGTACTTTTTACACCCTGGTAGTTCTTCACATTTTGATGCAGATGACTGGAGGGGTGGGGGCAGTGTTGAGTAGCTGGTCGATGGCTGAGAATAATATTCTAGAGTTTCCAACATTCTCTGTGATAATCTTAGAAAAATAGTCCTTTCTTGCCACTCGTATTTCTTTGTTATAGGCAGTCATGGCTTCCTTATATATATCGCAGTGGACTGTGAGCTTGGTTTTCCTCCATTTTCTTTCAGCAGCTCTACAGATTCTCTTTGTCTTACCAACACTGCTATTATTTAACCATGGGAAGATTTTGTCACTTGACTTTTTTTTGTGCCTTTAATGGAGCAATAGCATCCAGTGTCTATGATAGGGTGTTGTTGAGATTTCAACCATGCAGTTTAAAGAACAGTCCACTTATGGTGACAGGAGGGTGATCTTTTATATTTTCTTTGAATTCTCAGGGACTAGACAACATAACACTCAGAAGTCAACTACATATCACACTGTGTTTGAACTCTTAGGGACTGAACAACATAACACAGAGAAGTCAACTACATATCACACTGTCCCATTCAAATGTATTGAGGGGCATTGGACTCTGTCAAGTCAAGAGTTTTATTTGTCACGGCATACAATGAAATGCAGGTGGTCTTGCCCGCAACGATGTGCATAATACAATAGTAATATATAATAGAATCCAATAGAACGACATTGTGCAATAAAACAAGTAAACAGAGTAGGGCATATCGGTATATGTGCATGAGTTATTTACAGAGCATGTAACGTGTATTCTCAATGATTCTAAGTATAGCTATATGATCGTTCTCTAGTGTATAGTGGAATAGCTTAAAGTACCCTGCTAATTGTACTCACACGTTTTAGTAAAGTTTCATTCAAAGGATTGGAGACGGAGTCAGCGCTACTGGTGAAAACAGTCTGACCGTTGCTTTAATGAAAACAACAGCATAAATTATCTCGTTTCACAGCTTCAATTATATCTATCGCTAAGCAGCTCGTCAGAAGAATTTCTTAGTGGGTAGCATCTCTGTTCTCGTTCAGTGTTGGAGTTTCCCAGGTTTGAGTCTCAAGCTGCTGTTTCGTCTCCGTCTCCGCTGTCTCAGTTTCCGTCTCAGCGCTGCTCCCTTACCGATGTCTCATACCTGTGTTATATAGGAATCCACAGGCCCTTCCCCCCGTAGTCGAGTCTTTGAAACGTGCTGTCACGTCTCAAAGACTCCAGCGTTCTTCTCATTGGCTAACGCCCTGTATTGCTGTCTCTCTCTCCATGTAAGGAGATCGACTATCTTTGTCTGGCCGTTTTCTTTGAATGAAACGGATAGAAATCGAATTTGTTTGATTAAACCCTTTTTCCAGCACATTTTCAACATACACCACTTTCCAGAACATGAAACATTTTCATACATAGAAATACAGTACTGTTATCTATACATTTATTACATACCAGCTTTGCATTTTCAGTACTACTGTTTGTTTGATAGAAAAATGAGTAAAGACAAAGCAATCCTGTTATTTAATAAGCAATGAGTCAAGAGAAAGGCAATACTGTTGTTTAATATATCAACTAATTAAGTAGGTTGTTTAGTTCACTTTGTTTTAGATAATATGATTTAATCTAACTTAGCTTTCTTATATAATTAATGGTACCTTTTACCTTTTCTCAGTGGCCAATCTGTCTCATTCTTAGTGTTAAATTGCTTGCGTTTTCTTGCTGCTTTTCCTACATTATCTTTTAATTAATGACTCTATTTAGTTTGGAGTTTTAGCTTTTGCTCAATTGTATAATGCTTAATCTATTCTGGCCAGCTGCCTTTTCTATTTCCTCCAGGGCCCCAGTTGGTCTGACTCAATCAACCGCACCCTGACCTCAACTGTTTTTCTAAGTTCTATGATGTGCCTGTTGGTTTCCTGTTGGTTCTTGTTTCTTTAACGATCTTATCTCTCCCTGACAGAAGGTTGTCTGAAAAGGGGGGCTTTTCTCACAATGGTCAGTCACTCTCGTACCCTAAAAATACACAAAAATCCTCCTTCCTGAGTCTGGAGGGGTCAGTTTATGACCTTACTGATCTCTACTTTGTTGGGTGTGGAGAGATTGTCATCTAACCCTAAAAGGGTCCATTCTCTACCGGCTGACCCCTGCACTTACTGGTAAACCTACTTTTGACTAGCAAGGGTATTTTCTTCTTATGGTTGTGACTTATTTCTCTTTGAGAACCTGATCTTACTGTACCATACATTTTGTATTCAATTAATTTACGACAATCCCTTCTCTGAGGGGTCTACCCTCATTATGTAACCAGTAAATTCCAAAATCAAAAATGATATATTTCCATAAAATATAAACAATTTTTAAAAAATCCAAAAATCCAAAAAAATCCAAAATTCATTCATCATTTCACTTACCTTTTCTTCTTGCACAGGTATACACATTATCAGTTATTAATATGACATCCAGTCTAGGTCCGTTTCTTTATACAAAAAGAACATCGTACCATTCTCAGCTTATTTCGATTATGACTATACATTATCCATGTAATTTAACCAAATATGTGACCCGCCGTGACCAAACCCGATTTGATCCGCAAAGGGGGAGGTGCTCTGAAATGAAGAAAATGTCTTGCTGTTCAGAAAATCCTAAAAATCGAAATCTTGATTTTTTTTACATATTTGAATTGTCATTAATGTGTTCCCTTATTTGCCCTTAGTTGCAAACTTAAATACAACTTGTAAATGAGGTAATTATTGTTATAATAGTTCCACAAATGTTCTTCCAAGTGAGGAGAAAAACTACACGCGCGGGCTTGGGCCTGTCCACAGGGGGCTTAATAGGTGTACTTAATAGGTGTTAACACACAGACGTCATTATTTAGCTCTCCTTTCTCAGAGAGAGAATAACACACTATTAATACACTATCTTAATGTTATAAGTTATAAGCAACGTAACGCAGTGTCTAAAAAAAAGATAAAAAAAAAAGAGGCCTTGACGGCCGTTATAAAACGCGTGTTTTAACTTAATTAAAAACCATTAAAACACAGTTTGAATTTTATGAGCGAACGAATTTCGGTAGGGTGCATTTTTTCCAACCTAATGGCTAAAAGTAAATTAATTTAATACGGAAACGGAGTGATAAAAAATGGCTTTTTCATCGGAGCGAGAGATTATTATTATTGTGGGGGCCCTATTTTCTGCGCTGGCATTCAGCACGGAATCTGTTAATACAGTTAAAAGTAAGTTGTTGTTGTTGTTGTTGTTGTGTCTTTCACTACCACACTACATGTATTTACATCTAAATACATCTAAATGCTTAACTGTTACCTGTCTGGACGTTATGAATGTGAAAGTGCGCAGCACCGTGTATAGGCAGGGGAGATGCGGCGCGCGTTAACCCTTTCACTGCCACACTACAGAAGCGCTTAGTAATGCTTCGCCTCAAAGCCGTTTCTGGCCGAATTAGTCATGGAATCTTTATTTTTTTTTTTAATTCTTATTCAGAGGTATTTCGTCACGATTTCATAATTTGTAATGTGGCAGCGAAATGTGTAGAAATATGGTAAAAAAAACTATTTATCCGTTTTTTTATCCGTCACTACCACACTACAGAAGGTTAACCTTTCACTACCACACTACAGAAGGTTAACCTAGTTGTTGTGTCTTTCACTACCACACTACATGTATTTACATCTAAATGCTTATTGGTCAGGCGGTGACGTCATTAAGTTGATGCCATTGATGGGTGAGTATTAAACAGAGAGCAGGGCAGTGCATGTGGCGAGCGCTACATGGTCTTCACCATCGTGTCAATCTCCACCTGCTGATTGTAGGCCACACAAAGTTTTCCCCGGACTGTTTCTTTGGGCTTCTCAAGCAGCGTTTCAGAAAGACCAAGGTGAACACTCTTGATGAGATTGCAGCAGTCGTAAGGGACAGCTCAGTGGCTGGAATCAACATACCACAGCTAGTGGGAAAGGAAGATGGCACTGTAATCGTGCAGTCCTACAACTGGCAGGAACATCTGGGGCCTTACTTCAAGCCACTGCCACAGATCAAGCAGTACCAGCACTTTAGGTGGGTGTGGTCACTGTGTGTTGTGTATTTACTGTAATTAATTATTCACACTTTAGTGCAAAGAATGTCATTGGCAAATGATACAAATGCATTGATATTGTTATGTGCCCTGTACTAACGTTTCACTTTATTATTGCAGCTTTGATTCCAAGGAACCTGGTGTGGTTGTGGCAAAGATGTCTATTGATGGCGCTGAAACCAGATTCCAGCTGCTCCGTGACGTCCGTGTCCTGCCGCCTATAGATGGACTTCCTGTGCTGCCACCACCGGGACTGGACTCTGCAAGACAACACTATCTGTTCCACAAGATCAGAGAGTTCTGTGATGAGGAAGCCCAAGACATAACATGCCCAGCACCACCAGCCAAAATATCCAGCGGCGGTTCAAAAAGACCACGGTGATCATCTGGAGAGGCCATCAGAACATTGAACATTGACTTTAGCATGTCTATTTTTATCTCGTGTTATTTTAAATGCTAATAAAATCTTGAAACTTGATTTTGTCTCTTGTTTATTATCAGGGTCCCTTTCACTACCACACTACAGAAGGTTAACCTTTCACTACCACACTACAGAAGGTTAACCTTTCACTACCACACTACAGAAGGTTAACCTTTCACTACCACACTACAGAAGGTTAACCTTTCACTACCACACTACAGAAGGTTAACCTTTCACTACCACACTACAGAAGGTTAACCTTTCACTACCACACTACAGAAGGTTAACCTTTCACTACCACACTACAGAAGGTTAACCTAGTTGTTGTGTCTTTCACTACCACACTACATGTATTTACATCTAAATGCTTCTGGAGAGGCCATCAGAACATTGAACATTGACTTTAGCATGTCTATTTTTATCTCGTGTTATTTTAAATGCTAATAAAATCTTGAAACTTGATTAAGTTTCTTGTTTATTATCAGGGTCCCTTTCACTACCACTACCAGTCACCAGACTCATTGTAATAACAAAGAGCCTCAGACTGGAAAGCTGCCAGGTGTTAATTGCCCTAGAGAGAGGGGGGCCATGGATTACAATGACTTCTGGGTAGTGTTGTAGTTGTTTCACTATTGTCACTGAATAGCCTGCTCGTCTCTTGAAGGCTATTATCTCTGAATACGTTTTGTGATAATCACCATGAATCATAGGAAGTAGCTTGCAAAGTATCCCACCAAAATGTTCAAGTGATGGCTTATTTTGAAGGTATGAATCTGTACTTTCATAATATGTAAAAAAAAAAAAAAAAAAATGAAGATCCCTCAACATGACCCTGAAGTCCATACCTGGTCACATATGTCTATTTTGTGTAATTGACTCTGCAAGAAAAGATTATTACATCACACCAATATAAGACTAACAGTTCTAATAAAAACGAAGGAGACTTAAAGGGGAACTCCAACATTTTGGGAAATTAGCTTATTTAACATCTTCCCTGGAGTTAGACAAGAAGATACATACCTTTTTTGTCTCTGTGCGTGCATTTTAGCTTTGGGAATAGACGCTCCGTTAGCATAGCTTAGCTTCATCACTGGAAGTGAGGCAGGACAGTAGCCTTACAGTGCCTTACAGTGTATTGCAAGGTCTGACATTGACCAAATTTGATATGCATGACCTTGGTGGGCTCTAGGTCAACTCCTGAAAAGGGGGTCAATGTCAGACCTTGCAATCAAAAGTTAGGGGGCGCACTGAAATTATGGCAAGGGTTATTAGCCCCCTAACCTTTGATTGCAAAGTCTGACATTGACCCCCTTTTCAGGAGTTGACCTAGAGCCCACCAAGGTCATGCATATCAAGTTTGGTCAATGTCAGACCTTGCAATACACTGTAAGGCACTGTAAGGCTACTGTCCTGCCTCACTTCCAGTGATGAAGCTAAGCTATGCTAACGGAGCGTCTATTCCCAAAGCTAAAATGCACGCACAGAGACAAAAAAGGTATGTATCTTCTTGTCTAACTCCAGGGAAGATGTTAAATAAGCTAATTTCCCAAAATGTTGGAGTTCCCCTTTAAACCATAAACATAAAAAATTAAATTTCTCCTTCGCAAAAGACCTTCTGAGGTCTATTTACTCTTAGCTGCAATTCTGCCAGTTATCCTCATCGAAACCTCTGAGGTCTATTGATAACCCTTTTTGGCCGTGGCTTTTCCGTTGCATTTGCGCTAATCGCTATCTCCTCCGGCGTCCTCTGTTCCGCTGTTGGTACTCCGCCAAAATCCACAGAGGAAAAATCATCATTTTTCAATTCCAATTCATGATCTCCTCTGTCTGGCTCCTGCAAAAATCCTTCATTTCCCATAGCGGGACAATCGTTTTGTCCCCTGTCTGGTTCCCCATAATCGTCTTCATTTTCCCCTTCGTTGTGCATTTCCTCCTGTTCTTGATCAATGAACAGGGGTTCGGATTCCAATTCTTGCCCATCTTGCAGGGCTTTTACGCAATGCAAAAGGTGAAACCACATTGAAGATCCTTTAACCTGTAGAGCTCTTTCCGTAGCTCTTACGACCTCATACGGTCCTTCCCGCCGCGCGCCATACCACTTGCGTCTGAACACTTTGACATAAACGTAATCTCCTGGTATTATCTGGGGAGTATTTCGCCTATTCTCCTCCTCCTCTGTCTCTCGTTTACTAGAGACATACTCATAGATCGCCCCATGGAGCTTTGCCATGTACTTCACGTACTCACGCATCTCGTGGTCCAGACTGTCCAAACTCGGACCTTTTCCCGCTGCGCGCAAGCCGGGCACAACCATACATCGGCCAAACAACATCTCGTGCGGTGTTAAACGCAGGCCCCGAATCTCGCTCGATCGGCACGCCATTAGGGCCAAAGGTAACGCGCTCAGCCAATTTAGACCTGTGTGTTGACAGATCTTAACCAATTTGTTCTTAAGTACCCCGTTCATGCGTTCCACAGCCCCCTGGCTCTGAGGGTGGTAAACGGACCCGAAACGCTGTTTTATCCCCATCTGTTGGAGTACTAAACGTACAGTTTTGTCCACAAATTCTTTGCCATTATCTGACGAGATTTTATCTGGAATTCCGTAACGACTTATTAACTCACGGCATAAGAACTTAGCCACTGAGGCAGCATCCTTATGTTTAGTCGCGCAAGCCTCTACCCACTTCGAAAATCGACACACCACGACAAGAATGTACCTCTTTTGGTTAATCGGTTTTATCATGTCTACATAGTCAATCACAAGTTCTCTCATTGGGCCATTTGGTGTGGGGATGTGTCCCGGGGACATAACGATCCCTCTGCGTGCATTATTTTTCAAACAAATCGCACATCTACTTATTACACAATCAATCTGCCGTAGCAGGTTTGGCGCCCAAAACCCATACTCCTCTATTTTCCTCCTTACCTCTCTCCGGTGTGCATGACAGAAATCATGCGCAGTTTGGATCAGCAGTCCGACCAGGCCCGTTGGTGCAACCACAAGTCCTTCATGGTTCCGCCACAAACCTGCCCCATCCCTACTAGCCCCTCTTGCTGACCAGAGATTTCTCTCCACCTGACTCGCCTCTTCCTGAAAGGTCAAAACATCTTTGTAAGTAATCTTATCTTCCAACTCCACCTCATGTGTGATAACCAATACCTTACCTGCTCTGTCCGCACCTGTCACTTGCTTGGCAGCGACATCTGCCATGTTGTTACCTCTGGTCACCTTAGACTCATCAGACTGATGGGCAGCACATTTGATAATCGCAATTCGTTTGGGTTTCATTATTGCTTTCAACAAATTGGTTATCTGACTAGTGTCTTATGGCGGTACCATCTGCTCTCTTAAAACCTCGCCCTTTCCACACCGCTCCGTAGAGAAAACTGATATTTTGTGCGTAGCTGCTATCAGTAAAGATATTAACCGTCTTGCCTTCTGCCATTTTGCACGCTTCAGTCAGAGCGACTAGTTCTGCCAGCTGAGCTGAACAGGGTTGTGTCAAGGCTTCGGCCTTTTCTACGACAAACCCATCACCTTGTGATTTTACTACAGAGTAACCTGCTTTTAGGTCCTCTCCAACTCTGTAACATGAGCCGTCTGTCCATAGTTCCAAATCAGGACTGCTAAACGGGAAAGCCTGCAAGTCAGCTCTAAGTCTGGAGTACCTCTCAGCTTCCGCCACGCAGTCGTGAGGTTCTCCATCCTCAGGCTTAGGAAGGGTCTGCGCTGGGTTCACTATGGAACACCTAGTCAAAGTAACATCTTCCTGTTCCAAAATCCTGTAATAATTTTTCAGACGGGGTATCGTTAGTGCAGATTTACCAGATTCCAACACATTTTTGACCGCATGTCCTACCATAATATTAACTGGATACCCCATCATGATACTTGCAGCTTTCTCGTACATCAGGAAGACTCCGGCGCAATCTCTTGGCTCAAGGGTACACTAAAATAGGCACTACACAAATCTATAACCGTAAAATACTCAGCTTGCGGCGGGATGAATGTCAGTAGTGTGTGGGGATCTGGGACATCGGCGGGATAGTCAATTAAAACCTCATTGACGGCCCTCAAGTCGTGTACCAGACGGTACGAGGTGTCAGGTTTCTCCACTGGAAGCAACGGCGTGTTCAGTCCAATGTCGGTGCTATGTTTTGACCACAGCACTTCTGGTATGGCCCCCATCATCTCCTCCTGGAGGCTCAATTTCTTGGGGGTGTCTTCCACTGTCTCCTGTGACAGCTGCACCTTCTGGGGACGTCCCATCCCTGTGCCTTGAATCATTATCTTGACGAACCGCTTGTCCGGGCTTATCCATATGAGTCGGTTCTCCTTCATCTGTTCGAACTTCATTTCTTCTGCCTCTTTCATCATCATTCCGATGTGTTGTTGATCGCACGAGTCAGTTATCTTTAGCGTCACGTGGGGAACGCTGCCTGTGATCTCGTGTTCCTTTTGCAGATAGTTGCTCTGTGCAAGCCGTATTGCTGCTCCTTGGGGACCCATTACTATGCTGGTGGCGTTGAGCTGCACCTCCTCTGGTTGATTTCTCAGCCACTCCTTGGCTTGTCTTTGATCCGCATCTCTATAGTACTGTAGAGTGCAATGGTATGGTGTCTCTGGGTTCTTTGCATCTGGCATATTGGCGGTGATGAATGTCTCCCATTCCAACGCTGGTCCGAGCAATTCCTGGCTTAGGTTCCCCAACCAGTATACTTCCGGTGGTCGGGGGTCTGTCCTTTGCATCATTTCATAGTATTGGTCTTCTGGGACGTCGATCACACAGCCATCAGGCGTGCATAGTATGTTCATCCCCAGCATACCAAGGCCGTCTCTGCCCAGTAAGCCGATGGGTGCGGTGTCGGAGACCAAGATGGAAACAGTCGCCTCTTTGCCTCTGTACTTCAGGGTGACAGGTTCTGTCACTGGAATCAGCTTTTTTATTCCCTCAAATCCAATGGTCCGTACATATCGCCCGGACATGGGCAGGTGTGTTGCATCTTTATGTTGGACCACAGTGTACGCCGCCCCGGTGTCTGCCATCATCCTGACAGATTTATCATTTACCGCTACGTGCACTATTGGTTCCTCCCTTAAGTGTGACAATGACAGCTGGCACCCCCCCATTGAACTATCTGGGCCTCGTCAGAACGCCTGTTCCGGCCCTCTGGATGGATTTACTGGGCCCATGTTCTGTTGCTCATTTTGGTCTTGGGTCTGGCCTTGGTGTTGGGTCTGGTATTGGTTCGGTCCGTACCACTGATCCTGGAATCGGCCATAACCTCCTCGGCCACCTCCTCGGTTATTTCCTCGACCCCTGCTGCTGGGTCCTGGGCTTTGCCACCCTTTGTCACATGTCCGGGCGAGATGTCCGATTTCTCCACAATGCCAACACTCAGCCGATGCCGATTCCCTCCTCGGGGCTGCCAGTTCGATCCCCTCTGATTCTGTTGTTGAAAGGGTGCCGGCGCTTCCTGTTTTGTGGGCTGTGCTGTTTCCTGGTTGTTCAGTTGTCCACTATTCCCCGTCTCGGCTCTGGGCTGTGTGGCTTGTACCATGGCTTGGAGGTATTCTACCACCTTGATTGCCTCGACAGGCTGTTGGTACATGAGCTTTCGCTGACTTGCCGTTTCTTTGTCTTTGGCCTGTTGCTCCTTCTTCCTGTGCAGCTCCACTTGATGGCTCACGTTCTCCATGTATGCATCTAAAGGAAGGCTTCCCAAGCATACCACTTAATTCAGTTTTTGTCTCACCTCGCTGGAGAGGCCCTTCTGTATCTTTTCTCTAAGCATCGCCTCTCCCATTGGATTAGCTGCGGGGTCTTGGCCAGTCATGTCTCTCCAGGTGGCGTAGGCCTTTGCCACATACTCCCTGGGGGGGGTATCAGGTTCCAAGGCACCAATGTGGATCTTGTCTGGATGCATCATGGTTTGATAGGTTTCCCGCAGGACTTGCCACAGTGCTCCTCTGTGGGCGGCGAAGAGGTCCTGGTCGTGGGCTCCTGAAACTACGTACCGCACCATAGCAGCCTTGGTTAGTAGTTCTTCCATGCCAGCGACTCCTACTTTGTGAGAGAGCAATCGCTTGACATCGCCGATAGCCAGCTGTTGGCCTACCATCATTTCCTCCAGCTTGGCAATCCACGGAAAAGCCCCATTCTGGAGGGAGGGCAACTTCTCCGATATTTGGGACATGTCTGAAGCATTCCATGGCTGGTACTCCAATCCCTGATGTCTTATCATTAATGGTTGTATGCTGACCGTTTGCTCTCTGGTATTGGATCTGGTCACTCTTTTGTCTTCCGTCTTTTTCAACGCTTTGATGTCATCTCTTGCTTTATCTATTTGTTCTTCCAATGCTCGTCGTGCGGTGTTGACCCTTCTCCAGTTTGCGGCGCTTGCTTTGTATCCCTCGGAAACAGTGTCTTTGGCCTCGTGGTAGGACTGTATCTGTGCTTCCATCTCGCGGTTTTCCTTAGTCATTCCCTGATGCCGTCGGTTTAATTCCTCCATGGTATCCGTCAGTCTCAGCATCTTGTTGCTTTCTTTGACGGTAGGTGCGGAAGCGTAGAGTGGGGTAGAGAATCGTGGAGCAGCTCTTCTGCTTGGTGTCGCTCCTATGGGGGCTCTCTCCTTTTTCTCCTCTTCCTCTCGTTCTCTGTCTTTTTCCTGGTACTGGTCCAGTGTTTCCCATATTTCTACGTCTTCCTCTGTATCTTCCCAGTGTTTGTGGCTTGAGGGGGGGGAGAGCCGACGACGGATGGGAGCTTGTCTTGACCTTCCCTGGGGATAGTCTCTTCTGTTGCTGAGATCTCTGTCGTATAGACTTTCTATTTGGTCATCCAAAGCCCTGATGTCATCGCCCAGAGAATGTCTTTCTGTGCGGCATTGAGCGGTATATGTATGCATCGATGTCTCTCTTCGTCTTGATATCTCTCCGCCGCCCTGGGATGAGGAATATTGTGGGGCTGAATGCCTTGCTCCCTCCTCTCCTCCTCTGGCTCGTCTGTTCCAGGCGTTAGGGTGATTGTTGTCACTGCCCGTCCCGTCTCTGTCCTATGGCCGCTATTGTTGGTTATCTCATAATGGCTATCCATGTCTATCACAGGCAGGATAGGGTATATTGGTTCCCTATTCCTGCTGGCATATGGTGGGGGTGCTATATCTACCTCAGTTCTTACCTGTTCTGCTCTCATTAGGGGTCCTTGGGTGAGCGGGACTACCTCAGCTGCTCTTTGGGAGGTGACTATTGTCCTATTAGGGGCCAGGGGAGTGGTCGGGATTGGGGCTATCTCCTCTGTCGGCAGGGCCTCCTCATTGACAGTCGAACTGCCCTTTTCCTCACTCTTCCTTCTCTCAGCTTCCTGAGCGAATTGTGCTAATGTGTTCATTTCTTGCATGCGTTTTTTCCCTCTTTTTGTCATTTTTCCCACTTTTTCCTCCTCCGTTCTATATGTCCTAATTAGAGCATGCAGATCTGATATTATCTCTAAATCAAAAGAGCCCTCAATAGGCCAGGGTTTGGTGATGCTTGGCCATCTTTCATTCCATTTCAGTGATAACTTAGTAAGTTCTGCCACATAATAAGGATTGTCCTCTGTGTAAGGATTATTTTTAGCAAGCACTTGTATCGGGTTATCCTCCCTCCAACCAATTAGGGTAGTCGCATCTTTATTTGCCTCCGTTTTCATTTTCCTATATGCGTTTCTTCTTCTCATGTACTAGAGTTTTTAATTCCTCTTTCTGTTTCCTATTTTAAGAAATCTTTTTCTCTGGTTCTCTTTTTTTTTTAAATGGCAGCAGGCAAGAGTGGTCTTTGTATTCCCTGTCTAAATGTAGGTGTCTATGCTTTTGTGACTATCTCCTGCTTGAACAACCGCTAACGGTACTTGTAGCCCTGTCTATTATCTTCTTTCCCTTTTCACTGGTGATCTGTAGTCTTACCTGACTTGCGGTGCCCTTGTTGCCTGGCAGAACTGCTGAAAAACAGAGCACAAAATACAACAGTTCTCTTTAATTTTCAACTGGAATTTCACTTTACTCCGTCTTTTCAGTATGAATATATTTTCTATCTAATATTCATACCACATCTAATTTTTGAGAGATTGTTTTTACCAACCGTATGAAAAATCCTTTAACTTAATTCATACAACTTTTTCAAAAATGTGAGAGATATTGTGATTGACAGTGGTGTTTGCGTTTTCGGTATCTACTCCCTTATTTCCGCTTTTTTGTTGATTCCTTTTTCGTCGAATCTCGGCTTTCTGATGTTTCCCCGTGGTCCCACTCCAATATTCTGTTTCACCTCGAAAATCACAAACATTTTAGATTAGTGTCTCATCCCTGATTACACATTTCATTCATTCTTCTGTTTCCATTTCTCAATACTACTTCCCCCCAGTGGACACTTGTCTTATCCAGACACATGTCCACTAACACCGTCCTTCAGCACCTCCTGACACCACTCCCTGCACGCCGCGAGGCCCCACCCTCCGTTTTATGAAGCGTCCATTACAGACTCCTCACAGAGGACAGGATAACCTCACCACAGGTACAAGGTAGTTAATGCCCAGGCACCCCGCCTTGTCTCTCAGTCTATTAACCCCAGGAAACCCAGTGCCCTGCTAAACAATCATGCATAACCGTACAGACTCAGCACCAGACCCCAGGGACCTAACAACTCTCAACTCATTCTTTCCCCGTGTACCTACTATGGAAACAAAATTCATCCATAAATACAAACATTACTTTTACAATATCCCCAGGCACGTCCCCTAATACCATACCCCTCTGTACACCCCATCCACCACCCATCGACCCAGACTGTCCAGCAGTCCAGATCACAAAATGGTAGCCAGGGCGTACTCGTGGTATCTTGGCACCAACGGAACGCCCACCTCCGCTCGGCTCCCTGCCTCATCCTCCTCTACCGCCATCATCTTTGTCATAACAGGTGCAGCCGAGCGGAGTGACTCCTCCACCACCGGGCCGGCTGCGCAGAGAGTCCTAATCAGACACCCAAAGCATGCTTTAATCACCGACACACACACGACCAATATTACAAATATCACCACTGCATAGAGAAGGTACTTAATTATCACCCAACCTATATACCCCATTTGCTCCTGACCCCAATCAAGTCATGGAGATCCCTCGTAATGTTCCTCAAATGTGCTATCACGTCTGGCATCCCTATCTCATCATTGTCGGGCACATATGTGCAGCATTCCTGACCAATCAACGCACACGTACCCCCTGAAGCTGCCAACAAAAAATCCATAGCCGCCCTTGTCTGCATCTCCATTAACCTCAACGACCGCATCTCCTCATTTTCTAGGCTAAACCCCTTTGTTGTTGTGGCCGCCATCTCCTCAAATAATGCAGCCAAATGATCAATCTCTTTCATATTTGCATACGTCCCATACGCAGGAAGCGCCACCCTAAAAAAATTATCCGCACTCACAGCCCGCGTCTTCCTCGCCCCAGGGTGCGTCGGCAAGACATCCGTTACCCTCATCGCCGGCACCAGATATCCCAACGCACATCTTCCTTTCCAACCCGCTGGCAACGCTGCATACGCATTCTCACCACAAATCCAATACGTACCTGGGGGAGCCCGTGCAGCCACCTTTGCAGCCCCCAGGCTCACCCCTCCTACACAATTCCCCAGCGTGCCCACATACCTACCATTCTCACCGTCTTCACATCTTGTAAACTCCTCTGGCCTAACTGCCACCGGAATAGGCCTAACATCCAACCTAGCCTGCCCCGTCTCACCCTCTAGCAACCGCCCCGTCCTACGATAAGCCTCTATCCTCTCCTCACTCACTCCCCTACATAGGAAAGGCAAATTATACCCCTTCATCACAGAGTCATGACACTCAGTGACTGGGTGGGCCATAAGCGGTAAACCGGCTGCAGCAGATTCCGGTGCTAGGCCGCACACATAACAATCAGTCCTAATTGCACTTTTCGCCGACCTCCCTTGCTATTTTTATAAACATATTTGTGTGAAGCTCTCGCAATGCCCGCTTGTCCACGTCTATATTTATAAGTTCCGGTGCCTGGGGCCAAAAATACAGCAAAACTCCCGCCGTACATAATATGAAGCCTGTTACCAGAGTGCACATCACTAAAGCGCACTCCGCATGCCTAGACAAACCAAACATCCTTGGACCGGCCTGCCCTCCTCTGCGTTATCCCTGCTTCCCTCCTCCTGCCGCGCGTTTCCTACTTTCCCTGCAACGCCCCACAAACAACAATTAACACCCCTTACAACAACACGTTCACCATATAATATATAATCACGTCCCACTCCACCCCTAACCAACCCTCCAATATTCCCCTAATAGGAGAGCGGAAGAGAGGGGGTGGGAGGGTGTTGCCGGGCCGGGGAGGGGGACACACACTGGGAGGGGCCCGGGAGGGAGGGAGCATATACGAGTCTCTAGGGGAGAGGAGTCCAGGGAAGACTAGAGTATGTCAGACTAGACAGGAAGGGAGGAATTTAAGGAAAAACAGCCTAGGGAGGGAGCGATGTACCTAGGAAAGGAGCTAGGAAAGGAGGGGAGGGAGGGAGGGGGGCCGAAACAACAATACTTATACATACAATAACACGAAAACATAGTCCATCTCTAAAGGGAGGTAGGCGGCGTCCCCTAACCTTCCGATTTTGGTGGAGACCGCCAGCCAAATCTGTCATGGGTTTTCACCAGGGTCTCAAAGGCAGCCTCCGCTTCCTTTTGGCTCAAAGATACCCCCTTTGCTTCCTCTACCCCTCTAACCATGCGACTCTGACCCATCACTAGGCTAGTGGCAAACTGCCTCACGACAGCCTCCATGGTGTACGCGCTAGACCAACCACGCGGCGTCAACAGCTCCATACATATGACCCCACCCTTACTCACGTAACCATGCTCTAATCGCGGGGCGAGTACCCGCATGAAAGGCGGAGAGAACGGGAAATTCTCAGGGAAAGAGACACCCAACAATATGAACTCTGTCTTTGTCTCTTTCATATCCTGCCACAACAGAGTCCACATCTATTTGAAACAACCGAACTTCCCAGTTGAAGAGATTATCCTCAACCAACTCCACCGCAATAAAACCGCCGCCCAGTCGTCTGATCTCCTGAAGCTCCCTCATAAGTCTCCTTGACCGGACCAGGTCACCCCGAGTCACTGGTGATGATGCAGATGGCGCATTGTTTCCCCTCAATCTCACGATTGTCCTTGCGAACCAGCCCTGTGGTGCAGACCGCCGTTCCACCGTCTGGCCTTTCACCATCTTTCACTGGTCAGATCAGTCATGCATTAGTCAACCTTAACAGTTAAATTAATCCCCATGTTCAACATCCATATTTGTTAGTATCCTAGCCCCTGTTCACAATGCCCCTGACCCCAGACAGGATCCCCCTAAAAGGGACCTAGCAATATGGAAAGAAAGCCAGGGCAGAGCGAGAGAGAGAGAGAGCACCTTCAGGAAAACAGCGTGTGGGGGGGGGGGCTTTCAAGAAAAAGAGGAAAGTCCTCTATGAAACAGAGAGGGATGTGGAGGGCAGGTAATCCCCACCAAAGCAACTCACCTAGTGGGAGGGAGGGAAAGAGTACTATAACGGCATGGGGAGGGCACACTATGTTATGGAGGGAGATGATACCTCGTCTCTACAGTGGGGCGGGGGGGGGGGGCATACACCATAGCAGAAAGGGAAAGAGGGAGAGAGAGTCTAGGAAGGGAGGGGAAGGAGGCATCTAGGGAAGGAAGGGAGGGGAGGGGGGTATTTTAGGGAAGGAGCTATGTAGGGAGGGGAGGGGGGGTTCACACTATAGTAGAGAGGGAAGGAGACCTTAGAGAGGGGCACAGAGGGAAGGGATCTGTTCCTTAGGGGGGAGAGGAGGGGCACACTATGGTAGCCAACCAGCGGGAGAGGGGCGAAACCAGGAGGACCACAACGGGGAGGGGGGGTTTCGAATTAAACTTCCAGTATCACTACATTTCTGCTGCGTATACTGTACCACTTAAGAAGGAGGGAGGGAGAGAGAGAGATGGAGGAAGGGAGAAAGGAAAGAGGGAGGGAAAGAGAGGGGGGCGAGAAGGAGGTGTGGGAGGGGCGAGGGAGGGAGAGAGAAGTGAGGGAGGGGCAATGGAGAGGGACTATAATGGTGCGGGGGGATACACTATGGTATAGATGGAAGGAGTTGTACCATAGGGGGGCACACACCATGGAAGAGATGGAAGGATGGAATGGCAGGATGGATGGATGGAGCGGGGAGGGGGGGAGCACATAGCTACAGTGGGGAGGGGGGGGGCCCTGATGAAACTTCCAGTATCCCCACATATACTGCACCACTTAATAAGAAGGAGGGAGGGAGTGGAAACGGGAGGGAGGGATGGAGGGAGAAAAGGAGGCGAGGGAGGGGCACGGGAGGGAGTGAGGTGAGGGAGGGGGTATGGGAGGGAGGGGGGGCGAGGGAGAGAGGGAGATGAGGGAGCGGGGGGCAACCGAGGGAGAGAGAAGTGAGGACAAACCAGCATAAACGAGGGGGGGACCGTGGAACAAAAGAGGTTGTAATAACTCCAAAGACAATACCGCCCCCTGCTGTATTTCTTCGCACATCACCTCCATTGCACTACAGTACTCCCAACGTCCTGCAGAAGGCGCCCTCACCCTCCTAATAACAAGTGCGTCATCACGCAGCCACTCCCCCCATGACGTCAGCCGACGTGCTCACTCAACATGAACCCCAACTCCCAGCATTCTCTGTACCGAATCGTAGTCCGCCATTAAGGATGGCTTCCCACGAGACGTCGCCACCGAAATTACGTCATGTTTTCAACCCCGAGGTCTCGTTAATAATAATAATAATAATAATAATGGATTGGATTTATATAGCGCTCTTCTCTGACTGACTGTTGCTCTGACTCAGAGCGCTTCACAGAGTCCATTATTCGTTCATACACAGTCATACCGGTGGTGGTAAGCTACAATTGCAGCCAGAGCTGCCCTGAGGCACCAGAGTAGCTTCACGCGAGGCTTTGTCACGGGACTTTCATTTGTTTACAAAAATATCTATCTACCATTCATTCCTAACCTTCTAATTCAACTCATTTAAACATAATATCTCACATCACCACAGCCACTCTCATACTTTCATCCAGCAACACAATCATCTTCAGCACTGGTTAGCCTTGTATAGCATGTAGCATCGTTCGGTAGCCTTTAGCCACCCGACATGATGCTACAAGCTCCACCAGCTCCCAGCATTGCCCGTTAGCTTGTAGCCTAGCTTAGCATGTATTCAGTCTTCCCCAGCATAGCATTAGCCCACGGGTTTCAACGGCAACCTATTATGGTCCCCGCCGCATATATAGCAACCCGCGATGTTAACGCTATGCCGGCGCAACCCCTTTTATCACTCTGATTTAATGTATATGTCATCTTACATTCCTAACCTATATATATATATCCTTACACAGGTCTCCATTAGCCTCGCTACTAAACAGTGCTTTATATACTATTCCTAAACGCTTCTAAGTGCCTTCCTTAACCCGAACCAGTGCATGTGAGCGGATCGGAGTGTGAGCGGCGCGGGGCGCGGAGCGGCCGGTTTTGACGTGAGCGAGGAGTGGGTTTTAAAATGAGTCGGCGCGACGTCCGGAGCGAGAGTTCTCCTCCGCTCCAATCCACTCCAGGCCGCTCACAGTGGTTTAACACTGATGTAATATATACATGCAGTACAATGCCAAAGCAACAGATGGCGATGTACAAACATGAAGGCCATTTTCAACCAATGAGAAGGGTGAACCTGTGATAGGCTGTTCGTTCAGGCTTTGTCACTGTAGAGACGCCCACACTCAGTCCAGTTAGAAAAAGTATCGACGCCATTGTTGTTGACGTTAGCTTACATGCTAACGTTAATGGCAGCGACCATAGCATTGTGGCTCGGCTAGCCTATCATCGCTTAATAGAGACAGTGAATGGATAAACAACGTTATTTAACATTGCAGAATGGCTACAATTACAATGCGGCTCAATACAAACAATTGTTAAGGGGCCCAGGGGGTGTAGACTGTTGTAGTTTGAGCTCATTTACACCATGCTCCAAAAAAAGAAGAAAAAAAACTGCCGAGCGATCTGGCGCGGGGAGCGGGGAGCGCTCGATTCAAGGTGAGCGGGGAGCGAGCGGAGAGCGACTTGGGGGCGGGGTCAACATGAGTGATTAGCGGAGCGGACCAAGCTTTAAAGAGCGAAGAGCGGATTTCTCGGCCGCGCCGATCCGCTCACGTGGTCTGACCCGAACACAACCAATTTCTCCCACAAGTGCTCTATATTCCAAGATCATGTGTTTTCACCCCGTTATGCCCCACTTCTCCTCTCAATCTTAATATTGCCGCTCCCGGAGAGTAGTTGTCGGCCACTTGTCGGCATTATCGTGTAAGTCTGTGCCGTCACTCCGTGCTCAACGTACTGACCACAAACCCCACTTCGACGATTACATCTCTCCTCCAAGAACCAATACCTTCCCAGATTCAATCATAAGGTGAATCTTAAGCAGATTATGTCGGATCACGTCCTAGACAGATCCGCGTGGAACGTCTTCCAGAGCTCGTCTGTCTCACGCGCCGAGTCTAAGAGAGAAGTTTCGCTAAACGGCCTGGCATGAAAACACCCTCCCGGTTGGCGCGATCTGAACCAAACACAAACCCAGTCTTAACCTTCCTTTTACCAGAGACCACATTACCTTGACTGAGAGGATGGTTCCGTACACCCATAACGATCTCCACGCTTCATTCACCAAATCGCCGCAGAGCTTGGACGCAGTTTAAATGAATGAATCGTGGTATCATTATAACCATTTCCCCAATCAACCATGTAGCCCCTAGCCTATTCAATTGTTTATAGCGTTCTGTCGCTTATAAACACTTCGCCCTTCATCCCATATCTGTGTTCGTTCACTCTGACCGCCCCTCTTCCTTTCTTCTTCAAGCTTCTAACAACATCACCTCGACCGAGACCAGTCCAATCTTGTGAGAATTGGAACCAAATCTCCGCCGTTCTGACATTATTAGCCACTTCGTTTCAACCCCGTTCCACCGCTGCCCAATTCCACACCCTTCCAGACCCATTTTCCCCTGTTACAACTCACCGTTAAAACTCTGCTGGTTTGTCGGTTGTTGTAGATGGTCAGGCGTCGTTGCTCTGCTTTGAGAGATCTTGAATCTTGAAGGATGGTGTGTAGAATCGGATTTTCCAGCCCAGTAATCACGGCGCCAGAATAACGTGTATTCTCAATGATTCTAAGTATAGCTATATGATCGTTCTCTAGTGTATAGTGGAATAGCTTAAAGTACCCTGCTAATTGTACTCACATGTTTTAGTAAAGTTTCATTCAAAGGATTGGAGACGGAGTCAGCGCTACTGGTGAAAACAGTCTGACCGTTGCTTTAATGAAAACAACAGCATAAATTATCTCGTTTCACAGCTTCAATTATATCTATCGCTAAGCAGCTCGTCAGAAGAATTTCTTAGTGGGTAGCATCTCTGTTCTCGTTCAGTGTTGGAGTTTCCCAGGTTTGAGTCTCAAGCTGCTGTTTCGTCTCCGTCTCCGCTGTCTCAGTTTCCGTCTCAGCGCTGCTCCCTTACCGATGTCTCATACCTGTGTTATATAGGAATCCACAGGCCCTTCCCCCCGTAGTCGAGTCTTTGAAACGTGCTGTCACGTCTCAAAGACTCCAGCGTTCTTCTCATTGGCTAACGCCCTGTATTGCTGTCTCTCTCTCCATGTAAGGAGATCGACTATCTTTGTTTGGCCGTTTTCTTTTAATGAAACGGATAGAAATCGAATTTGTTTGATTAAACCCTTTTTCCAGCACATTTTCAACATACACCACTTTCCAGAACATGAAACATTTTCATACATAGAAATACAGTACTGTTATCTATACATTTATTACATACCAGCTTTGCATTTTCAGTACTACTGTTTGTTTGATAGAAAAATGAGTAAAGACAAAGCAATCCTGTTATTTAATAAGCAATGAGTCAAGAGAAAGGCAATACTGTTGTTTAATATATCAACTAATTAAGTAGGTTGTTTAGTTCACTTTGTTTTAGATAATATGATTTAATCTAACTTAGCTTTCTTATATAATTAATGGTACCTTTTACCTTTTCTCAGTGGCCAATCTGTCTCATTCTTAGTGTTAAATTGCTTGCGTTTTCTTGCTGCTTTTCCTACATTATCTTTTAATTAATGACTCTATTTAGTTTGGAGTTTTAGCTTTTGCTCAATTGTATAATGCTTAATCTATTCTGGCCAGCTGCCTTTTCTATTTCCTCCAGGGCCCCAGTTGGTCTGACTCAATCAACCGCACCCTGACCTCAACTGTTTTTCTAAGTTCTATGATGTGCCTGTTGGTTTCCTGTTGGTTCTTGTTTCTTTAACGATCTTATCTCTCCCTGACAGAAGGTTGTCTGAAAAGGGGGGCTTTTCTCACAATGGTCAGTCACTCTCGTACCCTAAAAATACACAAAAATCCTCCTTCCTGAGTCTGGAGGGGTCAGTTTATGACCTTACTGATCTCTACTTTGTTGGGTGTGGAGAGATTGTCATCTAACCCTAAAAGGGTCCATTCTCTACCGGCTGACCCCTGCACTTACTGGTAAACCTACTTTTGACTAGCGAGGGTATTTTCTTCTTATGGTTGTGACTTATTTCTCTTTGAGAACCTGATCTTACTGTACCATACATTTTTGATTCAATTAATTTACGACACATGGTAGGACATGCTAGGTCCTGTGGTAGTGCAATACACTGTTAGCTACGGATGAGGCACTGGGTCTTTATGTACATGCTATATTATACAATCTCAAGTTATACTATACTATTCTTAAAGTGACCTTTCCTTTTGTAAAGTGGCCATAAGTGTGAACGTGTGCAGCATGAGTGTGTGTTTGCTCATGTTTAAGTGGCTGCTAGTGTGTGAGCTTGTACAGTGTGTGTGTCGTGTGTCAAGTCAAGTCAAGTCAAGAGTTTTAATTGTCACGGCATACAAGTATACAATGAAATGCGGGTGGTCTTGCCCGCAACGATGTGCAATACAGTGGTACAACATATAATAGAATCCAATACAGTGGTACAACATATAATAGAATCCAATAAAAAAAATACATTGTGCAATAAACAGGTAACAGGTAACATGGTGTGACATCTCGGTATCTGTACATAGTTATTTACAGAGCATATAGGACATGCTAGGTAGCTTTGGTAGTGCAATACACTGTTCCTGTTATTCTAATTTAAAGTGGCCTTTCCTTTTGGCCATAAGTGTGCGGCATGAGTGTGTGCCCGCTCATGTTAAAGTGTTAAGTGGCTGCTAGTGTGTGAGCGTGCACAGCGTGCGTGTCGTGTGTGTGTTCATGTGTGCTTGTGTGTGGATAGTTCAGTGTTCTGTGGCACTCAATGTTCATTGTTCAGGGCTCTGATGGCCTGGGGGAAGAAGCTGAGCTTAAGCCGCTCTGTCCTAGTATTCCTGTGTGTGTGCTCATGTGTGCTTGTGTGTGGAGAGTTCAGTGTTCAAGGCTCTGATGGCCTGGGGGAAGAAGCTGAGCCGAAGTCTCTCTGTCCTAGTAGCTGGTGTTCGCAGGTGTCTGCCTGACCTCAGCAGCATGAACAGGCTGTTGTTGGGGTGGTGAGGGTCTTTCATTATTCTGCAGGCTCTGGATTTGCACCTCTTGTTGTATAGAACCTGCAGGGGTGGTAGTGCAATACCGTGGTACGCTCGGCTGAGCACACCACTCTCTGTAGGACCTTCTTTTCCTGTGCCGTGCTGTTTCCATACCAGGCAGTGATGTTTCCAGTCAAGATGCTCTCTACAGCTCCGGAGTAGAAGGACTGGAGTATCTTCCCAGATACTCTGAACTTCCTTAACTGTCTCAGGTGGTAGAGGCGCTGCTTCGCCTTTTTTACGACTGAGTCTATGTGTGTTGTCCATGTCAGATCCTCTGAGATGTGGACCCCCAGGTACTTAAAGCTGCTCACCCTGTCCATGGTAGCCCTGTTTATCCTCAGTGGTGTGTGTGTCTCCTGCTGTCCTCTCCTATAATCCACGATCAGTTCCTTGGTTTTACCAATGTTCAGGAGCAGGCTGTTGTCCTGGCACCAGTGTTCCAGTACCTCAACCTCCTCCCGGTAGGCCTTCTCGTCGTTGTCCGAGATCAGCCCCACCACCACTGTGTCGTCCGCAAACTTCACTATGGAGTTGGAGCTGAACTTGGCCACACAGTCATGTGTGTATAGTGAGTACATCAGGGGGCTCAGAACACAGCCCTGGGGGGACCTGATGCTCAGGGTGCTGGTGTTGGAGGTCTGACCCCCCCACCCTGACCGCCTGGGGCCTTTCACTCAGAAAGTCCAGTATCCAGGCGCTCAGAGCGGAGCTCAGACCCAGCTCGATCAGCTTGTCGACCAGTCTGGTGGGGACTATGGTGTTGAATGCTGAGCTGTAGTCAATGAACAACAGTCTCACATAGCCCCCCTTCTGGCGGTCCAGGTGAGAGAGTGTGCTGTGCAGTACTTGGGAGACCGCATCATCAGTGGACCTGTTTGGCCTGTATGCAAATTGCATAGGGTCCATATCCCTGGGGAGGGAGGCAAAAATGTGATCCTTGACCAGCCTCTCAAAACATTTCATGGTCACAGAGGTGAGTGCCACCGGTCTGTAGTCATTGAGACCTGTTGGGGAGGATTTCTTTGGTACCGGGATAATGGTAGACATCTTGAAGCAGGCAGGGACCACTGACTCCGCCAGGGATCGATTAAATATGGTGGTGAACACAGGGGCTAGCTGGTTAGCACAGGACTTAAGTATGCGTCCTGTTATTCCATCTGGGCCAGCAGCCTTTCTGGTGTTCACCTGCATAAATGCTCTTCTCACACTGTGTACCGTCAATGAGAGATCGTCCCCGCCCCCCCGCGGATGCCCCCCCCCCCTCCACAACAGCCGGCATGCCAGTGACGTCACTAGCCGTTGAGCTAGCGTTGTCACTGTTTGCACCAAACCGAGCGTAGAAAGAGTTGAGTTTGTCCACGAGAGAGGCGTCGTCGCTCCCCATTGAGGGGGCGCTGACTTGGTAGTCAGTTATCGTCCTCAGTTCCCGCCATAAGCCTCTTGTGTCATTCTGTGCCATTTGTGTCTCCATTTTGTCAGCATACGTCCGTTTGGCAAGTTTAACAGCCTTGCGCAGAGTATAGACTGTTGCCTTGTACTCTTCCATGTTTCCTGTCTCTCTGCCCAGTTTATAAGCAGTGGTGCGAGATTTCAGAGCTGCTCTGATAGTACTGTCCAGTGTCCACCCACGGTTTCTGGTTTGGGAAGACCCTCGCCTTCTTTGTGGGGACTATACTATATACCAGGGGTAGGCAACCCTAGGCATGCATGCCTGCATAGGCACGCGGGGGCATTTTCATAGGCACAGGGGGCAGAAGTAATTTTTTTTAAATACAAATAAAAAATATATAATTTTTTTTAAATTTTAATTTTTTTTTTTTGCTTTGAAATATTATAGTGAAATATTTTGCACTGTTGTCGCATTTATCTTGTTGAAATCCTCCCACGGGTTATTTTTACTACCACATATTTAATTGAGACCCTTTATTTGTTTATTATTTCAATTTAGCTGGAAATACATTGCTACATCATTCAGTGACATTTGCAGAGCCTTATAACAAAGACATTATTACGGTCACCATTGTGACCAGTGGGATTAATCAACACATTTTATTATTTATTTTTCTATTTCATTGAACATTGCACATGTTAAAAGCCATTTATTTTTTTATAAAAATTTGAGTATTACCAAGTCAACTTGTGTTCTTAAAACAATGACAATAAACATAGTTTTATTAGGTTGAAATAATGTGGTTGTGTACTTATTTTTCTGTTAACTTATTATGGATTGAAAACTGAAAACCTTAATGCACAGTAACTGAACTCAATATTTTTAAGTTCTGGTAACTTATTATTCATTTTTTTGACAGTGTAGTCTTGCGATCAATCAAAACGTATTTACACGATATACCTCACATTCACCCTCCATTCACATCCTGGTGTTCTCCTGGTGTTCTCCATTAGGCCTGTAGGTGGAGCTATGACAGCACACGTACAGTACAGATTCTCAAACATAAACATAAAGACGGACAACACGCTCATCACAGACAAGCTGGATGTAGCCAATTACTTAAACATCTTCTTCACAAACATAGCCACAACACTGGTAAACAAACTACCCTCCCACTCAGGGCATTATGGGGTAGAACACATAGTAGCATACTACAAAAACCTAGGGGTCCACAAAGACGACTTCAAACTTGAAATGGTAACAACCGATGACGTACTCAAAAAATTGAGCGGCCTCCAACCTAACAAGGCCACTGGCCATGACAACATCCCCTCCAAATTCCATCACCCCAGTCATCACACACATAATAAACCTCTCTATAAAACAGGGACACGTCCCCAAGGACTTCAAAATTGCGAGAGTGACCCCTCTGCACAAAAAGGGCAGCAAATTAGACCCAGGCAACTACCGCCCTGTTTCTATTCTTACCTCCATCTCGAAAATCATGGAGAAAATAGTCTACGAACAGGTCGAAAAGTACCTGGCGGAAAAAAATCTACGAATCTACGAATTCCAATCTGGCTTCAGAACGTCCCACTCCACTGACACATGCCTCCTCTATTTGAACGACCACATCAAACAAGAGGTGGACGCGGGCAAATACTGCGGCATGGTCATGCTGGACCTACAAAAGGCCTTCGACACTGTCAATCACTCCATTCTGATTGACAAGCTAAAAGCAATTGGTTTTGATAGCTTATCAGTGAGCTGGATGCAATCCTACCTGGAGGGGAGAGAACAGATGGTAGAGGTAAACGGTACTCTATCCCCCCCCCCTCACAGTGAGCTGTGGTGTTCCACAAGGAAGCATACTAGGACCGCTACTCTTCCTAATTTATGCAAATGACATGTCGTCAGCCTGTGACTGCAACTTGTTCCTGTTTGCGGACGACTCAGCCCTGCTGGTCTCTGACAAGAACAAGTTGCAGGTTGAAAAAACCCTCAGTTCGGAACTAGGCAAAATCTGCATATGGCTCGCTGATAACAAACTATCATTACACATGGGCAAAACAGAGTCCATTCTCTTCGGTTCAAATAACAAACTCAGCAAGACCGACGGCTTCTCAGTTACAGTGGGTGACAATATTGTCACAAGGAAAGACGAAATTACCTACCTGGGTTCCATCCTAGAGGCAAATCTTTCCTGTGACAAAATGGCATCCAATGTAATAAAAAAAGTCAACCAACAAACTAGATTCTTGTACCGGATCTCCTCTCTGGTAAACAAGAATACCCTGAAGACTCTGGCAGGAGCACTCATTCAAGGGTACTACGACTATGCGTGCACCTCATGGTACCAAAGCACCTCAAAGGCGTTTAAAACAAAATTACAAACATCACAAAACAAACTGGTCAGACTACTACTTGACCTGAACCCCAGAACCCACCTCACCCCTGCCCACTTTGACAACCTAGGATGGCTTAGAGTAGACGACAGAGTACAGCAACTTGCAATGGGCCTGGTCTACAAGATACACTATACGACTAAGGTACCCATGTACATGTCAAAATACTTCCCAAAGGTCAGTGAATACCACAACCACTACACCAGAGGAAGCTCAACAAATCATGTTAAACCCAGATTCGGCTCAAACAAGGGACTAAACACGTTTCGCAATTATGCCACATCAATGTGGAACGCCCTACCCAAAGCTGTAAAGGAATGTGAATCCCTACCCACATTCAAAACCGCTCTTAAAGAGCACCTACGGGAGGCTGCAATTCGAAACTGGCCACCGTAAATGCCCAAAACCCCCACCACCTCCTAATAGACAGTCTCCTCCCCACCGCATGTATATATTCCCTCCCCGCTGTATGTATATTTCTCTCCCACCCACCCACCCCTGCCTAATGTACAGTCCCCTCCCCATCATATGTATATACTCTGTCAGGATCTAGGGGTAACAGTACTGTAGCAGACTACAAAGAGTGACACGTTCAGCCGAACGCACAATTGGAGGGGGGCTTCCCACCCTCCAGAACATTTACAACAAGCGGTGCAAGGGGAAGGCTAAGAGAATTATTAAGGACTCGAGCCACCCGAACAACTGCCTCTTTGAACTGCTGCGGTCAGGCAAGCGATACCGGAGTCTTAAGGCGAGCACAGAAAGACTCAGAAGAAGCTTCTATCCCCAGGCCATCAGGCTGCTAAACGAACAATAAACACTATGCAACAACCATCAAATGCACACAGCACACACACCCACACGCACACACTCACTCAAACAAACAACACACTGCAGCACCCACTCTCCACACTTTAGATCACACAAACACACTTTACACTTTATATTTATTGATAAAGGATTTGCACTACAACTCGTACACCTGTGAATTGTACCTAAATTGCACCTCGTCCCATTTCTGCCTTGCACTATATAGTATTGTATATTAGTACACTGCACAGTATTGTATATTGTATGGTAACTACGTCTATTCTGCATCGAACATTGTACATATGTCTAAACTGAACACTGTGACCTCATTTTTTTACTTCTAATTTTACTATGTTATTTTATTTCATACTTATCTTGTCTTGCACAGTCTCTGGAGCGTAACAGTAAGAAGCATTTTGTATAAAAGTATTCTGTACTTCTGTATGACAAATATTAAAGAAACTTGAAACTTGAGAACTTGTATATTTGAATACCGTTTATGTCACAAATGTATCAGTACTAAATACCTATATGTCCCAATGCCATAAATGTCATGTATGTTGTGTATGTCATAAATGTATATATTAATTGAAAA
The DNA here is from genome assembly GCF_963971535.1 of Notolepis coatsorum. Taxonomy (NCBI): domain Eukaryota; kingdom Metazoa; phylum Chordata; class Actinopteri; order Aulopiformes; family Paralepididae; genus Notolepis; species Notolepis coatsorum. The sequence goes on along the minus strand of NC_140165.1, from coordinate 167,476,398 downwards.
TGGGGGACCCTGATGGAAACAAGACAAACGTCTTTCTCAGGTCTGCATCCCCTTAACAATTGTGTGTATTGAGCCGTACTGTATTGTACCCATTCTGCAATCTGTTAAATAAAGTTTTCATTCATTCATTCATTCATTCATTCATTCATTCACACACACCGATGGTGTGTGATGTGTCCAAAAATGAATGGGCAAATGTGAGTGAAATGGTCGCACTGTATGCAGCTGTTTGTCTGCATTGCATCCCCCCCCCCCCAACTCAGATTTAGTGTTGATACAACCATCATAATAATATTGTTAATAATAACAATAACAATAATGATGTAATAATGTAAAAATTATCATTAAAAATACCTGATTATAAGAAAAGAAAAATTACGATGCATGGAATATTGTTGAGGCACACTAGTTACAACTATATTTCAAACAGGCACTCCATGTCAAAAAGGTTGCTGACCCCTGCTATATACTATACTGTCTTATTAGCATTAAAGGCTAAATAATTTCAGGAATGACCACTTCAGCTTATGCACATTTATCCAGGGTGGAGTATGTATTAAAAAGGGCTACATATACTGTAGATGTAAACACCCTCAAATTAAAGATGAAAGTCTGACCTTTAACCATAGTCATTGTTCCATTTAAAAAAAACAATGTGCTGGAGTAGAGATACAAAACAACGACAATAAATTCACTGGAAACTTTAGGGAGATGGCACTGTACATTATGACTTTACCAAACCATTATTTGACACTTTACAGCCCCTCCCAGTTTCTTTATGTTCATGCAGTTATATTGAAAAGTAATGAACATTGTCTTGCTTTGGTTGTTTTTTTATTGCTTTTATATTGGCCATAATGCAGCTGTTATTGAAAAAATAAGACATTTGGCACTTTTTGATTAATTAATCTAAATATTGTGGTGTTCCCAGGGTTGCATCGGGAAACTAAGACTGTTGTGTTCCTCGTGGTTTTCTTATACATTCAGAATTATTACACCATAAGATAAGATACCATAAGACCAGGTATGGGCAGGGTAAGAAATACATAAATATAGGCAATAAAATTTGATCTGAATATAAAAATATGAGAAAGATAAATAGTGTAAACAATATAATTAACGATAGGTTATGACTATAACCAAGTTCTGTTAATAGTGGTGACGCTCGGCGTCACTCATGCACTATCCTCGCATATGTGCACGCACACTGAATAAAATTCCACAATGTACCTTTATCCCAGTATTCGTCTGACCACACCCCTCGTTAGCTTACCTTCATAAGCAGGTGTGTGGTCACCTGCTCTCCTCCTTCCCAAGCTTTCACCACAAGGTGAGATCAAGGGCTGCAGCGGCGTCGGACGCCGAGCGTCACCACTATTAACAGAACTTGGTTATAGTCATAACCTATCGTTCTGTATACATAGTGGCTCCGCTCGGCGTCACTCATGCACAAGGGAGTCCGAGCGGGAGCCACCGGCCGACAAATACACCCCGCTGAAGGCCCCCCACAACCATCAGAACAGGGAGGGCCGAGCCCCCCCGACCCCCCCTAATGGAGGGCACCCCCCCTATTGGAGGTTTCCCGGGAGGGCGACGGACCCGACCGTGCGAAGAGGCACTCAAGCAACTCAACGCACAGGGTGAGCAGACCGTGGCCTGACCCCACGACTACACACACGCACAACCCGCATGCCACCCGGGAACGAACGGAGGGAACAACCTCGTTACTGCCCCCAGAATCACGGGGTCAAGGGCAAACCCAACCCCGTGGCAAGGCCGTAGCAGCGGAGCGCGAAGGAAGGCCCAGACCCACCAAAGGGACAGGACCCCCTGGAACGGGGGCCCGGAGAAGTCCATGATGCCAGCATCAAGACCCCACCAGGTGGGCACTTAGTGACCCCGCCCCCCACATCGCCAGCGTATACGGACAAAGGCCCCTCAGCCGAGCGGGCCCTGTCCCCCCAATAGTACACCGCCTGGCACACTGACCCTGCAGAACAGGCAGTCAGCATGGCCGTAAGCACACAAAAAAGGTTAACCAACGGAAGCAGGCAGCGCACCGGGGAAAAACCAGGCAACAGGCTGTAACCTGAGCCTGGAGCACTGCGGACGAGACAGGCGCCAAAGGAGTCAGCTGAAAACAGCCGCCCCGGCGGAAGGGGCGTATGCTGGCGTTGTTGCATGACCAAGCCTCCATTTAAAAAAAAAAAACCCACCCAGAGGGGTTGAGGCAGAGAAGGCTGACACGATTGGCAGACGTCATGAACGTGCAGGGGCACCCTCAACCGGGTAACCCGGGAGTTGACACTGCTCCAACACACCAGGGAATCAACCACCTTGGTGTTACCCAATGCGGTGGTTGTTCCTATAACCCCTCAAGAAAAAACTCCAAAACACACCTGCGGGCAGGGTTCGAAATTAACGGGGGCTTGGGGCATAATGCCCTTGAAAATGGACAAAATGCCCTCGAAAATCAGTTAAGGGGGGCACTTAATGCCCCCGACAGTTTACTAATTATATATATATATTTATCCGGTAATGGAGCGTCTGTGTATCGTACGGTTCAGATGACGCGCAAATAAAAAAATTCATTTGGCGGAGCCGGTGTTCTGCACTGGCTGCAGGCAGCAGCAGCAGCAGCACTGCAGCCAGCCTGCCAGGTGCTAGTCAGTTTGTGTAAAAATGACACGCACAATATAAATCAATCTTCATTACGACTTTAAAAACATAGCCATTAACATTACATAGGCCTACACACATCTTGCCATAGCGTTAGCGGTTTGTAAACACAACGCACGTTTTAACTATGGTAGCCCGACGCAGCCCGCAAGCTAATACTGTACAGTCAATGAAATGTCACCGTAGCTACTGTAGCAGAGGAGGAAATGGGAGTCTGAGAGGCGGGGTGTTTAAAGACAATGATAGGCGTTTATTCAACATCCAAGAAGTCTAACATACAACTGTGTTTTACTAACTCCAACCGGGACTATTGCCACTTTCGCGCTGCTTGTTGATGTTATGAACTCCTCCTAACGTGACCGGAGCTGAAGGTGCCACACGCTAAAATGTCCGTGGGGACCCGGCGCCAACACATAGATAGTTCCCACTCACCGAATTACGTAATCCACCACAGTTGCACTCAATATTTAAATAATGTTAGTCTAAATAAATGTAGACAGAAACATAATAATTTCAAGCAGAAAACGAATCTTTCCATTAAGAACTGACAATCAGGGAATTTAAACATGGTTGACATTGTTTTTGTGTGTTTATATTAATTAAAGAAAGGAAAGTCTAGTGCTGGCTGAGCATATTGTTTGTTTGCACTAAGTTAATACTTTGACAAATGTAGCCTATATTTTTCAGTCAGTTCGGTCTTTGTGTGCCAAACATTATTTAAGGCTGTAAACACTGTAAACCTTTTATTTTATTTTTAATAAATGAGAAGCATGTTTAGATTTGAGTGTTAAATTTTTTTTAATGCAAATTAACGTATATAGAACTGAAAACCGTGACCCCAAAATCGTGATACGAACCAAACCGTCCATTTTGTGAACCGTCCCACCCCTACCGTTTATCATAAAAATTCAGTGCCCCCGAAATGCAAAAAAAGCCCCCGAAAATCAATTAAGGGGGGCAAAAAAAGCCCTTGAAAAAAAAAGTTAATTTCTAACCCTGCCTGCGGTTATACACCGGCTATACCGCAGTACAAGTGTTTCAGTTTTCAAAAAAGGGTTAACCCAGGCCTACGGGTCGACGAAACATTACTTCGGACCGGGCCCGGCGATACGGGAAGCACAGGGTCACCAGAGGAGGTCAAAGACCACCCCAACAAGCCCCTCTTCGCCATGCGTGAGAGAGGAGCTAAAAGAATGGAGAACCAGCCCCAAGCACACCGTACTTGGTATTCCCAGGCGGTCTCCCAACCAAGTACTAACCAGGACCAACCTGCATAGCGGCCGAGATCTGACGAGATCGAGCGTGTACAGGTTGGCATGGCCGTAAGCCATTACGACAGTGCAGAGTACAAAATGTACCCAACCAGGGTCTCCATAGCGCTTAACCCTGTGACACCCGGACCGACCTGGCATTTTCCCCCTGAAAAAGCCCAAGTCCCTCAGGGTACCAGAACAGCAGATCTGCATCCCCGGCGGACAACGGGTTTAACTGATCCGGACCAGCGTGACCAGAACCAGTCCCGTGCCCTAACCACGCCGACATGCCTACTCCAGGAGAAGGGGCAGATATGTGTGTTGATCTTAAACATGAAAAGAAGGCGCCACCCAGACGTTCGGTGCGAACCGCGCCCGGTGGCCCACCCCCAGGGCGTGAGACCCCTCTACATATGTTCAGATCCATTCCGTCATCATCCCCCAGATATGAACGAGAATCCGTCGACAACCAAAACAGGTTGTCGGAAGAGGAAAAACCTCCATCCCAGTTGCTTTATAAAAACGCCGTTTTAACCTCAAGCAACCAAGGCGTGCCAGTCATTCGCCTGATTACAGAACACCCCGAGCTAGCACTATACGTGCGTCGGGACACAACCACATCAATGAACAGGCTATTTAGACCTGTCATTGAATCCCCAAGGCGCCCAGGGGAACGACAAGAGGGGTGTGATGCTTCCTAACTCCAACTCTTCTTAATAGAAAAGAAGGAAGCACCAACAGTATGTATCCCAGTCTACACAGCCGGGGGTAAAAATTGTTCACATTTTCACATCCCACCACCCTCCCATAGATTGAAACGAATATATTGCACCTTGAGCCATGTAAAAGTTTGGTTTTAGGGCTCTCCGGGGAGGAGGCACTGAACCCATACACACTCAATAATCGAATTGAATCGAATACACACACAATAGAGTAGGACTCCTTCTTGAGGTTCCACTCACCTTGACAATCTGAGGAGGAGGCTCTGTACTCTGAGGAGGCTCCCTCACATGGAAGGAGAGTCCCAACTCACAGAAGGCCCGAATAGGAGCTTCGTGAGGAGGAGCCCTGACCACCCCCCGAAACAGATCCATCATATGGACCTGAACAGCACACGGAAGTCCTACCAACAGAGGCGCGCACAGTGACGTACTCTATGGCGGGGGAATTTCTGCGGTGCACACGCCCAATATTCCAGGGCGTCGGACCAGGAAACTCCCCCCCTCACCCTGTAACGTGCCGAACCGCAACGTGACAGGAACCTTGAAGGACAGGTGGGTTTACCCCTGACCAACAGAAAAAAGGGGGAGGAAAGGTTACCAGTTCACCCCTTTACGACCCCACACCCATGATACGATGTAATGACAAAAAGAGTATGACGCAGTCATAGTCAGCCCCATGAAGCGTCTAACAGTTTCACACAGCGCATGTGCCAACCTGCTATCTGATTTTTACTAAGGAAAAAACACAGAACAGAGAGGGCCCTCGCAAGAGCCCCGGTACCAGACTTACACATGTGCTTCTGTGGCCAGCCCAACCCAGTTGTAGGTCACACGACACACACAACCCATTATCACCTACAAAAAATGGCAAAAACACTCTACAGAGGAACGCCGTTTTTCATAATGAGAGAATACACAATTCTCGATTAGTATCGGCCACAGGCCTTGCTAAGCACACACGAAAAAGTGACCAAACAATCTTTTCTGTAGGAAAATAAAGTTTCTCAAGCGGTTAGCACAACCCCAACAACTAAGCTAAGGGTTACATCGTATCCCTACCACACAGTGACACAATACAGTGTAACAACATGTCTGAGAGGAGGATGAAGAGGTCCCCAGCGAACCGGGGGGAAACACAACCCTCCTACTTTACCCTTAATACGGCCAGTTAAACAGGTAAACCTGTCAATATGTGAACACATTGTTCATTGTCATTACAGGCTGAGAAAATAATCATTCTTTACTCATATGTCACTAAGCATAGCTTTATAGGTTAATAAACAAACAAACAAACCCGATTTGCATGGAGACCAGTGACAAGACAATTCACACATAACTCGCGTCGTATCCTAAATGTAGTGCAGCAACACTCGTTTTGGAAAACATCGTTATTTACAAAACATTTAGAAGGGAAAGCAAGAAGAAGTGTTCAAGGTCTGGTCAGGACCTTGCCTACCGGGAGCGCAGATCAAGCGAATTGCAGTCTCTAACATGGCACCGAAGTAACACAGCCTCCTGTGTTTGACGACACGGGCAGCTCGCTGCTCCAACCCGCCGCTACGGTGCTCCTTGTTGACGCAGTCCTCGCCGGCCTGGCTCAGGGCAGGTTCGACGAACATCCTCCGTCAAAGGTGTAGCATTAAGTAGCATTAAGCTAACGGCCGCTCTCGGCCGATAGCAGCAAGCTAACGTTACCTAGCCTAGTAACACAACAGGCTTGGTAAACACAGCGAGCTAGCGCCGCAGCTAACAGCTGACTGGCTACACAGTAGGCCACAACTAGCACGCAAGCTAAGCAGCTATCACCTGAACTCGTACACAACGATACAACAAGTCACACTCAGACAGGCCGCCGTTCTGAAACCCTCCTCACTTTTTAAGAGAGAAGAGAAACGAGATGTTAACACAGTTTTACAACGGTGATTTTACCAACATCCGACGGAGCCAGCACAAGTCCCATAGCTGTAGCTGACTTGAACACAGATCTTCCGATAACGAACATCTATGCCCATATTTCCTCGTGAGGGTATACTCTCATTTGTATATGAAAGACGGGGCCTACACGGTGACAGAGAAACATCCACTCGTCCAGAAAACACAGGGATCACCAGTGTTACTGGTCGTGGCCCACTATTTAACTATAATGGGCTTCAGACAAAGGTCCTCCGCCGTTGCCTAAGAGGCTGAACAAAGGACCCTAATCTGGGGCCGGTTTCCGTAAACATTGTCAGCTAACCCCCATAGCACTAACAGACAAGCGGCGCTCGCAAGCAACATTACTCACCAACCTGGAACCCACCGCTTCTCACAACAGCGGCGCGTCCTACAGTCCAGCTGTATCGCTGGAGGGTTTCACCCCAACCAGCCGCAGCAAGGAAGACTGTAGTTGGGAGGCATGTAGCGGCGTGCTCCCAATACGAAAACCGGTGGAGGTTTTTAGAATGATCACCATCTTCCAGACACTCCAGTGACGAAGACAATATCGCCGTATTTTCTCAAATAGTGAGAGGGAAAATAAAGATATGATGTCAACGTATCTCTTGTTTTCCAACTCTTCTCCTACCATCACATCACGTCAAGTGGGGATCTACCGAGGCACTTCCTTGTGGTGAAAGCGAGAAGGAGGAGAGAAGGTGACCACACACCTGCTTATGAAGGTAAGCTAATGAGGGGTGTGGTCAGACGAATACTGGGATAAAGGTACATTGTGGAATTTTATTCAGTGCGCGTGCACATATGCGAGGATAGTGCATGAGTGACGCCGAGCGGAGCCACTATGTATACAGAACTCTGAATATAAAAAGATGAGAAAAATAAACAGTGTATAATATCGGTTATATTATACGTCACAATAAATAAGGAGATAAAAACTAACTATAATCAAGTTTTTAACACCAGTTTACCAAGGGCCAAAGGCAGATGAAGTATGGGTGCCTCTGTCCTTCCAACTATCACCAAGAGGCTGGACAAAATGTGACAAAATGGCATCCAATGTAATAAAAAAAGTCAACAAACGAACTAGATTCTCGTTTCAAGTTTCAAGTTTCTTTAATAGTTGTCATACAGAAGTACAGAATACTTTTATACAAAATGCTTCTTACTGTTACGCTCCAGAGACTGTGCTAGACAAGATAAGTATCAAATAACATAGTATAGCATGTAAATTAGAAGTAGAAATGAGGTCACAGTGTTCAGTATAGACATATGTACAATGTTCGATGCAGAATAGACGTAACTGAGTTACCATATAATATACAATACTATGCAGTGTACTAATATACAATACTATATAGTGCAAAGCAGAAATGGGATGAGGTACAATTTAGGTACAATTTACAGTAAGGTGTACGAGTTGTAGTGCAATCCTTTATCAATAAATATAAAGTGTGGGGAGTGGGTGCTACAGTGTGTTTGTTTAAAGTGAGTGTGTGCTATAAAGTGTGGGGAGTGGGTGCTACAGTGTGTTTGTTTAAAGTGAGTGTGTGCGTGTGGATGTGTGTGCTATGTGCGTTTGATGGTTGTTGTGTAGTGTTCATTGTTCGTTGAGCAGCCTGATGGCCTGGGGATAGAAGCTTCTTCTGAGTCTTTCTGTGCTCGCCTTGAGACTCCGGTATCGCTTGCCTGACCGCAGCAGTTCAAAGAGGCAGTTGTTCGGGTGACTGGAGTCCTTAATGATTCTCTTAGCCTTGCCCCTGCACCGCTTGTTGTAAATGTTCTGGAGGGTGGGGAGCCCCCCTCCAATTGTGCGTTCGGCTGAACGTGTCACTCTTTGTAGTCTGCTTCGGTCTTGTGCAGTGCTATTCCCAAACCAGGAGGTGATGTTGCCAGTCAGGATGCTCTCTATTGTACATGAGTAGAAGTTCTTAAGGATCTTCTGACTGACTTGGAACTTCCTTAGGCGCCTGAGGAAGTAGAGGCGTTGTCGTGCCTTCTTCACAACACTGTCAATGTGTGTGGTCCATGTCAAGTCCTCGGATATGTAGGCTCCGAGGTACTTAAAGCTGTTCACTCTCTCAACCGGTGCCCCGTCGATGCTGAGGGGGCTGTAGTCCTTGACCCCCGACCTCCTGAAGTCCACAATCATCTCCTTTGTTTTGCTGACGTTCAGGGAGAGGCTGTTTTCCTGGCACCATCCCGCCAGGACCTTGACCTCTTCCAGGTAGGCCCTCTCGTCGTTTGCAGAGATCAGGCCCACCACCACTGTGTCGTCAGCTAATTTGATGATTGTGTTGCTACTCCGCTGAGCCACACAGTCGTGTGTGTACAGGGAGTAGAGGAGGGGACTCAGAACACAGCCCTGGGGGGCCCCTATGTTGAGGGTGATGGATGAGGAGGTGCAGTTGCCTGCTCTCACCACCTGGGGTCTGCCCGTCAGGAAGTCCAAGACCCACTGGCAGAGGTCATAGTTCAAGCCCAGGTCCCTGAGCTTGGCTATGAGTTTGGAGGGGACTATGGTATTGAATGCCGAGCTGTAGTCGATGAATAGCATTCTCACATAGTTCCCCTTCCTCTTGTCCAGGTGTGATGCTGCTGTGTGCAGCACATGGGCTATGGCGTCCTCCGTGGACCTGTTGGGGCGGTATGCAAATTGCAGGGGGTCCATGTTGATGGGGAGGGAGGAGCAGATGTAGCCCTTTACTAGCTTCTCAAAGCACTTCATGGCTATGGAGGTGAGAGCTACAGGGCGGTAGTCGTTGAGGTAAGCAGGCTTGGATTTTTTGGGTACAGGGATAATAGTGGACTTCTTCAGGCAGGTGGGGATGACAGCCTGTTCTAAGGACAGGTTAAATATGTCAGTGAATACCGGGGGCCAGTTGGTCGGCACAGACTTTTAGGACGCGGCCGGGGATGCCGTCCGGTCCTGCTGCCTTCCTGATATAAACTTTTTTAAAGGTCCGCCTCACCTCATGCTCTGTTACCCTGAACACTGAGTCTCCATCAGCAGCAGACCCCCCCCCCCCCCCCATTGCCGTGGCTTGTGGGCTGGTGTTGTTATTACCAGCATCAAACCTTGCATAGAAGGTATTGAGGTCATTTGCTAAGGAGATGTCACTGTTCAGTTTGAGGGAGGTGCCTTTGTAGTCTGTCATCGTTTTGAGCCCCTGCCACATAGCTCTGGAGTCGGCCTGTTGGTGCGCGCTTTCAGAGCTTCACGGACGGATTTGTCTACCCAGGGTTTTTGATTTGGGTAAACTTTAATTGTGGTAGTGGGGATTGTTTCTTCCACCAAAGTACGAACAAAGTCCAGCACTGTCTCCGTGTAGACATTAATGTTATCTGTGTCGCGGAACACACCCCAGTCTGTGCACTCAAGCGCAACTTGGAGCGTCTCCTCTGACTCCACATCCCACTTCTGCACCTCTCGCAAGACTACAGGTGTGCTCTTGATTTTTTGTTTGTACTTTGGAGAAAGAAAGATGGCCGCATGATCAGACTTCCCAAAGCCACTAGCAGAATGCGCCTTGTATCCACCCTTGAATTGCGTGTAACAGTGGTCTAAAATGTTACCGCCTCTGGTGTTACAAGTCACATGCTGATAGAAGTCAGGCAAGACCTTTCTTGTACCTTTCTTGTACCGAAGTCAGGCAAGACCTTTCTTGTACCGGATCTCCTCTCTGGTAAACAAGAATACCCTGAAGACTCTGGCAGGAGCACTAATTTAAGGGTACTATGACTATGCTTGCACCTCATGGTACCAAAGCACCTCAAAGGCGCTAAAAAACTAAATTACAAACATCACAAAACAAAATAGTCAGACTACTGCTTGACCTTACTGCTAGAACCCATCTCACCCCTGCCCACTTTGACAACCTAGGATGGCTTAGAGTAGACGACAGAGTACAGCAACTTGCAATGGGCCTGGTCTACAAGATACACTACACGACTAAGGTACCCATGTACATGTCAAAATACTTCCCAAAGGTCAGTGAATACCACGACCACAACACCAGAGGGAGCTCCACAAATCATGTTAAACCCAGATTCGGCTCAAACAAGGGACTAAACACGTTTCGCAATTATGCCACATCAATGTGGAATGCCCTACCCACAGCTGTAAAGGAATGTGAATCACTACCCACTTTCAAAACCACTCTCAAAGAGCACCTACGGGAGACTGCAATTCGAAACTGGCCCCTGTAAATGTCCTAACCCAACCCCCTCCAATGTACAGTAAATGTCCTCCTAACCCAATAATACACAAGACCTTCTTCTTGGGACCAAGTAAGGTTTCGTCGATAATCCAATGTACAGTTACCCCCCACCCCACCCCCCCACCCAACCACACCTACCCACTCCACCCCACCTACCCAACCTCCTCCAATGTACAGTTTCTTCGTCAAATGTATATACCGTACTCTCTTTTTTAGACTCTTTTTGTATCACAAACAGTACTGTATTTGTAAATCTGGTATGTCATAAATGTATAGATGTAGCAGTACTGTCTATCTGTATGTCATGTATGTCATATATGTTATGATGAATTGAAAATGGGGGACCCTGACAAGACGAAAGTCTTTCTCTGGTCTGCATCCCCTTAACAATTGTGTGTATTGAGCTGTACTGTATTGTACCCATTCTGCAATCTGTTAATACAATTTTCAATCAATCAATCAATCAATCAATGGATGTGATCCAGTAAAGCCTGATGATGAATGCATCATTTGATTGTTTGGTTCTGCTGCCAAGGCTGCTGCCTTTTATTCTGTCGTTCTTTTCAAGACTTTAAATTGTCTTGTCATCATTTACTTTGGTACACGCCTTTGCTTTAGTTATATGCAAATAACCTTCTGTAGTGTGGTAGGGAAAGGTTAACCTGTAGTGTGTTAGGGAAAGGTTAACCTTCTGTAGTGTGGTAGTGAAAGCGTTAACGTTAGGTTATGACTATAACCAAGTTCTGTCAACACTTAGTGAACGCTCAGCGTTCATTGCATATATCTCGCTTCAGCATATATACACTGAATAATTTCACAAATGTACCTTTAAATGCCAGCATTCATCTGGCCACACCCCCATCCGCTTACCTATATAAGCAGGGGTGGTGCCACACACTCATCTCCTTCCCAACAAATTTCATCACAATGAATGAATGAAAAATCAAGAGCCTGCAGCGTTGTCTAAACGCTGAGCGTTCACTAAGTGTTGACAGAACTTGGTTATAGTCATAACCTAACGTTCTGTTCCACACTAGCTCACGCTCAGCGTTCATTGCATAATAGGAGCTGAGCGGGAGCTAGAAGCTCGACAAATGTACCCTGCTGAGGCCCCCCACAACCATCAGACCAGGGAGGGCCGAGCCCCCCCGACCCACCCTAATGGAGGGCACCCCCCCTATTGGTGGCTTCACGGGAGGGCGACGGACCCGACCGTGCGAAGAGGCACTCAAGCAACTCAACGCACAGGGTGAGCAGACCGTGGCTTGACCCCACGACTACACACACGCACAACCCGCATGCCACCCGGGAACGAACGGAGGGAAACAACCTCGTTACTGCCCCCAGAATCACGGGGTCAAGGGCAAACCCAACCCCGTGGCAAGGCCGTAGCAGCGGAGCGCGAAGGAAGACCCAGACCCACTAAAAGGACTGGACTCCCTGGAATGGGGGCCCGGAGAAGTCCATGATGCCAGCATCAAGACCCCACCAGGTGGGCACGTAGTGCCGCGCCCCCCACATCGCCAGCGTATTCGGACAAAAGCCCCTCAGCCGAGCGGGCCCTGTCCCCCCAATAGTACACCGCCTGGCACACTGACCCTGCAACAGGCAGTCAGCATGGCCGTAAGCACACAAAAAAGGTTAACCAACGGAAGCAGGCAGCGCACCGGGGAAAAACCCTAGGCTGTTAACCCTAGCCTGGAGACTGCGGACGAGACAGGCGCCAGAGGGGACAGCTGAACACAGCCGCCCCGGCGGAAGGAGCGGAAGCTGGCGGCGTTGCATGACCAAGCCTCCATTTAAAAACCCCCACCCAGAGGGGTTGAGGCAGAGAAGGCTGACACGATTGGCAGACGTCATGAACGTGCAGGGGCACCCTCAACCGGTGAACCCGAGAGTTGACACTGCTCCAACACACCAGGGAATCAACCACCATGGCGTTACCCAATGCGATGGTTGTTCCTATAACCCCTCAAGAAAAAACTCCAAAACACACCTGCGGGTATACACCGGCTATACCGCAGTACAAGTGTTTCAGTTTTCAAAAAAGGGTTAACCCAGGCCTACGGGTCGACGAAACATTACCTCGGACCGGGCCTGGCGATACGGGAAGCACAGGGTCACCAGAGGAGGTCAAAGACCACCCCAACAGGCCCCTCTTCGCCATGCGTGAGAGAGGAGCGAAAAAGAATGGAGAACCAGCCCCTAAGCACACCGTACTTGGTATTCCCAGGCGGTCTCCCAACCAAGTACTAACCAGGACCAACCTGTGTACGGCCGAGATCCGCCGAGATCGAGCGTGTACAGGCTGGCATGGCCGTAAGCCATTACGACAGTGCTGAGTAAAAACGTACCCAACCAGGGTCTCCATAGCGCTTAACCCTGTGACACCCGGACCGACCTGGCATTTTTCCCCCTGAAAAAAGCCCAAGTCCCTCAGGGTACCAGAACAGCAGATCTGCATCCCCGGCGGACAACGGGTTCAACTGATCCGGACCAGCGTGACCAGAACCAGTCCCGTGCCCTAACCACGCCGACATGCCTACTCCAGGAGAAAGGGCAGATATGCGTGTCGATCTTAACATGAAAAGAAGGCGCCACCCAGACGTTCGGGCGAACCGCGCCTGGTGGCCCACCCCAAGGGCGTGAGACCCCTCTACATATGTTCAGATCCATTCCGTCATCATCCCCCAGACATGAACGAGAATCCGTCGATAACCAACCCAGGTCGTGGGATGTGGTCGTCGGAAGAGGAAAAACCCCCATCTCAGTTGCTTTATAAAAACGCCGTTTTAACCACAAGCAACCAAGGCGTGCCAGTCAGTCGCCTGTTTACAGCGAGCTAGCACTATACGTGCGTCGGGACACACCCCCATCAATGAACAGGCTATTTAGACCTGTCATTGAATCCCCAAGGCGCCCAGGGGAACGACAAGAAGGGTGTGACACTTCCTAACTCCAACACTTTTTGAATAGAAAAGAAGGAAGCATCAACAGTATGTATCCCAGTCTACACAGCCGGGGGTAAAATTTTTTCACATTTTTACATCCCACCACCCTCCCATAGGAAGGAGACGGGGATCCCCAGAGAGACTTCCCACGCGAGCTGTACAGATTGAAAAGAATATATTGCACCTTGAGCCATGTAAAAAATTGGTTTTAGGGCCCTCCGGGGAAGAGGCACTGAACCCATACACACTCAATAATCGAATTGAATCGAATACATATACAATAGAATAGGACACCTTCTAGAGGGTCCACTCACTTTGACAATCTGAGGAGGAAGGCTCTGTACTCTGATGGAGGCTCCCTCACATGGAAGGAGGAGTCCGAAGTCACAGAAGGCCCGAATAGGCGCTTGGTGAGGAGGAGCCCTGACCACCCCCCTGATCACCCCCCTGATAATGAGAGAATACATAATTCTCGATTAGTATCGGCCACAGGCCTTGCTAAGCACACACGACAGCGACCAAACAATCTTTTCTTTTAGGAAAATAAAGTTTCTCCAGCAGTTTTAGCACAACCTCAGCAATCAAGCTAAGGGTTACATCGCATCCCTACCACACAAAAGACACAATGTAGTGCAACATGTCTGATAGGAGGATGAAAAAGTCCCCAGGGAACCGGGGGGAAACACAATCCTCTTATTTTACCCTTAATACGGCCAGTTAAAACAGGAAAACCTGTTAATATGTGAACACTGTTCATTGTCATCACAGGCTGAGAAAAGAACATCCTTTTACTCATTTGTCACCAAGCATAGCTTCATAGGTTAGTTACCTTAGTTGTACACGGTACATATAAACACACATGATGTTTCTCACACAACAAACAGATCATTTTCACATCTGTAACAACCCGATTTGCACGGAGAAGCTAACTGCCAGTGACAAAGACAGTTCACACATAACTCGCGTCGTATCCTAAATGTATTGCAGCAACACACGTTTCGGGAAAACATCGTTATTCACAAAACATTTAGAAAAGTAAAACCAGAAGACGTGTTATAAGGTCTGGTCAAACCTTGTCCTACCCGGAACGTAGATCAGCGAAGTGCAGTCTCAAGATACCGTAGGAACACAGCCGTCCTGTGTTGTTCGATCCGGGCAGCGTCGCCGCTCTACCCGTCGCAACGGTCCCTTTGTTGACGCAATCCTTGCCGTCCTGGCTCAGGGCAGGGTCGACGAACATCCCCTGTCAAGGATGACGTCGTAGTCAAGAGTGTAAAACATGTTATAATCAAAGCACGTTCAACAGAGTAGCATTAAGCTAACGGCCGCTCCAACCGTCGGTCGCTATTACCCCTGCTCGCGAGACGCCGAGCGAACGGCGCACGCGACCAGAGGGGAGCTCACGGCGGCGCGCGAATAGCCGAAGCTACCTCGCGCTGGCCTTGTCCAATAGCAGCAAGCTAACGTTTCCTAGTGATCACAAGCTAGCACCGCAGCTAACCGCTGACTGGCTAACAGTAGGCCTAACCTCTGTAGGCCCAACCTCTGTAGGCCACGCAGTGATCCCAGCAGGCACGCCGCAGCTAACAGCTGACTGGCTAACCGTAAGCTAAGCAGCTATCATCTGAACTTTGTACACAATGACATAACACTCACCCAGACAGGCCGCCGTTCTGAAACTCTCCTCACTTTTTAAGCGAAAAGAGAAACAAGACGTCACACAGCTTTACAACGGTGATTTTACCAACACCCGACGGAGTCAGCACAATACCAAACTGGCTTGTGTAGCTGACTTGAACATGGATCTGCCGCTATCGCACATCCATGCACATATCTCCTCGTGAAGGAATACTCTCATTTGGATATGAAAGAAGGGGCTTAACACGGGACAGAGAGATACCCACTCGTCCAGAAAACACAGGGATCACCAGTGTTAATGGTCGCGGCCCACTAGTTAAAACTACAATGGTCTTCAGACCAAGGTCTTCTGTCGCCTAGGTGGCTGAACAAAGGACCCTAGCCTGGGGCCGGTTTTCATAAACATTGTCAATTAGCCCCCATAGCACTAACAGACAAGTGAAGCCTGCCAGCAACAGTACTCACCCAACCTGAAACCCACCGCTCCTCACAACAGCGGCGCGTCTTACAGTTCAGCTGTGGCCTGAAAGGTTTCACCCCAACAAACACAGCAAGGAACTGCAGTTGAGAAGCATGCAGCGGCGTGCTCCCAATACGAAAACCGGTGGAGGGTTTTTAGAATGATCACCATCTTCCAGACACTCCAGTGACGAAGACAACATTGCCGTATTTTCTCGAAAATAGTGAGAGAGAAAATAAAGATATGATGTCAACGTATCTCCTTGTTCTTCCTTTCCTTGTAAACAATATTTTTCTCCACGTCAAGTGGGCATATGAGCAACACGTTGCTTGTGATGAAATTTGAGAAGGAGATGAGTGTGTGGCACCACCCCTGCTTATATAGGTAAGCGGATGGGGGTGTGGCCAGATGAATGCTGGCATTTAAAGGTACATTTGTGAAATTATTCAGTGTATATATGCTGAAGCGAGATATATGCAATGAACGCTGAGCGTGAGCTAGTGTGGATCAGAACCTTCTGTAGTGTGGTAGTGAAAGGGTTAACCCTTTGTAGTGTGGTAGTGAAAGGGTTAACCCTTTTTAGTGTGGTAGTGGAAGCGTTAACCCTTTGTAGTGTGGTAGTGAAAGGGTTAACATTTACATTTACATTTACATTTAGTCATTTAGCTGACGCTTTTATCCAAAGCGACTTACAAGTTCTGTGCGACAAGACAGCAAGAAGGGTATAACTCTATCAGCTGAGTAACAATGTTCATCAAAGTGTTGCGTGTTACAGTGTAGGTTAGTTTATTAGGACAAGTGCATGACATTAAGGTTAGTCGGGGTTAGATTTTTTATTTTTTTTTATCATTTCAGATAATGGTTGAAGAAGTGAGTCTTTAGTCGACGGCGAAAGATTGGACGGGATTCGGCTGTCCTAACTGGGATGGGTAGTTCATTCCACCATTGTGGGGCAAGGACTGAGAATAGGCGGCTTCTCTTTGATGACCCTCCGGGAGCTTGGATAGGAGTAGATCTGAGGCGGCCAGAAGACGCAGAGCGTAGGGGTCTTGAGGGTGTGTAGTTAGAGGTTAAGGTTAAGGTTAAGAATAGCTTGGTTGTTTTATGCCTGTTGTTTAAGTGTGTAACTAGTAACTTTTGCGCCTAGTAACACAATAGGCCAATCTTAAATTACTTACAAGCCATTCGGAAACCTTTCCTGAAATCGAGAGGAAACTATTCCCGGCCCAACTTGTTGCCTCAGAGACATTGGACCTCATTCACCAACATTGTCGTAAGTTTCCTCTTACGACAACCTCGTTGAAAGTTTGTAAGAGAAAACCTACGACAGTTACCCCCGGATTCATCAACGTGTGGAGAGGTTCTCTTAAGTTGCCAAAATGATTGCAGCTGCGATCCCCTGAATGAAGTATGTCACTCATTCTCAAACTGGAAGCGCGTTTTCTCACACACCTGAATTTGCATACAGACACACCCCACCAGCTCCTTATAAGACCAGGGCCGTAGGCAAAACGGAAGCGAGAGGGTCAGCATTGCATCTGTGATGTGTTGATCCCTGTATTCAACAGGTAGCGCAGAAGCGATTTGCGACGGATCAACATTTTATTTGATTCAAATGTATTGTCATCATACAGCACACTATAGCTATAATAGTGGAATAGACTATTAATATTCCATATTTATACCATCTTGTTGCTCGCTCCTTGCCATCTGCCTCAGCGCACACACACAAACGCATGCGTGCTGTATAGCCTAGTTTTATTTATTATAGACTGTATTAATATTCTATATTTATACTGTCTTGTTGCCCGCTCCTGGCCACCTGCTGCACACACACACACACACATGCACACGCACGCACACACACACACACACACACACACACACACACACACACACACACACGCATGTACTGTATAGCCCATGTGTGTAATGAATGTACAGTAGGCTTATATTATTCAAATGACTTGTTTTATTAGGAGATTGCAGATACTGTATGCGATGCCCTATAGTCTATAATATGTACTATAATATGTAGAAGACAATGACCTCAACACCTAGACTGCTACGTTGTGATTTGTGAAAATGTTTATAAATTCCTGTTGTCCTAATTTATTGTTCTTCTTACTTTGCAGGTACAGAGGAGCAGGCAGCTGATGTCCCCCAGACCAGTGGGGGCAGGAGAGAGTAGAGTCCTACCTGTTAACTTCCAGGTGGTGCCTGTGAAACAGTGCCCCAAGACCACCCAGAACATTCTAGCCAGCCCAGCAGGGGACCGTTCTGCCCGACAGCGCTATGCCCAAATATTACCAAAACCCTCTGTCACAAGTGCTATCACCATACACTCGCCCCCCACCATGCTTATCACCAACAGCCCCATTAAGACAGTAATGCCCACATCTAACGTCAGCTCGGTCAACATGATCAAAATGACAACCTTATCCCTGGCACTCAGCACCAACACTACCACCGCGTCCCTCACCAAAACCATTTTACGGCCTGCTTCTACGGGCATAAGCAGCTCTGGGGCCGCAGAGGAGTTCAGGCACTGCCTACAGATGAGGAGTGGGTCTGCAGCCCCCATTCTGGCCCCTGTAGCAGGACGGGCTACTGCCACCCATTCCAATTTAGCTGATGTTGAAATGGAGGACGAAAGCATATGTGAGAGCAGCCACGCCCTGGGAGCTAACAGACTCATTCTGATCCAGGAAGAAGCCACGGGTCAGAGGGCGAAGGAGGCCATGCCGAGGGCTGTCAGCGTACCCACGCCAAGGGCTGCCAGTGTACCCACACCGCTCACCAAAGGCTCCCTAGGACTGGAATCAACGTGTGGGAATCAATGCAGTAGAACAGTCTCCTCAGTCTTGAACACTGTGACAATTAACAATGGTGGCAATAACAACAGAAATAGCCAAAGCACTTTGCACTTGACTGTCTCCGCTCAGAATAGAAGCGCTGCCTCAAATCTAGGCACAAACGGCAGCACCTTGCTGTCATCTGAGGGCGGGCCTGACAGCACACCATACAAGGGAAGTTTATTATCCACCAAAGGCATCAGGAAGCGCTCAGGCCTCAGTCCAGACTCTTACTTTTCTCCAGTGAAGAGGGCCTTCATGTCGCAGCAGCCAGCAGGGGGCTGGGAGGACCTGAGACAGGGGATGGGCAACACCATGATGGCACTCCCCAGGCCAGGAGCTCCACTTAGACCTGAAAGTGCACCAGCCATTGGCAAGGTCACTGTGAACTCTGCTCTGCTGTCTCCAATCCTTGCACACTCTCATTCCCCTGTTGCAGCCAGTGG
Source organism: Notolepis coatsorum (assembly GCF_963971535.1). Classification (NCBI taxonomy): domain Eukaryota; kingdom Metazoa; phylum Chordata; class Actinopteri; order Aulopiformes; family Paralepididae; genus Notolepis; species Notolepis coatsorum. The sequence continues at coordinate 167,457,242 of NC_140165.1, read as the reverse complement.
CTTCCAGGCTGTCCCCAAAACACATCGCTTCATGCAGAGGGAAAGCACATCCACTCTTATGGAGACTTGCAACTCTATCGATGTCGCTTCAGTCAGTCATGGGCTACATCAGCAACAGCAGCAGCAGCTGCAGCAGAACCACCTAATAGACAACACTCAAGCCATGTCTGATAGCCCTGACTTTGACAAACACGTTGCTCTGAATGACCGTAGAAGTTCTGTCTGGGCCAGAGGACAGTTAGAGGGAGAACAGCAACGATCATTTTATGCCCAGCAGGTGGAGCGAGCCGATCATAAGCGAAGCTCCTCCACCCCAGTCGTAGAGCCCCTGCCTATGATGAGTCAGGCCTCAGCCTCCAGCCAGACTCCGCTGCAGACGGTCTTGGACTACTTCTCCTTCAACGACGATGACGTGACCCAGGACAGCATTGTGGAGGAGCTGGTGCAGATGGAGGAGCAGATGAAACTTAAACACCTGCAGGAGTTCGAAGCCTGTGTGACGTCTCGGGGCCAGCAGGCTGTGACGCACGGCAACGCGATGCCCTCCGGCGAATCAGTAACCCCTTACTACTACTCTGCAAACAGCCGCGGCACTCCAATGCAGACTCCAACCCCCACGCCCACCCCGACACCCACCTCTGAGATGATGGGAGGAGCCAAAGGTCTGACCAGAGAGAGTCCGTGCTCGCGCATTGCTCTGTCAACCCCGGTGGACAGCGCCCTGGGGAGCAGCCGTCACACTCCCATCGGAACCCCACACTCCAACTGCAGCAGCGGCATCCCGCCCAGCCCGGTGGAGTGCAGGAACCCCTTCGCATTTACGCCCATCAACTCCAGCATTGCTGGCTTCCACGACGGCAGCATTCTCTCCAGCAGTCCCGTCAAGCCCATGCAGAGACCAATGGCCACCCATCCAGATAAGGCAAAGCTGGAGTGGATTAACAACAGCTACAACAGCAGCTGTGGTGGGAACTCGAACAATGGCATTCTCCCCAGCTACCAGGACCTGGCTGACAGTCACTTCCAGAAGCCCCATGCTTTCGCCATCCCGGGGCAATCCTGCCATTCTCAGACAAGGCACCACGACAGACATTTTGGTCGTCTGACCCCTATCTCCCCTGTGCAGCAGCAGGTCGCTAGCATGGCCGGTATGACTAAGCAGGTGGGCTTCGCTGTGCCTGCTCCTCTGGACAACAGAGCCACCAGCGCCTCCAACGCTGCCTTCAGATGTCGCAGCATGAGCCCCGCCGTGTGTCCGCGTAACTTCAGTGGAAACTTGGTAAATACTGCCCTCCAGAATATCCCCCGAACAGTGGTGTCCCCTTTCAACTCTCCTGTGACCTCAGAGGTGCTAAATATCCTCAGCAATGGACAGCCAGATGACAGTGTGAGGAGCATGGCACAAAGGAGCCAGTCGGTGCCACTGAACGTCATGATGCAAACCGAAGTGTTGCCCATGCGAGGCCAACAAAGCATCAACAAAAATATCACCAATCTTCTCCTGAGCAAGATGGACACTGATGATTCTGTACGAGGTCTGGGCATCAATAATCTACCCTCCAACTATACTGCATGTATGAACCTCACCCAGATCCTGGAGGATGCCCCCGGTGTCCCTTGTCGCTTCAATCAGCAGACCTTCACGACTTCTGGTAACACCCCCACGTACAGGTTCCAGAAGCCGTGTAACCTAATGGAAAATGCTATGAATGAACAAATGATTCTCTCAGTAGGTGAAGCTCCTGGAGAGCAGCACCACCAGCAGGGCCAGTCCATGCTGCTGATTCAGAATCCTCAGCAACAGCAACACCAGCAGCATCAACAGCTGGATTTCAGCACTAATGTTAAAGAGCTCTTCACCAACAACCGCCTTATTCCTGGCGATCAGTTTGTGAAACAAGTGTCAGAACTCAATACTGGAGTCAGGTTCCCCTGTGATATTAAAATGAACACTGACCTGTCCAGTAGTATCAATGACCTGAACACTTTGGACACTAACCTTCTGTTTGACCCCAATCAGCAGCAAGGTCATTATGAAGGCTCCACCACAGATGAACTGATGAATGATCCACTGTTTCAGCAGATTTGCAGCGAGACTGCAAATTCAAATGGATTTGAATGGCTTGAAAGCAAAGATCAGCCCACTGTTGGATTAATGGGTTGAACTTGAATACAGAGCTTGTTTTACGTTTTTGAAGGTTAAACACTTAATGTGCTAGTACATTTTTTCTTTTGTTAACTTATTTTGAAGTATTTATGTTGTATTATTGTACACTTTAATAGACACAATGAAATGTGCTAGGCTGAACTGATAATCACAAGAATGCTAAATCAGAAATTGTATTTTAAATGCTGATGTCATCTCCCTCTCCCCATAGGACATAAGTCAAAACTGTAAATTTAAGATGATCATAAACAATAGAAGGGACACTTCAGAAAATCTAAAGCATAGGAGATTCATATTTTAGATGACCAGACATATGTAACTGGATACACAATTCATAATTAGGAATATTTAATAGTATTAATATTTCTTTTAAGTTTAATTGAATAGCCAATGACTGCAAAGAAATTATTTCCAAACAGTTCTTAAAAAGATTGGCACAAATGATTATACTTGGGTATTCATTAGATAATGTTATTCATGTTACACATGTAATAAAAGCTATTATATCCCCAAAACAAAGTATCAGCGATATTATGGATTCACTCTGAGCGACGCTGTGACAGATCCCTCATGTGAATGTGATCACTTTTATTCAAATATTTTTACAAGTTCCTGCAAACATTCATGACCCCTAAAGGAAGAACCCTATTAATTTTACTGACCCCATGACCTTTCCTCTAGCACCGCCATTGGGCCAAACAAAATTTTCAAATTAGCATATCTTTTGACGTACAGCAAAGACAATTATACCCAGGGATGCAGCTCCACATGGTCAGCAAATTCAGATACTATATTATATCACAATGGCAAAACCTTTCAGAAAACACAAGATGTTAGCATGCCATTTTAGTCAAATGTGATGATTTTCTTCAGTTTATGCGGTCTTTAAGATCATATTTTCAGGGGCGCCCCGGTGGTGCACCACGTATATACACTTGTAGCATAATCGCAACATCCTGGGTTTGAATCCGGCCCAGGACATGTGTCCCCATCTCTCTCTCCCAATTTCCAAACTGCCCTGTCAATAAACTGCACTTAAAAATGCCCAAAAGGGGAAAAAATCTGATTTTCACACTGCCGACAGCAATGGTGAATTGATAGAAAATAACGACCACATTATTCAGGAATGGTAAAAGATCATGAAAAAATGCGGTGTCTTGATTTTTGTATCGAGGCAAGAATGATGTCATGATGTCATGACAAAAATTACATAAAAAATACTGCTATCGTCCTTTAAGGATCACCATATTTGGTAAACATTAGGTTGCGGATCCTAATTTCATACTATTTTGTCTCAGGGACCCCTATTTGAGAAGATCTTTGTTGTTAACATTATGATTTAGTCCACAATCAACTATAGTGTAGTTGAGAGAGTGAGACCTATAATCATAGCAAGGAGGCCAGTGAGGTTTTGAGTCATTTGGCCTCATGGCGGCGCTATTCTCACAGAACTAAACATGTCAACAGCTCATCCAGTTATGATGAACATATAAATGTGTTGCCCCTTTGTAATATCCTGCTGCACCATTTTAATTTCTTTGTAAACCCTTTTTTAGTTGCAACCGTATGTCAGTCGGTCGTTCCACAAAGATTTCCCCACTCTCTAACGGCCACAGGTTAACACAGGTGTGTGTTAATGCTAATTGGCTAAATGAGGGCGTGACAATGGGAGTGGCCTATCGCAAAAAGGTGCACAACTTCCAAATGGATTCACAGACTTGCAGATTTTGAAAAGATTTTGTTTTAAAGGTTGGTCATGACCATAAGGACAGCTGGTTAACTGTTCATGCCAATTGGCAAAAAAAATGGTGTGTGGCTATGGGAGTGACATTCATGTAAAATCTCCGCCTCCTAGGCAGGGGCGGACCTTCCTACAGGCGATATAGGCGGTCGCCTAGAGCGCCACCCAGAGGGGGGCTCAAAAAAAAGAAAAAACATTTTTTAAATTTTTTTTTTTTTTTTTTGCAGTTTTGGCGCCCCCCTCTATATCTGCAACCATTATTTTTACATACAAAAAATTCTAACATAAGGGAAAATGAGTCAAAAATCTAAAACGGTCGGTCGGTCTGAGCCTCAGCTTTAGGTGTTCACAGTCAGAACATGCTAGAGCGCTGTGCATTGATGGGATCGGTCAAGTGTTTATAGAATTTAGCGTTGAGGAAAGAAAGACTAACGTTAGAGAACTATGAAGAGGCAAAAGCCATATATAAAAAAAAAAAAAAAATTGCAGTGGTGAATCTCGCCTAGGGCGCCAAATGTGCTAGGTCCGCCCCTGCTCCTAGGGCGAAAACTCAGGTTGGGGGATTTTGTGGAACAACAAACCAACCAACCGACAGAGTGACCTATAGACTTAACACTAACTTTACCAAAACCTTTGAATGGTAATTGCCGCTGTTGCTATCTGGTCAGCAATAAAAAGTGATTTTATTTGTTACACTGATGTTACATACATTATGTTCTTATAAACAAAGTGATTATGAACCTTGGATCCCCGTTGACGCTTATTGTGAAACTTCCTGAAGACTAGTGATGAAGTTAAACGTTGTACTTGATTTTGTGGTTTCAGGGGGAAATAATAGCAATGCAATAAATGTCACAACCAATGTTGATTTCAATGGTACTTTATAAAAGATACTGCGTTGCACTTGGTTCTGAATGTACGTACATGTAACCTTTGGACTTAAAGTTGGTTCAGAATGTTAATAATATACTACCTTTAGCCCCAAGATAACCATAGCAACATAGTTTTTTTCACTGTTGTATAGGATGTTTGTACATTTGTTTTGTAGGAATTTAGGAGCTCATCATTTTGAACATTTTGCAGTGAATCATCTGGACAAAGTTGTGAATAAAAGCAATATACAAGTCGTTTTTGGGTACCTTTGCACATCTTCCAAGGCAAATAATTCACAGCACAATTGAAATTAATGTAGACAACAATATATTGATATGATATCCTACTCTGGTCAGCGTGAAGTCTTTACGATGGAAGTGCAAGTTGCACTGCTTTTTGTCCCAAATGCTTCTGGTGTTTGAGGTTCTGCTTCACTTCACTTCGTCAAATATAAAATATGAATGCAAGTAGACAAACGCAAAGAGGCAGTGGATCTGTGACTAAACATACCTACCATACTTTAATTTCAAGTTATTGCTTTTAGTGAAGCCATTGCTTGGAAATAATGTTTCTGTTTCGCAGAGGCCTGCTAAGGTATGACGAGGCGCTTGAGGGTGAATGATGGCAAAGAAAGTGCAACACATTTCTCTTAACTTATGTGTACAGTATGCAGATGCCTCTACCTGACGTCTCACCTCAGTTAAACTTGTGACAAAAAAGTCGTCATGTGCCTCTTTCTGGTATGAATTTGTAATGTTAGTGATTTGTATGAAAGTGAAAGGACGTGTATATTGAATTCATGCTGTAACTCAGTTACTCCTATCTTTCATTTGGGAAAACATTACTATGGTTCAACTATTATTATTATTATTATTATTATTATTATTATTATTTCTTTTTTTCTAAGTCAAATCAGCTGTTCCTTGACTAGTGTTGGAAGATTATTACTCAACAGTGAAATGCTATATAGAAAGTGTCGTGTGCTACCATACAAAACCTCTGGTCTAATAAGTTGCTCTTATTTTGAAGTAACACAGCTGTGATTATTATAGAATTTGAATTTGCCTTTGAGTATAGCCATAAGTAATAATTTCTATGAAAAGTACAAATAAAGAAACAATTTGGTGATTTCTTTGTGACACAGGGAAGTCTGACAACCATACATGTTTTAATACCAATACTAGGGATAACTTGGTTTACTGTTGTTTATATTTTTGGAACCTCGGTTGACGGTTTATAAATAATTTTCTTCTAAAGAAGTAAAAGTCACTGAATGAATTGTTACTGATTCTATTTTCAAGCATCATTCATGACCCTTGTGTATATTGTTCAAATATTGTTTTTTGCACATATTTTACAGGTTCAACTTGCAATTTTTTGTTTGCTCCTTGAGATGTCCTTGTCTTTGAGACGTCCCCTGCTAATGCAGAAGACATTATTTGATTGAGCAAATTACATATATATATATATATATATATATATATATATATATATTTTTTTTTTATAAATCTTATGGCATTATCAATTGCTATATCCCTCACAAAGCTCTGTCCAGTACATTGTGGTGGATATGGGCATAACATAATTGTTGTCTTGTGAGAGTTTCCTTTAGTTCATTTATGAGATAATGTTATTAAAGCTAAAAAGGTTGAGAATATTAAAAGGGAATATCACCGTGACACAACATTAAAAGGGAACTACGCCCAATTTCTGAATTCATACATGTTATTCCTCTGGTCTAAGACAGTGCATTCATGCATGTTATTCCTCTGGTCTAAGACAGTGAATTCATACATGTTATTCCTCTGGTCTAAGACAGTAAAAAAAAACATTTGTGGAAATGAGCAACTCTCTTCCAAATCCAAAAACTGGAGTGCTAAAACTCAAACTTGTGATGTCATCAAGTACAAGTTCATAAGTAAGTCTGAAGAGCCACTCCATAGATAAAGAATTGCGGAAAATGTTATAGGTGACACTGACTAAGAGCACCCAGAGGAATGTTCAGAGTTCATAGGTACATTTTCTGTTTCAGAACTGAGACCACTACTATAGAATAAAGCTAATTTGAATATAAAAAAAATATATAATGACCACAAAATCAGTCTCCCATTCGAAAAGTGGACCAAGTTTACAGAATCGGTTCTCGGGAGCAAAGAAACAACGGGCCAAGAGTCATCATTGTTACTCTGCGGAAGACATCAATAAGAGATGACATCATCAAAATTGCTCGCATCCAACGTGGGAAGCTGAAACATGGTGATCATTCAATATTTATCTACGAAGATCTAAGCAAAGACGCCATCGCTCGACGTCTACCATACAAGGAGGTGATGCAAAAATTGTTCAAGTCTGGCCACAGCCCAAGGCTAACTAGGGTGACCAGATGCAAAAAGTCCAAAAGTGGGACAACAGTAAGATTTTGGTGGGACAAAGTGGGACAACAGTACGATTTTGGTGGGACAAAGTGGGACAGATAGATAATGTAAATTTTTGTATTAGAATAACTGCCATGGTCTTCACTGAATAGATTTAAATCAAAGGTTAAAGGTTAAATCAAAATAAATACAAATTAAATACCACCTAACATCTGTTTTAAATATTCGAACGTCATCACTTGACAGGAATGTCTTGTGTTTGATATTCCCTGTTAACACAGAACTAGGGAAAACAGTGTAGTATAATACAAAAATAATAATACAAATAAATTGTGTTTCTATATTAGAATAACTGCCATGGTCTTCACTGAATAGATTTAAATCAAAGGTTAAAGGTTACCACAGTCGGCTGACCTGTATGAATGGGAGTGTTGTACTGTGTGATAGACACTTGTTATCTCAGCTGCAGTGACCTTGTCCGTCTGGCTATCATTGTTTGGTTTAAAAAGAAACGTATCCATAGATCTGGATGTTTCTTTTTGGTGAGCCACTTTCAAGTGAGACTCACGTCCACTGTGGCGCTTCAAGTTGTATTCTCCTCCATGCGCAATTGAAAACGAACTATGACACAAAACACAGAAAGCCTGCTGCGGATTGCCTGCCATCTGCCTCACCCAGTCATGTGTCGTTTGCCAGTCTTGGTTGTAAATGCAGGTCCGTTTCTTTTTACTGCTTTCCATCTTGAACTAGTTCGCTTGTAATGTTGTTGTGTTTTTTTTGACCAATCAGATTTGCGATATGAGGTAGCGTCACGACTCAGTCTCAGTCACGTCACAAGCAGGCAAGCAGCACGCTAAAGTACTATAACCAATCAGAGCAATGTGTGTGGACAAGAGGCGGGTTGCTACGTTTACTGTCTGTAGGGAGGGGCTTTTAGACGCATGTTTTTTTTGGCTTCGAAAAGAGGGACATCCTCTCAATATGAGGGACGCGGGACATTTGGTCAAATGGTGGGACAGTACAACCAAAAGGGGGACACCTGGTCACCCTAAGGCTAACATACCCGGCGCTGTTATCGATCGTGGGCAGGGACGGCCGCAGGATTGGATTACACACACCTAAAGAGGCTGAGGATTATTGGAATCGATATGGAGCAGATACCCCAAGTCAGAACGACATTGTCTGAAAACAGATAAGCCGATTCATCTCCCTCTTTCTCTGTGTATATCAGTATTAGAATGACTTTTATTGTGTTCATCAAAGTAGCAGATGATATGCAGGCCGTCTATACCAATGCGTATTGTGTATAATACGATTCGTAATACATTATAATTTCAGACCTCTGGTCTCCGGGGAGACAAGAACATATCATTGGCAATAAGATCAATCTGGAATATTCTAGGTTTATCGCTCGACTGCCCTGGGTCTCTTAGATCATTCTGGAACACAACAACAGTCTATTAGTACTAGTGTATTCTACAACCTTCTAGAATATAATGCACCATGACAACGAAGGCCTGCAACTCTAACATTAAACATCCGGTGTGTATAAACATAGCATATAATCAATTGACTGAAGTTCAATCAGTCCTTAATAATACTTTAAAAATCAACCACACCTAAACGTATGAACACAACAAGGTTATTCTAACAATCTAAGTAATCACTCCACTGATGAAGAGACTGGCACATTGAAGCTCTAAAAGGCTCTGCTTTTCTATTTTATCTAATCACTTAATTCGGTTCTAGTGGCTTCTCCACGTTGAGTATTATTCTATCTCTCACTCCTTATCTTTACCTTTTTTTTATTATTCAATTTTTTCTCTTTCTTTTAACTTACATTGTTCTTTTCCATTGTTCTTCACATTAAGGTGTCAATATTTCTCTACAATCTTTTCCTTTTTCCTGACTATCCTACATGTTAGTAGAGGGTTCAAATGAATATGTCGATGAAAGTTTATTCTCTTTTTTTTTTTTCATTTTTCACAATATTTCATTACAGTTAGGGAAGGTGCAAGACCAAAAGCGACATTCTATTGTATTAGAATGAAAATGTTAGATCCTATGGCAATTAGCATAGGAAGATTAGGATTACAATGCTCAGTTTTGGCAATCCGGTGGACTAAGGGAGAAAGTCATACGCGGAGGATGTGTTTTTGGAACACAGGCCTGTACGACTCTCTGGGCGAGGGGAAAATAGGGGATTTTTATTTGTATATATATATGTTTTTAAGCTCGGCTCTCAACGGGACCTCATTAATTGGATGTACATCTATTGTAGCTTCGCACTCCAGAAGCATTACCAAAAACTACACAAAAACATGCATAGATTATGGCTAGTTTGAATATAATGATATGGAACACCGGTGGGATAAACAAACAACACAAACGCAAAAGCGTGCTCACACTGATGAAAAAAGAACATGTGGACGTGGCTCTACTAAGCGAAACGCACATTTTAGAGGAAGACATAGATACGTTAGCGGATAACATATACCATAATATTAGTCACTCTTCTTTTGGTACGAGAATTCGAGGTGTAGCCATAGTCGTCAGACGTAAATTAAATATCGAATTAAAAGGGGTATGGTCGGATGCTGAGGGGCGTATAACTATAGCTAGGATTGTACATAATAACAGGAAAATAGCGTTGGCAGCGGTATATGCCCCAAATTTGTACGAAGTGGGTTTCTTCACTTCACTAACCGTTGAAATGTTAAACCATCCCGAGTACTCATTTATAATAGGTGCGGATTTTAATGCCATTTGGAATCCAAGGATGGACAAATCTTACCTTGCCTTTTCCAGCGAACAAAAAAATTCATCTAAAGCATTAAAAGATTGGTCAAAGACTACAGGGGTAATTGATTTATGGCGTTCACTTAATCCCACGACCCGAAAGTACTCCTGTCGATCGGCGAGACACAACACATTATCCAGAATTGATTACGTCTTTGCATCCCCGAGACTATTTGATAAATATGAAGTGGAAATGATACCCAATGCGCTTTCAGATCACTGTTATTTAATCCTAAAAGCAACATTTGGTATACTATCTTCCCGGGCCCCAAGATGGCATTTTAATACTATGCTGCTTAACAACAAGGAATTCATTACACAACTCAAAGAAGCTCTCATAGTATTCCTACAGGATAATGCAAACGCGGTGCAAGACCCCAGAATAATATGGATGTCGGTAAAGGGTATGATCAAGGATTTCACGGATAGATTTTCCTCCATATTGCGCAAAAATCAATGCACAAAACTGTCTGAAATGGAAACGCTTTACTCAACGTTATTTAATTCTTTAAAATACAACAACTCAACTAGACTAGAAAATCAAGTTAACATTCTAAAAACAGAGATCAATGCAATATACAGACAAAAATCGGAAATGCAAATACGCAGCACAAGACAACAGCAGTATTTCCAAGGTTCTAAACCTAGTCACCTATTAGCCATGCGATTAAGAATTAATGCAAAATTTGCAGATATAACTGCCATTAGAAAACAACAAGTACTTGTAACAGACCCCAAAATAATAAACGATACATTCAAAGAATTCTACTCCGACTTGTATAATTCAGAAACGACCTTTGATCAAAACAAATTGGACACATATCTTAATCAAATTATTCTCCCTAAACTTTCGGAGGACGACGCTAAACAGTTAGAAGCACCGATCACATTAGAGGAACTCAAGAAGGCCATATCCGGAATGAAAAATGGTAAGGCTCCTGGAAGAGACGGTATCCCATCAGAAATGTACCTTTCTTGTTGGGACATATTTGGACCCTTATTACTAAATATGATCTTATACTCAGTCAAGGAGGGGAGCTTCCATAAACACCACAATATCGCACTCATTTCAGTCCTTCTCAAAAAAGACAAAGACCCCACCGAGTGCGGTAGTTATAGACCTTTAAGCCTCCTCGGAACCGATGTCAAACTGTACTCTAAGGTATTAGCCATCAGATTGCAAAAGCATATGACGTCTTTAGTTCATCCGGACCAAACTGGCTTCATAAGAGGTCGCCTGATCAATGATAACATAAGACGAATACTGCACGTACTAGATGCAGACAAAGAGGACACCACACCTAAGGCGATGCTATCCCTGGATGCTATGAAAGCATTTGACAGGCTGGAATGGTCGTTTCTATGGGCAGTATTAGAAAGGATGGGGTTAGGAAAAGGATTCATTGATATGATTAAAGTATTATACAAGGACCCATCGGCCATGATTACAACAGGCACATTCATCTCCGAAATCTTTCCGGTATCACGCTCAGCCAGACAGGGTTGCCCTCTTAGTCCCGGACTATTCGATCTATCATTAGAGCCTTTAGCACAATATATAAGACAATCCCAATACATAGAACCAATCGTAATCAAGGGCACACAACATAAAATTAGTTTATATGCGGACGACGTAATATTGTTCATGCAAAACCCCAACACCACATTGCCGCATCTACTCAAGTTGATAGAGAACTTTGGTGATTTATCGGGATTTAAAATAAATTGGCCGAAGTCGGCTTTCCTTCCTCTTAACATCCATGCAAAAAAAGACACAACCCTCCCAGGTGCGATACCCATGGTAAAACATTTTAGATGCTTGGGTGTGGAAATATTTCCCACCATAAGACAAACGGTGAAGCACAATTACACAAAAATACAGAACAAAATCAAAGACGACCTGGACAGGTGGGCAAAACTTAAAAACTCAGTACAGGCAAGGGTATCAATAGTTAAGATGGATGTATTACCAAGAATCAACTTCATCAGCTCAATGCTACCGTTACCCCCTCCAGAGGGCTACTGGAAAAGATTACACTCCTCCACATACAAATTTATTTGGAATAACAAACCACCTCGAATAAAAAGATCCACCGCTCAGAGAAATAAAGCAGATGGTGGCATGGCAGTTCCAGATTTTTTACAATATTTTAAGGCTTTCACATTAAGACCATTGACAATATGGTTTGATCCCCAGGCTTTGGTATCTTGGAGAGAATTGGAAGAAAACATAGTAGCCCCACAGAGACTGAAGGACATAGCACACACTAAACTATCAATCAAGCACTGTGAGCGGAAATTTGGCCCCATAATTACCCATGCAATCAGAACATGGCGGGAAACACACAAAAAATATCCTAACCCTCAAAAATGGCATAATCACACTCCCATATTCAATAACAATGCACTCTTAATGGGAAAACGTCCTATAAGATTCCCTATATGGGAAGAGCAAGGCATACACTCATTAGGGGATATTTTTAATAACCAGGGCTTCTGTAGTTATGGAGAAATATGCACAAAGTTTAACCTCACCGAGTCCACATGGCTTTTTTACATACAGTTACGCCTATGTTTGAGGTCTCACGGTGTTCCATTACACATACCAGTTGAACACCACAGATACCACAATTTTTTCTATGAAAGAGAAACATTGGGAGGTTTTGTATCAGGTTTTTATTATCAATTACTAACGTCCTCGTATGAAACCCTTCAACTAGACACTGTCTGGAGGAGGGATATTTCAGACCTGGAAAGTGACTTTGATTGGCAAGAAGCATGGGCAAATGTCCGTCTTACATCAAGGAACCCGGACCATCAACAAATCAATCTTAACTACATTCACAGGACATACTTGACTCCTATAAGACTGAACAGAATGGGCCTGAAACAGGACTCAAAATGCTCCCAATGTACAAATGGGGACGAAGGGTCATTTATGCACATGTATTGGGACTGCCCACCAGTTAAGGCATTCTGGAAAGATGTGACCCATCAATTATCAAAACTCGTATCTTGGAATATACCAGTACACCCCTCTGTATTGCTTTTAAATGATGTTTTTGAGTTTGCAGTAAATCCACAGCTAAAGAGATTGGTCTTATCGGGTATCACAGTAGCTAAAAAACTGATCGCATCACGCTGGTTTCAACCGGAAAAAATTTGCCGGAAAGTTTGGTCTCTTACATATCTCGATGTGATATATCAAGAAATATCTACAGCAAGAATTCTGGGTCTCAACGAATCCAAAATGTCAATGTGGGTAGAAGTGGTGGAGAGAATAAAAGCTAGCTTATAATGGTAGTGTCTGGTTAGGAGTGAGGGATAATGGAGGTACTATCCAATGAGGGGTCCGGGAGGGGGGGTTCGAGCTGGAGCATATGTGTGTAGGGTTTTAGAAAATAGGTATTAGGGGTATGTCCTATATAAACATTTATATAATTGTTAATTTCGCTGGATATACACTGTATACGGTTAAAATGTTATTTTTTTTTTGTCTTGTTTCTGTACTTGCATGTAATTTTAACCACCTTGACTGTTAGTTTCATTATGCATTATGTGTTGAGTACTGACTTTTAATAATTTTTGTTTTGCAATAATAAAAAATATATAAAAAAATATATAAAATCAGTCTCCCATTCATTGTCAATGGAGCAGCTCCAGACTTTATACTTGACGACATCACATCTCTGGTTTCTGGCATTTGGAGAGAGTAGCTCATGTTCACAAATATTGATTGTAGTGTCTTAGGCTATGGAAACAATTCAGAACTCCTCAAACTAATTGACCAGATTGAGGCATGACTGATTCATTCTCTCTGTGGTTGGCCAAAGCTATCTCTGCTACATCAGCAGGGGAAGGTACTAATTTGGTTCAGCCAAACGTTGCATGGCGCATACTCTACTGTACAATTTACATTTATACATTTAGCTGACGCTTTTATCCAAAGCGACTTACAAGTTCTGTACGACAAGTCATCAGGAAGGGCACAACTCAATCAGCTGAGTAACAATGTTCATCAAAGTGTTGAGTGCTACAGTGTAGGTTAGTTTAAGGTTAGTTAGGGTTAGATTTGAATATTTTTTTTATTATTTCAGATAATGTTTGAAGAAGTGCGTCTTTAGTCGACAGTGAAAGATTGGACGGGTTTCGGCTGTCCTAACGGGTGGGTAGTTAATTCCACCATTGTGGGGCAAGGACTGAGAATAGGCGACTTCTCTTTGATGACCCTCCCGGAGCTCGGATAGGAGTGGGTCTGAGACAGCCAAAAGCTGCAGAGAGTAGGGGTCTTGAGGGTGTGTAGTTAGAGACCATTGACCGGAGGTAGGCAGGAGCGGTTCCCTTTGCCGCATGGTATGCCAGGTCGAGGGCCTTGAAGCGGATTTGTGCCGCAATGGGGAGCCAGTGCAGGTCCCTAAAAAGTGGGGTGACATGGGCTGACTTTGGTAGGTTTGAGATCAGGCGGGCCGCTGCGTTCTGAATGAGTTGAAGTGGCTTGGTGGCAGTGGCCGGGAGGCCAGCAGGCAGTGCGTTGCAGTAGTCGAGGCGGGAGATGACTGTTGATTGGACGAGGAGTTGGGTGGCTTCTTTTGTCAGGAAGGGGCGGATCCTTCTGATGTTGCTAAGGAGGAAACTGCAGGTTCTGGTTGTCGCTGCGATGTGAGCAGAGAAGTTCAACTGGTCGTTGAGGACAACACCAAGGTTCTTGGCGGTCGGGGACACGGTCACAGCTGCATTCTCGGCTGTGATGGAAAGGTCGGTCAGGGGGGAGGATTTGGCCGGCAGGTGGAGCAATTTTGTTTTCTTAGGTTCAGTTTGAGGTGGTTGGTCGCCATCCAGGCAGAGATGTCAGACAGACAACCCGAGATCCGCTCAGAGACGTGGATATCTGAGGGAGGGAAGGAGAGGAAGAGTTGAGTATCATCGGCATAACAATGATACGAGAAGCCATGAGATGTGATAATGTTACCCAGTGATTTAGTGTAGAGGGAGAAGAGAAGGGGTCCTAGGACCGAGCCCTGGGGGACACCCGTCTGCAGGGGGCGGGTGGCCGACAGGGTCCCTCTCCAATGACACTTGGTAGGAGCGGTCATTGAGGTATGATGTTAGCCATGTCAGCGCAGAGCCAGCCACTCCCATTCCTGCGAGGGCCGCGAGGAGGATCTGATGGTTGACTGTCGAAGGCTGCAGATAGATCTAGGAGAATCAGGACAGAGGAGAGGCCTTTCGCTTTTTCTAAGTGAAGTGCCTCTGTGACCGCAATGAGGGCCGTTTCTGTGGAGTGGCCAGTCCGGAAGCCTGACTGATTAGGGTCTAGGAGGTCATTCTGTAAGAGATAAGCAGTAAGTTGGTTGGATACAGCAGGTTCAAGTGTTTTATAAAGGAAGGAGAGAAGAGAGACACCAGGGGCGGGGCTAGGGGGTGGCTACTTGGGCTCAAGCCCTGAATGATTTCTGAAAAGCCCCGAATCTACTTTAAAAAATATATATATTAAAAAGAAAATAGTTTTTTTTGACAATTAATCATTGTTACATGAAAATATGTTTGCACCAGATT
The DNA here is from genome assembly GCF_963971535.1 of Notolepis coatsorum. Taxonomy (NCBI): domain Eukaryota; kingdom Metazoa; phylum Chordata; class Actinopteri; order Aulopiformes; family Paralepididae; genus Notolepis; species Notolepis coatsorum. The sequence continues at coordinate 167,441,731 of NC_140165.1, read as the reverse complement.
TAGCAGAAGCTAATTTCCATCTGTAGTCTATCCAGCTGCTAACTGTATTTGAGTGAGTTAAGTCTTGGTGTTATGGTAGACTCTAGGCTTTAAATCACAATCAACAAGTTAACAAATACATAATTCTTCCACCTTAGAAACATAGCTAAAGTACGGCCATTTATAAATCAAAAGGACGCTGAAAACCAGATCCATGCCTTTATCTCAAGCCGACTCGACTACTGTAATGCACTCCTTACCGGCCTCCCGAAAAAATACGATGATAACTATTTTATTGCAATGCACTATTGCATTATTTTATTCTATTTTACTAACTATTTTATTGCACTGCACTATATCAGTGATAATCACACCGTAAACAAAGACGCCTATTAACACTTTCAGCGCCAGATGGCGCTGTTTACTGTTACTGTTGAAAGGCCAGCGCCTTTTAACATGGGGATACGTGGCTGTGTTTGCAGGCCTAAAGCTACATTATATATTATAGCTATGGATCTAATAATATAGTCGATTGTCATTTCTTCCGGTCAAGATGCAAAAAACAGATAATTTTTCCATCCATACATTTCCGTTTTATACTGTCGTGAATATGAGTGTAGTTTCAGGGTGGTCTGGTGTCATTTCCAAAATGCTTCGTAATGGCCGGCAATGTGTATTCTAGTAAACGCGTTATCGTTTCTTCCCTGGACTAGCTACTGTTCTCAAATCAAATTTAGATTATCGGTATTATGTTTCATCATGGATGCATGAAGGGGGGGGGGGGCGCCCCTCCGTGCTTTGATCGCAACCAACGGAACACGCCACACACACACACACGCCCCGATCAGCATGAAGGAATTTTTGGATCAACGCAATATTGATACCATATAGTCCTTACCTTGACCAGGATCTGTCCCGAAAAGAATATTCCAATTATCTGATCGCCATTCAAAGTACTGATGTCGATCAAGGTGCCAACGTAATCCAGCATTGAACATGAACCCGACCCTCGTCGATGCATGCGTTATAAGCGTTTGGCTTGACCGAGTAGTTAGACCCGCAGGCCGCAGCTCGGCCCAGACACCAAGCCACATCGTTTCAAATGGAGTGCAATAGCGGCCGCAAGGCGTTAGGCAGCGGTATTGGACTTTTGAGATCTCAGACCCATCCCCAGTGATAACACAGGCTGCCGGCATGTCTTTATGAATGGAAATATCGAATAAAAGAAACAACGATGAAAACCCGACTATACTCTGGTTTTCGGGGGTCCTGGCGCTCAACGTTCGGCGAGTTAACCCTAGATCTTGATCCTAATATGAAAAACGATGTGATTTAATGTTCTATGTCTTGCCTTGACTTTGTCTATTTTGCTGCTATCTATTTTATGCTTTATGTCTGCACTTCATGCATTGCTCTTGATCTGCCAATGTTGTGCTCATTTTATGCCTGTCTTTTTTTACTGCTGTGAAGCACTTTGAGCTGCAATTCTTGTATGAAAGGTGCTATACAAATACAATGTATTATTATTATTATTATTATTATTATTATTATTATTATTATTATTATTATTATTATTATTATTATTATTATTATTATTATTATTATTATTATTATTATTATTATTATTATTATTATTATTATTATTATTATTATTATTATTATTATTATTATTATTATTATTATTATTATTATTATTATTATTATTATTATTATTATTATTATTATTATTATTATTATTATTATTATTATTATTATTATTATTATTATTATTATTATTATTATAAATTATTATAGTTTGCTTCATTAATTAAAGGGTGTGAATTTAAGTGTTTTCTAGTGCCTTTTGTCTGCTTTAAGGTGGTGGTATAAGTTAAAGGTTGTGGTGTCGAAGTAAAAAAAATCCTGGGCTAAGCCCCGGATCTCCTACAATCCTAAATCCGCCCCTGCTAGTGCTACCATCACTCAGTTTTGAATTCGGGTCGTTTTAATTTCACCTTGATCATCTTTCTCTCGATCAGCTTCCGACTCTCTCATAAGGTAATGCGGGGCAGCAACCAGAAGTAAACGCTAACTCCCCTCCTTGTAAGGCAGGCATGTGCACACAGAGCCCAAAGGGTGCTCGAGCACCTGCCCTTTTGTGCCTCGTAAAAAATTTCCCTTTTTATGCCAATTTAAAAAAAAATTAAAGAAATTGTCAGTGATAAAAGTGTCTTTCAAGGATAAGTGAGCTCCTGCACTATCAATATTTTATCACCAAAACCCCCCAAAAAGCATAAAAAGGGGTCACGCGTTTCCCACGCTCTATTCGCATGCGCACAGGCCCAGTGCCCTTTTCAGCCTTTGAGCACCTGCCCCTCTAAAATCCTGTGCACGTCCTTGCTTGTAGGAGTGGCAATTTAACTGGCTTTGTCTGACACACCAACCCCTTTTCCTTCAGTGGGTGTAGTCCTTTGTAAAGCAGAAATCTGGAGCATGCACAGTAGTTCAGGGCCTGACAATACATGTGTATGCAGAGCTGGCTGTGAGCTAATTTAGCTCTGTAGTAAAGCAACCTTTTTACAGAGAGAGACTCCTTTTAAAGGAATCCTTCAACATGTTGATAAATTACCTTGCATGCACGTGTTTCAAGGTTTGTTGTACAATCTACAATATTTGTTTTACAGTAGGAGAACTGATTCTCTAACCGATCTGATATTGAAGCAAGTGATACAGTCATTAGTTCTTTCTCACCTTGATTACTGTCCAGCTGTCTGGTCTAATGCCTCAATACAAGAGCTCAATAAGATCCAGCTCATTCAGAACAGAGCGGCCCGTCTGGCCCTGAACTGCTCAATGAGAAACAGTGTGGAGGGGATGCATACCAAGCTGAAGCTGTCGTGGTTGAAGGTGGAAGACAGACTGGATTGCAGCCTGATCTTGTTCATGAGGAATATAAATCTGTTTGTATTCACAGCTAACATGTACACATGATCGACACAAGTATGGTATAGGCATGCCTGTAGGGAAACGTTCACACTGCTACTACCAAAAACCAATGCAGCAAAGAAACCTGTGTTATAGCCATGTCATATTGGCATAAACTGCCAGTACATCTTACACAGATAACCAGTAAGATAAGTTTTAAAATAATTTGAAAAGAGCATTGAGAGAAAAAGAAATTCGTTTACATTAAAGAAAAACACAGATAGTGTACACTGTAAAGATATGTCTGAGAGTTTAATCCCTTTTATTGTATTTTCTGTGATCTGATACTCTGTGTACTGTAATGCTATTTGGAATTATTTTTATATGTAGGAATATTGGAATATATATATATATTTTTTTAAACTTTGGCCATTTCCCTGGCTCTTTTATACGTTTATCGCATTTATACTTGGTCAAGTTCGACCGACAGAAGCAGGCTGAAAGGGTTCAGATGGGGGGGAAGACACTCTGGGAAAGGCACGGCTGCAGTCCGGGATTTGAACTCGCTCAGCCCCAGATCCGTGACGAGCACGGTTGTCCATGGCGCTGAAATAGCACTCGCGGTACGTGGTGAGCTACTGGAGCTCCCCTGGAATATATTTTTAAATGTATGCTACTATAATGTTATGTATGTATATACTGTTTTGTTGTGTGTGGAGTGGACCCCAGGAAGACTAGTTGTTGCTGCGGTGATGACTAATAGGATCCGTAATAAGAGATAAAAGATAAAATATTCTGTCATCATAGGTTACTTTGACGTGTACAAATAAATGTTTGTAGGCTACTTCATGATCATGATTAGTTGTTGAGTTGATTCCATTCATGTGGATGTTTTCACTTTTCATATCACAGTTGTTTTTTCTACTTTTTTATTTAAAGCAACACTGGCGGGTACGTCATACGACCGTCAGACACTTATGGACCTTAACCCCGGGCTCAAAGAGGAGTTTGGAGACACTTTTGACCTAGAATGGCCAGCAGAAATCAGACGGGAGAATGGCGGCAAGGAAAAGAACAAAGGCTACGGCAGGAGGAGACACAGAGGGAGACGTGGAGGTATCAGACTGAGACTAAAAAGAGCTGCTTACCGCCCAGCAATTCCATCCATCTTTCTGGCGAATGCCCGTTCGCTGGAGGGTAGGATGGATGACCTAAGGGCGAGGGTCCGGTTCCAACGGGAGATGAGAGACATCAACAGGAGACATGGCTCACGTCGGCGACTCCGGACAAAAGCGTCTCTCCCTCGGATGCCTTCACAGTATTACGTGCAGATCGTACCGCTGCCTCAGGAAGGAGCATCGGCGGCGGGGTCTGTCTCCTCACAAACAATTCCTGGGTTAATCCCGAGGGGGTGCATGTTCTCTCAAACTCGTGCTTCCCGGACATGGAACATCTTTCTATCCTGTGTCGTCCGTTTCACCTCCCGAGGGAGCTCACCGCGGTCATCATGACGGCCGTATATATTCCCCCACACGCGAATACGGGCAAAGCGCTGGGAGAACTACACGATCATCTCAACAGACACCAGATCAAACATCCAGATGCAGCGATGGTAGTGGCCGGCAATTTCAACCAGGCAAACCTGAAAAAAGTGATGCCGTACTTTTTTCAGCACATCGCTTGCTCCACCAGAGGGAAAAACACACTCGACCACTGTTATTCCCCGTTCAGAGCCGGCTACAAGGCAGTAGCCGCTCCGCCATTAACGGGGTCCACAAGCTCGAGCGACCACGACTCCATCTTGCTATTTCCGGCATATCAACAGAGATCACGTGACGCCGTCGTGTCACGTGAGACAAAGAAGTGGACCGACGAATCAGAGGCCACGCTCCAGGACGTGTTTACAGAGACGGATTGGGATATGTTCAAAGGAAGCGCCAGTGACGTCAGCGAGCTCGCAGACACAGTGGTGTGCTACATAACAACAATAGCCGATGGTATTGTCCCCAGAACACGAAAACGGTGCGGATTTTCCCAAACCAGAAACCGTGGGTGGATAGCACTATTAGAGCAGCTCTGAACTCTCGTACCACCGCCTACAACCTGGGTAGAGAGTCAGGAAACATGGAGGAGTATAAGGCTTCAGTCTATACTCTACGCAAGGCTGTTAAACTGGCTAAGAGGACATATGCTGACAAACTGGAGACACAAATGGCACAGAACGACACAAGAGGATTATGGCAGGGACTGAAGACAATAACTGACTATAAAGTCAGCGCCCCCTCAATGGGGAGCGACGACGCCTCCCTCGCGGACAAGCTCAACATCTTCTACGCTCGGTTTGGTGTAGACAGTGGCGCTGCTGGCTCTCCGGCTAGTGACGTCACTGGCGCGCCGGCTGTTGTGGAGGGGGGGGGGGCAACTGCGGGGGGGCGGGGACGCTCTCTCGTTGTCGGAACACAGTGTGAGAAGAGCATTTATGCAGGTGAACACCAGGAAGGCTGCTGGCCCAGATGGCATAACAGGACGCATACTCAAGTCCTGTGCCAACCAGCTGGCCCCAGTGTTCACCGCCATATTTAATCAATCCCTGGCGGAGTCAGTGGTCCCTGCCTGCTTCAAGATGTCTACCATCATCCCTGTACCGAAGAAACCCTCCCCAACATGTCCAAATGACTACAGACCGGTGGCACTCACCTCTGTGGTCATGAAATGTTTCGAGAGGCTGGTCAAGGACCACATTTGTGCCTCCCTCCCCAGTGATATGGACCCTATGCAATTTGCATACAGGACAAACAGGTCCACCGACGACGCAGTCTCCCAGGTACTGCACAGCACCCTCTCGCACCTTGACCGTCAGAAGGGGGGCTATGTGAGACTGTTGTTCATTGACTACAGCTCAGCGTTCAACACCATAGTCCCCACCAGACTGGTGGACAAGCTGATCGAGCTAGGTCTGAGCTCCGCCCTGAGCGCCTGGGTACTGGACTTTCTGAGCGAAAGACCCCAGGCGGTCAGGGTGGGGGGTCAGACCTCCAACACCATCACCCTGAGCATCGGGTCCCCCCTGGGCTGTGTTCTGAGCCCCCTGCTGTACTCACTCTACACACACGACTGTGTGGCCAAGTTCAGCTCCAACTCCATAGTGAAGTTTGCAGACGACACGGTGGTGGTGGGGCTGATCTCGGACAACGACGAGAAGGCCTACCGGGAGGAGGTTGAGGTACTGGAACGCTGGTGCCAGGACAACAGCCTGCTCCTGAACATTGGTAAAACCAAGGAGCTTATCGTGGATTATAGGAGAGGACAGCAGGAGACGCACACACCACTGATGATTAACGGGGCTACCGTGGACAGGGTGAGCAGCTTTAAGTACCTGGGGGTCCACATCTCAGAGGACCTGACATGGTCAACACACATAGACACAGTAGTAAAGAAGGCGAAACAGCGCCTCTACCACCTGAGACAGTTAAGGAAGTTCAGAGTATCGGGGAAGATACTCCAGTCCTTCTACTCAGGAGCTGTAGAGAGCATCCTGACCGGAAACATCACTGCCTGGTATGGAAATAGCACGGCACAGGACAAGAAGGCCCTACAGAGAGTGGTGCGCTCAGCCGAGCGTACCACGGGTATTGCACTACCCCCCCTGCAGGTTCTATACAACAAGAGGTGCAAATCCAGAGCCTGCAGGATAATGAAAGACCCTCACCACCCCAATAACCTGTTTCAGCTGCTGAGGTCAGGCAGACGCCTGCGAACCCCAGCTACTACGTCAGAGGAGACGCTCCGGTCTGTGTTTCACTGCACAGACTGGAATGTGTTCCGCGACACAGATAACATTAATGTCTACACGGAAACAGTGCTGGACTATGTTTGTACTAGGGTGGAAGAAACAATCCCCACTACCAAAATGAGAGTTTACCCAAATCAAAAACCCTGGGTAGACAAATCCGTCCGTGAAGCTCTGAGAGAGCGCACCAAAGCATACAACGACGGCCTAGTGGCAGGCAACATGAATGACCACAAGGTGGCGCGATACAACGTAAGGAGGACAGTGTCAGAGGCCAAACGGCGCTACAGGGATAAAATTGAACTCCAGTTTGAACAAGCTGACTCTAGAGCTATGTGGCAGGGGCTCAAAACGATGACAGACTACAAAGGCGCCTCCCTCAAACTGAACAGTGACATCTCCTTAGCAAATGACCTCAATACCTTCTATGCGAGGTTTGATGCTGGTAATAACAACACCAGCTCACAAGCCACGGCAATGGGGGGGGGGGGGGGGGTCGGCTGCTGATGGAGGCGCAGTGTTCAGGGTAACAGAGCATGAGGTGAGGCGGACCTTTAAAAAAGTGAATATCAGGAAGGCAGCAGGTCCGGACGGCATCCCCGGCCGCGTCCTAAAAGTCTGTGCCGACCAACTGGCCCCAGTATTCACTGACATATTTAACCTGTCCTTAGAACAGGCTGTCATCCCCACCTGCCTGAAGAAGTCCACTATTATCCCTGTACCCAAAAAATCCAAGCCTGCTTGCCTCAACGACTACCGCCCTGTAGCTCTCACCTCCATAGCCATGAAGTGCTTTGAGAAGCTAGTAAAGGGCTACATCTGCTCCTCCCTCCCCATCAACATGGACCCCCTGCAATTTGCATACCGCCCCAACAGGTCCACGGAGGACGCCATAGCCCATGTGCTGCACACAGCAGCATCACACCTGGACAAGAGGCAGGGGAACTATGTGAGAATGCTATTCATCGACTACAGCTCGGCATTCAATACCATAGTCCCCTCCATACTCATAGCCAAGCTCAGGGACCTGGGCTTGAACTATGACCTCTGCCAGTGGGTCTTGGACTTCCTGACTGGCAGACCCCAGGTGGTGAGAGCAGGCAACTGCACCTCCTCATCCATCACCCTCAACATAGGGGCCCCCCAGGGCTGTGTTCTGAGTCCCCTCCTCTACTCCCTGTACACACACGACTGTGTGGCTCAGCGGAGTAGCAATACAATCATCAAATTTGCTGACGACACAGTGGTGGTGGGCCTGATCTCTGCCAACGACGAGAGGGCCTACCTGGAAGAGGTCAAGGTCCTGGCGGGATGGTGCCAGGAAAACAGCCTCTCCCTGAACGTCAGCAAAACAAAGGAGATGATTGTGGACTTCAGGAGGTCGGGGGTCAAGGACTACAGCCCCCTCAGCATCGACGGGGCACCGGTTGAGAGAGTCAACAGCTTTAAGTACCTCGGAGCCTACATATCCGAGGACTTGACATGGACCACACACATTGACAGTGTTGTGAAGAAGGCACGACAACGCCTCTACTTCCTCAGGCGCCTAAGGAAGTTCCAAGTCAGTCAGAAGATCCTTAAGAACTTCTACTCATGTACAATAGAGAGCATCTTGACCGGCAACATCACCTCCTGGTTTGGGAATAGCACTGCACAAGACCGAAGCAGACTACAAAGAGTGACACGTTCAGCCGAACGCACAATTGGAGGGGGGCTCCCCACCCTCCAGAACATTTACAACAAGCGTTGCAAGGGCAACGCTAAGAGAATCATTAAAGACTCCAGTCACCCGAACAACTGCCTCTTTGAACTGCTGCGGTCAGGCAAGCGATACCGGAGTCTCAAGGCGAGCACAGAAAGACTCAGAAGAAGCTTCTATCCCCAGGCCATCAGGCTGCTAAACGAACAATGAATGAACACTACACAACAACAACCACCAAACGCACATAGCACACACATCCACACGCACACACTCACTTTAAACAAACACACTGTAGCACCCACTCCACACACTTTATAGCACACACCCACTTTAAACAAACACACTGTAGCACCCACTCCCCACACTTTATATTTATTGATGAAGGATTGCACTACAACTCGTACACCTTACTGTAAATTATACCTAAAATTGTACCTCATCCCATTTCTGCTTTGCACTAGATAGTGTGGTAAATATTGACGATGAATTTCATAATTAATATGTGTGAATAAATTAGAGAACCATAAATGTAAAGCCAGATGTACCTTTCAATAGCAGAGTGGACTCAGTGGCTAAACAGTCTCAACTGTCAGTTGAGACAGCTGCATCAGATAACAGCTGCAACAGTTATTTCAACCCCCACTCAAGCAATGACTAAATTAGAGAACAAACGACACCTTCTCGAACTGACTATATGTAAATGCTGATCAGAGAAAGCTGGGTTGACCACAGGGCAGACCAGTTTAGACTTGTTGAAGCATGGACACTAACTCACAAACAAAGTAATCGATTAATCAACTGTTTAGTATCAAAAGGTCTTATATGATGTCTGGTATCAGTCTTAGAAAGCACTGACTGTACTTGGATGATATTAGACATCTATAGCCATACCAAAGGGTTAAAGCGATCATGTCACACCCCCCCTCGTGAGACAAGCCAGGTCCCTTCATCTCAGCAAAAGATCACACAGACGTGGGCCACCGATGGGCCCCTTCTGTCCCATCACGTCCCCACAACCCCAGGGGGGGGGGCTGCCAGCGCCCACAAGGACACCCCCCACAAGAGATCAACCCCCACAAGCAGACGCTGGATTGGACCAGCCATATGTATTATTGGCTAGAAATGATAGGATATAAGGCCCTACATAGGGTTATTCAGGAGCTCTCAGGCCGGAACCACCGAAAGGGGGTCTGGGGGCTCCCCCACCGCTTCGAAACCACCCAGAAACAACTGTGAGCTGATTGCATTTTACGTGAGTAAAATCATGGGAAACACCAAATGGTTGTTTATAGATTAGAGTAATGTTGTACAGATCCCTGATCTGTAAACCAGATTTACTCATGTATAATGTGTACAGTAAACCATGTATGTTCAAATTATGTTAACCAAGTGACTGTTTGATGTGCAGTATTTAGGTTTGAGATGCAAATCTGATTGTGATATTTCTGTACAACAGACAGCTGTTAAGGTTATCTGATCATCTTTTGTATGTAGAAGTCAACCTTCTATTCACCTTGGACTCCTGGCTCTGATCAAATAAATCAGCTGAGTTGAACTACAATTCTGGTTTGTCTGGCGTACACGTTTTATTCTTCATCTGCATTAAGCCAGATGAGGAGACCAACCATTCTATCAAGTATGAATCTTTCCTCCTCCGTCCAGATAATCAATCTCATTGTATTGTACTACAATAACCACAAATTATTGTAGGAAGTCTGTGGGATTTTACTACAGAAATGGTGCCGTGTTGCCCCACCCTTCGTGTCTCCCCCTGGAAAGGTGCGGTAGGGTCTTGTAATATGTATCATATCTGGATCTTGCTGTGTGTTGGGGACACGGGGCGAAGAGCTGGGGTGTTGCTGCGTTTGAAGTGATTAACGATGGGCTTGTTGTCTGAATGGATGAGGGAGAGGAGCAGGATGGAGGTTGGTTGTGTACGCCACTGTTTGGGGCCCGCGGTGAATATGGCGTCTGCATGCAGGGTTGGGGGTTGCGGTGTCTTAGCCTGTGTGTCCGGAGGTATGACGATCGCGCTTGTTGTGCAGTGAACATGCAAACGTAGGCTTTTTGTGTTTGTGTGTTCATTCAGACACAGGAGGCCGGTCTCGGCCCAGCGGGCCACGGGGGTTAGTTAACTCGTATGGAATGTACTTTATGAACTATACGGGGGAGTTGCACCAAGAAGGGTGGTGGCGCACAGACTATCTGGTCATGTTGTGGAAGATAGCGTCGCATGACGGCAGGTAAAAGGCTTTTCTTGCTAGGAAGCACGGTTATTCTGTTGTATACGACAGGGGCGCGTTCTGAGTATATAATTGCCCTAAAATTATTCTCAGGAAGAGGGCGCAGGTAAGACGAGGAGATTTGACTGTTCTGAAATGGAAGGGGAGCTGGGTCCAAGGTGCATTGTGTCCCTGCTTGTAGTCACAGATAGCGGGACGGGGACCGTGAGTGACGGGTCAGTATGGGCATAATTGCGTCGGGCTAAGGGTTCTGTTACTATTTCAGGACATACGAGTCAAGTATGGTGAAAGGTTGTTAGACCCTGGCATGATCAGCGCAGGGGTCTGTGCGATTGCAGGATTAAAACGTAGTAGTTAATGGAAATGTAGGGTGCCGGCGTGTTCAGGGTGCGTTGTCCTTTTTAAGCTTGAGCGAAACCGGCCTGTTGATTAATTACGTTCGCTGTGATACAAAAACGATTCGGTCGAACTGACTGATAAGTACTTAATGGTTTTGTTATGATATTTTAATGACCAACGGACATATTATGTTTGAGGCGAGTCCCTGCTGTTGGTTGGGGCTAGCTGGCTAGCTCTGTGGAAAAGTCCGCTGTGAAGCTGGGGACGTTACGATGGCGTTATGAGAGAATTGATTAAACACTGTGGCGGCGATTACAAGTAAGAGGCGGTTGAGACGCAGGGTGGCAAAATTGTGGCCGTTTTGAGGGTTATTATTAATGCGGTAACGTGGTAAATGATATTAAGGATTCGCTGCTTGGTGACGTCATGGTGTTGTGGAGAGTATGTAACGTTCGCGGTGCTATGAAGTGAGGCGGAGAAGGTAGGAGAAAGGGTTCGTGTTGAACTAGGTGTGCGGCGTTGGTTGGTGTAAATGTTTTAAAAATTATTTTCTATTAGAGTGGTTGGCTATTTGAAGCTTGTGTGAATTGTTTATGCTTTGGATGGTACTGAGCGAATTGCGTGGATGAACGGATCTTGAAAGGCACGGCTCCCGTGGGGCCTTGAACGTCGCATTAGAGCTGGCTAAGGCTAGTTAGCTTGCATGCCGTTGTTTTGTGGCGTTTGGGGGGCGGCATATGTTACGTTTCGAGTTTTGAGAAAGATGTTGGGGAAGGGGTAAAGAAACGTGATAAATGTCGTGGCAGATTATGAATATCGGGGCATGTTATTATGTTGTCGTGGCGGACCTTGGTTGTCATAGCAACGTTAACAGCCGCATCGGTTGCCACTGCGCATGCGCGGTACAACGTGGATTGGGTCTATTCGAAGTAGTTCGCTCAGGGGATAGAGACGGGTAAGAGGAGGTTCTGCATTATGTAATATGGCGGTGTTTGTATATTGTGCATTGTATTTTTGTGTAAGCAGGGGAAGCGGTAACATGTATAGGGATTGATTAGAAATATGTACAGCTCAATACACACAATTGTTGAGGGGATGCAGACCAGAGGAAGACTTTTGTCTTGTTTACATCAGGGTCCCCCAGTTTCAATTCATCAGATAGTCAGTCAGTACTGCTACAACTACATACCAGATTTGCAAATTCAGTCACCCGTGTTAAAATTGTGAGTAGCTATGGGCTGAATTTGGAAAATGGCTCTACACTAGAGTTACACAATGCTTGCAGTAAAATCAATTTATCACATGTGTATGAAGAAAGGAGCATTTAGGACTAACCACTACAAAAGTTATGCTGAGATGGAGGATGCCTACATGTATGATAATTAGAGTTGATGGACATTTCCAGTTTTTTAAATTTGTGTAACATGTACAATTGTATGCTTGGAATAATGATGCTTTGTTTTATGTAGCTTGTATTAAGATGCTTGTATGGAATGCATTGATGTTGAAATGTCAGAGGTTGATACTTGTTATAGCTTTAATAACACTGGAGATTTAAATAGGATAATGTTTATATTATTTACTAAATGTTTTTGTAGTGGAATTTGATACAAGCCCGGTTGTGAAGCAGGATAATTTACTGATGCTTGTTTTAGATTGTTAAATCTTTAATACACTGTTGATATGGTTAGGACATGTGTTTATGCTTGTTTTAGATTGTTAAAATCTTTGATATAGTGTTAAAGTGTTGACACAAGCCTTCGACTTGTAGGATAATTTATTGATGGAGGCTTGCTGAAGATGACAAATTTTGACATGAGTGTTTTATTAATCCTTAATAATTTTATACGCTGGGGAGGGGGTTGGCCTTCTCCCTGGGAATGTGTGATTAATTCAAAAACCTGGGGGCGCTTGCCTCTGGGAAGATGAGAAGTGTGATTAACCGTTTAATGTTACAGATGAAGGGTTGTATTACCCAGGGGGGTAGGAATCCTTTTGAGGCGGGCCAATAGGCCCAAAGGGGGTCGTGCATACAGCTGTTGTTTACAATGGCTGTTTGTTCTTTTATGACAGGATGACGTGAGATTAGATGCAACAGGAGAGAGAGGTGAAGATGCAGGAGACAGTTGTAGAGTGAGAGAACAGTTGGCAGTTATTTTTATGACAGGGGAAATGTTGAGACAGGAAGCGTGCTAATACAGAACACAGCTGATGGAGGAGTGAGCACAGTAATTGAATTAGGATAGCCAGCTCAGATGAGGTTAATTACATTGGGGGGCTACCTGTTTGATTAGAAGGATTAGCTTTGGCTCTCAGGACACTGGGTATGTTTTGGGGTCTATCGCTGAGGGGGTTCCCAGACTTCCTCTGGATGTGAGGAGTAGAAGATACAGTGAGAACTGTATGGTGAGAAAGTGTGAATTGTATTAGCCAGGGATGAGTGTAGCAAGATGAGAGAGTAGAAGAGATGAGCGCAGGGGAACTAACCCATTGTCGGTCTGTGGTTGATTAACGAGTGTATGAGAGAAATATATGTTTATAATATGAATGATTACTGGAGCTCGTAATTTTGGTTGAGCTGGTACAGATGGGTATTTTTTATTTAAATTTAATTTTTGTATGTATGTGTGAGATTGAGATGTCCTTTAGTGAATGATTGAGCGGGGGATGGGGGCAAGGAGGCTTTGTCTACCCATTCACACACAGGCACACACACACACACCCATTCACATTCACACACACACACACACACACACACACAGACACACACACACACACACACACACACACAGACACGCACACACACACACACACACACACAGACACACACACACACACACACAGACACACATTCACACAATTTGGTCACACATGCATGCACACACGCAACTTAGCTTTCACTTAAGGTGAGACTAGTCTTAAAAATAACAAAATGTGTTTAGGTAAGGAGTGTATCGAACCACTTGGGTTATACCATTATCATTTGTTTCATATCATTTGTTTTACTGCATTTGATTTGATTTCTGTTGAATGTTTTGTAGGGATGAGGTATTGAATTTAAATTTTTGGATTTCTTTTCTATTTTTATCTATGATTGTGTGGCCTGAATGGGTGTGAATGGAGCCTGTAGAGGGTGACTGTGCTGGCTTGAAAGGTTTTAAATTTCTTTTCTTTTCTTTTTTAATAACCATTGAGGTGGTCTACATGTGACATCTGTTGGAATGTTTTTTTTGATTATTTGCGTTTTGTTTGTTGTTTCTCTATGATCTGGGGAGAGGACGGTTGGAGCGTGAGATACGTTGGATCAGATCAATGGCAGTTAAGTGGTCCCATTACGTTTTGCATAATGATTAACCATTTGGCGTCTCTTGAGAAATATTTGACATATTGTATAAGGAAATTTTGTTCTGTGTTTTTGTTCCCTTGCAGTTCAGTCGGAGAGGGAGGATGGACCATCACAAGTGGGGGATCATGGGGAAAATGTGTAGGAATACGTTTCATTAGATTATGACACGATGGTGTGACCCGTTCAGTCAGTTCCTGTGGGAGATTGTTGGATTATGAAGAGAGGTCGCTTGGGACTCTACCCCTCCTTCAATGTAGCCCCAAATACAAAGGCCGGAGGTTGAGACATACCTCCAGACTGACGGAGTCGTTCGTCTGTAGATCCATGGAAATACAGTCATGGGACAGAATATGACGAGGTCCAGGCCTAAAAACAGTGGCTTCAGCTGAGGCTGGCCGACATGGGGTGGAGGGGGGGGGGGGCGAAAACGGTCGGAGACTGTGCAACCAAAGCGTTGAACAAGGGCCTCTGTGTGATTGATTGGTGTGTTGGACGGGAAGTGACTGAACGGTAACAACTGGTATAGATTATGACACAACGCAAGAGTACTAAACTAAACACATACACATAGGTAGAGTAAAAAGTAAGGTGTAGGTTATGGCCGACATGGTGGAAATTTTTTTTTTCCCTTGCGTGGGGCTCCGCCCTCCCTGTCCGTCTGTGCGCAGAGGTGGTAAGGTTTATGTCCATAGGGATGTTCATAAAAGGGGGGAGAGGTGAGAAGACCAACTGGGTTGATTATGCAAAATGTGATTGGGCTGACTTGGAAAAGGAATTAACAGGAGAGGAGAAGCAAAATGTATGAAAGAATGAAGAATAATCTCTGTGTCTCCACAGATCATGTCAACGGATACCATAATTTAAAAAAAATTGTGTTTTACTTTAATGTGTAATGTTTAGATTACATTGTTTTAATTGTTTTCAACAAATAAGCCTCTGGCTGTGAGCCCAGAGGAACAAAGCCTGATGATAGTAGGTGGTAAACACTGTTTCATTAAAGGCAGAATAGTTTAATTGGGGATCTGGATGAAGGGGTCACCAGGATTCCCCGGGAGGGGGCCATAGTCAGGGGAATGTGGGGGAGAAAAGAAGAAGACAAGAAGAAACTAATTGATGATATGTACCAAAGAATAATGAAAAAGAAAAAATATGAGAAAAAAGAAAAATTGAGAAATTTGAAGAAAAAATGATTTTTATTATTATATTGTATGGTTAGTATGTATAGAAAATCAAGTCAATATACAGTATGTGACAATGAGAATTGTCAAAGTGGGGAAATGTGGTAAATATTGACGATGAATTTCATAATTAATATGTGTGAATAAATTAGAGAACCATAAATGTAAAGCCAGATGTACCTTTCAATAGCAGAGTGGACTCAGTGGCTAAACAGTCTCAACTGTCAGTTGAGACAGCTGCATCAGATAACAGCTGCAACAGTTATTTCAACCCCCACTCAAGCAATGACTAAATTAGAGAACAAACGACACCTTCTCGAACTGACTATATGTAAATGCTGATCAGAGAAAGCTGGGTTGACCACAGGGCAGACCAGTTTAGACTTGTTGAAGCATGGACACTAACTCACAAACAAAGTAATCGATTAATCAACTGTTTAGTATCAAAAGGTCTTATATGATGTCTGGTATCAGTCTTAGAAAGCACTGACTGTACTTGGATGATATTAGACATCTATAGCCATACCAAAGGGTTAAAGCGATCATGTCACACCCCCCCTCGTGAGACAAGCCAGGTCCCTTCATCTCAGCAAAAGATCACACGGACGTGGGCCACCGATGGGCCCCTTCTGTCCCATCACGTCCCCACAACCCCAGGGGGGGGGGCTGCCAGCGCCCACAAGGACACCCCCCACAAGAGATCAACCCCCACAAGCAGACGCTGGATTGGACCAGCCATATGTATTATTGGCTAGAAATGATAGGATATAAGGCCCTACATAGGGTTATTCAGGAGCTCTCAGGCCGGATCCACCAAAAGGGGGTCTGGGGGCTCCCCCACCGCTTCGAAACCACCCAGAAACAACTGTGAGCTGATTGCATTTTACGTGAGTAAAATCATGGGAAACACCAAATGGTTGTTTATAGATTAGAGTAATGTTGTACAGATCCCTGATCTGTAAACCAGATTTACTCATGTATAATGTGTACAGTAAACCATGTATGTTCAAATTATGTTAACCAAGTGACTGTTTGATGTGCAGTATTGAGGTTTGAGATGCAAACCTGATTGTGATATTTCTGTACAACAGACAGCTGTTAAGGTTATCTGATCATCTTTTGTATGTAGAAGTCAACCTTCTATTCACCTTGGACTCCTGGCTCTGATCAAATAAATCAGCTGAGTTGAACTACAATTCTGGTTTGTCTGGCGTACACGTTTTATTCTTCATCTGCATTAAGCCAGATGAGGAGACCAACCATTCTATCAAGTATGAATCTTTCCTCCTCCGTCCAGATAATCAATCTCATTGTATTGTACTACAATAACCACAAATTATTGTAGGAAGTCTGTGGGATTTTACTACAATAGTACTGTACATTAGTACACTGCATAGTATTGTATATTATATGGTAACTCAGAACATTGTACATATGTCTATACCGAACACTGTGACCTCATTTTTCTTCTTCTAAATTACATGCTATATTATGTTATTTGATACTATCTTGTCTAGCACAGTCTCTGGAGCGTAACAGTAAGAAGCATTTTGTATGAAAGAATTCTGTACTTCTGTATGACAACTATTAAAGAACTTGAACTTGAACTTACTAGGACAGAGCGGCTTAGGCTCAGCTTCTTCCCCCAGGCCATCAGAGCCATGAACAATGAACATTGAGTGCTCAGAACATTGAACTATCCACACACAAGCACACATGAACACACACACGACACGCACGCTGTGCACGCTCACACACGAGCAGCCACTTAACACTTTAACATGAGCGGGCACACACTCATGTCGCACACACGCACACTTATGGCCAAAGGAAAGGACACTTTAAATTAGAATTAGAATAACAGGAACAGTGTATTGCACTACAAAAGCTAACTAGCATGTCCCATATGCTCTGTAAATAACTATGTACAGATACCGAGATGTCACTCCATGTTACCATGTTACCTGTTACCTGTTACTGCACAATGTTGTTTTTAATTTTTTGATTCTATTATATGTTGCACCACTGTATTGCACATCGTTGCGGGCAAGACCACCCGCATTTCATTGTATACCTGTATGCCGTGACAATTAAAACTCTTGACTTGACTTGACTTGACTTGACTTGTATATCTGTAAAGACGTGTGTATACTGTATAGACAAGGACCACTTACTTAGTAGACGTACTGTTGACTGGTATGACTTTCTCTCTGCATCTTTCTCCCTTTTTTCTGTCTTTTCTCTCTTGCACGCTCTCTCTATCTCTCTCTGTCTCTCTCTCCTCCTATAATGACTAGTGGGTGGGAAGCTAGGTAGCCTATTAGAATGACTACAGCTCTGGTATAAAGTCCACAGACAGCCTGTCTTGTTTAGAGACTCAGTCTCAGTAGAAAACTATAGAAAACTACTCTAACTAAACTTAGTCTCAGTAGAAAGCTAACTAAACTTAGTCTTAGTAGAAAACTGCTCTAATAAAAATTTGTGTCATGGAGATTCCTTTGTTTACTGTGGATTCTTTCACCAACCTGCCATTCAGTGGAAACCCTGCAGCCGTTTGCCCTCTTTTACACGTAAGTATCTGAATATTTTACATGTGAGTATTTGTATATTTTACATGTAAGTATATGAATATTTTAGATGTCAGCATTTTAATATTTTATATGTGAGTATTTGAATATTGTACATAGTAAGTACGTGTGTTTGCCAGTGTTGTAGTCGAGTCACTAAATCTCTAAATCTAGCCATCAATATATTATGCCAAATGATTAGGGCCTTTTACAAAAAATATAAAAAATAAATAACTGTATTATCAATTAACAAGTCTGAGTCCTCATCTGCACCTTCCGAGTCTGAATGCAGTCAATGCTCGAGTCCGAGTAATCAGTGCTCAAGTCCAAGTCGAGTCACGAGTCCTGAAAATCAGTCCAGAACTCGAGTACTACAACACTGGTGTTTGCTGCAGGAGTGGAACATAACAGAGTACTTGTGCTGTAAGCACAGTTTTGAGGTATTTGCATTTCCAATTTAGGGGAGTTTGTACTTTTTCTCTTACTCTTTTACTTTTACACTATATTTCAAAGTAAAGATTAAATGTTTTGCTCCACTACATCTGGCAGAGTAAATGCTGCTAATCTCTGTCCAATAAAATTCATGGAATTACGTCGGCAGAGAGAACTGCACAGGAAATTCACCAGTCCAACTTGCCCTTCTGCCTTCTTAGCAATGATTTTGTGTATTTAGCCTTGTGTGTGTGTGTGTGTGTGTGTGTGTGTGTGTGTGTGTGTGTGTGTGTGTGTGTGTGTGTGTGTGTGTGTGTGTACAACGGTGGCTGTGTTGATGATTATGTCATGAAATTTGGTCCGTTTGCTTATTTTTCATATATTTACATAATTTGAAAATATTGTATTTTGAAAATCTCTAACAGAAAAGTTACCCATTTAACCACCCTAGTGGTTTATTTCATGCCATTAGGGGTTAGGGTTACCCTAACCCTAACCCTATCCCTAACCCTAACCCTAACCCTAACCCCAACCCTAACCCTAACACAAACGGGAATATAAGGGATTACAATTCGGAAATCTTTGGAATCTTTGATAGATATGTTGAGTTAGGTTCATAGTGGTATTCATAAAAAAAGAATTGGAACGAAATATTACAAATGCTTTTTTTTTTTTTTTTTTTTTTAACATGACATAAAATTATATACACAAGCATTAACAGTAAATATCCACAGTAAGTCACAGGATTATACATTCCATTTGATTCCATTTGATTTGTCGGTTACCTAACAAGGCAGAAGGGCAGTGGCGTAGCGGAGGCATTGCCGGTAAAAATGAAAAATTAAGCGCAAATACCCAAGCGGTGCTCAGAAAAACAAGATGAGAGCGAAAGCCGAACAGGGGAGGGCAACGCTACCAAAAATAACATCATTATTCCAGCAGGTAGCAAAGGTAGACTAACGTTACTGCAGATGCATCGGCACTGCAGTAAGCTTCCCACCCAGCCCGGCCACCGTTAGCAACCCCCGGTCAGCTCCGAGTCCAGGCAGACAGCAGACACACAGCCCAGCCAGGCCCCCAGCCACGCTACAGCCGCCGAGACAAGATTCAAGATTCAAGATTCATGAGTTTTAATTGTCACGGTATACAGGTATACAATGAAATGCGGCTGGTCTTGCCCGCGACGATGTGCAATACAGTGGTACAACATATAATAGAATCCAATAAAAATACAGTGGTACAACATATTAATAGAATCCAATAAAACAGTGCAATAAACAGGTACATGGTGTGCCATCTCGGTATCTGTACATTAGTATTTACAGAGCATATAGGACATGCTAGTTAGCTTTAGTAGTGCAATACACTGTTCCTGAAGTTATACTACTTTAAGTGGCCTTTCCTCTGGCCATAAGTGTGCGTGTGTGCGGCATGAGTGTTAAAGTGGCTGCTAGTGTGTGAGCGTGCTCAGCGTGCGTGTCGTGTATGTACTTGTGTGTGGATAGTTCAGTTTCTGTGTCTCTCAATGAGACACGTTAGAATAAAGTTTTATTCGCCATAACCAGTACGAGTAGGCTACAGGTTACATTGCAATTGGAATCTAATCCGTTCCTTGTTGAGTACAAGGTTTAAATTGTGCGCAGCACAATGAATGTACACTGCGTTGGGCTCTTTATCTCTTATGTGGTGATGGTCATGCTGGACCTACAAAAGGCCTTCGACACTGTCAATCACTCCATTCTGATTGACAAGCTAAAAGCAATTGGTTTTGATAGTCTATCAGTGAGCTGGATGCAATCCTACCTGGAGGGGAGAGAACAGATGGTGGAGGTAAACGGTACCCTATCCCTCCCAGTGAGCTGTGGTGTTCCACAAGGAAGCATACTAGGTCCGCTACTGTTCCTAATTTATGCAAATGACATGTCGTCAGCTTGTGACTGCAACTTGTTCCTGTTCGCGGATTACTCGGATAAGAACAAGTTACAGGTTGAAAAAACCCTCAGCTCGGAACTAGGCAAAATCTGCACCTGGCTCGCTGTCGTGTTACTTTACACGGTAACAAATACGTGAGTCCTCTGCTTTGGTTGTTAGTATCTTTATTCGCTTATGCCTCGCTACGTTACACGGGTGTCCATCTTAGGTTCCTCTCGAACTCCCCCTGACCCCCAGTACGGTGGCCTGTACACTTCGCGTATAGCGCACACACATTAACATAACACCACATCTCCCTTTCTAGAATCAATGGGTAGACTGCCATTGATTCCCCAGACCTTAGTGGATTATTCTGCCTCTATATCTAAAAGGTCTGTTCATCTGAACTGATCTAAACAATTTCTTTAACGCCATATAAACCATGGGCTATATTAAACATAGCAATTGCTTTCTTTCGAACATTATATCTAAACGAATAATATATATAAACATGAAACACATGTCTTATCTTAACCATAAACCTCTTTCATTCTATCGCAGGAATGTCACTTTTCTTTACTCTCTCTCTACTGTCTCTTACAGGTCCAACCTAGTTGGTTTCACCACACATCTCCCAGACCTGGTTCTGGGAGTAGCTGGTGGTTCCAGGACATCCTGCTCCGTAGGTTCTGCTGCACTCTGCTCCGGTGAGGGCTCCATGGGGACGAGATGGCGACGGTTTCGCCTTAATGTTCCATGGGGTCCATCTATGATGTACGAACGTGGAGTGGGGTGACTGCTGACCACAACTCCAGTTGCACTTTGATCTGTGACCCACACCTCCTTTCCTGGAGTGAGCCTGTCGAGACTTCGCGTACGATGACGCCGGTTGTAGCTTTGTGCATCTCTCATTCTCCTCTCCTCTTCCTTCAGAACCACCGCCTTACTGTCAGGAAGAGTAGGGACCAGTAGAGCAGGAAGCGTCGGCACCGTTGTGCGGAGTCTCCTCCCCATAAGAAGCTGGGCTGGACTGTATCCGTTATGCAACGGGGTGGCTCTGTATGCCAGCAGAGCACGGTATGGGTCGGCTGCCTTTTTCAGGAGGCCTTTTATCGTCTTGACAGCACGTTCTGCCTCCCCATTACTCTGGGGATATCTTGGGCTGCTTGTGACATGGCGAAACCCATATGATGTTGCAAACGCTGCAAAGGCCATGCCGGAGAATTGCGGCCCATTATCCGTCACCAGTTCCTCCGGGATACCGTGGCGTGCGAAAATTGACTTCAGGTGGTGGATGACGTCTGTTGATTTTGTGGGAGTCAGCAGAGCGATCTCCACGTACCTTGATGCATAATCCACGACCAGCAGGTAAATCTTGCTCTCCAGCATGAACAGGTCTGCTCCCAACTTCTGCCACGGTCGCCCCGGGTATTGAGATGGCATCAGGGGCTCCCTTTGGTTCTCTCTCTCTTTGCTGCATGTTCAGCAGTTGAGGACCAGCTCATTCAGCTGCTGGCTGAGCCCGGGCCACCACTGGTCCGCTGAGACCTTGCACTCCCTGTGGTTATCGTACATGGCCAACACTGGTGGAGATATTAGTGCATCTTTTAAATCTTGAAAGGCTCTGGCCTGCTCGATGCCCCACAGCCAGCAGTTCTTCTTTGACAGAAGGTCTCGCAGGGGCTTGTCTCTCTCCGCCAGCCGCGGGATAAACTTCCCCAGCTGGTTTACCATGCCGAGAAAGCTTCTCAGCTCACTGACATTTGTCGGCTCCTCCATCCTCCTCACGGCATCCGTCTTACTCGGGTCGGGGTTAATGCCACTGCTGGAGATCACATGGCCTAGAAAGGTCACCTCTTCTTTTGACAGGTCGCACTTGCCTGTGTTCAGGGTGATTCCTGCTTTCTCGATCCTCCCCAGCACGACATGCAGACGAGCGTCATGCTCCTCCTGTGATCGGCCCCACACCAGCACATCATCCATGTGGCAGATGACACCCTCCAGCCCCTCTGTGACCTCAGTCACCATTCTGTTTTGGAAGTGTTCTGGGACGGAGGCGATGCCGAAAGGTAGGCGATTAAAGTGGTAACGACCAAACGGCGTGATGAAAGTTGTATACTTTGACGACTCCTCAGTCAGGGGTATTTGCCAAAATCCCATGTTCGCGTCTAACTTGCTGAATATCCTGGCTCCGGCCAGCATTCCCAGTGTTTCCTCGACTGTTGGCAGGGTGTATTTCTCCCGGCACACTGACTCATTGAGGTTTGTGAGATCGACACATAATGCGTACCTCCTCTGTCTTCTTCTTAGGGACTACCACCATGCCAGCGCACCAGTCGGTTGGCTCCTCGATCCGGCTGATCACTCCGAGGCTTTCCATGCGGGACAGTTCTTGCTTGACTTTGTCCATCAGTGGCAATGGAATCCTTCTGGGCGTCTTCAGTGAGAATGGTTGAGCCCCCGGTTTCAGCCTGATTGCATACAGCTGTTTCATCTCACAGAGACCACTGCATATTTTCGGGTAGGTCGTCTTGAGCGTCTCCATTGTGATACTGTCTAGACGTGCCACAAGCTCCATCTTGCTGATAGCAGGTCTCCCCAGCAACGCTGAGTGTAGGTGTCGAGCGACGTACACATCCTCCAACACCTCTCTCTCTCCTCTCCTCAGCAACAGCTTGGCGACGCCCACAACATCTAGTGGACTCCTCCCAGGTCCCATCAGTGGTTTTGTTGCTTTCTGCAGGGTAGGTGGATCCTTGTGTCTGTATATCTCTCTGAATACAGTGTGAGGCATCACAGTAACATCAGCGCCAGTGTCTATTTTGAATGGCACACGTCTGCCATTGATGTCTATGTCGACCATCCATGGCTCCCCATCAGTTGTGATGCTGCCCAAGAACATGTGCTCCTCCTCCCCATCACAGGAGCAGGAATAGTCTTCTTCAACCTCATGTACATTTTTGGAAGATTTACACACACGTTTATAATGCCCCATCTTCCCACATGAATGGCATTTCACCTCGTTAGCAGGGCAATCGCGCTGTAGGTGGAGTTGAGAACTGCCACATTTATGACACTGGACACTTCTCCCCCTCGAGTACTGGGTACTGAGTGGTTTGGCTGGGTAACTGTTAGCCTGTTGGGGGCTGTTCTTAGCATAATTCTTGCTACTGCTCTTAAACACCCTGTCCACCGATTTAATGTCACTTGTCTCTGTCCTGGCATCCCCTCGCAGAGAGGATTGCTGTCATTTCACCTCCTCACTCTGCCTCGCCATGGTCAATGCCCTCTCCAGTGTCAAGTCTGGGTCCAGCTTCATGCGTTCTGACAGCCGCTTATCCATCAGACCGACGACAAGCCTGTCACGTATGAGTTCATTATGTAACACTCCGTATGTACAATGCTCCGCCAGCGCGTACAATGCTGTCACAAAGGAGTCGACTGTTTCACCTTCTCCCTGTTTGCGCATGTTAAATTTGGCTCGTTCATATATCACGTTCTTCTTGACCACGAAGAAACCTTGCAATCCATCCCGCACTCCTTGATACGTACGTCGTAGATCAACAGCCAGATTCAATCCACGTAAAATATCGTCCGCCTCATACAATATATTAGCGTGTTGACTTGATTATCTTCAGAGCTAGCATTTAGGTTACTTGCCAGACGAAATCTTTCGAACCTGCATATCCACTTGGCCCACTCTTGCGGCTTTGAGAAGTCGAAGGACTCGGGAGGCTGGATGCTAAACGTAGCAATTGAAACCGCTGCCGCTACCGGGGCTACAGCGTTGTTCATCTTTTTTTTTCTCCTTCTGCTTTTCTTCGTCATCAACGAGTCTCAAATGGCACTTTAACGTCCGACCGAACTTATACACAACTCCAGCAGGACTTCTGACACCATGTCATGTTACTTTACACAGTAACAAATACGTGAGTCCTCTGCTTTGGTTGTTAGTATCTTTATTCGCTTATGCCTCGCTACGTTACACGGGTGTCCATCTTAGGTTCCTCTCGAACTCCCCCTGACCCCCAGTACGGTGGCCTGTACACTTCGCGTATAGCGCACACACATTAACATAACACCACACTCGCTGATAACAAACTATTATTACACCTGGGTAAAACAGAGTCCATTCTCTTCGGTTCAAATAACAAACTCGGCAAGACCGACGGCTTCTCAGTTACAGTGGGTGACAATATTGTCACAAGGAAAGATGAAATTACATACCTGGGTTCCATCCTAGAGGCAAATCTTTCCTGTGACAAAATGGCATCCAATGTAATAAAAAAAAGTCAACCAACGAACTAGATTCTTGTACCGGATCTCCTCTCTGGTAAACAAGAATACGCTGAAGACTCTGGCAGGAGCACTCATTCAAGGGTACTACGACTATGCTTGCACCTCATGGTACCAAAGCACCTCAAAGGTGCTAAAGACTAAATTACAAACATTACAAAACAAACTGGTCAGACTACTGCTTGACCTTACTCCTAGAACCCACCTCACCCCTGCCCACTTTGACAACCTAGGATGGCTTAGAGTAGACGACAGAGTACAGCAACTTGCAATGGGCCTGGTCTACAAGATACACTACACGACCAAGGTACCCATGTACATGTCAAAATACTTCCCAAAGGTCAGTGAATACCACGACCACAACACCAGAGGGAGCTCCACAAATCATGTGAAACCCAGATTCGGCTCAAACAAGGGACAAAACACGTTTCGCAATTATGCCACATCAATGTGGAATGCCCTACCCACAGCTGTAAAGGAATGTGAATCACTACCCACTTTCAAAACCACTCTCAAAGAGCACCTACGGGTGACTGCAATTCGAAACTGGCTCCTGTAAATGTCCTAACCCAACCCCCTCCAATGTACAGTAAATGTCCTAACCCAATAATACACGAGACCCTCTTCTTGGGACCAAGTAAGGTTTCGTTGATAATCCAATGTACAGTTACCCCACCCCGCCCTCTCTTAACACATTGTCTGCCATGCAGTTTGCCCATCTTATACCACTCTCTGCCAGCGCTGTAAACCTATGGAGTCGCTCACCTTCTTTGCAGGGCTATAACTTTTTAAATATTATAGCTATATCGACATTACTATGGCCCATTCAACATCGGGTATCTATCGTTCCGGATGTGGGAACGTTATATTTTTCCATTCATACATTGTCGTGTTAGTACCGTCGTGAATATAAGTATGTTTTTAGAGTGTAGAGCAGTAATTCCTAGAACGTGAGTTATAGGCCCAGACGCATATTATACATAATCGATTGGCGTTTTGTTCCTATACACGCTATATTAAAAAATTCAAATGCATATGATCGCTATACATTATGCTCCATCATGCGTGAAGGAAAGGGGGGGGGGGGGGGGGGCGTTTATGATTCCTTGATTGTCAGTAACGGCTTTCTTTAGTACGACATCATATGTTGATCAGATGGATTGCAATGAAATAAATGCACAATCGAGCTGGAATTAACGTTAGATTCCTCTTACCTGTGGCCGATGAGTCTGGATAAAAGAAATTCCAATTATTTGATTTCGATCTGCTAGATCCATTTTCCGTTTGTACGACGCAATAAACGCCGAAAGCATATTGATTCTTGCGTCTCTAAAGCGATCCAATGCAACTTAACCTAGCCATTTTATTTGGATCATCATCATTCCAATATATTCAGCTGTTAAATTTTCAAAATGGCTAGGTTAAGTTATGAAAGCTGGAAAAAAAACAACATTGTATTTGAAGTTACTGCACTTTGCCTGTACATTACCTGTATAATTATTTAAGGAAATCGTGCAGCAGAGTGCAGTATCTGCTTTTTTGGGGTTAATTAAAATAATTATGTCATATTTTTGTATGCCTAAAGATTACTTCATTAATACATGTTCAATCTGGGTACTATCATCTATCTACCTATAACACGTTTTGGATGGCAAGTCAAAACACTTTAAAGCCATTTTTCACTGTTTGGAAGTTACTGCGGTCTGCCTGGGTTTTGAGTGTAATTTTGTAGTTACTGCAGTTTTTAAAACCCCATATCTACAAAACTGAGCGACATTAACCTCTGAAACTTGGTCACAAGATAAAACATTTATTGACAAGGTCAATTTCACTCATAACTCAATTTTGTTTGAGTTAGCCTTGACAGGGATGAATGAATGAAAACTTTATTTAACAGATTGCAGAATGGGTACAATTGCAGTACGGCTCAATACACACAATTGTTAAGGGGATGCAGACCAGAGAAAGACTTTTGTCTTGTTTACATCAGGGTGCCCCATTTTCAATTCATATAGACATTTATGACATACACAACATACATGACATTTATGGCATAGGGACATATAGGTATTTAGTACTGATACATTTGTGACATAAACGGTATTCAAATATACACTACTGTTACCCCTAGATCCTGACAGAGTATATACATATGATGGGGAGGGGACTGTACATTAGGAGAGGGTGGGTGGGTGGGAGAGAAATATGCATACGGCGGGGAGGGTATATACATGCGGTGCTGTTAAACTTGCTAAGAGGACATATGCTGATAAACTGGAGACACAAATGGCACAAAACGACACAAGAGGCTTATGGCGGGGACTGAAGACAATAACTGACTACAAAGTCAGCGCCCCCTCAATGGGGAGCGACGACGCCTCTCTCGCGGACAAACTCAACTCTTTCTACGCTCGGTTTGGTGTAGACAGTGGCGCTGCTAGCTCTCCGGCTAGTGACGTCACTGGCGCGCCGGCTGTTGTGGAGGGGGGGGGGGCAACCGCGGGGGGGGCGGGGACGCTCTCTCGTTGTCGGAACACAGTGTGAGAAGAGCATTTATGCAGGTGAACACCAGGAAAGCGGCAGGCCCAGATGGTATAACAGGACGCATACTTAAGTCCTGTGCCAACCAGCTAGCCCCGGTGTTCACCGCCATATTTAATCAA
This sequence comes from Notolepis coatsorum, assembly GCF_963971535.1. NCBI lineage: Eukaryota > Metazoa > Chordata > Actinopteri > Aulopiformes > Paralepididae > Notolepis > Notolepis coatsorum. The sequence goes on along the minus strand of NC_140165.1, from coordinate 167,414,381 downwards.
TCCCTGGCGGAGTCAGTGGTCCCTGCCTGCTTCAAGATGTCTACCATCATCCCTGTACCGAAGAAACCCTCCCCAACATGTCTCAATGACTACAGACCGGTGGCACTCACCTCTGTGGTCATGAAATGTTTCGAGAGGCTGGTCAAGGACCACATTTGTGCCTCCCTCCCCAGTGATATGGACCCTATGCAATTTGCATACAGGACAAACAGGTCCACTGACGACGCGGTCTCCCAGGTACTGCACAGCACCCTCTCTCACCTTGACCGTCAGAAGGGGGGCTATGTGAGACTGTTGTTCATTGACTACAGCTCAGCGTTCAACACCATAGTCCCCACCAGACTGGTGGACAAGCTGATCGAGCTGGGTCTGAGCTCAGCCCTGAGCGCCTGGGTACTGGACTTTCTGAGTGAAAGACCCCAGGCGGTCAGGGTGGGGGGTCAGACCTCAAACACCATCACCCTGAGCATCGGGTCCCCCCAGGGCTGTGTTCTGAGCCCCCTGCTGTACTCACTCTACACACACGACTGTGTGGCCAAGTTCAGCTCCAACTCCATAGTGAAGTTTGCAGACGACACAGTGGTGGTGGGGCTGATCTCGGACAACGACGAGAAGGCCTACCGGGAGGAGGTTGAGGTACTGGAACGCTGGTGCCAGGACAACAGCCTGCTCCTGAACATTGGTAAAACCAAGGAGCTGATCGTGGATTATAGGAGAGGACAGCAGGAGACACACACACCACTGATGATAAACGGGGCTACCGTGGACAGGGTGAGCAGCTTTAAGTACCTGGGGGTCCACATCTCAGAGGATCTGACATGGTCAACACACAGACACAGTCGTAAAAAAGGCGAAGCAGCGCCTCTACCACCTGAGACAGTTAAGGAAGTTCAGAGTATCGGGGAAGATACTCCAGTCCTTCTACTCCGGAGCTGTAGAGAGCATCTTGACTGGAAACATCACTGCCTGGTATGGAAACAGCACGGCACAGGACAAGAAGGCCCTACAGAGAGTGGTGCGCTCAGCCGAGCGTACCACGGGTATTGCACTACCTTCCCTGCAGGTTCTATACAACAAGAGGTGCAAATCCAGAGCCTGCAGAATAATGAAAGACCCCCATCACCCCAATAACAGCCTGTTCCAGCTGCTGAGGTCAGGCAGACGCCTGCGAACCCCAGCTACTAGGACAGAGAGGCTCAGCTTCTTCCCCCAGGCCATCAGAGCCTTGAACAATGAACACTGAGTGCCACAGAACACTGATCTATCCACACACAAGCACACATGAGCACACACACACTTTAACATGAGCAGACACACACTCATGCCGCACACACCCACACTTATGGCCAAAAAGGAAAGGCCACTTTAAATTAGCAGCCACTTTAACACTTTAACATGAGCAGACACACACTCATGCCGCACACGCCCACACTTATGGCCAAAAAGGAAAGGTCACTTTAAATTAGTATAACAACAGTAACAGTGTATTGCACTACCAAAGCTACCTAGCATGTCCTATATGCCCTGTAAATAACTCTGTACAGATACCGAGATGTCCCACCATGTTACCTGTTACCTGTTACCTGTTTATTGCACAATGTTGTTTTTTATTGGATTCTATTACATGTTGTACCACTGTATTGCACATCGTTGCGGGCAAGACCACCCGCATTTCATTGTATACTTGTATGCCGTGACAAATACAACTCTTGACTTGACTTGACTTGACTTGGGGAGGAGACTGTCTATTAGGAGGTGGTGGGGGTTTTGGGCATTTACGGTGGCCAGTTTCGAATTGCAGCCTCCCATAGGTGCTCTTTAAGAGCGGGTTTGAATGTGGGTAGGGATTCACATTCCTTTACAGCTTTGGGTAGGGCGTTCCACATTGATGTGGCATAATTGCGAAACGTGTTTAGTCCCTTGTTTGAGCCGAATCTGGGTTTAACATGATTTGTTGAGCTTCCTCTGGTGTAGTGGTTGTGGTATTCACTGACCTTTGGGAAGTATTTTGACATGTACATGGGTACCTTAGTCGTATAGTGTATCTTGTAGACCAGGCCCATTGCAAGTTGCTGTACTCTGTCGTCTACTCTAAGCCATCCTAGGTTGTCAAAGTGGGCAGGGGTGAGGTGGGTTCTTGGGGTAAGGTCAAGTAGTAGTCTGACCAGTTTGTTTTGTGATGTTTGTAATCTTGTTTTAAGCTCCTTTGAGGTGCTTTGGTACCATGAGGTGCACGCATAGTCATAGTACCCTTGAATGAGTGCTCCTGCCAGAGTCTTCAGGGTATTCTTGTTTACCAGAGAGGAGATCCGGTACAAGAATCTAGTTAGTTGGTTGACTTTTTTTATTACCTTGGATGCCATTTTGTCACAGGAAAGATTTGCCTCTAGGATGGAACCCAGGTAGGTAATTTCGTCTTTCCTTGTGACAATATTGTCACCCACTGTAACTGAGAAGCCGTCGGTCTTGCTGAGTTTGTTATTTGAACCGAAGAGAATGGACTCTGTTTTGCCCATGTGTAATGATAGTTTGTTATCAGCGAGCCATATGCAGATTTTGCCTAGTTCTGAGCTGAGGGTTTTTTCAACCTGCAACTTGTTCTTGTCAGAGACCAGCAGCGCAAACAGGAACAAGTTGCAGTCACAGGCTGACGACATGTCATTTGCATAAATTAGGAAGAGTAGCGGTCCTAGTATGCTTCCTTGTGGAACACCACAGCTCACTGTGAGGGGGGGGGATAGAGTACCGTTTACCTCTACCATCTGTTCTCTCCCCTCCAGGTAGGATTGCATCCAGCTCACTGATAAGCTATCAAAACCAATTGCTTTTAGCTTGTCCATTAGAATGGAGTGATTGACAGTGTCGAATGCCTTTTGTAGGTCCAGCATGACCATGCCGCAGTATTTGCCCGCGTCCACCTCTTGTTTGATGTGGTCGTTCAAATAGAGGAGGCATGTGTCAGTGGAGTGGGACGTTCTGAAGCCAGATTGGAATTCGTAGATTAGATTTTTTTCCGCCAGGTACTTTTCGACCTGTTCGTAGACTATTTGCATAAATTAGGAAGAGTAGCGGTCCTAGTGTTAGGGTTTGAAACCGACCCTAAACGCAAACGGCACAGAGAGAGTTGTTTCAGAGTTAGCCAAAATCAAGGGCGTGTTTATTTACTGAGTAACAAGAATGAATTAGGTGGTGAACAGAACAAACTGGGAAACAGGCATGTGAGGAATGTTTGCTGCTCTGCAGCTTCTCCCAGAAGGTGATGTTGTGGAATTTGTCCGTGACGTCTGAGCCGCTCTGCAGATCCTCCCAGCATATGCTCCAGATGGAGGCGGAGAGGGAGAGAGAGATCCTGAGTTAGCTCAGCGCACAATTGAAACTGACAGGTGACTGGTGAGGTGAATTGTCCAAACAAATAATCCAAGTGACAGATCTTCGGTGTGAAACACACAGTGAGCAGTGTCCAGAGTGAAAACAATTAGGTAATCCAAACGTGTAATTCCAACAGACAAAAAGGTGAGAACAGTATGAACAAAAACGGGATCTCTTCGGTGCTTTAAAAACACACAAAAACGATAGATCCAAAAGACTGTTTACAAAAACTCACCAGAGCGCAACGCGTAAAGCGGGCAGATCAAACGAGGCGGGCAGATCAAACGAGGCGGCCAGATCAAACGAGGCGGCCGCTTCGTAACGGGGAAGCAGGTTTTCCAAACGGAATATTTCTCGAGAGTCCTGGAAAGCAACAGAACAGGGAAAGCAGCGACGGGAAGGAACAGGCAAATGCAGGGAATGTTTCAAAACGATCCAACATCAATATTAGGGAGATCAGGGTATTTAAAGCCACAGGGCGCTTAATGACAAGCTGTGACAGCTGCGGGATGAAATTGATCATTGCTCCAGAAGCGTGTGGTTGGGAGAGCACCAATCAAATGGCATCTTACAGGATAGAAGCGTGAGGCGCGGAATGCAATTAATTTAACAAAATACCTTAAAGGAACAGAGCGAGTGGGTGGGCAGCGGACAAAACCTCACAGTACCCCCCCCTCCACGGGAGCCACCCGGCGACCAGGCCGACCCGGCTCGCCCGGATGGGCACGATGGAAGTCGGTGATCAGGCCGGGATCCACGATGAGCTGGCGGGAGACCCAGCTCCGTTCCTCCGGGCCGTAACCCTCCCAGTCCACCAGGTACTGGAACCCCCGACCCCGCCGTCGAACGCCCATCAACCGGCGGACCTGCCACTGGGGGTGACCGTCCACCATCTTGGGAGGAGGTGGATCCGGAGCAGGAGGCATCAGGGGACTGAGAGAGACAGGCTTAACCCGGGACACATGGAAAACGGGGTGAATGTGCATGGACGCAGGAAGCTTAAGGCGCACCGCCGCCGGACTGAGTACCTTCAGAACCTCGAAAGGTCCGACGAACCGGGGGTTAAGTTTCTTGGCCGAGGACCGAAGTGGGAGGTCCCTCGCGGAAAGCCACACCCTCTGCCCAGGGTGGTACGTCGGCGCAGGAACCCGGCGCCGGTCAGCCCCACGACAGGCGCGCTCTGATGACCGGAGCAGCGCGGTCCTGGCGATCTCCCAGACCTGACGGCACCGGTCGAGGTGGTCCTGCACGGAGGGAACTGCCACCTCCGTCTCCTGTGCAGGGAAAAGAGGGGGTTGGTAGCCCAGGGATACCTCAAAGGGTGAGAGGCCGGTGGCGGAACTGACCATGGAGTTGATGGAGTACTCGACCCAGGGAAGGAAACGGCTCCAAGAAGCTGGTCTCTCGGCAGCCACACACCGAAGAGCAGACTCCACGCTCTGGTTCATCCTCTCCGTTTGTCCGTTAGTCTGGGGATGATAACCAGAGGAAAGACTGACCGTTGCCCCCAATCCCTTGCAAAAAGCCCGCCATACCTGGGAAGTGAACTGGGGCCCCCGGTCCGAGACGACGTCCTGGGGAAAACCATGGAGGCGAAACGCGTGGTGTGTCAGGAGGTCCGCCGTCTCGGCCGCCGAGGGAAGTTTGGGAAGGGCCACGAGGTGAACCCCCTTGCTGAACCGATCCACCACGGTCAGAAGGCACCTGTTCCCCTGGGAGGAGGGAAGACCTGTGACGAAGTCCAGCGCCACATGTGACCAAGGACGGCTCGGAATGGGAAGCGGCTGTAATAGCCCGGAGGGTGCCTGGTGGGAGGCCTTGCTGCGCGCGCAGACCGCGCAGGCCAGTACGAACTCCTTGACGTTGTTCCTCATGGTGGGCCACCAGAATCGACGAGCCAGGAAGGAGAACGTGCGATGAACGCCCGGATGGCAGGCGAACCGGCTGGTATGGCCCCACTGGAGGACCCGGGACCGGACTGAGTCGGGGACGAAGAGACGATGAACCGGTACATTGCCTGGAGCGCGATGGAAGCGTAGGGCACGCCTTACCACCCCCTCGATGCCCAAGGTGACGACTCCTACCACCCTGGCCTCCGGGAGGATGGGAGTCGGGTCCTCAGTGGTTGGAGCCCCCTTGGAGTGTAACCGGGACAGGGAGTCGGCCTTCGTGTTGCGGGAACCAGGGCGAAACGTCAGCGAGAAGTCGAACCGACTGAGGAAGCTGGCCCATCTTGCCTGCCGGCCGTTGAGGCGCTTGGAAGCACGGATGTCAGGTTCTTGTGGTCCGTCCAAATGGTAAACGGCCCCCTCTAGCCCCTCCTCCAAGGCAGCCACAACCGCCAGCAGCTCCCGATTGCCGATGTCATAGTTCCTCTCGGCAGGGAGGAACCGACGCGAGTAGAAGGCGCACGGATGTACCTTCTGGTCCGTTGCCGACCGCTGGGATAAGATAGCTCCCAGTCCAGTATCCGAGGCATCCACCTCAACGATGAACTGTCTCTTGGGGTCTGGATGGAGCAAGATCGGGGCGGAAGTGAACCTCTTCTTGAGGGAGCGGAACGCAGCACACGCCGCTGGGGACCAGTCGAACGGCAGGGCGGGAGAGGTCAGTCTGGTAAGCGGTTCCGCCACTTGACTGTAGTTCCGGATGAACCTTCGGTAGAAGTTGGCGAACCCGAGGAAGCTCTGTAACTCCTTCCGAGAGGTGGGTTCAGGCCATTCCTCCACTGCCTGGATCTTGCAAGGATCAGCTCGGGTCAAGCCCTTCTCCACGATGAAGCCCAGGTAATCGACGGAGTCGGAGTGGAATCGGCACTTCTCCGCCTTGACGAAGAGCCGATTGTGGAGGAGGCGCTCCAGCACACGGCGGACATGCTGGATGTGTTCCTTGAGGGTCTTGGAGAAGATGAGAATGTCGTCTAGGTACACTACCACAAACTCCTCCAGCATGTCACGAAGGACGTCGTTCATGAGCGCCTGGAATACCGCCGGAGCGTTGGTGAGGCCGAACGGCATCACCAGGTACTCGTAGTGGCCCCTGGGAGTCTTGAAGGCGGTCTTCCATTCATCGCCCTCACGGATACGGACTAGATGGTAGGCACTCCGGAGGTCCAGCTTGGTAAAGATGGTAGCCTGGGTGAGAGGCTCGAAAGTGGAGTTCATGAGAGGTAGAGGATACTTGTTCTTAATGGTGATCTCGTTGAGCTGGCGATAGTCGATGCAGGGTCGAAGGTCCCCGTCCTTCTTCCCAACAAAGAAGAAACCGGCCGCCACAGGAGAGGAGGAAGGCCGAATGAGTCCTGCTTCCAAGGACTCAGAGATGTATTGATCCATCGCCGCCTTCTCCGGGACGGTCAGACTGTAGAGGCGGCTGCCGGGAAGGGGAGCCCCTGAGCGGAGGTCGATGGCACAGTCGTAAGGCCGGTGGGGCGGAAGGGCCTGAGCCCTGGACTTACAGAAAACCTCTATGAGGTCGAGGTACTCGGGGGGTATGGTCGAAAGGTCCGGAGGCAGCTCACCAACGGATCTCCAGGGCGGGGGACAGGACGCCGCCTGAAGACACTGGGCACGACAGGAGGAGCTCCAGCCCTTGATGGTACCGGAGGACCAGGCGATGTGGGGCTCGTGCAGCGCGAGCCAGGGCCGGCCCAGGACTACTGGGACAAGAGGGGATCTGGTGATAAGGAACTGGAGTCTCTCAACGTGGTTACCAGCAATGGTCAGTAGGACAGGGCAGGTGCGTTGAGTGATGTCAGCCAGGCGGTGTTGGTCCAATGCGAATACCTCCAATGGCCTCACTAGGTCCTCAAGTGGAATGTTGGCCCGGGTAGCAAACTCGAAGTCTAATAAACTCTCGTCTGCCCCCGAGTCAATGAGTGCCTCCACCGCGGCCCGTTGGTCCGCCCAGGCCAGGGTGACGCTCATCAGATGGCCAGGTGGTGCACGGCTCTGGGAACGAGAAAAACGGCTCACCAGGATCTCCCGGGGTCCTGGCGAGCCTGGTCTTTTGGCCGGGTGGGGCAGTTGGCGATACGGTGTCCCTCCCGACCGCAGTAGAGGCAAAGGCCGGACCTGAACCTCGCCTCCCGTTCAGCTTGGCTCAGATGAGAACGTCCCAGCTGCATGGGTTCCTCCTCGGGTACCGAACGGGAGGGAAAAAAACCACCAGTCGTGTTGGGAGCAGGGCGACCAGCAGTACCGTCACGAGTACGGGGGGTCCGGAGTACCTCAGGAGGTCCCTGTCGGGTTCTCTCACGTCTTCTCTCCTGGAGGCGTCCGTCGATGCGAATGGCGAGGCTGAACAGGTCCTCGAGGGACTCAGGTTCCTCACGGGTCGCAAGCTGGTCCCTGACTGCGTCGTTGAGCCCCCTCATGAAGGTAAGACGAAGTGCTTGGTCGTTCCAACCGCTCTCCGTAGCCGCCAGTCTGAACTCCAGCACGTAGTCGGTAACCCCGCCGCTGCCCTGCCGGAAGGTACCCAACCGGGCTCCAGGGTCCAGACCATGGGCTGGATGGTGGAACACCCTGCGGAGCTCAGCCACGAAGTCTGGGTAGGAGAAACAGAAGTCTGCCCGGCCTGAGAGCAAGTTAGTCATGTAGGCCACTTGGGCTCCCCTTGAAGTGAAACGACTGGGTTGATGACGAAAAACCAACTCACATTGCATGATGAATGTGGCACAATCCTCGAAGTTGCCGTCGAACAGCCGTGGTTCGGAGAGACGGGGCTCCTGAGGTGCGGGATCGGGAGGCGCGGGGCCTGCCAGGGCTGCGGGTGATGCTCCGGCCAAGGCTCCTGAAGGAAGTGGGGGTACAAGCAAGGTGTTAACGGTGTCACTCAGCGTGTGTAAGTGGAGGACAATACTTGACTGCTGGCTAGCCAGAGCGCCCAGGGACCCCTGAATAGGCAGGACCTGCTCTCGGAGTTCCTGTACTGCAGCCGCAGCCCTGTCTAGCTGTTGGCTGTGTTCCTTGGTTAACTCAATCTGGCCTGCTAATGCTGTTCTGACTCTCTCTGTGTCGGCTGGGGTCGTCATGGTTGGATCGTAATGTTAGGGTTTGAAACCGACCCCAAACGCAAACGGCACAGAGAGAGTTGTTTCAGAGTTAGCCAAAATCAAGGGCGTGTTTATTTACTGAGTAACAAGAATGAATTAGGTGGTGAACAGAACAAACTGGGAAACAGGCATGTGAGGAATGTTTGCTGCTCTGCAGCTTCTCCCAGAAGGTGATGTTGTGGAATTTGTCCGTGACGTCTGAGCCGCTCTGCAGATCCTCCCAGCATATGCTCCAGATGGAGGCGGAGAGGGAGAGAGAGATCCTGAGTTAGCTCAGCGCACAATTGAAACTGACAGGTGACTGGTGAGGTGAATTGTCCAAACAAATAATCCAAGTGACAGATCTTCGGTGTGAAACACACAGTGAGCAGTGTCCAGAGTGAAAACAATTAGGTAATCCAAACGTGTAATTCCAACAGACAAAAAGGTGAGAACAGTATGAACAAAAACGGGATCTCTTCGGTGCTTTAAAAACACACAAAAACGATAGATCCAAAAGACTGTTTACAAAAACTCACCAGAGCGCAACGCGTAAAGCGGGCAGATCAAATGAGGCGGGCAGATCAAACGAGGCGGGCAGATCAAACGAGGCGGGCAGATCAAACGAGGCGGCCAGATCAAACGAGGCGGCCGCTTCGTAACGGGGAAGCAGGTTCTCCAAACGGAATATTTCTCGAGAGTCCTGGGAAGCAACAGAACAGGGAAAGCAGCGACGGGAAGGAACAGGCAAATGCAGGGAATGTTTCAAAACGATCCAACATCAATATTAGGGAAATCAGGGTATTTAAAGCCACGGGGCGCTTAATGACAAGCTGTGACAGCTGCGGGATGAAATTGATCATTGCTCCAGAAGCGTGTGGTTGGGAGAGCACCAATCAAACGGCATCTTACAGGATAGAAGCGTGAGGCGCGGAATGCAATTAATTTAACAAAATACCTTAAAGGAACAGAGCGAGTGGGTGGGCAGCGGACAAAACCTCACACCTAGTATGCTTCCTTGTGGAACACCACAGCTCACTGTGAGGGGGGGGGATGGAGTACCGTTTACCTCTACCATCTGTTCTCTCCCCTCCAGGTAGGATTGCATCCAGCTCACTGATAAACTATCAAAACCAATTGCTTTTAGCTTGTCAATCAGAATGGAGTGATTGACAGTGTTGAAGGCCTTTTGTAGGTCCAGCATGACCATGCCGCAGTATTTGCCCGCGTCCACCTCTTGTTTGATGTGGTCGTTCAAATAGAGGAGGCATGTGTCAGTGGAGTGGGACGTTCTGAAGCCAGATTGGAATTCGTAGATTCGATTTTTTTCCGCCAGGTACTTTTCGACCTGTTCGTAGACTATTTTCTCCATGCTATGGTGCTATGGTGCTCCATGCTATGGTGAAGAGGTACGTTTTTAGCTTATTTTTGAAAATATTAAGAGATCTAGCTTCCCTAATGTCCATAGATAGTGTGTTCCATAACTTTGGTGCATAGTTTGCAAAGGCTGCATCCCCGATTTTCCTTAGACTGTGGCTTGGAACCTTCAATAGACTAGTAGTAGATGATCGCAATGTTCTAGGAGGCACATAGTTGACTAGAGAATTTGCACTGTAGCTTAGCTAGTATAGTGGAATAGACTGTATTAATATTCCATATTTATACCGTCTTGTTGCGCGCTCCTGGCCACCTGTTCAGCGCACGCTAAGAGTGAATCCAGGAGAAGGGACCGTTCGTGAATCCCAAAATTGGCCCGAACATTTCTTAAATGGAGCTATGACAAAAAAAATATCTGATCGTTTGTCTTAAGTCCGTTGGTGAATGAGACCCAATGTCACTACCCCTACCCATATGTACTGGTTTACAGATCACATAAAACTAATAGCAACTTCATTCAAGAGTTCTATGATCTTTTATCATTGTTACAATCAAGTATAAGTGACTTGCCCTAAGGCCTTCACAGTCACAGGAAATATGACTAGTTTCCCCGGTAGGCCTTGATTGTAGTGTGGTGGACAACAAGGAAGTCGGACACGTTTTACCAAAAAATAACAATATTTATTGAACAGCTAGTCTAAAGGTACAAAAAGTGGAGAGCTGGGTGCTCCAACCTCCATGGTTCAGGATATAACAAAAAGAAAGCACATGGACAAAAATATAGCACAGAGCAAATAACAAATGGTCAAGAATAGTGAGAGCACTTCTGAGAGCACTCTGGTAAGCGACACTGTGACGAGCGACAACTGCAGTGACGAGCTCCAGGACCCTCATTTATCAATAATTCTTAGAAAGTGTTCTATTTTTGTTCTTAAGCACATCATTTAGAATGTGTGTACGCACAGAAAAATCGGGATTCATCACACGTGCGTACACGGGTTGTACGCACACTCCGTGTTGATAAATACCATTAAGTTCTACGCTCCACGCTTGTGCACAATTTTAAGTATTTGCATATAGCACCGCCCGTAATTAACCATAACGGTAATGGAACACCCCCATGAAATGTGGAAAAGTGTACTAAGCCGAGCGAAGCGTGTTATGGGAGAAATACGTGACAGGCTGACAGACATGTACATGTACGGTCGGATATGATATCTTTTAACTTAAAGACCATATTAACTAATAAAGACCGTGCTGGAATATGACTGCCTTTTTCCGTTTCGTTCGATTAATACCCAGGGATTAAAGTTCTCCTCAATTTTATTCCAAATCGCGACGGATTTTCCGTAAATTTTCTACCTGCTGCATATGATTTGTAGAGGCATACAATCTATTTTGATGTCGGTATTGGGTAGCCTATATAAACAATAATACGAGAGCATATACAAGAACAATGAATCCATGTTCAATGAAGCCATGTATGATGTAGCCTATACGCCATGGCCCATGTGTAGCCTGCCTATATGTGATCAATACAAACTTGAACTTGAATTCCATCATGTCTGTGTGCGGGTCTGCGGGAGCAATGTAAATAAGAAACGTGCACTGAAAAGTTACAGTATGTAGTTGGTTGATTATTTGTATGACAGTCAGTAAACCCTGGCAAAAAGTATCTGTTTTATTTAATGAATTGAAAACATGCAGCATGGCTTTCCTCCCGGCAGCAACGTCATGTATCAGGCAAATGCGCATCACTGAGTGGAATCCCTTTCTATTCACATAACTGCATTTGTGATGGAGCTTTGACAGCTACAGTAACAGTCTATTGCTCGATCCATCTCCAATATCACGATGGACCGTGCCATGTAGCCTATGTATAGCCTGCCTATGTGATCTCTAAAAACGCGAACTTGAATCCCATCAGCGACCTTGGGTCTCTTGAAAGGCTCTATATAAAATGAAGCTATTATTATTATTGTTATTATTATTATTATTATCACATCTGTGCACGGAGCTCACAAAAAAAACAAAAAAGACTGTCTTTTAGTCTCAGTGAAGTTTCAACGGAGCCGGAGGTCATCTATTCTAACCAACAAATTGAAGTAGAAAGCATTTCGTTGTGGCCAATCTTATTTGGAAACATGACACACAAAATAATAGTTTTTCGCTTTTTATTTGAAGCAATAATTAATCGCATTTGGAGGTGGGTGTTCTGCGTCTGCCCCCCCCCCCCCCGTGCCAAACAAGCAGGCCAACCTCTTGTTCGAGCGTGAGCCCGTTATAATTACACTACTGTCGCTATTTTACAATGAACTATAATGAATTACGGGTCATACAGAAGTTGAACACGCCAGTGTTGAACCTAATGCACGGAAGCTTATTTCCGCGTTGCAGACTGCAATATTCATATTCTACCACCGGGCGCCAGGTACGCACGGCCGGAGCTCTGCGTAGATATAGATCTATCTGCAGCCTTCGACACAGTCAACCATCAGATCCTCCTCGCGGCCCTCGCAGGAATGGGAGTGGCTGGATCTGCGCTGACATGGCTGACATCATACCTCAATGACCGCTCCTACCAAGTGTCATGGAGAGGGACTCTGTCAGCCACCCGCCCCCTCCGGACGGGTGTCCCCCAGGGCTCGGTCCTAGGACCCCTTCTCTTCTCCCTCTACACTAAATCACTGGGTAACATTATCACGTCTCATGGCTTCTCATATCATTGTTATGCCGATGATACTCAACTCTTCCTCTCCTTCCCTCCCTCAGATATCCACGTCTCTGAGCGGATCTCGGCCTGTCTGTCCGACATCTCCGCCTGGATGACGACCAACCACCTCAAACTGAACCTAAGCAAAATAGAATTGCTCCACCTGCCGGCCAAATCCTCCCCCCTGACCGACCTCTCCATCACAGTCGAGAATGCAGCTGTGACCGCGTCGCCGACCGCCAAGAACCTTGGTGTTGTCCTCGACGACCAGCTGAACTTCTCTGCTCACATCGCAGCGACAACCAGAACCTGCAGATTCCTCCTGAGCAACGTCAGAAGGATACGCCCCTTCCTGACAAAAGAAGCCACCCAACTCCTCGTCCAATCAACAGTCATCTCCCGCCTCGACTACTGCAACGCACTGCTAGCTGGCCTCCCGGCCACTGCCACCAAGCCTCTTCAACTCATTCAAAACGCAGCGGCCCGCCTGATCTCAAACCTACCGAAGTCGGCCCATGTCACCCCACTTCTTAGGGACCTGCACTGGCTCCCCATTGCTGCACGTATCCGCTTCAAGGCCCTCGACCTAGCATACCGTGCGGCAAAGGGAACCGCTCCCGCCTACCTCCGGTCAATGGTCTCTAACTACACACCCTCAAGACCCCTACGCTCTGCATCTTCTGGCCGCCTCAGATCTACTCCTATCCAAGCTCCCGGAGGGTCATCAAAGAGAAGCCGCCTATTCTCAGTCCTTGCCCCACAATGGTGGAATGAACTACCCATCCCAGTTAGGACAGCCGAATCCCGTCCAATCTTTCGCCGTCGACTAAAGACTCACTTCTTCAACCATTATCTGAAATGATAAAAAAAAAAAAAAAAAAAATCTAACCCCGACTTACCTTAATGTCATGCACTTGTCCTAATAAACTAACCTACACTGTAACACGCAACACTTTGATGAACATTGTTACTCAGCTGATAGAGTTATACCCTTCTTGCTGTCTTGTCGCACAGAACTTGTAAGTCGCTTTGGATAAAAGCGTCAGCTAAATGACTAAATGTAAATGTAAATGTAAATGTATATACGCACAAAGTCAAGCACACGTTAAAATTGATAAGTCCCACACTTTGCTTAGAAACGATCGTATGCACGGGTTACGCACATATCTGTGCGTACGCAACATTGATAAATGAGGGCCCTGGTCTGTTTGTAGGGTGTGGAGCCTCGTCACCACACCTGTGATCAATTACATAGATAACCATGTTAATTGTAAGAAAGAAAACAGTGTGTGGATTACACCTCACCAATTAGTGACACCACACTCAAACCACAATGTGAATATACACCACAGACCGTAAGTATACCCTCCACCATGTGAAAGTACACATAACAATCATTTATGGCCATTCACTTTGATATACTGTTGTTTGTTTGGGAGTTCATCATTCATATCTGCTGCCCTCTGTCTTTATGCCTTGTGGACTCTTTTAATCTCACTCAATCAGTGTTGGGTCCAACACGTGAAAAGGGTCACACATTAGATATTGTGTTTCCTCTGGGTTCTCTGTTCTCAACCTTGAAATTGTTGACATTGGGGTCTCAGACAATTCTATGATTGCGTTTGAATCCAGTTAGTTTAGTCCCCTTCCCACCCCCTCCCAGCCTTACTTCCTCCTCCCAGCCTTACTCACTCCTCCCAGTCTTACTCCCTCGTCTAAGCCTTACTTCCTCCCCCCAGCCTCACTCCCTCCTCCCAGTCTTACTCCCTCGTCTAAGCCTTACTTCCTCCCCCCAGCCTCACTCCCTCCTCCCAGTCTTACTCCCTCGTCTAAGCCTCACTCCCTCCTCCCAATCTTACTCCCTCGTCTAAGCCTTACTCCCTCCTCCCAGTTGTCGTATATTCTATACAATACCTAAGGTAATCTGCAGCACAATGAGGTTGCTAACTGGAAGGAGGAAAAGGAGAGTGATAGAAACATGGTCTTCTCCCCTGACTTAGTCAGATGAGAAATAAACGTGCAGTCCAGACAAAAGGAACTATATTTCAACTCAACTGATTTATTTGCCAAAGGGCCAAAGGTGGATAAGGCATCAGTTACACACAGGAATTATTCAGCATAATACATGATTGTACAGAAGGTTTGATGAGGTTTATATAATCAAAATAGCCCAAACACGGTGGCTTCTTCACATCAAGACAGTTCTGCACATAAAATATAGTAGTCATGTTTATGTATGAAACGAGAATGTACTAAGCCATACACATGGGCACAACCTGGTCTAAGGTAGGAATCTGTACATGTTACTCTAACCAACAATAATGAGTCCATGATTCTACTCACATGTATAACAGCACATTCTCTGGTGGAGGGATGGAGGCTCCGCCGGACCCCCCTGGGGACGGGTCGGTGGGCTGGCCTCCTCTCTCTCTCCTCTACATTCTTATTTATACTCTGATTTCCCCCAATAGTAGCACATTATTCTAATAATACGTTGGTCCAATCAGCTTTCTTAATTCTATATATGGAGTTCTCCTCAGATAATCTTCTGGGGGAGGCGGTCCGCCCCCCCCCCATGATTTCCTCTGTGGGGGCTAGCTGGCCCCCCCCTCCTCGATCTCCTTGCCGGTGTCTTCCTTCAGTGAACAGGGGGGGTCTGCTGGTGGCCCCCGTCGGTGTGGCCTCTTGATGAGTACAGAGGAGGGCGCTTTTGATGACCCCCCTCCTTGGCTGCTCAAGTCTCCTCTGAATGAATCCAACACTTTAACATTCCTTCGTGTACCATTTTGATTTTCCAATGTACATGGTTTATGCAATGACCTATAGATCTCTCATATCACCCCAGTACAGTCATTGCTTCTAGGCTGATACCAGACATCATAGAAGACCACACCAACCTTTATTTACCAGATAATATAACTGTGATAAATATACCAGGATTTATAACAAGAGTGAAATTACTTTCATACTCGGGTGACATTCTAAATGGTATTCTTCTTTGTAAGTTACCTTCTACATTGATATGGTTAATGTAATAAGTTACATATTTTAATACCAGATTTCCTATATAAAGTATACTGACTTAATAGTTCCTTGGATGTGTCTGCTAGTTAGAGTGAGTCACCGTTTCGTCTGTGGGGTGTGACTTATTTACAACAATCTTTGTTGTCCCCTGATTACATTAGCGTGGGGCTTTTTATGACCTGCAACTGTTCTCCTACATACAGTTTCGTAAGCAGTCATGAGAGGGGGTTGGTTTGGAATGTCTGTCTCTCCTACATTATGACTCTCTAATTATTCACACATATTAGTTATGAAATTCAATGTCAATATCACCACACAGTCTTACTCCCTCCTCCCAGTCTTACTCCCTCGTCTAAGCCTTACTTCCTCCTCCCAGCCTTACTTCCTCCTCCCAGCCTTACTCCCTCGTCCCAGCCTTACTCCCTCCTCCCAGTCTTACTCCCTCGTCCCAGCCTTACTCCCTCCTCCCATTCATGAACTCAGCTACAGCCACACATTTCACCAACACATTTACAGTATGCTCACTCACTTTCCTCGTATCTCTGATACAGTACAGTACAGGGTACCTATACAGATCTATCTTGTTTGACAGTGACAGATACAATGAAGGTATTATTATATTTATTATTATATTTATGTGTCAAGCAGGAGTTGAGGGATGATCTATATCAGAAGATTGCAGCAGAGATGAATCTGTCAGAAACCGCCTTCATTAGCAGATTGAACCTGCATGACGACTTCACTACAGGTAAAAATACTCCCACTGGTACTACCACTACTACTACTACTACTACTACTACTACTACTACTACTACTACTACTACTACTACTACTACTACTAGTAGTACTAGTACTACTGCTAATACCACTACTACTATTACTACTATTACTACTTGTACTAGCATTACTACTACTACTGCTACTACAGTACTACTAGCATTACTACTACTACTACTACTACTACTACTACTGCTACTAGTACTACTGCTAATACTACTACTAATACTACTAATATTACTACTTGTACTAGCATTACTACTACTACTACTACTGCTACTACAGTACTACTACTACTACTACTACTTCTACTACAGTACTACTACTACTTCTATGGGGCAACAGTGGCTCGGGAGGTAATTCCGGAGGTTCCCAGTTCGATTCCCACTCCTCTGCACACAACTACCGCAGCACTCCACCACGCACTACCACCATGCACTACCACCATGCACCACCACTGCGCACCACTGTGCACCACCATACACAATGCTGTGTGGACGGCGGGAAGTCAAATGTGATGCCAGCCAGACCACGCTAAAAAGACCAGGAACAGCTCAGAACAGGATAAATCTGCATTTCTGTATGTACACTTGACATGACTGTGAAGTAGCAAGATCAGAACCGGCTGGATCGTCCTCTGCGTTGTGTATGGTTCCCCTAAAAACCTTTGTACTACCAATAAGACCAAATGGTCTTTGTTTGACGACCAGCGGAGCAGCAGGAGAAATGGAGGAGAAGGTGTACTGACAGCTGTTTAATCAAAGTTAAGAGTGTATACAAATTACAATACAGAACACTATAAAAGATTCAAGGTACCGGAGCCCTATGCCGCTCGTCCTTACTAAGAAAACAGATTAAATAATGATAGTTTGATAAGTTGTTGATGGGCTTTGTTCTCTGGCTGATGAACAAAGAAGTCTATTCTCCCTCCAAAAAGTTCTTTGTCTCTTGAGTCTCCTCTGCCGCGTCGTCTGCTGTGTGAAAAAGGTGGGGTGTTGTCCTTGTGGTTCCGTGTCAGAGTGTCCTCCCACCGTCCCAACACCCTCCTTATATCAAAAGCCTGGAGTCTTCTGCGTGATGTCATCAAAGTGACATCAGCAGCTGTGTTCCTCCAATCACGGCCTCTCTACGTTTGAATTTGAAATAGGGGGTTGTCCTTAGCAAGCCAACCCTCTATTTCCTTTGTTTTCCAGTCAAAGAACAAACACCGTCTAACTACCATAATACTTTGGTTATTGAACTTAAGATATATATTTTCGAATTGAGATTGATTACATAAACACATAGATATCATAATTGAACAGTTTATCTTGATGCTAAATGAGACTCATAAACATTGCATATTTCATATCATTCGACTCAGGATTGTTACCACAATATAACAGGCATTTGCAGTTATTTCACATTGAGGGTAAACCTCCTAACTCAGTAAGACACCTTTAAGTTATTTTCCAATGTAGATTCAGACATGGCCTAATTTCAAACTCTGTGATTAGTAATAGACATTTGAAAATGTACTTTGTGTTAAGCAAGGCAGGAGACCCCCAGGTGGTCACATGAAATGCCGGTGCGTCTGTTGAGACACCCGATTCTACTTTGAAGTGAGATAACCAACTGTTCTCAGGGACATGTTATCTCTGGTTTTACATAGAACTTGGCAGCTTGTATAGTAATAAACGGGGGTCTGCTGACACAGCCGTTTGTTCTCATTTAAAAGCTGACCGACCCGCGTGACCAGTATCCTGTCTGTCTGCAGCTGCTAACAGTTAAATGCAAATCACCTCCTGTGGTGCTCCCCCGGTCTCTGTTAACACACACACACACACTCTCTAAGCTTGTCCCTCTGGGCATATCAGGTTTAATGATAACCTATTTTTGATTGACATGTTTCTACAAGACTAAAACACATTAGTTTGATTTGAACACCAGTTTCAGGCAACATATGTCTAGCTATGGTTACCAAATACTACTACAACTGTAAATGAGGGAAACCACAATTGCCCTTCGAGTTTACATTTTAAAATAAATAAAAAATGTTGGCATTATTGGGCATTATTGTGACGGTTGAACACCTACATCAGGGTGATTATATATATTTGATCTACAAACATTAAAAGCTTAAACTGTAGGGAATTCCTCTCTAGTTCCCCAGGATTGTAATTTGGGCTACAATCTGTTTTTGTGAGAAGTGGGTTTTGAACACAGCCCAATCGCTGAACACAGGAGAGGAGAATGGAGCGTTTCAAGGGGTTTTAATGGTATTTTCCAAGCAGACAAGTATTACATCAGGAATGTGCAACAGACAGGGTTCTTGGGGGGTGCACTCCCAGTGTAGCTGTTGGCAGAAGACACAGGTCTGTGTCGGGAGAGAGAGCAAGAGCACTCCTTGTGCAGCACGAGATGTCCAGGCAGGAAGGTGCACTGGAACGGGGGTCCTGGGCACAAGAGAAACAGATTAGAGCAAGTAATAATCACAAGAGCAGGTTAGCAGGGCTTCAGGCCGAGACGTCGTACCTAGGTAGTGATACTAACACCACGACGACTTCTGGTCAGCGTCGTCCGGTAGAAGTAGGGTCTTCATCAATGGGGGATGGGATACAGCTGTGAGGAGTGAGGTGCCTGACAGCGTGTGAATCAGGGGGATGAAGTGCAGCTGGGCTGAGTGATGGGAAGTGAAGGGATGCTGGCCATATAAGGGCGTGAGGCTTCCGTGGTGGAAGAGAGGATGAAGAGGGGTGCGTGGTGGATGGAAAGGAGGATGAAGAGGAGTGCATGGTGGATGGAAAGGAGGATGGAGAGGAGTGTGTGGTGAATGTGAGGGGGAAAGGAGGGGGAGTGAAGTACGTGCATGCTGTGACTATGACAGGACCCCCCCCTCTACGGGCGCCTCCTGGCGGCCCAGGCTTGTCAGGCTTGGCCCGATGGAAATCCCGGACGAGGTCTGGGTCCAGGATCATCTGGCGGGAGATCCAGCTGCGCTCCTCCGGGCCGTAGCCCTCCCAGTCGCGGCGGCGCACGTCCAGCAACTCCCGGACTACGTAGGCCGGGTGGTCGTTGATGACCAGCGGAGGAGGAGGCTCCGGAGCAGGGGGAGACAGGGGACTGGAGACCACCGGCTTCAGCTGGGAGACATGGAAGGAGGGGTGAATCCGCATATGGGAGGGGAGCTGGAGTCTGACGACAGAGGGATTGATGAGAGACAGGATTTTGTAGGGACCAACGAAACGGGGGGTTAGTTTACGGGAAACGGACTTGAGCGGCAGGTCCCGAGACGAGAGCCATACCATCTGACCTGGTTGATAGTCGGGAGCCAGGGTCCGGTGGCGGTCGGCGAAGCGACGGTTCTGGTCGGTAGAGCGGAGAAGCGCGGCCCTTGTGTCCTCCCAAATTCTTCCTGGGCAGGGAACAGCGGGGGTTGGTAGCCCAAAGAGGACTCAAAGGGGGACTGACCTGTGGCCGCCAAAGACAGAGAATTGTGGGCGTATTCGATCCACGGCAGGAAGGTGCTCCAGCCGTAGGGGTCCCGGGCTGGCATGCAACGGAGGGCGGATCCCAGGTCCTGGTTGGCCCGCTCCGACTGGCCGCTGGTCTGCGGGTGGTACCCGGAGGAGAGGCTGACCGTAGCCCCCAGGGCCCGACAGAAAGCCCTCCAGACCTGGGAGATGAATTGAGGGCCCCTGTCGGAGACGATATCCACCGGGATCCCGTGGAGGCGAAAGACGTGGAGTACCATCAGATCTGCAGTCTCTGCAGCAGAGGGGAGTTTGGGAAGAGCAACAAAGTGCACAGCCTTCGAGAAACGGTCAACAATAGTGAGGATGGCTGTGTTACCGTGTGAGAGGGGAAGGCCGGTGACGAAGTCCAGGGCGACGTGCGACCAGGGCCTACCGGGAACAGGGAGCGGACGAAGGAGCCCGGCGGGCGGTCGATGAGAGGCCTTTGCACGAGCACAGACGGTGCATGCCAGGACGAAGGCGCGGGTGTCCTCCCTCATGGAGACCCACCAGAAGTGCCGTTTCAGCAGGGACAGGGTATGGTCGATCCCAGGGTGGCAGGCGAACCGGGAAGCATGAACCCACTGGAGCACCTGGGAGCAGACAAGGTCAGGGACAAAAAGCCGGTTAGGTGGACCGTTACCTGGGTCCGGCTGGGCACGCTGAGCCTCCCTGACGATGTACTGGATCTCCCAGGTGGCGGTGGCCACCAAGCAGGATGTGGAGAGGATGGTGTCGGGGTGCGCGGGGCCCTCCTCGGGGACAAACTGCAGAGAGAGAGCGTCTGGCTTGGTGTTCTTGGAACCAGGCCTGTAGGTAAGGGTGAAATTAAACCTGGCGAAGAACAGCACCCAGCGGGCCTGGCGGGAGTTCAGGCGCTTGGCCGTCTGGACGTTCTTGTGGTCCGTCCAAACCAGGAAGGGGACCTCTGAACCCTCCAGCCAGTGCTTCCATTCCTCCAGGGCTAGTTTGACTGCCAGGAGCTCCAGGTTTCCGATGTCATAGTTGACCTCGGCTGGGGTCAGGCGGCGCGAGAAGAAGGCGCAGGGGTGCAGTTTCTGGTCGAGGACGGAGCGTTGGGAAAGGACCGCCCCCACTCCGGTACAGGAGGCGTCCACCTCCACCACGAACTGGCGGGACGCGTCCGGCTGCACGAGGATGGGTGCGGTGGTGAAGCGCCGGCGCAGCTCGGCGAAGGCGGAGTCCACTTCGTCGGACCAGACGAAGGGCACGGAAGGCGAGGTGAGTTGGGTGAGGGGTGCCGCGACCCGGCTGTAGTTCCTGATGAAGCGCCGATAGAAGTGGCAAACCCCAAGAAGCGTTGGAGCTGCTTGACGTTGGTGGGACGGGGCCAGTCGGACACCGCCTTGATCTTCTCGGGGTCCGCCCGGATCTTGCCGCCCTCGATGATGTAGCCGAGGAAGCCGATGGAGGAGACGTGGAACTCACACTTCTCCGCCTTGACGAACAGCTTATTCTCCAGAAGACGCTGGAGGACCCGGCGGACTTGCTGGACGTGCTCCTCCATGGAGCCGGAAAAGATCAAAATGTCATCCAAATAAACAAAAACGGAGCAGTTGAGTACATCGCGGAGAACGTCATTGACGAGGGCCTGAAAGACAGCAGGGGCGTTGGTCAGCCCAAAGGGCATTACCTTGTACTCGAAGTGGCCGAGTGGTGTCTTAAAGGCCGTCTTCCATTCGTCTCCTTCCCGGATGCGGACAAGGTGATAGGCGTTCCTGAGGTCCAGCTTTGTGAAGATGGTGGCACCTTGCAGGGGCTCAAAAGCAGAGTCAATTAAAGGCAGGGGGTACTTGTTTTTGACTGTGATATTGTTGAGACCCTGGTAGTCGATACAGGGGCGAAGGGAACGATCCTTCTTGGAGACAAAGAAGAACCCTGCGCTGACAGGAGAGGAGGAGGGAGTGATAATGCCTGAGGCCAAGGACTCGTGGACGTACTTCTCCATCGACTCCCTCTCTGGGCGTGAGAGGTTGAACAGGCGACTAGCGGGGAGTGGCGCTCCTGGGAGTAAATCAATAGCACAGTCGTATTGGCGGTGGGGAGGCAGGGAGAGAGCCTGTTGTTTGCTAAATACAGCCTTTAAGTCATGGTAGACAGGAGGAATAGCAGACAGGTCAATGGTTTCGTTGGGGAGGTGGGAACCAGCGACCCCTAGTGGCGACCGAGCTGATTGTAGGCAGGCAACGTGGCAGTGAGCGCTCCAGCTGGTCACTAAGCCGGTAGGCCAGTTGATGACGTGGTTGTGTAATTTGAGCCAAGGCATGCCAAGGACAATGGGATTGTGGGGAGAGCTGGTAACATGAAAACTAATACTCTCGCTATGATTTCCGGATAACAGGAGGCGGAGGGGTACGGTGTGGCGAGTTAATCGCGTGAGCAGTTTTCCGTTTAACCCGCGGGCGTCACGGGGTATCGGCAGGGCATCTGTAGCGATGTGGTAGCGGGAGACTACCCCAGCGTCGATGAGGTTCTCGTCGGCCCCTGAGTCGACCAGGGCGGACAGCGGGAGTGATTGGCCATTGAGACACAGCGTGGCGCTGAATAGCATGTTTGGACCGGAGCTGGGAGCGATGTCAAGGCTCGAACAGACGCCCAGCGTCACTGTCGAGCCCCGTCGTTTGGGCGGAGCGAGCATGAGGCAACGGAGTGACCTAGTTGGCCGCAGTATAGGCATGCCCCCGTAGCGAGCCTGTGACGACGTTCGTTGGGGGGAGGCGTGAGCGGTCTAGGTCCATGGGCTCGGGGGAACTACTTTCAGCGCGGACGGCGCGGGGAGAGCGAGTTGGGCAGGGTATAGGTGGACGAGCGGCGCTAGCCTTCTCTCGGCGGCATTCACGGAGGCGTATGTCCAGTTCCCTGGCCAAATGGATTAGCTCGTCTAGGGAATTTGGTCTTTCTTTGGACGCAAGTTCGTCTTTCAAAACGTCGCTCAGGCCTTGGCGGAAAGCACCTTGCAGTGGCGTGTCACCCCAGTCGGAGCCGGCTGCCAGGATATGAAAATCAATAGCGTATTCGCTCACACTGCGACTTCCTTGGCGGATCGTTAATAAGCCGGCGGCTCTATCCGAACCACCCGGAGGGTGGTCAAAGACTTTGCGCATGTCGTCGATATACGCGGAGTATGACTCGCAGAGGGGAGAATTATTGAAGTGGTGAGCGGTTGCCCATTCCAGCACAGCGCCCGTGAGCAGGGCCGACAGGTAAGCTACCTTAGACCTCTCGCTTTGGTATGCGAACACTGAAAGATAAAAGCTCTGCATTTGGAGACGCTTCCGTCATAACGCTCCGGCGCGGGGACGTGGGGCTCCCTGTGCGGGGGAATCGGCCATATTGTCAATCTCGTTCCACAGAGCCGAGTGTGAGAGCGGTAAGCTGAGCAGTGACGGCGTCTATGGAGAGGGCGAGTTAGTCTACTCGAGCGGACTGGCCGTTGATAATACTCACGCACTGCTTCTGAAATCTCCTCCATTCCTCCATCTCGTGTGTAGCTGGTTCTGTCATCTTGGTTGTGGTGTTCTGTGAGAAGTGGGTTTTGAACACAGCCCAATCACTGAACACAGGAGAGGAGAATGGAGCGTTTCAAGGGGTTTTAATGGTATTTCCCAAGCAGACAAGTATTACATCAGGAATGTGCAACAGGCAGGGGTTAGAATGTTCTTGGGGGGTGAGGACAGGTGCACTCCCAGTGCAGCTGTGGGCAGAAGACACAGGTCTGTGTCGGGAGAGAGAGCAAGAGCACTCCTTGTGCAGCACGAGATGTCCAGGCAGGAAGGTGCACTGGAACGGGGGTCCTGGGCACAAGAGAAACAGATTAGAGCAAGGAATAATCACAAGAGCAGGTTAGCAGGGCTTCAGGCCGAGACGTCGTACCTAGGTAGTGATACTAACACCACGACGACTTCTGGTCAGCATCGTCCGGTAGAAGTAGGGTCTTCATCAACGGGGAATGGGATACAGCTGTGAGGAGTGAGGTGCCTGACAGCGTGTGAATCAGGGGGATGAAGTGCAGCTGAGCTGAGTGACGGGAAGTGAAGGGATGCTGGCCAAATAAG
This sequence comes from Notolepis coatsorum, assembly GCF_963971535.1. Lineage (NCBI taxonomy): Eukaryota > Metazoa > Chordata > Actinopteri > Aulopiformes > Paralepididae > Notolepis > Notolepis coatsorum. Next base: position 167,390,516 of record NC_140165.1, on the reverse strand, counting down.
GGCGTGAGGCTTCCGTGGTGGAAGAGAGGATGAAGAGGGGTGCGTGGTGGATGGAAAGGAGGATGAAGAGGAGTGCATGGTGGATGGAAGGGAGGATGGAGAGGAGTGTGTGGTGAATGTGAGGGGGAAAGGAGGGGGAGTGAAGTACGCTCGTGTGACTATGACAGTTTTCTCTCAACGTAAACTGACGCGTAAACTGATGCTTCAAGGCAGAACTAGACTTGACTAGACCGTGTCTGTTGTTTTTAGGTCAGTGCTTCATTCTGAGACAGATGAAGTGATGTCATATAAACACAGGAATAGAACTGTCCTGAGCAGACTGAAATCAGATGTGAACATACTGAATCCAATTCAACAGTCAGAGCTAGGTTACCCAGTACCTGCTGAACATTAGGGGGGGGGTGGCAGTGACTCAGGTAGTATAGTACTCGTCTGATAATCAGAAGGTTCCCGGTTCGATTCCCTCTCCTCCCAGGCAGCGTGTCGACGTGTCCTTGAGCAAGACTCTTAACCCCTAACTGCTCCCGATGAGCAGGTTGGAACTTTGCATGGTTGCCTCCGCCGTCGGTGTGTGAATGTGTGAGTGAATGGGTGAATGTGAGGAACAAAATTGTAAAGCGCTTTGGATAAAAGCGTTATATAAATGCACCATTTACCATTTTGAATTAAACCAACTCAGTCAATCACATTACTTTAATCCATTAGATTACACCAACTCAGTCAATCACATTATTTTAGTCCATTGGATTACACCAACTCAGTCAATCACATTATTTTAGTCCATTGGATTACACCAACTCAAGTCAATCACGTTATTTGAATCCATTGCATTACACCAACTCAGCTGTTATAATTTTGGATTACAAAATCCATTGAATCATTTTATACATGATTTACATCATCCACCATTATAACTGCTTGTATAGTTTACAACATAAATTCACTGTGATTGGTTTACTACAGGAGCAAGGTTCCGCCTCCGATGGTTCACACCGACCAATGAGGTCAATCTGTGTGGCCACGCGACCCTGGCCTCTGCTGCTGTGCTGTTTAACAACTACAGTAAGACACACACAAACACACACACACACATAATAGTGTATTTTTTGCACAATCTAAGGCAGGCATGGCCACCTTCATTTCACTATGTCTTGTGTATGTATGTGACGATTAAACCTCTTGAATCTTGACTGATCTTAGTAAATAATGCACCTGTGTGTGTGTGTGTGTGTGTGTGTGTGTGTGTGTGTGTGTGTGTGTGTGTGTGTGTGTGTGTGTGTGTGTGTGTGTGTGTGTGTGTGTGTGTGTGTGTGTGTGTGTGTGTGTGTGTGTGTGTGTGCGTGCGTGTGTGTGTGTGTGTGTGTGTGTGTGTGTGCGTGTGCGTCTGTGTGTCCTGTCAGATAATGTAAATTCCATGCTGGTGTTTGAGACGAAGAGTGGTGATCTGAGCGTCACTCAGCAAGGAGACGTTTTCACCATGGACTTCCCTCTCAACCCACCCACCAGGGAGGTAAGGAAAGAGTTATCAAACTAACCCACAAACTGCATGTGTATGATGAAGAGTGCATGTGTATGATGAAGAGTGCATGTGTATGATGAAGAGTGCATGTGTATGATGTACTGTATATGCATGTGTGTATGAACCTCTCCTCGGGATATAATATAATATATAATATATGTATGTGTGTGTCTGAACCTTTCCACAGGATATAATATAGTATATAGTATATGTATGTGTGTATGTAAGAACCTCTCCTCAGGATATAATATATAATATATGTATGTGTGTCTGAACCTTTCCACAGGATATAATATAGTATATAGTATATGTATGTGTGTATGTATGAACCTCTCCTCAGGATATAATATATAATATATGTATGTGTGTCTGAACCTTTCCACAGGATATAATATAGTATATAGTATATGTATGTGTGTATGTATGAACCTCTCCTCAGGATATAATATATTATAATATATGCATGTGTGTATGAACCTCTCCTCGGGATATAATATAATATATAATATATGCATGTGTGTATGAACCTCTCCTCAGGATATAATATATTATAATATATGTATGTGTGTATGAACCTCTCCTCAGGATATAATATATTATAATATATGTATGTGTGTATGAACCTCTCCTCAGGATATAATATATTATAATATATGTATGTGTGTATGAACCTCTCCTCAGGATATAATATATTATAATATATGTATGTGTGTATGAACCTCTCCTCAGGATATAATATATTATAATATATGTATGTGTGTATGAACCTCTCCTCAGGATATAATATATTATAATATATGTATGTGTGTATGAACCTCTCCTCAGGATATAATATATTATAATATATGTATGTGTGTATGAACCTCTCCTCAGGATATAATATATTATAATATATGTATGTGTGTATGAACCTCTCCTCAGGATATAATATATTATAATATATGTATGTGTGTATGAACCTCTCCTCAGGATATAATATATTATAATATATGTATGTGTGTATGAACCTCTCCTCAGGATATAATATATTATAATATATGTATGTGTGTATGAACCTCTCCTCAGGATATAATATATTATAATATATGTATGTGTGTATGAACCTCTCCTCAGGATATAATATATTATAATATATGTATGTGTGTATGAACCTCTCCTCAGGATATAATATATTATAATATATGTATGTATGTATGAACCTCTCCTCAGGATCCTAATGACTTCAGAGACATCATCCAGGTCAGTTCAAGCTACACCTGTTCATGCTAACCTAGCCCCTAATCAACACAACTGTGCTGCTATTGACAATTTGGACAGTTACACAGTTGAGTTGTCTCTATGCAGCAGCATTGTTTTCTGTAGGATATGCTAAACCGGCGACAGTGGCTCGGGAGGTAGTCTGGTAGTCGGAAGGTTCCTGGTTCGATTCCCGGGCAGCGTGTCGATATGTCCTTGAGCAAGACACTTAACCCCTAATTGCTCCCGATGTGCAGGTTGGCACCTTGCATGGTCGCCTTCGCCATCGTTGTGTGAATGTGTGAGTGAATGGGTGAATGTGAGGAACAAAAACGGTAAAGCACTTTGGATAAAAGCGCTAGATAAATGCACCATTTACCATCTAACCCCAATCTCATCGGCTCTTTCCCATTCTCCTTCCTTGCAACAGCACTTGGAAAAAGCACCTTGAAGTTGTACAATCCACTCTCCCTTCTAAAAAATGTCAGTTTTGTCATTCTTGTTTCTACAAATCAACTGGCAGGAACAAGAATTACATCTCTGCAGATCCTATCAGAGCCATTACTCTGGATGCTAGCAGAGACGGTAATGCAGGGTAAAGTACTACTGTTGCATAGAGACAATTGTGAAGCATCCATCCAAATAGTCAATATTAGGTTGTACACAGTTGTCTCAATTAGGGGCTAAGCCTAACCCGTAGTACATTAATACATGTTCTGTTTAACCTGTATAACTAGTACATTAACACCTGTTCTGTTTTAACATGTATAACTAGTACTTTAATACCTGTTCTGTTTTAACCTGTATAACATTAATACCGAAGGTTATCCTATAACCCTAGTTATATGAATACTGGCTGAGCGTCGCGCTCTGCCATTATGAGATGTCATCTCCAGCACCTACTGTGCGCGTGAAAAAATTGCACATGCATGTGACCACGCCTACTCCCATGCGTGTGACCACGCCTACTCCCATGCGTGTGACCACGCCTACTCCCATGCGTGCCTACAAGACACAGGGAGTGGTCAGATCCACGCCCTTCAAAGTTTGAATTCCATATGTGAAAAACATCCAAGGGACCTCAGGGCGCTGAAGAGCGAGATACTCAGCCAGTATTCATATAACTAGGGTTATAGGATAACCTTCGTTATATATTCATACTGGTCGATCCAATGGCGCCTGCTCAAGAGGCTCAAACGGGGCCCCCAACAACCGTCCCAGGACCAGTTGGAGGTCCCAACTCGGAGACAGAGCACGTTCCACAGGCTTGAGACGCCGAGCGCCAAGCAGGAAACGTCTCACAAGAGGGTGGCTGAACAGTGTTCTGCCCTCAAAGCCCACATGACAAGAAGATATAGCTGCGGCATATACCTTCACTCTTGAGGCCGACAGCCTATTCAGGATAGACTGGAGGAAGGAAAGAACCGAGTCCAGGGGGCATGACACCGGGTCCAGGCCCCCAACCTCACACAGGAGGATCAAAGTCCTGCGCTCCCGATGTACCGGCTCCAACAGCTGAGCTACCAGGTGTATAGGGGGGAACGCGTACAGAATCCCGGGCGGCCACGGATACATCGAGAAGGCATCCACTCCCAGAGAGGGGTTGTCCTTCCGACTGACCGAGAACCACAAGGGGCACTGGTAGGACTGACTGCTCACAAACAGGTCCACCGCGGCCTCTACGAATCGGTCCCAGACCTGTCTGACTATGTCTGGACGTAGTCCCCACTCGTCCGGGTGAGGACCGCCCCGCGACATCACATCTGCACCCACATTCTCCCTGCCGGGGATGTGGAGAGCCCTCAGGCTGCGCAGATTGAGAGACGCCCATAGCCAGAGTTCGACCGCCGCCCGGTGTAGACGGGGGGAGCGTACTCCTCCCTGTCTGTTGATATACAACGCTGACGTCGTGCTGTCCGTCCTGATCAAAACATGCTCGCCCAGGCGGTTAGGTGGCGTAGCGGAGAATGCGTTCGTCACCAGCCCCGGAGCTGTGAGCTGGATTCGCCTGTTCGAATCCAGCTCACAGCTCCGGGGTTGTCACCAGCTTGGCTGGCCGTTCACACTAATACAATTGGCTGTATTAGAGGGTGGGAGAAGCTGTGCGGGGTGGGTCCGGGTCGTTGTAAACAGCGACTCCTACAGTTCGGTCGGGGCGCCTGCTAAGCGCGGATAGGACCTGAGGGGGATAGTGTGATCCTCCCACACGCTACGCCCTCTCAATGAGAATCCGCGCTGCCAGGTGAAAAGAAGCGGTGATTGGCTGGACGTGTGTCGGAGGAAGCACGTGGTAGCCTCCACTCTCCCAGATGATCTGACTGTGGGGGGTAAGTGCGCAGCGACCAGGAAGGGATTGGGAATTGGCATACGACTAACATTGGGATGGGAGAAAATCGGAGGAAAAATGGAGGGGGAAAAAGATCAAAAAAAAAAAAAAAAAAAAACATGCTCGCCCACCACAAGGTGGCCGAGCTGCTTGAGGACTAGAAGCACTGCCTTCAATTCCAACACATTGATATGTAGTGCAGACCGGGCAGCATGGTCTTGCCAGCTGCCCCCTACTGGGCCCCAGGCCCCCCCCAGTGGTTGAGGTCCCCCAGTACTGACACGGGAACCTTCAGCTGCTTCCACTTGCCTCTCACAGGGTCTATTTTCATACTGAAAAACCATCTCTGTATCCTCCTCATGAAGAAAAGGCCAAGAGGGACCACAGTTTGAGCAGATGCCATCATTGATTGATTGATTGATTGATTGATTGATTGATTGATTGATTGATTGATTGATTGATTGATTGAAAAGTTTATTAACAGATTGCAGAATGGGTACAGTACAGTACAGCTCAATACATACAATTGTTAAGGGGATGCAGACCAGAGAAAGACTTTCGTCTTGTTTACATCAGGGTCCCCCATTTTCAATTCATCATAACATATATGACATACATGACATACAGATAGACAGTACTGCTACATCTATACATTTATGACATATCAGATTTGCAAATACAGTACTGTTTGTGATACAAAGAGTGTCCAGAAAAAGAGTGTATATACATTTGACGTAGAAACTGTACATTGGAGGAGGTTGGGTGGGTGGGGTGGGGTTGGTGGGTGGGGGCTGTACATTGGAGGGGGGGGGGGGGTTGGGGTAGGGGGGGGGACACTGTACACTGTACATTGGAATACTGACAAAGCCATACTTGGTAATTTACTGTACAACTGGGTTAATCATACCGAGCAGGCGCATCACGGACAGCGCCGTAATCATCCTGCCAGGACGGAACCTCCCGAGCGCGCCGAGAATATCCTCTCGCCGCCGCTCTGAGAGGGTTGCCCTCATAGACCAGAGGACCAGAATGTCATCGAGGTAGAATAAAATCCGTATCCCCTGACGACGCAGAGGTCCCAGCGCGGTCTCCACGCACTTGGTGAAGGTGCGAGGAGCCAGAGAGTAGCCAAACGGCAGCCTCTGGTACTCGTACGCTATGCCCTGAAACAGGAAGCGTAGGTATTTCCTGTGAGGAGGGAAGATCGGGATGTGAAAATATGCATCCTTCAGGTCTATGGAGGTGAACCAGGCTCCCACTCTGACAGCGCTTAACAGGTGTTTGACGGTCAACATTCTGAACCTTCTTACCACAATCAACCGATTGAACGCAGACAGGTCCAGTATAGGTCTGACACTTCCCGATTTCTTGGGCACCAGAAAATATCCAGAGTAAACGCCACTCATCGCGTCCTCCCTTGGGACCACGACGATGGCCTGCTTCGCCACCAGAGAATGAAGCTCTTTGGCCAGAGCTGTCACTGCCGCGGACCCTGACAATAGAGTCTGTACCAAACCCAAAAACGGAGGGTGGGGGTGTGCCCCGCCCTCAGCGTTCTCTCCATCCATGCCGACATATGGCACTTCTGTAACCATACGTGGTGATAATCCCAAAGCGCCCCCGCAGCCAACTGGCGCTGGTCCGCTAGGAACCGTAGATAGGTGGCCCGGTCCCTCCCGCTGTGCATTGCCAACCCTGGTCTCGCCAACCGCGCGAGCAGGGTGTCTCGCGGAGCCGGGATATCGCACCCTGACTCTACCAACGAGGCAATCGCACCCAAGGGGGGACCCCGACAGAAAGGGGCGGTCTGATACGGGGGGAGCGACCATCACCCCCGGTGAAAGAGGCTCTCCTGCTGAGCATCTTCCCAGCTTAGCTTGCTGGGGACAGCCTGCTCTGCAGCTGGACATGCATGGTGTGTGGTCCCCACGCTGCCCGATAGGGTGAGTCCCTACACACCGTAGCCCTGTAGTGATATTACTACCACCCAAATTACGCGTGCCTGACTCACTACCACTGCTAGGATTGGAAGTCGGGACGGGGGAGGCACTAACGTAATACCCAGCCTGGCGAGGGCAGGCTGGGGGAACCCGCGCTGCGACCTCCTGGGCCTAGGGTTCCCCCTCTGACAAATTTTTTTAGATACAGGGAACCCTGCTCCGTCATCAGATACAACACCAGGCTCACCAAACACAGATGCAGGATGTGTGGTGTGGGAGTCTCCTGACAGTACAGCATTCTCATAGACAGACCCAGGCCTAGCTAGCAGCTGGGTGTCAGCCCCTGTCTCCATGAGAAGTGATATGTGGGGCCGCTTGCGCTTCACTGGAAGAACGTGGCCCGCAGCCAGAGGGGACAAATCAGAGCCTTGAGACCCGTAGTGTAGCGGGGGGGAGTGACCGGAGAGCATGCTAGACACAGCTAGATGGCAAAGTTTTTTTAGGGCGTGCCCATCTAATATAGCCGATCCCTCGGCCGCCGAGGCTGTCGGCACCGTGATAACCTGTTCTCTTTGTGTCCAGATTATCCCAGGCGGGGGACATATGGCCGCTGGTCGGGGGTCTCGCTGCAGCCGCAGGCGAGACCGTGCTCTCACCTCTGGCTGCGCGGTGTGGGGCGGCGTGGGACCCCGGTCAAATACCGCCCGCGCCTCCGTGGACAGACCAAAAAGTCCATCCGCGGAGAGGGGAGCCCTGAGGAGGAGAACTCTCCTCTCCTCCTCCAGGGGAGATTGCTCCAACCAAAGATGCCTGTGAACAAGCGTCGACAGCATCCTAGCCCTCCCTGCGGTTATAGCTTGCGGCTGGGTCAAAAGCTGAATAACCTCAAAACCTTGCGTGATGGTTTTGACGTCGGCTGGCCCCACCACGACAGCATTTTTGACAGAAAATCAGCCAATTGAGCAATGTTATTAGTTGCTGCTAAATTCTGTACTGCGGCGGTATAAGCTTCATTAGCCCACTCAGCCACCTGCCAGGCCGACTCGCCACTTGGCGTCGGCTTCCGGGCGGGATGCCGTTTTACCATGTCAGGGCAAAGGACCGATGCCACCTGCTTCTCTAAGCATGGAACACCTGTCCTGAGCCCTGTCGTCAGACCATCCACCCGTGTAAAGGGTAAATAAGCCTCAGCCAAACCCCCAACATTAGACACCGATTGACCGTCAGTAATGAAATGGTTAAGCGGAGGGAACACTGGAGACAGTCCCGGCGGGACACATGGAAACGGAGTTCCAAAAACATTAGCAGTAGCTGCGCGCGCCAGGATAATTGGAAAAACATTCAACAACAAGTCATGTTGACCACATTCATCCAAATACCCAGCCCCCCGCACCAACACATCGCCCGGTCGTCTCACGAGACAACGAGTAGTATTGAACATGCTAGTACCAACGCCTGTCGGCGTTGGTCCTACCTGAGCGTGACGTGGCTTGACTGCCAAACGCCACACGTAGTCCATCGGTCCACTGCCAAGAGACGAGGACAGACCAGAATAGGACCGACGTTCCGTCCGGACCCGCCGAGGAGGGTCCGGGGGCTGGCGAACCTCTGGCGAAAGTCCAACATTGCGTAATTTCTCTCTTTGCTTCATAATAACGTTCCACCTGGTTGAAGTGCATATGAACAGATCCACGGATGGAAAAAAACAAGGAAGGGCGTGGACGTGACCACTCCCTGTGTCTTGTATGCACGCACGGGAGTAGGCGTGGTCACATCCAAGTGACGTGCATGTGCAATTTTTTTGCGCGCACACTAGGTGCTGGAGATGACATCTCATAATGGGCCAGTATGAATATATAACTGTTCTGTTTTAACCTGTATAACTAGTACATTAATACCTGTTCTGTTTTAACCTGTATAACTAGTACATTAATACCTGTTCTGTTTTAACCTGTATAACTAGTACATTAATACCTGTTGTGTTTTAACCTGTATAACGTTAGGTTATGACTATAACCAAGTTCTGTTAACACTTAGTGAACGCTCAGCGTTTCATGCATATATCTCGCTTCAGCATATATACACTGAATAATTTCACAAATGTACCTTTAAATGCCAGCATTCATCTGGCCACACCCCCATCCGCTTACCTATATAAGCAGGGATGGTGCCACACACTCATCTCCTTCCCAACAAATTTCACCACAATGAAAAATCAAGGGCCGCAGCGGCGTCTAGACGCTGAGCGTTCACTAAGTGTTAACAGAACTTGGTTATAGTCATAACCTAACGTTCTGTATCACACTAGCTCACGCTCAGCGTTTCATGCATAATAGGAGCTGAGCGGGAGCTAGAAGCTCGACAAATGTACCCTGCTGAGGTGCCCCCCCGACCCACCCTAATGGAGGGCACCCCCCCTATTGGTGGCTTCACGGGAGGGCGACGGACCCGACCGTGCGAAGAGGCACTCAAGCAACTCAACGCACAGGGTGAGCAGACCGTGGCTTGACCCCACGACTACACACACGCACAACCCGCATGCCACCCGGGAACGAACGGAGGGATAAACCTTGTTACTGCCCCCAGAATCACGGGATCAAGGGTAAACCCAACCCCGTGGCAAGGCCGTAGCAGCGGAGCGCGAAGGAAGACCCAGACCCACCAAAGGGACTGGACCCCCTGGAACGGGGGCCCGGAGAAGTCCATGATGCCAGCATCAAGACCCCGCCAGGTGGGCACTTAGTGACCCCGCCCCCCACATCGCCAGCGTATTCGGACAAAGGCCCCTCAGCCGAGCGGGCCCTGTCCCCCCAATAGTACACCGCCTGGCACACTGACCCTGCAGAACAGGCAGTCAGCATGGCCGTAAGCACACAAAAAAGGTTAACCAACGGAAGCAGGCAGCGCACCGGGGAAAAACCAGGCAACAGGCTATTAACCCTAGCCTGGAGACTGCGGACGAGACAGGCGCCAGAGGGGACAGCTGAACACAGCCGCCCCGGCGGAAGGAGTGTAAGCTGGCGGTGTTGCATGACCAAGCCTCCATTTAAAAAACCCCACCCAGAGGGGTTGAGGCAGAGAAGGCTGACACGATTGGCAGACGTCATGAACGTGCAGGGGCACCCTCAAACGGTGAACCCGGGAGTTGACACTGCTCCAACACACCAGGGAATCAACCACCTTGGCGTTACCCAATGCGGTGGTTGTTCCTATAACCCCTCAAGAAAAAACTCCAAAACACACCTGCGGGTATACACCGGCTATACCGCAGTACAAGTGTTTCAGTTTTCAAAAAAGGGTTAACCCAGGCCTACGGGTCGACGAAACATTACTTCGGACCGGGCCTGGCGATACGGGAAGCACAGGGTCACCAGAGGAGGTCAAAGACCACCCCAACAGGCCCCTCTTCGCCATGCGTGAGAGAGGAGCGAAAAAGAATGGAGAACCAGCCCCTAAGCACACCGTACTTGGTATTCCCAGGCGGTCTCCCAACCAAGTACTAACAAGGACCAACCTGTGTAACGGCCGAGATCCGACGAGATCGAGCGTGTACAGGTTGGCATGGCCGTAAGCCATTACGACAGTGCTGAGTAAAAACGTACTCAACCAGGGTCTCCATAGTGCTTAACCCTGTGACACCCGGACCGACCTGGCATTTTTCCCCCTGAAAAAAGCCCAAGTCCCTCAGGGTACCAGAACAGCAGATCTGCATCCCCGGCAGACAACGGGTTCAACTGATCCGGACCAGCGTGACCAGAACCAGTCCCGTGCCCTAACCACGCCGACATGCCTACTCCAGGAGAAAGGGCAGATATGCGTGTTGATCTTAACATGAAAAGAAGGCGCCACCCAGACGTTCGGGCGAACCGCGCCCGGTGGCCCACCCCCAGGGCGTGAGACCCCTCTACATATGTTCCGTCATCATCCCCCAGACATGAACGAGAATCCGTCGATAACCAACCCAGGTCGTGGGATGTGGTCGTCGGAAGAGGAAAAACCTCCATCTCAGTTGCTCTATAAAAACGCCGTTTTAACCTCAAGCAACCAAGGCGTGCCAGTCAGTCGCCTGTTTATAGCGAGCTAGCACTATACGTGCGTCGGGACACACCCACATCAATGAACAGGCTATTTAAATCCCCAAGGCGCCCAGGGGAACGACAAGAGGGGTGTGACACTTCCTAACTCCAACTCTTTTTTTAATAGAAAAGAAGGAAGCACCAACAGTATGTATCCCAGTCTACACAGCCGGGGGTAAAAATTTTTCACCCTCCCATAGGAAGGAGACGGGAATCCCCAGAGAGACTTCCCACGCGAGCTGTACAGATTGAAAAGAATATATTGCACCTTGAGCCATGTAAAAAATTGGTTTTTAGGGCTCTCCGGGGAAGAGGCACTGAACCAGGGGGCGAAATTAAAGCCTGCCGCCCGCCAGGGGCGCTCAGTTTTTACCTTTGGCGCTTGCCACTGAGAGCCCTGCCCGCCGTGTGGCGTGTGGACGTGTAGTTCATAACGATACTCTTATTTTGAAAATCTGTGCGGGTCTCATTTCCGGCCCAAGCGCAGCTAGAGTCATAATATCGATGGCTCCGGCAGTTAGCAGCATTCGGTTCGTATGATATTCTTATTTTGAAAAAAAACGTGGCAACGAGTCATATCCGCCCAGCCGGGCCAGCCCTGCAGCGGGATACTATTGGCTTCTGCTCGTATCAACACAGAGCGGCCCGCAGCTCTAGTGCCACTGCTAACGTTAAGCTCTCAGAATGGTAGCAGCTCGCCCGCAGCATCTAGTGCTAACGTTAAGCTCTCAGAATGGTAGCAGCTCGCCCGCAGCTCTAGTGCTAACGTTAAGCTCTCAGAATGGTAGCAGTCTGCTCTAGTCTAGATCGGACCTCCATGAGCTGCATAATACCTCCGTTCCCTCGTTAGCTAGCTTGCGTTAGCTAGCTCACGTTAGATCGACCTGTCCCAGTAAACTAAATTGTCTTAACGTTATCTACCGGGCTAGCAGTAGCTACAGATAGCTCCTGATATCAATGTCTTATAACATTGATTGAATGCGTATTCTAGCTGAGGGCATGTTGAATGTGATTTGACAAAATAACCGTAACGTTAAAAATAGGGTCCAGCTGCATCGCCGGAGAATCCTTGCATGCTGAATGTAGGGTCTAGCTGAATATAGGGTCTAGCTGCAGGGCCGGAGAATCCTTGCTGGAGCTGGAGGCTACTCAAGTATACACACAGACAGTGGAGCTGTTTGCAGATAGCAAGCATTTTGACTTATTGCGTGGTGGCGATGTCTCGCAGATAATACAACTACAAGTATGATTATATAATATATATTTTATTTAAAAAAAAATTTATATAAAATATATATATATATTTTTTTAATCAAAAAAATTTTGGCAGGTAAGAAATATGCTTGGCGGGTAGACTCTTCCCATCTACCCGCCACTGGCCGGTGAGTCAAAAAGTTAATTTCGCTCCCTGCACTGAACCCATACACACTCAATAATCGAATTGAATCGAATACATACACTTTGACAATCTGAGGAGGAAGGCTCTGTACTCTGATGGAGGCTCCCTCACATGGAAGGAGGAGTCCGAACTCACAGAAGGCCCGAATAGGCGCTTGGTGAGGAGGAGCCCTGACCACCCCCCCGAAACAGATCCATCACATGGACCTGAACAGCACACGGAAGTCCTACCAACAGAGACGCGCACGGTGACGTACTCTATGGCGGGGGAATTTCTGCGGTGCACACGCCCAATATTCCAGGCCGTGGGACCAGGAAACTCCCCCCCCCCCCCCTCACCCCGTAACGTGCCGAACCGCAACGTGACAGGAACCTTGAAGGACAGGGGGTGTACCCCTGACCAACAGAAACAAGGAGGAGAGGAAAGGTTACCAGTTCACCCCTTTACGACCCCACACCCATGATACGATGTAATGACAAAAAGAGAATATGACACAGTCATAGTCAGCTCTATGAAGCGTTTGACAGCTTCACACAGCGCATGAGCTAACCTGCTATCTGATTTTTACTAAGGAAAAAACACAGAATAGAGAGGGCTCTCTAAGAGCCCCGGTCCAACATACACATGTGCTTCTGTGGCCAGTCCAACCCAGTTGCAGGTCACATGACACACACAACCCATCATCACCTACAAAAAATGGCAAAAACACACTACAGAGGAACGCCGTTTTTCATAATGAGAGAATACATAATTCTCGATTAGTATCGGCCACAGGCCTTGCTAAGCACACACGACAGCGACCAAACAATCTTTTATTTTAGGAAAATAAAGTTTCTCCAGCAGTCATAGCACAACCTCAGCAATCAAGCTAAGGGTTACATCGCATCCCTACCACACAAAGACACAATGTAGTGCAACAACATGTCTGATAGGAGGATGAAGAAGTCCCCAGGGAACCGTGGGGAAAAACACAATCCTCCTACTTTACCCTTGATACGGCCAGTTAACAGGAACCTGTTAATATGTGAACACACTGTTCATTGTCATCACAGGCTGAGAAAAGAATATTCTTTCACTCATTTGTCACTAAGCATAGCTTCATAGGTTAGTTACCTTAGTTGTGAGTACACGGTACATAACAACACACATGATGTTTCTCACACAACAACCAGATCATTTTCACATCTGTAACAACAACCCAATTTGCCCGGAGAAGCTAATTACCAGTGACAAGACAGTTCACACAAAACTCGCGTCGTATCCCAAATGCATTGCAGCAACACACGTTTTTGGAAAACAGCGTTATTTACAAAACATGTAGAAGGTAAAGCCGGAAGACGCGTATAAGGTCTGGTCAAACCTTTGTCCTACCCGGAGTGTATATCAGCGAAGTGCAGTCTCAAGACACCGTAGAAACACAGCCATCCTGTGTTGTTCGATCTGGGCAGCGTCGCCGCTCCACCCGTCGCTACGGTCCCTTTTGTTGACGCAATCCTTGCCGTCCTGGCTCAGGGCAGGGTCGACGAACATCCCCTGTCAAAGATGACATCGTAGTCAAGAGTGTAAAACATGTTATAATCAAAGCACGTTCAACAGAGTAGCATTAAGCTAACGGCCGCTCCAACCGTCGGTCGCTACTGCCCCTGCTCGCGAGACGCCGAGCGAACGGCGCACGCGAGGAGCCGGAGCTACCCCGTGCTGGCCTTGTCCGATAGCAGCAAGCTAACGTTTCCTAGTGATCACAACAGGCTAGCGCCGCAGCTAACAGCTGACTGGCTAACAGTAGGCCCAACCTCTGTAGGCCCAACCTCTGTAGGCCACGCAGTGATCCCAGCAGGCTAACGCCGCAGCTAACAGCTGACTGGCTAACCGTAAGCTAAGCAGCTATCACCTGAACTTGTACACAATGATATAACACTCACCCAGACAGGCCGCCGTTCTGAAACCCTCCTCACTTTTTAAGAGAAAAGAGAAACAAGATGTCAACACAGCTTTACAACTGTGATTTTACCAACACCCGACGGAGTCAGCACAATACCAAACTGGCCTGTGTAGCTGACTTGAACATAGATCTTCCGCTATCGAACATCTTATGCACATATCTCCTCGTGAAGGAATACTCTCATTTGGATATGAAAGAAGGGGCTACACGGTGACAGAGAGATACCCACTCGTCCAGAAAACACAGGGATCACCAGTGTTAATGGTCGCGGCCCACTAGTTAAACTACAATGGTCTTCAGACCAAGGTCTTCTGTCGCCTAGGAGGCTGAACAAAGGACCCTAGCCTGGGGCCGGTTTTCATAAACATTGTCAATTAGCCCCCATAGCACTAACAGACAAGTGAAGCCTGCCAGCAACAGTACTCACCCAACCTGAAAACCCACCGCTTCTCACAACAGCGGCGCGTCCTACAGTTCAGCTGTGTCCTGAAAGGTTTCACCCCAACCAACACAACAATGAAACTGCAGTTGAGAAGCATGCAGCGGCGTGCTCCCAATACGAAAACCGGTGGAGGGTTTTTAGAATGATCATCATCTTCCAGACACTCCAGTACGAAGACAATATCGCCGTATTTTCTCGAAAATAGTGAGAGAGAAATAAAGATATGATGTCAACGTATCTCCTTGTTCTTCCTCTCCTCGTAAACATTGCTTTTCCAGCAAATATTTTTCTCCACGTCAAGTGGGCATATGAGCAACACGTTGCTTGTGATGAAATTTGAGAAGGAGATGAGTGTGTGGCACCATCCCTGCTTATATAGGTAAGCGGATGGGGGTGTGGCCAGATGAATGCTGGCATTTAAAGGTACATTTGTGAAATTATTCAGTGTATATATGCTGAAGCGAGATATATGCATGAAACGCTGAGCGTGAGCTAGTGTGATACAGAACTAGTACATTTTGTTTGTGTGTGTGTGTGTGTGTGTGTGTGTGTGTGTGTGTGTGTGTGTGTGTGTGTGTGTGTGTGTGTGTGTGTGTGTGTGTGTGTGTGTGTGTGTGTGTGTGTGTGTGTTTGTTTGTGCGTGTGTGAAGGCTGCAGTAGGCGATATTCCAGTCCAGGATGTGTATCTGAGCTCCACAACCAAGAAATTGTTGCTTAGACTGTCTGACAGCTGTGACAGGTGTACACACACACACACACACACACACACACACACACACACACACACACACACACACACACACACACACACACTACAATCTGCAGATCAAATCACATTGGATTCAAATACTGTAACACAGAGGTTCAACATGCTTTCAGAACCTGGATTTATTTATTTAACCTTTATTTAACCAGAAAAGTCTCATTGAGATAAAAAAAAAAATCTCTTTTACAAGAGCGTCCTGGCCAAGATAGGCATCAGCACAGTTACAATTTCAAGTTTACAGACAAAAACTATTTAAAAAACAAATAGCAATTAAAACAAAAAAACAAGGACAATTCACAGAACCATTCTAGTCATTCAAAACATCTGCAGCCATCTGTGGATGAATGGATACAAATGGCATCTCTCTGCCACACTGTCTGGTAGGGGTGGACGGTATAAACGGTATACGGTATAAACGGTATGAATTTGCTCTACGGTATGGATTTTGACTATACCGTGTAACCGGTAGGGCAGCTCTAAAATAGCAATGACGTCATGTAACCACAGCGCGACAATTTCACTCGCATTTGCCCCTAAAAATAGATAGAATTAGTCATAGATAATAGATATGTGCGAACTGGAAAAAGTTATTTAGGAGGCTTCGCGCAGTGGGCGTGCCAGCCCCTACCGCACGCATGTAAACACGGGTCTAGTAGTCTAGTGGGACGGGACGTACACGGGAGGACGGCGGCGTCTCCCTGAGCTAACGTTAGCTTAGCTACCGTTACAAAATAACCCAGTCAACTATTCACTTTTAGTTTAATACATGATGAGGCATTGTCTAACCGAACGGTATCTAGTCGGCCAGCTACCGATAGCTCCTGACATCAACAAACGCTCCACAAAGTCTAGTAGAGAGTAGACGTGTATGCTACCTGTTAGCTCACGTTAGCGCAAGTTAGTTCACCGTTCAAAACGAAATGTCCCATTGAACTAAATAATTCACTGAGGCGTTGTATTAACGTTATATATCCGGCTAGCAGTAGCTACAGATAGCTCCTGATATCAATGTCTTATAACACTGATTCGATGCGTATTCGAGCTGAGGGCTTGCTGAGCACAGTTAAGTAACTATACCAATAGGGTCCAGGTGCAGCGCCGGAGAATCCTGGCCGTAGCTCTGCTCGAGGCTACTCGAGTATAGGTCCAGGTGCAGCTCCGGAGAATCCTGGCCGTAGCTGGAGGCTACTAGAGTACACACAGACAGTGGAGCTTGTTGCGTGGTGGCGATGTCTCGCAGATAATACAAGTACAAGTCTAATTATATAATATATATATTTTATAAAAAAAAAATTATATAAAATTTAAAAAATTTTTTTTATCAAAAGCGATGATACCGTGATATATACCGTTACCGTCTATGCTTCAAATTATACAGTGATATACATTTTAGACCATACCGTCCACCCCTAATGTCTGGCTACCTATTACAGCAAAGATATACCTAAATCACACTGTCTGGCTGCCTATTACAGTACATCAGAGATATATCAAAATCACACTGTCTGGCTACCTATTACATCAGAGATATACCTAAATCACACTGTCTGGCTACCTATTACATCAGAGATATACCTAAATCACACTGTCTGGCTACCTATTACAGCAAAGATATACCTAAATCACACTGTCTGGCTGCCTATTACACCAGAGATATATCAAAATCACACTGTCTGGCTGCCTATTACAGCAGAGATATATCAAAATCACACTGTCTGGCTGCCTATTACAGCAAAGATATACCTAAATCACACTGTCTTACTTAGAGGGTAAGTGAGCAGTGGTGGGTGTTAGAGGGTAAGTGAGCAGTGGTGGGTGTTAGAGGGTAAGTGAGCAGTGCGTGGGTGTTAGAGGGTAAGTGAGCAGTGCGTGGGTGTTAGAGGGTAAGTGAGCAGTGCGTGGGTGTTAGAGGGTAAGTGAGCAGTGCGTGGGTGTTAGAGGGTAAGTGAGCAGTGCGTGGGTGTTAGAGGGTAAGTGAGCAGTGCGTGGGTGTTAGAGGGTAAGTGAGCAGTGCGTGGGTGTTAGAGGGTAAGTGAGCAGTGCGTGGGTGTTAGAGGGTAACACACACATAAGGACACACACACACGTACATAATTATGCAGGCAACTTTGCAAGACAAAGCTCATATATACATACTGTAACATATGTGTGTGTGTGTGTGTGTGTGTGTGTGTGTGTGTGTGTGTGTGTGTGTGTGTGTGTGTGTGTGTGTGTGTGTGTGTGTGTCAGGTCCGCTCTGACCAGTCTGAAGGTGGATGCTGCCGCCCTGCTGGCCAGTGAGAGGAATGGCAGAGTAAATGGTGTCATTGTCACCATGATAGGTAATAATAATAATAATAATAATAATAATAATAATAATAATAATAATAATAATAATAATAATAATAATAATAATAATAATAATAATAATAATAATAATAATAATAATAATTCTAACAAGAAGAAGTAGAAGAAGAAGTGCCTATCCACGTAAGCTATGCCCATTTGTGTGCCATTTGGCTAGATGGTGGAGCCATAACAACAAACTTTATGCATATCTTGAGAACCGCAAACAACGTCACACTTGCCGGGTCTATTTCTGAGGATCCAATGGAGTGCAGTGTCGAATATGGTGCCATTTGGCCAGATGGTGGCGCTATAACAACAAACTTAATTTTTCACACATTCCGCACAGGTTATTTCTTTTTCTTTTTTGGTTCATAACAGGTACAAAAGAAACAGTAAAATGAGAAAAAATTATTTTTAAAGAGAAGAGAAAATAAAACATCATAAGACAGGACAAAAACAAAAATACAACATAACAGTCAGGCTAGCGGCTGTACCTGAGGAGGGTCCAGTTTAATCTCTGTCCTTATTACATTTAGCAGAAGTCGGATCGTGTGTGTGACATATTCTGTCCATTTCATCCAGATCCGGTAAAACTTCTCCTGCTGAGTTTTTTCTTTTTTAATTACATCTTTTCCATTATGTTGTGACAAGCCTGGGCCCTGTTCCTCGTACCTGGCTAACTGAGTTAGCCAGATAATTTTCAGCATAGCTTGACTTAAACCAGAACTTTCCGTTCCCCGACGTCGGATTGTCTAAATCACCATAGTAACAGATCAGAAAGTTTGAACCTGCTCCAGAGCAGGGTTTAGTTCAGTTAGCTGGATAAACCATGGCCACACCCTCGCAAAGAAATCCCAGCTCGCTTCCTGAAATAATTCTCACAGTCTAGATCCTATATACCATTCTGAATGATGTTTTTGTGCTTCGTTCTTCTAGAGGGGGCTTTTGAAATGTAAAATAAATAATATACCTAAAATGCTGATAATAAATCATATTCAGCCTATAGATTTACTTTGTCCTAAATAATGCACGTCATATTTATACGGATACGGCGCTCGGAGTAGCGATACACACTGCATGCGGTTATTTTAATAACGGCGCATTGCAAATGTTAATCCCGCGGGGATATTTTAAATGAATGAAACCTATTGGGCGTTTGGCTCTGATTAGTTTCATATTCTCTGCTGTGGATGTATTTGCTTAACGGAGCGCCCGGATTGTGTTTCATTCAAGCATAAATTGAAGTGTCTATGCGTGGACTGTGGATTATGAATTACGAGGAATCTGAATCTGTGGATTGTTGAATTGTATCACTGTCACTCACACGTTATTGTGATATTGTAACTGGGATTAAAATGTCTGATGAGATGCGCTGTTTGACGGATTTGAGAAATTTAATGAGCCGTTGACATTAATGCATTTGAGAAAATGCATTTATCTGTTCAAGCACCGTTATCTGATGATGAACATGTGTCACTGGTATAAACCAAAGGTTAATCAATTCAATGCATGTATGGATGATGTCCGAAACTGATTAAAACCTGATTAATAGTGAAACTGTATAGTCTCCAAGCCTCTCTGACACGTTATTTCGGGTCGCGCCTTGAAACTTTGGGAACCATGTATTTTTACACCTAAGCCGAGCGCATACAGTACAGATATCCTCATAAGTATCTATTAATTCGTATCAATTAGATACTCTTTGGGCTTGTTTGTATCTACTTATTCTGAAAGAGTTGAACTAATTATTTTCGCTAGCAATAGATCTCATTCGATTATTCATTCCATTAAGCCTACTGTCAGCAGGCACATTTAAAGAAATATAATCTGATTGATTGGGGTAATGAGGGACTTAACATTAGCCTATAGATTATGAATTTAACTTGTCGGCGAGGCTATTGAGCCGTACTGTATTGTACCCATTCTGCAATCTGTTAATAAAGTTTTAAATCAATCAATCAATCAATCAATACCGTTAGAAAATCAGGATTTCTGCGATCGACACCTGCTGTCTTTTCAGGTGAGGCGGCCGTGCGCACTTATCCTGAGTATCAAGTCTGGTTCGAATTAACTAGGCTGAATCAGCGTTCGAGGAACAGGGAAAGCGCAGATTCAAACATCGGGTTAATTGAATCTGGATAATGGGACTTTTGATCGACTTAGTTGAACCAGGTACGGGGAATAGGGCCCTGGTGTTGTTCAAGCTCGACACAGACCAAAACAAACCGTTTCAATGTCCACACAAGCACAATTTCAATAAATAAATGATATTTATTGTTTAACAGCACAAGTCCAATGGGCAATAGGGTAATCCAATAACAGTCCGGGGTCAAAACACGTATCAGGCTCTCGTACAAAAGAATGGATTGTTCAATACTCAGAGTTGTCTTCCGGTCCAGGGTCAGTACACAAGGGGGTTTCTCAGCCAGTCTAGGGTCCAGTACACAATGGACACCTTCTCGCCTTCACCTCTCTTCTCACTACCTCTCACCACACAAACTCCGTCAACAACAATCTCTCTTCTCAATACTTTGCTCCTACCTCACCTCCTCTCCACTAAACTCTATCTGTCCTAGTGTTATGTAGTATGTGTGTCTGGTGTCTTATCAAGTCCCATTTTTCGTAGGATATGTTTCCTAGGTATAAGGTGTCGAATTCAAAGGGGATGTCAGTCTCAAAAATGGCTTCTAAGTTCCTGTGTATCTCTTGCCAGTATGGTACCAGAGTTTGGCATTCCCAGAATATAATGTGAATGATTAGCTTCGTTTAGACCACAGGATCTCCAGCATCCTTCCCCGGTCCCCTGATGTCTTTTCTGCAATGGGGTGATAAAAAACCTTACTAGGTTCTTCCATCCAAATTCCCTCCAGTTGTTGGAGCCTGTTGTTTCCCATTGTTGTGTACATAATCGATCCCAGACCTCTCCTGAGATTGACATATTGCATTATTTTTCCCATTTCTCCTTTATATACATTGTATTAGTTGATTTCAATTTGGCCTGGCAGAGTCCTCCGTATATTCGGGAGACGATCCTATTACATTTTGATAAACACTTCCATGATTACTGATTCTCCCGTTTCTTTTTCTCCCACAAAATGTTGGTTGAAATAATGTTGTGCCTGAAGGTATCTAAAGAAATATTTTTGCTCCAGTCCGTGTATTCTCTGTAGAGATTCAAAGCTTTGGAACACCCCCTTGTGGACAAAAGAAAAATAGTTTGTTAGGCCCTTTTCTATCCATCCTTTAAATCTGCCATCTGTTTTGTTGGGAGGGAAATCGGAATCATATGCACACCATCTCAACATTCTAAGGGGACCCCTCACTCCACACAGCTTTATCGTGTCCTGCCAAATTCTCAGTGCTACATGAATCCAGTAAAAAAAAATCATGTTGTCTATTAACTCATTGGGCGCCATTCACGAGAAAAGTCGGGTTAACTCGCCATCGCTTGAGCGCTAATCACGAGAAAAGTCGGGTTTTAATCGCTATTTATTTTATTCGCTATTGCCATTCATAATTCATCGGGGCAGCCTGTGCATATTGTTCTGAATGTGTCTGAGCTGGCCAATACCGCCCTCTAACGCCTTCGGCCGCTATTGCACTCGCTATTGAGCGCCCGGCTACAAGCCCCATTTGATGCGTGCATGAGGACGGATAATAACGATAATCTAGCGTTGATTTCAGGAAGATTTGATAATCAGGCGAAAAATGACAACGTGATAACTGGATTTCACTAAAGGGCTATTTTCCTGGGATTACTAAGAATCACCCAAACTATACTCGTATTCAAAACGGTATAAAACGGAAATGTACGGATGAAAAAACAATCTGTTTCTTGCATGTTGACCAGAAGCAACTCACTGACAATCGACAGTGTTATTAGATCCATAGCTATAATATTTCATATATTTTAAGCACTCGCAAGTTTGGCTTTCTCCCCATTGAACAAAGCGATGGCATTCTACCCAGAAGGTAAACAACGACCCCTAGCGCTGAATGAGTTAATTAATTATCTGCCACTATTGCTGCTAGTTGGACCCCATCTGCCATTACACTTTCAATTTCCTTCCATCTTGCTGAGTACGATGGGGCGCACCAACATACTATTGGCCTCAGTTGGGCTGCATAAAAGTAGTCTTTTCTTATCTGTAGTGTTTTATATCTGATTATGGGTTGTTTCCCCTGCCAAAGATATCTCGATATTAATCTATCCCACTCCATGAATTGCTTAGTGGGTATCTCCACTGGGAGGGTCTGAAATAGGTATAACAATCTCGGTAAGATGTTCATCTTTATTGAGTCCACCCTGGAGCTTAAACTTAAGGGGATGAGGCTCCATCTTAATATGTCTGACTTTAGTTTTACATTTAAAGGGCCGTAGTTGCGGTCAAATATTCTTAAGATATCCCTTAGCAGGTTCACACCCAGGTATTTTAATGAGTCTACATCCCATTTCAGTTTATTCCGCACAGGTTCTAAACTTCATTCTGATGTATACGTTGCGGGAGTTTGAAGGAAATGCAACCAGTCTCACCAGTCACACCAGTCACACCAGTCACACTAGTCACACCAGTCTCACCAGTCACACTAGTCACACCAGTCTCACCAGTCACACTAGTCATACCAGTCACACTAGTCTCACTAGTCACACCAGTCTCACCAGTCACACCAGTCACACCAGTCACACCAGTCACACCAGTCACACTAGTCTCACTAGTCACACCAGTCTCACCAGTCACACTAGTCACACTAGTCACACCAGTCACACTAGTCTCACCAGTCTCACCAGTCACACTAGTCACACTAGTCACACCAGTCACACTAGTCTCACCAGTCACACCAGTCGCACCAGTCACACTAGTCTCACTAGTCACACCAGTCTCACCAGTCACACTAGTCTCACCAGTCACACTAGTCACACTAGTCTCACCAGTCACACTAGTCTCACCAGTCACACCAGTCTCACCAGTCACACTAGTCTCACCAGTCACACTAGTCTCACCAGTCTCACCAGTCACACTAGTCTCACCAGTCACACCAGTCACACTAGTCTCATCAGTCACACCAGTCACACTAGTCACATCAGTCACACCAGTCACACTAGTCACACCAGTCACACTAGTCATACCAGTCACACCAGTCACACCAGTCACATCAGTCACACTAGTCACACTAGTCACACCAGTCACACTAGTCTCACCAGTCACACTAGTCACACCAGTCACACCAGTCACACTAGTCTCACCAGTCACACTAGTCACACCAGTCACACCAGTCACACCAGTCACACTAGTCACACCAGTCACACCAGTCTCACCAGTCACACTAGTCTCACCAGTCACACCAGTCACACCAGTCACACTAGTCACACCAGTCACACCAGTCACACCAGTCACACTAGTCACACCAGTCACACCAGTCTCACCAGTCACACTAGTCACACCAGTCACATCAGTCACACCAGTCACATCAGTCACACCAGTCACATCAGTCACACTAGTCACATCAGTCACATCAGTCACACTAGTCACATCAGTCACATCAGTCACATCAGTCACACCAGTCACACTAGTCACACCAGTCACACCAGTCACACCAGTCACATCAGTCACATCAGTCACATCAGTCACACCAGTCACATCAGTCACACTAGTCACATCAGTCACATCAGTCACACTAGTCACATCAGTCACACTAGTCACATCAGTCACATCAGTCACACTAGTCACATCAGTCACACTAGTCACACCAGTCACACCAGTCACACCAGTCACACTAGTCACACCAGTCACATCAGTCACATCAGTCACACTAGTCACATCAGTCACACTAGTCACATCAGTCACACTAGTCACATCAGTCACATCAGTCACACTAGTCACATCAGTCACACTAGTCACATCAGTCACACTAGTCACATCAGTCACACTAGTCACACCAGTCACACCAGTCACATCAGTCACATCAGTCACACTAGTCACACTAGTCACATCAGTCACACTAGTCACATCAGTCACATCAGTCACACTAGTCACATCAGTCACACTAGTCACATCAGTCACACAAGTCACATCAGTCACACCAGTCACACTAGTCACACCAGTCACACCAGTCACACCAGTCACATCAGTCACACCAGTCACACCAGTCACACTAGTCACACTAGTCACACTAGTCACACCAGTCACATCAGTCACACCAGTCACATCAGTCACACTAGTCACACCAGTCACACCAGTCACACCAGTCACACCAGTCACACTAGTCACACTAGTCACACCAGTCACACCAGTCACATCAGTCACACCAGTCACATCAGTCACATCAGTCACACTAGTCACATCAGTCACACTAGTCACACCAGTCACACTAGTCACACTAGTCACACCAGTCACATCAGTCACACTAGTCACATCAGTCACACTAGTCACACCAGTCACACCAGTCACACTAGTCACACTAGTCACACCAGTCACACCAGTCACATCAGTCACACCAGTCACATCAGTCACATCAGTCACACTAGTCACATCAGTCACACTAGTCACACCAGTCACACTAGTCACACTAGTCACATCAGTCATACTAGTCACACCAGTCACACCAGTCACATCAGTCACACTAGTCACACTAGTCACACCAGTCACATCAGTCACACTAGTCACACCAGTCACACCAGTCACATCAGTCACACTAGTCACACTAGTCACACCAGTCACATCAGTCACACTAGTCACACTAGTCACACTAGTCACACCAGTCACACCAGTCACATCAGTCACACCAGTCACATCAGTCACACTAGTCACACCAGTCACATCAGTCACACTAGTCACATCAGTCACACTAGTCACATCAGTCACACTAGTCACACCAGTCACATCAGTCACATCAGTCATACTAGTCACACCAGTCACACCAGTCACATCAGTCACACTAGTCACATCAGTCACATCAGTCACACTAGTCACATCAGTCACATCAGTCACACCAGTCACACCAGTCACATCAGTCACATCAGTCACATCAGTCACACCAGTCACACTAGTCACATCAGTCACACCAGTCACACCAGTCACACTAGTCACATCAGTCACACCAGTCACACTAGTCACATCAGTCACATCAGTCACATCAGTCACATCAGTCACATCAGTCACATCAGTCACACTAGTCACACCAGTCTCACACTCTCAATGAGTGATAATGCAGCTGCCACAGACAGACTGTGGTAATGGAGCTGCTACAGACACACCAGGCGTATGTCTGTCAGTGACTGTGGTAATGCAGCTGCTACAGACAGACAGACAGACAGACAGACAGACAGACAGACAGACAGACAGACAGACAGACAGACAGACAGACAGACAGACAGCATTGCTGTGTCAATGGAGCGCACAACATAAAAAGGGACTTTTCATTTTGAACTGTAACTAATGTATCTTCATCAGGAGCTCCAGACTGTCAGCCAGGTTATGATTTCTACTCCAGGTACTTTGCTCCCTGGAACGGCATCCCAGAGGATCCTGTTACCGGTACGTACAAACAACAAACAAACAAACAAAAACAAACACGCATGCTGTGTTGTGTTTTTGTACTAATGTTAGTTAATGTTTCTGTCTGTCTGTCTGTCTGTCTGTCTGTCTGTCTGTCTGTCTGTCTGTCTGTCTGTCTGTCTGTCTGTCTGTCTGTCTGTCTGTCTGTCTGTCTGTCTGTCTGTCTGTCTGTCTGTCTGTCTGTCTGTCTGTCTGTCTGTCTGTCTGTCTGTCTGTCTGTCTGTCTGTCTGTCTGTCTGCCTGCCTGTCTGTAGGTTCAGCCCACACTGTCCTTGCCAGCTACTGGTCAGAGAAACTGGGAAAGACCAAGATGTTGGGTAGGTCTATCAGTCATCTATATCATCAATAACATGGCTATCTATCATTGTAATCTATATCATCAATAAGATATGTATCACTGTCATCTATAGCAGGGGTTCCCAAACTTTTCAGGCCGGGACCCAGAAAATAAGGCGTCAGAGAGCCGCGGCCCAATGCACATCGTCAGGCTTTCTTTTTTTTCTTTTTTTGCCAGGCGACCGATTTTTTAAGTCAAATATCACTTCAATCCTATTAAGTTAGTTCAAGTTAGTTATTCATTTATATGTGCTATTTATGAGAGGGCTAACTTGTTGCAAAATAATAATGATAATAATAATAGCCTCATTAAAATACTATTGTTGCTTCGGTTGTTTTCAGCGTTTTATGTGCATAATCTGTTATTTAGTTTGAAATGTTCGTTGAAATAAGTAGATTTTTCGTTTTTGTTTATTTATTAAGTTAATATAAAACCATATAGTCACATTTTAGAATACAATAGAATAGAATTGTATAATACAACTAGAAACACTGTCCTGGCCTGCTTCTAAGTTCAGTGGCAATTTTTTTTAAATCATCTCGCGGCCCTCCCGTGGCTGCTCGCGGCCCACCTTTGGGTCGCGACCCCGACTTTGGGAACCACTGATCTATAGCATCAATAACATGTCTATCATTTTCATCTATATAATCAATAACATGTCTATCACTGTCATCTATATAATCAATAAGATGTCTATCACTGTCATCTATATCATCAATGACATGTCTATCACTGTCATCTATATCATCAATAACATGTCTATCACTGTCATTTATATAATCAATGACATGTCTATCACTGTCATCTATATCATCAATAAGATGTCTTATCACTGTAATCTATATAATAAATAAGATGTACTGTATATCACTGTCATCTACAGTATATAATCAATAAGATGTATATCACTGCCATCTATAACATCAATAAGATGTCTATCACTGTCATCTATATAATAAATAATGTGTTTATTACTGATCTATATATCACTGCATAATTCCTAAATGTTCAGACAATCTGTGATACTCTGTATACATGCAGTTCAAAGTGTTTACAGCATTTACTTTAAAAACGAATTTGGGACTTCCGGTATGAGAGCAGACGGGTAACACACGTGCGAAAGAGCTCCTGGTCAAATGAGTGAAAAAACGGATAAAAAAAGACCCGAAAAGTAATTAAAAAGGAAAATGCTCACGAGAAGTAAGGAAGAGACAACGATTGTGAAGGAAATAGAAATGGAGAACATACGAGAAGGAGAGAATCCGAAGAAACAGAATCCCCGGAGCGAAGCCGAGAAAAGCCAGGCGAAAGAAGGGGGAGGTACCGCTGAGGCAGACACGGTAATGCCAGGATGGGCCGTGAACATGCAGGCCGGGATACTGGAGAACATAACAGCGGCGATAAAACTGAACACGGACACGATAAGGAATGATATTGGGAAGCTACGGGAGGAATTGAGGAAGGAACAGGAGGACTTCAGAGGTGAAATGAATACAGAAATCAAAAGGGTGGAGGAGAAGATGGCGGAACAGAACAGAAACGTGACCGAGTTACAGACTAGGACGGCTCACGCGGAGGAATGGAACACGGAGATACACGAGGTATTAACATGTGTGATTCAGAAACAAGAACAGATGGAGACAAAGATGTCGGACATGGAGGGGAGGTCACGGAGAAATAACATCAGAATATGGGGACTGAAAGAAGGAGTCGAAGGGGAATCGGTGACCCTATATGTGGAAAAACTTATCAAAGAACAAATGAAGGAAACGGGACTGGAAAAAATGGAGATACAGAGGGCCCACAGGGCGTTGGCTCCGAGACCACAACCGGACAGACCTCCGAGGGCGGTGATTATTAACTTTCTGAGATTCGAGGTTAAGGAATTGGTACTCAGAACCGCGTGGACCAAGAAGATTGAAATCGAAGGGAAAAGACTATCATTTGATCACGACTACTCGACAGCGGTAGCGATAACACGCAGGTCCTACGCGGGACTGAAGAGAATTCTGAAAGAAAACGGAATGAGATTCCAGTCACCCATGACCTCGCTAAGGATTCACTGGGGGGAAGGAGCGGCGATGTACGCGACAGCACGAGAAGCGGAGCGAGAGATGAGACGGCGAGGGATGAGGATGGCGGAGGACGGAGAAGGAAGGAGGCGGGAGGAACAGACGCGGAGCCTGCAACAGAGATTGGAAGGAGCCCGCAGATGGATCAGAGTGGAAGACCGAAACCGGAGGGAGGAGAGAGGAGAAGGCGGAGGTGAAACGTGACGGAGCGAGGACGGAGACGGATGAGGAGGCGGGAGGAGACGAACGGATGAGTACACGCACAAGAGATTGAAAAAACTATTCAAATAGAGACAAAGTATAGAAACTGAAATAACATATGCATAAGCACACATTCCCAGGTAGAGGCAGGATATAGAAATGAACGTAACGTATACATGGACACATAATACACAAGCTGATGGAGGAAATAAATGGAAATATAACTAGGTTTGATAGGCGAGACACAGACCATACTGAAACAGATACATAGAAACACGCTGTGAGTAACACAGTTGGGAGGGATTAAGGGGATAAATGGACATCACATAGAAAATAGAGGAGAGGAAAAGAAAATAATAAGTGATACACGGGAGACACCGCACACGGATATGGGAGGAAGGAGGGTCAATGAAACATATGAGTCACATTGAGAGGGAACAAGAAAAGAGGGTCTTTGATCAAAAGGAAGGACAGAGCGCTTTTTGACCAGGAGCTCGAAAGCAAAAAAAAACAGTAAGAAAGCTGGACAAATATGACGAGCGATTGGGGGCAAGGGTTTCAAACCCCCAAGCCGTCAGGAGGGGGCCCCTCGCTAGGAGGGCAATTACCCCTCACCCACCAGCAGGGGACAGGGGGGGACACAGGGACCCCCCGAACGCCTTGGGAGCACTTTATCTAAAGTTTATGTTTTTTATTTATGTTAATCATTATATGTATTCGGTGAAGAGAGCGGAGGCTCCAACCGGAGGGGGGAATGAGTGTGACATGGGGGGGACTGACAGACGAAAGAAGAAGAAAGATGACAAGGGTTAAAGGTATAAAAATGATGTCGTTAAACGTTAATGGAATGAATAATGCGATAAAAAGGGGCAAAGTGATGTTGAAATGTAAAAAAAGTGAGATGGAAGTGATTTTTCTGCAGGAGACACATTTGGTAGCACAGGGTCATGAGAAACTGAAGAGATTTGGATATGAAAATGCATACTATAGTTCCTTTGAACAAAACCCGAGGAGAGGAGTAATCACGTTAATCAAAAACACAGTCAAATTTGAATTGATCAAGGAAGTAAGAGACAAGGAGGGAAGGTTTGTTTTGGTG
This sequence comes from Notolepis coatsorum, assembly GCF_963971535.1. Taxonomy (NCBI): domain Eukaryota; kingdom Metazoa; phylum Chordata; class Actinopteri; order Aulopiformes; family Paralepididae; genus Notolepis; species Notolepis coatsorum. The sequence continues at coordinate 167,361,277 of NC_140165.1, read as the reverse complement.
AAGGGGAAAATGGAGGGCCAAATGGTTACGTTAGTAAATGTTTATGCACCCCCAGAGAGTGAGAGGGATTTATATGAGACCATTTTTGACATGATAGTGATGGAACTAGAAGGGATATTGATATGCACGGGAGATTTTAACGTAGTACTGAATCACGACCTAGACACCACGAGTACTAGAAAAGGACGGGCGCCCATCAGTAGATATATGAATATTCAGATGACGGAAATGGGAATTACAGACGTTTGGAGGGAGATGCACGCCATGGACAGGGAATACACACATTACTCACACCCACACGTGACGTATGCGAGAATAGACTACTTTTTGATGACGACGGGGGACAGTTACAGGGCACGGGAGAGCAGTATAGGAGTGGCGGACATATCGGATCACAGTGCCATATATCTGACAGTAGATCTAGAAGGGAGACGGAGGAACACGATTTGGAGACTAAATGTAGGAATATTAAATAACAAAGGGGTGGTGAGTCAGATCAAGGAGGAGATAGCCAGATATAAGGAAGAAAATGACAACGGGGCGGTAGACCCGAACATTCTATGGGACACACTGAAGGTAGTGATAAGGGGGAAATTGATGGAAAAAACAGCAATGCTGAAGAAGGCCAGAACGGAGACATATCACAATCTGATAGGGAAGCTAAAGAAGCTAGAGGGGAGACACCAGATATCAAAAGAACAGGAAACGCTCGGAGAAATCAAAGAAGTAAAGGCCAGGATAAATAGGGAATTATTGACGGAAATAGAAAAGAAAGCGAGGTTCATGAAACAAACGTACTATGAAGGGGGACCAAAAGCGACCAGACTGCTAGCTAGGAGAATTAGAACGCAACAGAAGTTGAACACGATACACACAATAAGGGATACAAAGACTAATGAAATATTGAGGGACCCAGCTGAAATAGAGAGGACATTTAGAGAATACTATGAGAAATTATACACACAGCCAAAAGCAGCGGGAGAAGAGGAAATAGAAACATATCTGGAGAAGCTAGAGTTACCATCGATAGGGAAAGAACAGAATGAAGAGTTAAATAAAATAATTACGGAACAAGAACTGGAAGATGCAATTAGTAGAGCTAAAAACAACAAGTCTCCGGGGAGCGACGGATTCCCATCGGAATTCTACAAGACATTTAGAACTGAATTAGCACCCATGTTAGGGGCGGCGTTCAGACACACGATGGAAGAGGGGAAAATGCCCCCCTCGTGGAAGGAAGCCATAATCACCACGATACCGAAGGAAGGGAAGGATAGGGAATTATGTAGTAGTTTCAGACCTGTGTCCATACTCAACGTAGATTACAAGATGTATACATCGATAATATCAAAAAGATTTGAGACGTTTATGCCAGACATTATAGATGAAGATCAAACTGGATTTATTAAAGGGAGACAGACACAGGACAACGTGAGAAAGACATTACACATAGTAGAGGAGATACAAAAACAAGGAGGTAGCGCGGTACTGGTTAGCCTAGATGCAGAAAAAGCATTCGACAGTGTGAGCTGGACATTTTTATATAAAACATTGATGAGGTTCGGACTGAACGGGAGGGCGATGAAGATGATCAAGGCGCTATATCAAGAGCCGACAGCGAGGGTTAAGGTGAATGGCAGCTTGACGGATAGAATCAGATTAGAGAGGGCTACCAGACAGGGATGTTGTCTCTCACCGACGCTCTTCGCCGTTTTCATAGAACCACTGGCACAACTGATCAGGCAGACCGAGGACATCAAGGGAGTAAGGATAAAGGGAACGGAATATAAACTAGGCTTATTTGCAGACGACGTGATAGTATACATGAGGCAACCAGAAAAGAGCTTCCCGGCACTGATGGATCTACTGAAGGAATATGGTCACTACTCAGGATACAAACTAAACGTGACAAAGACACAGACCTTAGCATGGAACTACTCTCCAACGACGGAAATTAGAGAACAGTACGGGATAAGATGGGACATGGACAAGATTAAATACTTAGGGGTGAACATCACGAGAGGGGTGGAGAAACTGTTTGAGGCGAATTATACACAGATAAATCAGAACATCAAGAGAGACCTAGAGAGATGGACAGTAATGCCCTTGGACTTCAATTCAAGAATAGAGGTCATTAAAATGAACATACTATCAAGGTTACTGTACCTATTCCAGTCACTACCGATACAAATACCACAGAATCAATTCAGGGAGTGGGACAGACTGATATCGAGGTTCATATGGGCGGGGAGAAGACCACGGGTCAGATATAAAACACTACAACTACCAAAGGAAGAGGGAGGGATGGCAGTACCCAGCCTACAAGATTATTACTATGCAGCACAACTGAGAGCAGTGACGTGCTGGTGTAACGACAGATATGAGGCAAGATGGAAAGACATTGAAAAAGAAGGGGAGGGATACAAGGTACAAGCTCTGGTGGGGGATAGGGAACTATTTAAAGAAAAAGAGGGACTATTAGATCCAATCACCAAATACACCTTGACCATATGGAACAGAGTAGTAAAAACACACAAATTGGAGAAGCAGTCAGGGGTCCTGAGATGGGTAGCACATGACAAGAGATTCAAACCAGGGAGGTTAGACCATGGATTCAGAAGGTGGGAGAGGGGGGGGCAACAGCAATATGCAAAATGATAGAGAAGGGAGAAATGCAGACACTACAAAAATTAAAGGAGAAATTTGGACTAGAAAACAGGGACCACTTCAGATATCTACAGGTTAGAGACTACTACAACAAAGAAATAAGGGGGGCCAAAGACGAGGAACAGAATGGAATAATAAAGATGATAGTATGGGCATACGAAGGGGGGCAAGGAAGTGTAATATCAGCAATATACCGGGCTATAATGACCAGCAAGGGACACACGACCGATTACATAAGGGAGAAATGGGAGAGAGAGCTAGAGATAGAAATAACAGGGAAGGAATGGGGGAACATATGCGAGGTACAACATTCAACAACAGGATCGAGAATATGGAAAGAATTTGGATGGAAAAACATAATCAGATTCTTTATAACCCCAGAGCTGAAGGGAAAATATGCACCAACACAAAAAGCATGCTGGAGGATGTGTGGGAAGGAGGGGGCAAATCACACGCACATATTCTGGGGATGTCAGAAGCTGAAGGGGTATTGGGAGGAGACAGATAGGGGAAGCAATGATCAGAATATTAGGATACGGGATACCACAAACAGGACTGGTGCTTTACTTAGGAGACCTGACACACGAGGGAATACAAGGGGGGGACAAATATTTAATAAAGATAATGTTGATAGCGGCCAGAAAAGCAATAACGAGACTGTGGTATAAGGAAGACCCACCGACAATAGCAAAATGGGTAGGAATAGTGGAAGAAATACAGGATATGGAAAGGATAACACACATGCTGAGGTTACAGGAAGAGAAATTTGGGGAAAGATGGGGAAAGTGGGAGGATTATAAAAGGAACGAGAACGACATCACAGAGGAAGAACCAAATGCAACACAAGAGAGCGAAGGGTAAAGGAGGAAAGATGTTCAAGCAGGGTCTATGAACCCATGTCACACACCTGTACTTTAGTTAATATTATCTATTTTGTTTTTGGGATATTACAAGTGCTGAATGCTTTTATACCTTATTATTTATGTCTGTTTAACGGTGTGTTATTAAATATTCAGGGATGATGTGGTTTGTGAATGGGTGAAACAAAAGGCAAAGTGAAAGTTAATAAACAAGAGAAAAGAAAGAAAGGACGAAGGAGAAGGGAAGAAAGAAACTCAAGGAGGGTCTCTGGACCCAGATCACACATACAAACCTTAGTCAGCATTTATTGTCTTTGAGTAGGAATTACCTGTTTATGCCTGTTTATGGAAGATACACAATCAGCCTTTGTATCAAATACCTAGAAAACAACAGTAGGGGAACCAGACAACTAACCATGTGATACCCATGTAAATATTTATGTGCACTGTTTTTTCTTTTTGTTTTTATTGTGATACTAGTCTCTTCATTTTTTATTATTTATTTTTTGTAAGTGCTGTCTGTCTAAATAAATGTTAATAAAAAATTTAAGTTAAAAAAAAAAAAAAACGAATTTGGACATGGAGATCAATAACTTACATTTACATTTAGTCATTTAGCTGATGCTTTTATCCAAAGCGACTTACAAGTTCTGTACGACAAGTCATCAGGAAGGGCACAACTCTTTCAGCTGAGTAACAATGTTCAAGTGCTACAGTGTAGGTTAGTATATTAGGACAAGTGCATGACAGTAAGGTTAGTTAGGGTTAGATCTTTTCTTTTTTTCTTTCAGATAATGGTTGAAGAAGTGCGTCTTTAGTCGACGGCGAAAGATTGGACAGGTTTCAGCTGTCCTAACTGTGGTGGGTAGTTCATTCCACCATTGTGGGGCAAGGACTGAGAATAGGTGGCTTCTCCTTGATGACCCTCCCGGAGCTCGGATAGGAGTAGGTCTGAGGCGGCCAGAAGATGCAGAGCATAGGGGTCTTGAGGGTGTGTAGTTAGAGACCATTGACCAGAGTTAGGCGGGAGCGGTTCCCTTTGCCACACGGTATGCCAGGTCGAGGGCCTTGAAGTGGATTCGTGCGGCAATGGGGAGCCAGTGCAGGTCCCTAAGAAGTGGGGTGACATGGGCCGACTTCGGTAGGTTTGAGATCAGGCGGGCCGCTGCATTCTGAATGAGTTGAAGAGGCTTGGTGGCAGTGGCCGGAAGGCCAGCAAGCAGTGCGTTGCAGTAGTCGAGGCGGGAGATGACTGTTGATTGGACGGGGAGTTGGGTGGCTTCTTTGTCAGGAAGGGGCGGATCCTTCTGACGTTGCTCAGGAGGAATCTGCAGGTTCTGGTTGTCACTGCGATGTGAGCGGAGAAGTTCAACTGGTCGTCGAGGACAACACCAAGGTTCTTGGCGGTCGGGGACGCGGTCACAGCTGCATTCTCGGCTGTGATGGAAAGGTCGGTCAGGGGGGAGGATTTGGCCGGCAGGTGGAGCAACTTGTTACAGTAATAAGGCACTTGGGGCAGAGCTGTGTTTCAGGCCATGTGATGTACAGGCAGCTCTGTGTATGAGTGAGTTTCAGGCTGTGTGACGTACAGGCGTAGAGGCAGCTCTGTGTAGGAGTGTGTTTCAGGCTGTGTGACGTACAGGCGTAGAGGCAGCTCTGTGTAGGAGTGTGTTTCAGGCTGTGTGACGTACAGGCAGCTCTGTGTAGGAGTGTGTTTCAGGCTGTGTGACGTACAGGCATCGAGGCAGCTCTGTGTAGGAGTTTGCTACATGGGGTAGCAGAGTAGAATGACCTTCTACTCTGACGAATCCGCTTCAAGGCCCTCGACCTAGCATACCGTGCGGCAAAGGGAACCGCTCCCGCCTACCTCCGGTCAATGGTCTCTAACTACACACCCTCAAGACCCCTGCATCTTCTGGCCGCCTCAAACCTACTCCTATCCAAGCTCCGGGAGGGTCATCAAAGAGAAGTCGCCTATTCTCAGTCCTTGCCCCACAATGGTGGAATTAACTACCCACCCCAGTTAGGACAGCCGAATCACATCCAATCTTTCGCCGTCGACTAAAGACGCACTTCTTCAACCATTATCTGAAAAAAAATAAAATAAAAATCTAACCCTAACTAACCGTACCGTCATGCACTTGTCCTAATAAACTAACCTACAGTACACTGTAGCACTCAACACTTTGATGAACATTGTTACTCAGCTGATAGAGTTGTACCCTTCCTGATGGCTTGGTCGTACAGAACTTGTAAGTCGCTTTGGATAAAAGCGTCAGCTAAATGACTAAATGTAAATGTAAATGACCTCACCTCATTATCATGGATTTACCAACAGAGATCAAATGACCCTTTCTGTGCTGTTTCCAGATCAGCTGGTTATAAGTTTAACCTCTGACCTCTAGGCTGCTGACGAAGCTTCAATTGGCCCTAACACTAACATCACCTCTCCCTGCATGTGTGTAGCCTACCAGTGCTCCAGACGAGGTGGAGAGTTGGAGGTGGAAGTGAGGCATGACGGGAGAGTGAACATCGCTGGACGGACTGTTAATGTTCTACAGGGAACCATCATCCTGTAGACACACACACAAACACACACTCACTATCAGTTTGTAGACACACACACACACTCACTATCAGTTTGTAGACACACACACACTGAAGTTGTAGACACACACTATCAGCCTGTATACACACACACACACACACACACACACACAATTAATCGATTTCCTCAAGCAAATGTCTGGAACATCATAATGTCACTTGCGTTATGATTCAGTGCCATATACTGTATATTGAAGTAGCCTAGTAGTTGTATCAAAGTCTGTATGTAGTCAACAACTGACCGTCAAATCAAATAGAGAAAGTACAATAATAACAAAATATTTATTGTCAGTTTTCACAATGAACTGGAGGGACTGAAATACTCTAATAATAAATAAATGTACTTTTCTCATTTCAAGTACAATAAAATACATACCAAGCAAGAGCTTTTTCTTCTTCTTTGTTATCTCAATTAATTAACTATATCTCAACAAATTGTATAGTAAACAATCTAAACACATCTTAACAACTGAACAGCTTTAACAGCTCCTTTTCTCTTTCTTTTCCTCTTATATCTGGGCTGGAATGGTGTCAGGGCTGTTCTCATACACATGTATACAGTAGGTGCTCATTGGTGAGCCTGGAACCATATGTTCATAGTGGAGAAAATCACAGGTGTATGTGGACAAACAACAGGGAACATTCGTTAGCACATTGTTGGGCAATGAATGAATGGTATTAGGGTTCTGGTGGATTGATCATATTGGGCTCTTAGATCATTTATTTCCTGTGCCCTCAGTTCAGATTTGAGTGGATGTTTGCACAAAATTCGTGTGCTTTGTCTCGTAGCGGCGCTTCACATAAACTAATCTATACGATCTCTGAACATAGACATACTGGTTTTGAACAGCCCATGGGAAGAATGAACATGTACGTAAGTCGAGGTCTGTCCGTTCTTGATTAAAAGCCGTTTTTGCCGTCTACCTCTTTTTAGAGCAGGCCATGTGGAATGACTGTTATCTGTCTCATCTCTCTCCCCTGCAGTGTGTGTGTCTCACTGACTCAAGTCACAATGCATGAATGAATGAATGAAAACTTTATTTAACAGATTGCAGAATGGGTACAATACAGTACGGCTCAATACACACAATTGTTAAAGGGATGCAGACCAGATAAAGACGTTTGTCTTGTTTCCATCAGGGTCCCCCATTTTCAATTCATATCGACATTTATGACATACACAACATACATGACATTTATGGCATAGGGACATACAGGTATTTAGTACTGATACATTTGTGACATAAACGGTATTCAAATATACAGTACTGTTACCCCTAGATCCTGACAGAGTATATACATATGATGGGGAGGGGACTGTACATTAGGAGGGGGTGGGTGGGAGAGAAATATACATACGGTGGGGTGGAGACTGTACATTTGGAGGGGGTGGGTGGGTGGGAGAGAAATATACATACGGCGGGGAGAGAATATATACATGCGGTGGGGAGGAGACTGTCTATTAGGAGGTGGTGGGGGGTTTGGGCATTTACGGTGGCCAGTTTCGAATTGCAGCCTCCCGTAGGTGCTCTTTAAGAGTGGTTTTGAATGTGGGTAGGGATTCACATTCCTTTACAGCTTTGGGTAGGGCGTTCCACATTGATGTGGCATAATTGCGAAACGTGTTTAGTCCCTTGTTTGAGCCGAATCTGGGTTTAACATGATTTGTTGAGCTTCCTCTGGTGTAGTGGTTGTGGTATTCACTGACCTTTGGGAAATATTTTGACATGTACATGGGTACCTTAGTCGTATAGTGTATCTTGTAGACCAGGCCCATTGCAAGTTGCTGTACTCTGTCGTCTACTCTAAGCCATCCTAGGTTGTCAAAGTGGGCAGGGGTGAGGTGGGTTCTGGGGGTAAGGTCAAGTAGTAGTCTGACCAGTTTATTTTGTGATGTTTGTAATCTTGTTTTTAGCGCCTTTAAGGTGCTTTGGTACCATGAGGTGCAAGCATAGTCGTAGTACCCTTGAATGAGTGCTCCTGCCAGAGTCTTCAGGGTATTCTTGTTTACCAGAGAGGAGATCTGGTACAAGAATCTAGTTCGTTGGTTGACTTTTTTTATTACATTGGATGCCATTTTGTCACAGGAAAGATTTGCCTCTAGGATGGAACCCAGGTAGGTAATTTCGTCTGTCCTTGAAATATTGTCACCCACTGTAACTGAGAAGCCATCGGTCTTGCTGAGTTTGTTATTTGAACTGAAGAGAATGGACTCTGTTTTGCCCTAACCTCATTCCCAGCTTTATCTCGAGAGAGAGAGCCTGGTAAAGCACTACGGCCGAAAGTGGGAATCAGGTAGGAAGTCCCGCCCCTGAAATCACGACACGGTGCTCATGAAAATGTATCCCCCCCAGAAACAACCTCGTTATCGCCTCCCTCGACAGGCTGACAGACCTGCTTGTTGTTTGTTTCGCTGGGGACTATAAACGGATCAGGGGGTGCCCGGAAACCGGAAAGCCTGTAGCCGGTATTTCTGTATTTCCGATTCACATTTTAGGAGGCATAGCTTTACCAGCCTAGTTTTGCCCATGTGTAATGCACATATTTGATTGGCTGAGTAGCATCCTGTGAGATGATTTACAACGCATGCAATTGGTCTGTGAGTTTCCTGGGCTACTAAACCAGTGCCATAAAAACTATTTATTGGTTGAATTTGTTAGTTATAGGTCCAGGTCCGGACCCAGACCGCAGCCCACCTATTAGTGACCTCTGATCTATACCTATAGGCCATGAGCCAGGGCCCCATATTTGGGCCACAGGTACCATCTTGGGGGACTAACTTTCATAGTGATTTTTGGGAAGGTATACACCCCTACTGCTAGAAAAGATGATAGCAATGCAGCAGTTGCCTCCAAATGTGTGCCATCACCCATTTTATAACACTACCAAGCATATTTTTCAGGCCTCCTGTCATTTTACATGCCCCAAATTAATCATGATAGCTCCTGAACCACAAGGCCTATATGCATGTTTCTGGTCACCTTTGATAGGTCTACTAGGACATTATGAATCCAGTGTAAGTAAACCCACATCTATTACCATTCCAGAGTAAATGGAGATACAATGATTATTTTGATCCTCGTCTGGTACATAATCTTAATTTAAAAGGCAATATGACCATTATCACATGGATAATAATGCAACTGAATGTGTTCTCCTACTCCTGACTACAAATGTAACTGTAAATGTGATGACAATTATAAATACAACATTTATGATACCGTTTAAAAAGGTATACTCCGATGATGTAAATGTTTTGGCCATGGTTACCGTTTACTCAAACACTATTTCTTTCAATACAGCCATGTTACAAAAACATTGAAATAGTAATAAAAAACAATGAATATTGATCAATATGCATATTCAACATTCATATATGGGCCACAGAGCTGCATGCCATGTGACCCATCAATGTTTTCAGCTCAGTTAGACCTATACAATGATATATTGCTTATGGGTTTCCAGATATATATTTGTTTATTTTGGAAAACTCAATACAAAAGCCAGGGCACATATAATCACATCACAGAATTGATTCAGGAATTCAAATAACTAATAACTTTTTGTATAAGTTCCGTCAGTACAGACAGTTCTCAGTCTCTATCCGTGGCGTTGTTGGCGGCGCTCTCCAATTGTCTGGGAGCCGAGACTAGTACAGACGTAAAAACAAAAACATATATAATAATAATACAAAACCTACCATACTTTGTTTTGTCCCCCCGTCTTATAAATTCGCTCAACAACGGAGCAGTGGGAATAATGCGAAAGCGGTTTCCCTGTCCCTGACTCTCCCTCTCTCTCCAACCTGCATTTTACACACAAACGCGAGTCGCGCTGCTCACACGCGTGCTCACGTCCCTGACTCTCCCTCTCTCTATCTCTCCAACCTGCATTTTACACACAAACGCGAGTCGCGCTGCTCACACACTCTCACGGAGCGATCTCTCCTCTCTCTCTCGTATGTATCACGCTGTGTGGGTGACTGTCACTCAAAGCGCTTTGCGAGTATGGGCGGAGCCCAGCCCAAAACAGCTTGAAATCTTGAAGTGGAAAAATGCTGCTTTAGAGTACTTCATTAGAAATACAAAACAATGCATAAAAAAAAAAAAACGTACAGATGTGTTCCATAGACTCACAGGAATTGTGTAAAATTGCCCAAATAGTGAAAGGAATAGCAAAACATGGGGACCTAATAATCACAATAATTTTCCATATCTTCCACATCTTTATCAGAACTTTCCACACTCTGAGGTGGATGCCTGGTTCTCAGTCTCACAGGCCATTTGCAACACACAAACATCTTGGGAGTGACATTTTTTTTGGACAGTTACAGGCCAGTAGATCCAGGACGGCATCGGGTGCTGGCTGGCCTTCCATCCAGTCCACCACCAACTGTTCAGCTTCCTCTTCTCTCTCAATCTTACAGTCTCTGCCAACAGGGCTTGGCACTTGTGGGTCCTTCTCCAAACATCTTCTCCATATACCCGCCTGGTAGTTGGCTCTCTGTGCATGTTTTGTCAAGCAGTCCTTGCATGGTGGGAGTTTTATTTTTATTATTATCTTTTCCCCCCTCCTTTTTTCCGATTTTTCTCCCATCTCACTGTTAGTCGTTATGCCAATTCCCAACCCCCTTCCTGGTTGTTGCGCACCCCCCCCTACTGTTGGTCCGGGAGGCCGGAGACTGTCGCATGCTTTCCTCCAACACATGTGCAGCTAGCCGGCAGCCAGCCTGGCCGCGCAGATTCTCACTGGGAGAGTGTAACGTGTGGGAGGCCGCACTACCTCTCTCCAGATCCTACCCTCGCTGTGCAGGCGCCCCGACCGAACTGTAGGGGTCGCTGTCCACAACGCCCAGGACCCACCCACGGCTTCCCTCCCCCTAACTCAGCCAAACGAGTTAGTATAGCGATCAGCCCGAGCCAAGGCAATGCCGACTCTCCGGGAGTCGAGACCGCAGCCTCTTGCATTGGTGACGAGCACAATCTCCGCTACGCCACCTGACCGACCTTTGCATGGTGAGAGTTGATGACTTTCAAGTTCAACTTTTTTGGCAAAGAAAAGGTGATATCTGAGCTCATTGACCTTGGTGGTTCATACAGGAGACATGTAAATGTCTGGTGTGGACAGGGCCCAGGGCAAAGGCCCAAGTGGATGAGAAAGGATATCCTCCATATGTAAACTGCACCCTTGTGCAATCACTATTATGTGTCCAAACAAAGACCCGTCTGCTTTCACTCCCCACACTTTATATTTATTGATGAAGGATTGCACTACAACTCGTACACCTTACTGTAAATTGTACCTCATCCCATTTCTGCTTTGCACTATATAGTACTGGACATTAGTACACTGCATAGTATTGTATATTATATGGTAACTCAGAACATTGTACATATGTCTATACCGAACACTGTGACCTCATTTTCTTCTTCTAAATTACATGCTATACTATGTTATTTGATACTATCTTGTCTAGCACAGTCTCTGGAGCGTAACAGTAAGAAGCATTTTGTATGAAAGTATTCTGTACTTCTGTATGACAACTATTAAAGAAACTTGAAAACTTCAAGATGATTGCCCTCCCACTTGATTTCACTTCTCTTACACATATCACTGAATGTTTTCAGCGGGCCATGAAATTCCTTTGCTGGTGGGTCTTTCTCCAGTCTCTCATCCTTGAAGATTGCATAGCATTGCTCACCAATCTCATATGCCTTCATCAGGTCGGAGGCAATCTGGCATCACTGCAGTGTTTTGAGTAAGCACAATCTTTTCACGTTTGACAATTTAGTAATTTTCTGTAATATTAGACTCGTTTTTAAATGTTTGCACAATCATGTATCATCATTATTTTCTGGAACTGGTGGTTAGATGTTGGAGCTCTATAGAGCAAAACACACAAGCATCCAATAATGGTGACTATACTGTTCCCATGTGCAAGAGTTAGTTTGGACAGTCTGCCTTCTCTGTTAACGGGGCAAACTTATGGAACTATCTGCCTACTTAAAACTGGAGTCCAATGCCAACGTCTTCAGCAGAGGACTCAAGGTATGGCTGAAATCAAAGCAGCAGTGTTCAAATATGTAGACGCGTACAGTATGGCGTACTGGTTTTGTTGTTTTGATCATGGTCTCTTGCTCTGGAAAATATTTTACTGTTAATTTTATTATATCTTTTAGAAAAGCCTCAATGGACTAGTGTTGAAAACTAGCACTTGTGCTATAAACACACAAAACAACGCATCTGGTCTGTCCAATGTAGCTGTGGTGTCTATTTTTAAATAAACGTTTTCATTCATTCATCTTCTTGTCTTTGTGACACAGAGCAGTGTCATTCTCTTCAAGTTAGGAGTAAAAGACCCCATGTCCAAGCTTGTTCAGTGTTTGGATGAGCTCAGTGTTACCCGTCAATGTTTTTACTGCATAAAGGAAGTAGAAGGCGCTTTGGTGGTTTGTGTTGACCACATGTCACATTACGTCCCGACTAAATGACTGAACCAGAGCATTGACTGTGTGTCAGGATTTACAGTGAGCAGTCCAACAAGAAGCCATTCTAGTTGTTATAGTGGTAGTGTTAGAAAATGGGTGATCGCACACATTTGGAGGCAATTGCTGCATTGCCATCACATCTTTTCTAGCAGTAGGGGTGTATACCTTCCCAAAAATCACTATGAAAGTTAGTCCCCCAAGATGGTACCGACCAACCATTCTGGCTCACAGCCTAATACCATCAACAGGATCAATACTAAAATTAGTATTTTTCTTCTCCATTCATTTTATTTTAGCAATGAAAATAATGGATTTTTCTTGTCAAACTCTGTTCTGGCATGTCAGTTTGCAGTTTGCCCTGGAAGATCATTTGTAGGCAGAATGAGACCAGTCTCCCAGGCAGACAAAAGCATGCATAACTTATTCAACTACATATAAAGAATATATATATAAAAAAAGAAAATGCGTGCATTAGGCTGCTTATAATATTAGTTTTAAAAGTGGTTTGATGTAGTGGCAGAGAGAAAATAGCCTATCCTGGCAATTAGGTGATTCCCCCTTGACTAGAAGACCAGAAGAAAACCTTTGACCTGGAACTGAATGGAGCCACGTTTCACCAGGTTTCTTCGTAGTGGTTAGATGAAATAGATTGATTGTAGCCATCTATTGTACAGAGAGAATTTCACCAAATATTAGTAAAACAGTTCTATAATAAATGCCTACCACACCTTTTAACTATAAAACTCACATCCAGAATTATAGATTTAAACAACACCGCAGTGCAGTTTGGTGACATCACACGTTGATATCTCTGAACTAACATCATAACAGAGCTCAGCTGATGTTGGGAAAATATCTCCTATAGCAGAATTAAAACCGAGTACATTTGGGTGGAATTCCCCTTTACCTGGCAAACCAGATCCAAAACAGACTGAATATTTGGTTATAATCACAGCAAATCTAATAGAATAGAATAAATTCCTCTTGGGAGGAATGGGCGACTCAAATCAGACTTTTTATTCACATATAAATAACTAAACAAATCACAACTTAAAAAATTACAAACATTACAATACAAAAGTTAAGATAAATCAGGTGAACCCAGCCAGATGAAAGCGTGAGGTAGGATTAGCTGTAGCCTAGAGGAACAGTGGCACCTGGTCAGCTAGGTGGCTGTAGGTCATAGACGTTACCTAGTTAGCTAGGTGGCTGTAGGTCATAGACGTTACCTAGTTAGCACCCTGGTCAGCTAGGTGGCTGTAGGTCATAGACGTTACCTAGTTAGCTAGGTGGCTGTAGGTCATAGACGTTACCTAGTTAGCACCCTGGTCAGCTAGGTGGCTGTAGGTCATAGACGTTACCTAGTTAGCACCCTGGTCAGCTAGGTGGCTGTAGGTCATAGACGTTACCTAGTTAGCACCCTGGTCAGCTAGGTGGCTGTAGGTCATAGACGTTACCTAGTTAGCACCCTGGTCAGCTAGGTGGCTGTAGGTCATAGACGTTACCTAGTTAGCACCCTGGTCAGCTAGGTGGCTGTAGGTCATAGACGTTACCTAGTTAGCTAGGTGGCTGTAGGTCATAGACGTTACCTAGTTAGCACCCTGGTCAGCTAGGTGGCTGTAGGTCATAGACGTTACCTAGTTAGCACCCTGGTCAGCTAGGTGGCTGTAGGTCATAGACGTTACCTAGTTAGCACCCTGGTCAGCTAGGTGGCTGTAGGTCATAGACGTTACCTAGTTAGCACCCTGGTCAGCTAGGTGGCTGTAGGTCATAGACGTTACCTAGTTAGCTGCTGGCTACGTCCTGTTGGTTTAAAAAAATATATATATCAGCAGCTAGTTTTTCATTGGTCAAAAATTATGCAGTAGGTGAGGTACAGCTTGTAATTACTTGATCAGTATGTGTCCATTTTAGCTTATGTAGTTCTATGGGAAGTTGTAGGCGAGTTCAGTTTGGCTCAGATTCCATTACATTCAGTTCTAACTGCAGCGTATTTTCAATTCAATATTTTAATTTAGTAGGAAATGGTCTTCCCGATTTCATTGGCCCCAGACTTTAGAAGTTGATTTAGAGGTTTAAATGTCCTTGTCAATATTTGCAACTGAAAATCTTAAACTACAAGTTAGTTGGTATGATGCATGTTTCTGAATAACCCTGACCTCTAACCCTGACCTTTAATCTCTAACCTCCAACACTGATGTCTAACCATAACAGTCAGGCAGTCCAGTCAGTGTTGGTCTCGGAAGCTTCTGCTCCTCTGTGCCCATTGAGACACACACACACACACACATGTCTGCCCCCAACAGGCCAACTGCAGTAACTGCATGAGCAGTGAAACAGACAAATTACTTTGAAGTTAGTCAGCTAAAGGTATTAGAAAGTGTAGAGTAGATAGTATTATTAGTACCATCATCTACCATCTACTTTACAAGTGTATAGACTATCTATTTTAGTGCCGTTTACCTTTAAAGGGCAGAGGTGTCTGATGGGATATGTAGTGCAAGCTTATTCAGTATGAGGCAGTGTTCCCAGTGGGTTAGGGTTAGACCACACTGAAACACAACTCTAACCTCAACACAACTCCTACAGCCACAAGATTAGCTCACATTAGTTTATGTTTAGTTCATATTTAAAGAATGTTTCAAGACGTGACACAGCTTCTGTGAGGCTGCATGGCATTTAGCTTCTTTAAAACAACAGTCATTATGTTGGATCAGGACATTTTCCAGGGACTCCATTTTCACACCAGAGGACCCGACATTGGCCATCAGACCCGAGCTGGTCAGGGTTCAGCAGACCTCCCATTAGATCCTATATCAGCCTGCATGCTGGGTAGAGGCCGTCATCACAGGTGCATGCTGGGTAGCGATTGTCATCACAGGTGCATGCTGGGTACAGCCTGGTGAGCAGCTGGAGGAAGCTGGATGAGGTAGTTAGAGTTAAGAAATTACAACTTCTTTCTTTTCCCAGCTACAGTTGCTGCAGCAACGCTACTCGACGGGTCACTCTCTTCATATGATAAAAACAATTGCATCGTCTCTGACCTCCATGAATGTATAACTGAGGCCTCATATAAACAGACACTGGAAAAGAGATCTTAATGCTCCCTCAGATCTGGATTGGCACACTATATGGTCAAATATATCCCCGTCGTCCAGAAATCCAGACGAAACACAATAGTTCCAAGATATCACATCGGTCTGAGAGAAGAATCGAGCATCTGAAATATAAGAGGACTGTTGTGTTCTGTCGTGGATGGTCAAAACTTGTGTCCGTCAGTCTGTCTGAAGCTACCTGGGTCACTCCGATCACAGTCAGAACTTCGACCAAGGAACTGAGTAAATCAGCTAATGGCTATGCATCGATTAGACTACTGGCATGTATTTCATACCACTTCATGTCAAAATAATCTGAACTATCCCTTTACTATTACCAATATAAAAGTAGTTACTGAATATAAGTAACTCAGCTTGTGTACTTAAATTCCATGTAGATAATCTTTAATCAGAAAATTGTCTTCTCAGAAACAGAAACAGCTTTTCTAAGTAATGATTGTTGAAACAGTTTTCATGTCAGTTTTGGATTATGGTGATGTAATTTACATGCTTCCGTTTCTACTCTTAAACGCCTAGATTCTGCATATCACACAGCCCTCAGATTTATGACCAGTGATAGTTATGGTACTCATTCAATAATATTTTTTTTTTATCCACTTTTTCTCCCATTTTCTATATTTTCTCCCATCCCAATTTTGTATCATCCAATTCAACCCTCCCCTGTCACGGACGCTGTTTCTTGCCTCCCACAAGCCGGCTGCAATGTGGACTAAGTCATACATAGCACAAGTCCCCTCCGGTACTTGAGGTAACAGCAGTCGCATCTTTTCACCTGCGCAGCTCGATCTCTCAGTGGCGAGGAGTAACGCGTGGGAGGCTCACGCTGCCCCCGACACTTCCTGATTCTACTGCGCAGGCGCACCAACCGACCTGTAGGAGTCGCTGTCCACAACGCCCAATCCCCACCCATCAGTTTCCCACCCCCTAATACGGCCAATGTGTATTAGTATGAACGACCAGCTAAACTGAAAGCAATGTCGAGCGCTGGGCTCGAACAGGCAAGCCCAGCGTCTCCGTCATTCGTGGCCACGTAGCCGCCTCATTCAATAATATTTAAAGGATATCATATCTTGCTGCTGTAGGTGAATCAGCGATCTTTCCAGTAATAGTGATAGTATTAATATATTTTTTTTTATTTATCTTTTTCCGTTTTTCTCCCATCCCAATGTTAGTCGTTATGCCAATTCCCAATCCCCTTCCTGGTCGTTGCGCACTCTACCCCCTACCGTCGGTCCGGGAGGGCGGAGACCATCACACATCACATGCTTCCTCCGACACATGTGTACCCAGCCCACCGCTTCTTTTCACCTGGCAGCGCGGACTCTCACTGGGAGAGTGTAACGTGTGGAAGGTCACACTACGGTCGCTTTCACACAGGGGCTGTTTGGTCCGGATTATCGGACCAGAATTCGATAGTCCGGTTTTTCGGGTTTGTGTGAATGCGGTCGAACTCGGTCCGCCGGACCAAACAGGCGAACTCTGGTCCGCCTGAAAACGTAGGTCTCGGTTCGCTTCATCGGACCAAACACGAACCAAATATAGGAAGTGCTTACCACTGCTCGCAGCATTCAATGCAAAACAAGCACACTGCATCTATCTCTCTATCTATCTATATATCTATATATCTAACTGTGCATCTTGGGAAGAAGGAAGAAAAAACGCGGCTTATTATATTGTTATTATTATATATATATAACAACGTGGTGTACAAGTTGTTTAGCGAGAGGATGGTGGTAATCGGCTTCAATAGAACAACTCGCCTCCGCTGATCTGGAGTCAGACAGAGCTCGCAGTCCACACACACACACGCGCGCGCGCACACACACACATTTCCACTGTCCAATAGACGAGCGCCCTTTTCGACCGCGTGACATTGTTCAGATAGTTTGGTGCGCCTGACAGATTGTATGTGAACGCAGGCGAACCAAATGAAGAATGCAACAATGTTGCAACTTCACCACCAGAACCGCACCGAGTCCTCCAAAACTCTATGTGAAAGCGACCTACCTCTCCTAGATCTTTCCCTTGCTGTGCAGGCGCCCCGACCGAACTGTAGGAGTCGCTGTTTACAACGACCAGGACCCACCCTCGCCGGGTTTCCCACCACACTGCCAATTGTGTTAGTATGGACGGTCGGCCAACCCGGAAGCACCACAGCTGGATTCAATCCCACTGTCTCTGTGGTGGTAGACAGACGTTTAGTCCACTGCGCTACCCGGCCGCCCGATAGTAATAATATTTAAAGGATATCATATCTTGCTGCTGGAGGTGACTCAGGAGTTTTTCCAGCGGTGCGTAGCGTCTCAGTGTGGAGGCGGAGCCAAGCATCAGCAGCTTGTGTTTGGCTCTGGTCAGAGCTACGTTTAGACGACGCCAGTCCTTCAATAACTCACCCAACTGGAGAGAGTGAGAGAGAGAAAAGACACATTAATGGAGTCACATTCCTTCACACTAAGTTCAACACATGCTAGCACAATCCAATCTACGACTGCACAAAATTGCATCCAATAACCTGGATGGCATGAGAGCCTTTCCAGGTGAAGACCTTGCTTAAGAATTGCAAGGCCTTGAGCTCAGGCAGGACTTCCCACCCATGCAGTGCAGTATAGGACTTGGAGTGGACCTGGCCAGAGACACATTCACCTTTCAAGTGGCCATCAGAGAGAAGCGCTTCACGAGACGTGGTGGACCGTCCACCATCAATAGTTTGTACGACCCCCTCGGATTTGCTGTATTTGTCAGCATTCAGGGTCATTCAATACTAAGATATTGCCTCTAATGTCTGTGACTGGGATACACCACTCACAAAGGAGAAACCCAGAGAAGTGGCAAAGATGGGAGAGATTCCCTGCAGGACCTACGAGAGCTGATGACTCAAAGGATGTGTACATCAATCTGCTCGTCTACAGCTCAGAGAAGGACATGTGCATCCACCATAGAACCAGTACTACTAGTGCCCTCCTCCTTATACACAATTGATTGATTTTATTTTGACAATATATAAATAACATGCGACAGAAGCACTGGAATACTGCCAAGGATAGACACAAAAAAGCTCAGAGCTTATTTCCATTGTGGTCCTTGTAGGGGGGGGGGGGGTAGGGGAACAAAGTGTTCAGACCTGCATCATACAGACATCGTAAAGACACATGACATCACAACACATCACATAGACATAACATGCACATAAAAACAAAGCACTAAATGGAACAGTTTTATGCTCATTTTATGCCTATGTCTATTTTATGTCTACATTACTTGCTGTGAAGCACTTTGGGCTGCAAGGTGCTATACAAATAAAGTGTATCATTATTATTATTAGTGTAAAATGTGCGTCTAGTGCCCTGCTCTACCTGTCCCTCTTGTGTGGAGCTCCTGACCAGCGACAGTAGGATGACGCTCTTGTCTCGGCCCTGGTAACGGTCCACAGTGTTGACCTCTACACCGTCCAGCCCAGCGGATACCAGCAGACCATTGATCACCTTCAGCTGCTGCCTGTAAGGGGCGATCACGCCTATATCACTGGCCTTACAGCCAGCCTTAAAAAAACACAAATCAAATACTGTTACTGTGTCGCAGAAAATATATTTCTATGTTTGTTATCACGGTTCATTTGACTGACTGAAGACCTTTATCGGTAGTACTATCAGTGTTCCAGGTACCTTTATCAGTAGTACTAGCAGCATAATACATGTAGATACCTTTATCAGTAGTACTAGCAGCATAATACATGTAGATACCTTTATCAGTAGTACTAGCAGCATAATACATGTAGATACCTTTATCAGTAGTACTAGCAGCATAATAGTTTCAAGTTTTCAAGTTTCTTTAATAGTTGTCATACAGAAGTACAGAATACTTTCTTTTTTTTTTTGATCCACTTTTTCTCCCATTTTTCTATATTTTCTCCCATCCCAATTTCGTATCATCCAATTCAACCCTCCCCTGTCACGAACGCTGTTTCTTGCCTCCCACAAGCCGGCTGCAATGTGGACTAAGTCATACATAGCACAAGTCCCCTCCGGTACTTGAGGTAACAGCAGTCGCATCTTTTCACCTGCGCAGCTCGATCTCTCGGTGTCGAGGAGTAACGCGTGGGAGGCTCACGCTGCCCCCGACACTTCCTGATTCTACTGCGCAGGCGCACCAACCGACTTGTAGGAG
Source organism: Notolepis coatsorum (assembly GCF_963971535.1). Lineage (NCBI taxonomy): Eukaryota > Metazoa > Chordata > Actinopteri > Aulopiformes > Paralepididae > Notolepis > Notolepis coatsorum. Next base: position 167,341,375 of record NC_140165.1, on the reverse strand, counting down.
TCGCTTGTTCACAACGTTCGATCCCCACCCTTCAGTTTTCCCTCCCCGTAATACGGCCAATGTGTATTACTGCGGACGACCAGCCAAACTGAAAAACAATGTGGAGAGCTGGATTCGAACACGCGAATCCTAGCGTCTCCACACTGGTGGCGAGTGACTTGTCCACTACACCACCTAGCCGCCCAAGTACAGAATACTTTCATACAAAATGCTTCTTACTGTTACGCTCCAGAGACTGTGCTAGACAAGATAGTATCAAATAACATAGTATAGCATGTAATTTAGAAGAAGAAAATGAGGTCACAGTGTTCGGTATAGACATATGTACAATGTTCTGAGTTACCATATAATATACAATACTATGCAGTGTACTAATGTACAGTACTATATAGTGCAAAGCAGAAATGGGATGAGGTACAATTTAGGTACAATTTACAGTAAGGTGTACGAGTTGTAGTGCAATCCTTCATCAATAAATATAAAGTGTGGGGAGTGGGTGCTACAGTGTGTTTGTTTAAAGTGGGTGTGTGCTATAAAGTGTGTGGAGTGGGTGCTACAGTGTGTTTGTTTAAAGTGAGTGTGTGTGTGTGGATGTGTGTGCTATGTGCGTTTGGTGGTTGTTGTTGTGTAGTGTTCATTGTTCGTTTAGCAGCCTGAGATACATTTATCAGTAGTACTAGCAGTGTGTGTACCAGGTACCTTTATCAGTAGTACTAGCAGTGTGTGGACCAGGTGCCTTTATCAGTAGTACTAGCAGTGTGTGGACCAGGTGCCTTTATCAGTAGTACTAGCAGTGTGTGGACCAGGTGCCTTTATCAGTAGTACTAGCAGTGTGTGTACCAGGTACCTTTATCAGTAGTACTAGCAGTGTGTGTACCAGGTACCTTTATCAGTAGTACTAGCAGTGTGTGTACCAGGTACCTTTATCAGTAGTACTAGCAGTGTGTGTACCAGGTACCTTTATCAGTAGTACTAGCAGTGTGTGTACCAGGTACCTTTATCAGTAGTACTAGCAGTGTGTGTACCAGGTACCTTTATCAGTAGTACTAGCAGTGTGTGTACCAGGTACCTTTATCAGTAGTACTAGCAGTGTGTGTACCAGGTACCTTTATCAGTAGTACTAGCAGTGTGTGTACCAGGTACCTTTATCAGTAGTACTAGCAGTGTGTGGACCAGGTGAGCTTCAGTGTGGTTGCTGACTCCTCCCTGCTCCACAGTTTCCAGGGCCGGGACCTACAGGGGGCAAAATATATATATTGTTAATGTTCACACATATTGACTCTTCACATCATTAATACCAGCTGTGATCTAGACTGTTGACTGTGATTAAGATAGTTAACATCATTAATACCAGCTGTGTTCTCCGTCGGATTCCTTCTCCGTCTTCTGAGCAGACCGTACAGAAGAATCCGGTAAGAGCATTGGAGGGGGACTCCGTCTTCTGACCAACAACAACTGGGTCAATCCGAAGGAAGTAAAGATACTTTCCCGTTCATGCTCGCCGGACCTGGAACATCTGTCCATACAATGTCGCCCATTTTACCTCCCTCGAGAATTCACTGCCATTATCATGACGGCAGTGTACATCCCACCACAAGCAGATACCGCCAGGGCCCTGGCGGATCTACAAGGACATCTAAAAAAGTAACAGATCAAGCACCCAGACGCAGCAATGATCATAGCCGGCGACTTCAACCAGAATCTGAAGAAGGTGATGCCAAACTTCTTTCAGCACATCACTTGCACCACCAGGGGAGGAAATACACTTGATCATTGTTACACCCCGTTTAGAACCGGTTACAAGGCAATACCAGCCCCTCCATTAGCTGGTTCAACAAGCACATCGGATCACGACACCATCTTGCTTATCCCCGCCTATTGGCAGAGATCACGTGACGCTGTGATCCGACCAATCAGAGGCCACGCTACAGGACGCACTCGATGACGTTGACTGGGGAATGCTTCAGGCGAGCTCCAGTGACATCAGTGAGTTTGCTGATGTTGTTGTCAGTTTCATAACATCACTAGCCGATAGCATTGTACCCACGAAAATGGTTTGGATCTTCCCGAACCAGAAACCGTGGGTTGACAATACTATCCGAGTGGCCCTGAATGCTCGCACCACTGCTTATAAGTAACCTAGGCAGAGCGTCAGGAAATATGGATGAGTATAAGGCTACAGTCTATACTCTGCGCAAGGCCGTAAAGCTTGCTAAGAGGACATACGCTGGCAAGATGGAGGCACAAATGGCCCAGAACGACACAAGAGGTTTATGGCGAGGACTACAGACGATAACTGACTACAAAGTCAGCGCCCCCTCAATCGGGAGTGCCGACGCCTCTCTCGCGGACCAACTCAACTCCTTCTACGCGCGGTTCGGTGCAAACAGTGTTCACCGGCTAACAACGTCACTGACGCACCGGCCGTCGTGGAGGAGGGGGGACATCCGCGGGGGGGGGGGGGGCACTCTCTCATTGACGGAACACAGTGTGAGAAGAGCATTTATGCGGGTGAACACCTGGAAAGCAGCTGGCCCAGATGGGATAACAGGACGGATACTTAAGTCCTGTGCTAACCAGCTAGCCCCAGTGTTCACCACCATATTCAATCTATCCCTGACTAAGTCCGTGGTCCCTGCCTGCTTCAAGGTGTCCACTATAATCCCGGTACCAAAAAAATCCTCCCCAGCAGGTCTTAATGACTACAGACCGGTGGCACTCACCTCTGGTCATGAAATGTTTTGAGAGGCTGGTTAAGGATTACATTTGTGCCTCCCTCCCCAGTGATATGGACCCTTTGCAATTTGCATACAGGTCAAACAGGTCCCCTGACGATGCGATGCGGTCTCTCAGGTACTACACAACACTAGGGGTGGGGGGAAATATCGATACATAGTAGTATCACGATACTTTGCGTGGCGATACTGTATCGATACAAGGACGGCAAGTATCGGTATTTAATTATTTATATAAAAAAAGAAAAATTATACTTTTTTGTTTGTGTATAAGGAAGTTGCATTGTTCATTTCAATACCTGTAATTAGGGCTGCAACGATTAGTCGACATAATCGACAACGTCGATTATAAAAAATCGTCGACAAGGAATTGTTGCGTCGATTAGTCATTAAAAAATATATATATATTATTATATTTATTTTTTTTGCACTACCTATCTTTGTGAAAGTGGCTTCTCAGCTCGGGTCCAGCCAGCTGAAGACTTCTTAGCTTAACATAACAGACCGACAGTAAGTTTGGGGGAACTAATGGGATAACTGGGGATATTGTTTGGTCCTGACAAGAGTCTCAAAGCAACTCTGAGGTCATGCTCAATGTCCAATCTGTTCCTCTGCTCTGTCTTCAGCTGGACCAGAGCTGAGAAGCCACTTTCACAAAGATAGGTAGTGCAAAAATAAAAAACAAAAAAAAATTATATTTTCTTTATTTTACATTTTTTTTTATATAATTGTTTTTCCGATTAGTCGACTAATCGAAAAAATTATCGACAGATTAGTCGACTACCAAAATAGTCATTAGTTGCAGCCCTACCTGTAATAGTACAGTAGTCCACACACACGCACATGTGTGCATTCAGTTAAGTTGGAATATGACTAATACAAACTTCAGTTTGTCAGGTACATGCAACACAGATTACAGTGTTTACATCTGTTTGAGAAAATACCATGTTCTGCAATAAAAAGTATTGAAGTGAGATGAACATACTGAACTTTATTTTATTAGATAAAACATGTTGACAGTTTTACTTTGCAGTTAAAAAAAGGTTATAAATTGCAATATATCGCAATATATTTAATATCGCAATACTATCATATCGTGACTCAAGTATCGTGAGGCCTCTGGTGATTCCCACCCCTACACAACACCCTCTCTCACCTTGACCGTCAGAAGGGAGGCTATGTGAGACTGTTGTTCATTGACTATAGCTCAGCGTTCAACACCATAGTCCCCACCAGACTGGTGGACAAGCTGATCGAGCTGGGTCTGAGCTCCGCTCTGAGCGCCTGGATACTGGACTTTCTGAGTGAAAGGCCTCAGGCGGTCAGGGTGGGGGTCAGACCTCCAGCACCATCACCCTGAGTATCGGGTCCCCCCAGGGCTGTGTTCTGAGCCCCCTGCTGTATTCACTCTACACACATGACTGTGTGGCCAGGTTCAGCTCCAACTCCAACTCCATAGTGAAGTTTGCGGACGACACAGTGGTGGTGGGGCTGATCTCTGACAACGACGAGAAGGCCTACCGGGAGGAGGTTGAGGTACTGGCACGCTGGTGTCAGGACAACAGCCTGCTCCTGAACATTGGTAAAACCAAGGAGCTGATCGTGGATTTTAGGAGAACACAGCAGGGGACACACACACCACTGTGGATAAACGGGGCTACCGTGGACAGGGTGAGCAGCTTCAAGTACCTGGGGGTCCACATCTCAGAGGACCTGACATGGACAACACACATAGACTCAGTCGTAAAAAAGGTGAAGCAGCGCCTCTACCACCTGAGACAGTTAAGGAAGATACTCCAGTCCTTCTACTCCGGAGCTGTAGAGAGCATCTCGACTGGAAACATCACTGCCTGGTATGGAAACAGCACGGCACAGGACAAGAAGGCCCTACAGAGAGGTGCGCTCAGCTGAACGTACTACGGGTATTGCACTAGGCCTAACAAAAATAATGGTTTGTTTCCGGTTGCCGACCGACCCTGCAGATTTATGTGCGACCCAATTTATTTTATGGGAGTTTCTATTGGCGGAAAAAAATACGCATTTTGTAGAGCGCCCTTTGTTCCAGTAGAGAGCGCCAGACTCCAGCAAATGGCCGCGAGCTACAGTGTCAACATGGATGTGTGCACCGTAACCATCGTTTGTTTGTGCGGTGTGCGTCCTAAAATAGTCAGACTGGGTGCAAAAACATTTGAAGACGTACTCCTAGACGTAAAACAGTGCACATGTCGCTTTATATCAGCAGCTGGCAAAGTGGATAGAGCGGACAAATGGACAGACATTGCCAACAATGTATTGTCTATGCAACCACCACCCAGCTTGGGTCCCATCAATTTCAATTTCAATTTCTTTAATGACCACCCAGCCAGGCTGGTGGAATTTGGTTTCAGTGCACTGCAGTTCCAACATAAAACATAGAACATATAACATCACTTACAACGTACATACTACATGCAGTTAGAAGAAAACACAATTACATAATTACAGTTCAGAGTTTATGTCCATGTCAGCAGAGGTAAGGGGGGTTGCGGGGGGGGGTACTACAGGGAGTTCAGTGTCCGTATGGCAGTGGGGAAGAAGCTGTTTTTAAAACGGGATGTTTTGGTGGTCAGGGATCTGTAGCGCCTCCCGGAGGGCAGCAGCTGGAAGATGTGGTGTGCTGGGTGAGTGGGGTCAGAGATGATTTTTCTAGCTCTCCTAATTGTGCTTTGGCGGTGGAGTGATTCGAGAGAAGGGAGGGGGGTGCGGATTATTTTGGAGGATTTATTGATAATTCTTTGTAGTTTGTTTTTCGAGTGAGTGTCCAAATTGCTGTACCAAACAGTTATGGAGAAGGTGAGGATGCTTTGTATGATAGCCTGGTAGAAGCGGAGCAGGAGATGTTTTCTGACTCTGTATTTTTTGAGCTGGCGGAGGAAGAAGAGTCTTTGATTGGCTTTTTTGTGTATGTGGTCTGTGTTGGTTTTCCATTTGAGGTTATTGCTTATGTGAGTGCCGAGAAATTTGAAGGAGTCTGTGGTGATTATGGGTTTGCCGGAGATGGATATGGGGGTTTTGGGGTTTGGCTGGCGTCTGAAGTCGATGATGAGTTCTTGGGTTTTTGATGAGTTGAGGAGGAGGTTATTGTCTGTGCACCAGGTGATTGTGTGGTTGATTTGTGTACGGTATTCTGTTTCGTTATTGTCTGTGATGAGGCCTATAAGGATTGTGTCGTCTGCATATTTGTATATTTTTACGGAGTTGTGGAGGGATATGAGCAGGTTGGTGTATAGGGAGAAAAGCCAGGGTGAAAGGACATGCCGGCGCCGTTTTAAGCGTATTTAAATTCAAGTACTTAGCACTGAAGTGCAAGGCTCCAGCGCCAGCACCTGTACCCTCCACAAGCCAGTCTGCCTTTGACATGCTGTTTGGTGCACAGCAACGTATACATTTGCCTCCGCTGAGAACTGAACAAAATAAAAAAGACGAGTTGAGGAATGCCATTATCAAGAGCCTCCAAACCAGGCGGTGGGGTTTTCTGTCCAGGCGAGCACAAACCAAGGCTCAGAATTGGTGACGGTGAGTTAACTATTTTACTAAAATGGAACGAGTCTCTGTCTGTATGTACTGTATCGTTCTGTCATACTAATTGTTAGGAAGAATGAGGAGGGGTTTATGCTTCTTTGGGGTTGTTTAATTCCATTGATATCGGTTACATACAGGTGAATACCTCACTCGTCATCACACACAGCTGCTTTTACACGTGTATTCCACGACAACAAACTAACTTCCGGTGCCACCCGCTATCTCTCCCGGGCGGAAACACACCCCCAGCTAACAGTGACACACACAACATTATTACAGTACGTTTCATTTTCATGCAAGCACTGTTTCTGTAATAGTATGAATTTGAGATAATATTTTTTACAATCAAGTTTAATTAAATAGTAAAAAAGTGCAGTCCATGTCAAAAATGAGAACAGCTCTCTGACGTCGGGATATTTAGTGAGTATATTTAGGGGTGGAATTTTTAGTAATACCTTTGTACATTGTACTTTTGTAGTACAGTGTCTTTGTATTTTAACCTTTAGTACATGTGTGGTATTTAATATAATAAAAGCTTTTTGCTGGGAGTCGGATGTGTGGTATATCTGGTTGTGGATTTCATCCTATTCCTAGATCTGACTCGTTTTAATATACATAAATATTTCTTCTTTGATTTGACGGGCAGTGGCAATTTCTAGATCTTTCAATCTCTCCATTGAATGATCAGAATATTGGCACAAAAGGTGTGAATGACAGTCTGACAATTTTATATAAAAAATAAACTGACATTTCAATTGTTCTGCGCTTTAAATACGTACATGAATGTCAGAACTTTAATACTAGAAAAAAAAATTCGCTTAGTATCCAGTTGCCGTGGGAAAGAATAAAATAAAATAAAATAAATTCCCTACCTACCCATGGCCAAACTGACAACCAACAGGAAACCAGCAATATTTTTTTTATGCCCTACCACCCCTGCAGGTCTTATATAACAAGAGGTGCAAATCCAGAGCCTGCAGAATAATGAAAGACCCCCACCACCCCAACAACAGCCTGTTCAAGCTGCTGCGGTCAGGCAAATGCCTGCACACACCAGCAACTAGGACAGAGAGACTTCGGCTCAGCTTCTTCCCCCAGGCCATCAGAGTCTTGAACACTGAACTCTCCACACACAAGCACACATGAGCACACACACAACACACATACTGTATACGCTCACACACTAACAGACACTTTAGCACAAACACACACACGCTGCACACGCACACACTCAACGGTCACTTTACACAATGAAAAGGTCACAAAAAACAAACAAAAAAGAATGTGAGTGGTTCCTGTATACTGTAGTAAATAGATGGATATAGCAAGATAGCATAAGGATATATTATATAGTATAACAGTATATTGTATAGTAGTGTACATAAGACCCAGTGCCTCATCCGTAGCTATCACTGTATTACACTATCGCAGGACCTTAGAATGTCATATGTTTTTGTAAATTTTATGTACATTATACCTGTTATGTCTCATTCTATGTCTTATTCTTATTTTTATTACTTGTATTATTGCACAATCGCTGCGGGCATCACTGCATTTCACTGTATGCTTGTATGCCGTGACAAATAAAACTCTTGACTTGACTGTTAACGTCATTAATACCAGCTGTGATCTAGACTGTTAACATATTTAATATTTAACGTTTTTTTTTATATAGCGCTTTTATCCAAAGCGCTTTACAATTTGTTACTCACATTTTACCCATTCACTCACACACCGACGGCGGAGGCAACCATGCAAGGTGCCAACCTGCTCATCGGGAGCAATTAGGGGTTAAGTGTCTTGCTCAAGGACACATTGACACGCTGCCCGGGAATCGAACCGGGAACCTCCGGATTGCCAGACGACTGCTCTACCCCCTGAGCCACTGTCGCCCCCCATATACCAGCTGTGATCTAGACTGTTAACATATTTAATACCAGCTGTGATCTAGAGTCTGTTAACATCATTAATACCAGCTGAAGTATACCTACCAAAGAGGTATCCAGGAAGCAGACAGGGTTGCTAGGCAACATAGCCGCCTGTACCCAGGCCAGGTCCTGCTGGGGGCGGTTCTTGGCGAGAAAGCTGAGCTCTGATTGGACAGAGGACAGGGAGGGAAGGGAGAGCAGAGCGCTGGCCGTCCTCTCAGAGCCACACTCCAACCGACCGTCGTACATCAGACAGTTACTGAGGGACATGATCTGACTGAACACACAGGGATATGAGATGTATTTTTGCGGTGTTGGAGAACGTTTTGGCAACTGATACAGGGCTGTCAGAACTCATTTCAATATTTGAATTTCATTAGATTGAGAAAATATATAAATTTGACGACCAAATTGCCAGTAAATAAACAAATACAATAAATAAAAATATATATTGATATGAGGTGAATTGAAAACACATCACTGGTAAATGAGTAAATAGCATACGTTTGAATCCTAAGCATTTGTGATCTGCGGTGCATGTACCTGTTCATCCTGTATTGGACGGTGAGTTGGACCACTGCTTCAGAGTGATGCTCTAGTCTCTTAAACAGACTCTCATCCATTCCCATTGACCTGCAGTACACAAACACACACCCCTACAATAAGGACCATGTACAGAACCTGGGGTGACATATTCGGTATTAGGGATGGGTCATAAAAACAGAATAATCGTTTGTCGGGATCAAAGTTTACTTTTGTAATGTTGTCCAGATTCAGATTATTTTATTGTCACACCTTTTTTAAATGTACATACAGAGAAACACGAGATGCTTGTTTTTCCCGGCTCCTTAACACTTTGAGCGCCACTCACGGCTAATCTCGGGTTTACGATTGTGACGTTGAAAGCCACGTCACGGCTTTTCTCAGGATTTTATTTTTTTTATTTTATTATTAGCGATCTGAAATCATATTGCATCACGCAAGCCTACCGTTGGAGATCCAGGGGCCGCCGGCGATCAGATGTGAAAAAGCGCCCCCTATCGTCTCCCAGATGGTAAATCACCCTTTTGGAATGGACTCAATGAAAATGGATGGGGAAAAAAAATATTCCAGTCCACATTTTCCAGTCCACTGATGCAGCCGGAGTTACCAGAGTTCATTCTGGAGCCTCTGAGCCGCGGCGAGCATGGGTTATACTGTACACACGTTGGATCAATATACTTCAGGAATTGGAATATACCATTTGGATACCATCTGATGTCAGGTAAGGAATCTATGTTATCAGTGTTAGGATAATCAGGCTCGTTTTCATGGAGATAAGCGTTTCCACTATATGTGATATGGCTGTTTCACTGTAAAAGCCATGAGGAAATAATAGCAGCGATTATCAGCGCACGGCACGAGCGTGCGCACACATATACTATCGACCATCTAGCGTTTATTTGAAAACGATTCATAAATAGACCGACAAATGATAACGTTCTGGAATATTCCAGTAAAAGGCGATTATCAGGGAATGTGTTGTTTTTTCTTCGAAACAGAGTGGTTTTCAAAATGCTATAAAAAGGAAATTAAGCGATAAAAACACAATCTGCTTTGCCAATGTTGACTGGAAAATGATTCTTTGATAAGCGATGGGCAGATTAGACACATAGCATAAATTAAAACATAGATTAGGCAATATTAACGTTACATGGGCCGTGGAATCAACGGGGTAAAAAGGAAAACACGGCCCGGCACTGAAAGTGTTAACGGTAGTATATTTGTAAACATAGTACACAACGTATATTCTATCTATACAAACTATAAGCTATAATTATAAATATAAGTAACTATGGCAGCTGGGTGGCGCAGCGGACATTGCGCTCGTCACCAACGCAAGAGACACCGGGTTCGACTCCGGCTGTCGGCGTTGCCTCCGGCTTGGGCCAGCCGTCATACTAACTCAATTGGCAGAGTTAGAGGGTGGAAGTCGATGGGTGGTAATCTGGACGTTGTGGACAGCAACTCCTACAGGTCGGTTGGGGACGCCTGCACAGCAGAGACAGGAAATGGCGGGGGTAGTGTGAGCCTCCCACACGTTACACCTCGCCAATGAGAGTCCGTGCTGGCAGGTGAAAAGATGCGACAGGCTGCCTCCTCGTGTACCGGAGGGGACACGTGATGCAAGGCTTCTATCCTCCCTACAACCGGCCAGTGGGGGGCATATGCGAGCAACGTTCAAGACAGGGGAGGGAAGAATTGGCACAATGGAATTGGGATGGGAGAAAAATAGAAAAAGTGGATAAAAAAATATATATAAGTAACTATAAACTAAATAGCTATAAATTAACTATAAACTAAAACAATAAACTAAACACAACGTATATTAATAATACATCAAATTTATATAGCACTTTTCCAAATGCTCAAACACACTTTACAAAACAAACAATACAATTTTAGTAGAGAAAGTATTTAAAAAAAGATATATATATATTAGAGGTGGGCATAGATTAATTTTTTTAATCTAGATTAATCTATCTGCAATCCTGGATTTAATCTAGATTAATCTAGATTAAAATGGCTAAAAAAAAATAAAAAAAAAAACCTGCCGAAGGCATTCAAAATATGTGTGTTCTACCCAAATAATGACCAGAAGTAAGTCCTTACTTTTTCTTTCCTCCTTATGTTTCTCAGGCCAGGTGGCCCATTACACCATGAGCCCATCTCCCGTTTCCAAAATGCATTACAGACTGTTTGAAAAAGCTGTTTTGCTATGATAATTGGTAATGAAATATCAAAATAATGTTCAATAAGATGTACTTGTGTTTAATAAGTTGTTTTATTCAAAAGTTAACACAAATAAATAATATTACCAGTACAGTACAGTATCTAGCACACTCTCAGGAGCAAAACAGAAAGAATCATTTCAAACTTGAACTATGTGACATGGCTTGAATCAACTGCTCCAGTGGAGTTGCTCAGTGGCCAATGGTGTCAACTGTGGTTGTACTGGGCAGCTCCCAGGTGTGAATGGAACTGTGTGAATGTGAAGCAGGGCGTTCCTGAAAAAGAGCATCTGTGCTCAGCGAACCTACCCTGGGTAAATAAAGGTAAAAAAAAAAAAAAATGTTAAAAAAAAAAAAAAAAAAAAAATTTAGATTAAGATTAATGCGTTAATTATATTATCGCGCGATACGCCGTTAACGGCCCAGCTCTAATATATATATATATATATATATATATATATATATATATATATATATATATATATATATATATAAAAGGTGAGGAAGGAGTTCATGGGTTGAAAGCAAGGGTAAAAAGGTGGGTTTTGAGGGCTTTTTTAAATGATGTGTCTTAGGGGTGTAACGGTACACAAAAACCACGGTAACCGTTCGGTACGTACCTCGGTTTTGAAGTCAAGGTTCGGTTCGGGTTTTCGGCACAGTGGGGGAAAGTTTGGCTTTCCATGTTCCACTCAGGGGTGATGTAGTGTGCAGTAACTAATTGTACTTGTAGGGCTGTTAATGAATATTCTATATTGAAATTAATAATCAACTTGTAATTTCTTTTTTTAAATAATAATAATTATATTAATTGTGAAAAAAACAGCCCCCGGTGGGCGGTCATTAGTGGTTAACATACTATACATATTCGTTCGGTACGCAGCCGTTCGGTACGGTACGGTACACACTGAAACGGTTCGGTACGGATACGTGTACCTTTACACCCCTAATGTGTCTGCATGATGGATATGGTTGGGAAGGGCGTTCCAGAGGGTGGGGGCAGCTGCAGGGAAGGCCCTGTCGCCCCAGGTCCGGAGCTTAGTTCTGATTGGTTGGAGGAGGTTAGCATCTGCGGATCTGAGGCAGCGGGCGTGTGGTGGAGAAGGAGGTCAGAAAGGTAGGAGGGGGGGGGGGGGGGGGGGCGGCTAAGTGGCGGAGCGGTCAAGGCGCTCGCCACTAACGCAGGAGATGCTGGATTCGAGCCCAGCTCTCTGCGTTGCTTCCGGCTTGGCTGGTCGTTCATACTAATACAATTGGCAGTATTAGGGGGTGGGAAAGCCGGTGGGTGGGGATCGGACGTTGTGGACAGCGACTCCTACAGGTCGGTTGGTGCGCCTGTACAGCAGAATCAGGAAGCAACGGGGGCAGCGTGAGCCTCCCATGCGTTACTCCTCGCCACTGAGAGATTGCGCTGTACAGGTGAAAAGATGCGACAGCTGCCTCCTCGTGTACCGGAGGGGACACGTGATGCAAGGCTTGGTCCACATTGCAGCCGACCAGTGGGAGGCATGGTCTAACAACGTTCGAGACAGGGGAGGGTAGAATTGGACAATACGAAATTGGGATGGGAGAAAAATAGAAAAATGGGGAGAAAAAGTAAATTAAAAAAAAAACATTTGCAAAAAATTCTAAAAAACCTTTTTCACTTAGTCATTATTGGGTATTGTGTGTAGAATTTTGAAAAATATTTAATCCATTTTGGAATAAGGCTGTAACATAACAAAATGTGGAAAAAGTGAAGGGGTATGAATTAGGGATGTCCCGATCGCATTTCTTTGCTCCCGATCCGATCCCGATCATGTGATTTTGAGTATCTGCTGATACCGATCTTTCCCGATCCGATCTTTCACCTTAGTAACCAATTTGAAGAATTTTTTTCAGAAACTGGCAATAGCCCCTCGAGCGCGGTGGCTCACATTACATTCACCCTGAGCCCCTGAGAATGTGCTTCATACGAGAAATATTCAAGGTTTCAATCTGTTTGCACATTAGTATACATTCACATTACGTTCGACTTATGTAATGATTTGCTCCATTTTGGTCTGAAACGCTGACAATAATCCTCACAAAGCAAATGTTGACGTTATCCAGGCGAACGTTAACTTCATTCAAGCGAGGCATTGCAATCAATACAGCTGTTTGGCAAAGCACCAGCCGCCTCCCCCATTCCTTTGCTCGCTCTAGTCACATAACGTGACATATTAGATTGGTCGTGTTGAACGCAGCTCTGTTCTTTCCTCCACGTGGAACGTCCACCTTGCAAACATTGCAACTGGCTATTGGACTGGCTTCGGTACATTTTTTTAAATGCTTCCAAACTTCTGACATTTTGTCTAGCTGCTCCGAGTCATCAGGTGGACATAACCTGCCGGTGTTGCGGGAGCGACGCGTTGTGAGCTTGTAGGTCTGCTATTTTCGGCATACGTCACTGTCGTGTAAATCAAAGGAAATGCGTTTGTTTTGGCAAATTCTTCTGCTCTGTGCAACAATAAATAAATTAATGACGATATGTAATTTAAAACCAAAACTAAGGCCTCAGTATGAGTTTAAGACGTGAACATGGTCATGTTTGTTGAATACATTATTATTATTATTTTTTTTAATAAAATAAAATTTCTCCCGATTTTTTCCCCCCGATCCCGATCTTCTGAAAATCATGTGATTGGCAGTTTGTGGTTTGGATGGCTGGGGTCTTTCAGGATCCTGTGTGCCTTACTGATGCACCGTTCAGTGAATATGTTGTAAAAAGAAATTTGTATGCAGGTTATTGAGAATGTCATTGGCGGAACCGCATTGACTGTTGTGTCATTTAACAACACCTGGGCCCTGTTCCCCATACGTTAGCCGGATAATCTTCAGGATAACTTGACATAAGTCAAGCTTTTCGGTTCCACGAAGCAGGTTTGTCTAAATCACTATGGCAACGGATCGAAAAATTTGAACCTGCTCCAGCGCAGGTTTAGTTCAGTTAGCTGGATAAACTGGCCACGCCCTCACAAAAAAATGCCAGCTCCCTTCCTCACAGATCCCATTATACTATTCTGAATTATGTTTTTGTGCTTCGTTTTTCTAGAGGGGGCTTTTGAAATGTAAAATAGACCTAAAATGCTGATAATAAATCATATTCAGCCTATGGATTTACTTTGTAAATAATTATTTAGTTCCTAAATAATGCACGTCATAGCTATACGGCGCTCGTGAGTCGCGACACACATTATGTGGTTATTTTAATAACGGAGCATTGCAAATGTGAATCCCGCAGGGATATTTTTAATGAATGAAACCTATCAGGCGTTTGGCTCTGATTCGTTTCATATTCTCCGCTGTGGATGTATTTATTTAACCGGAGCACCCGGAGTTTTTTTCATTCAAGCATAAATTTAAGCGTCTTCACGTGTGGATTGTGGATGTGAATTACGAGGAATCTGAATCTGTGGATTGTTGAATTGTATCACTGTCACTCACACGTTATTGTGATATTGTAACTGGGATTAAAATGTCTGAGGAGAGGCGCTGTTTGACAGACTTGATGACGTGGATGTGACTCGAGTGAAAGAAAAAGTGAACGAGCCCGACGTTTTGATGAATGAATTTGAGAAAATGCATTTCTGTTCAATCACTGTTATCTGATGATGAACAAGAGGGTGATGAACATGACTGGTATAAACCAAAGGTTAATCAATTCAATGCATGTATGGATGATAGTGAAACTGTTAATAGCCTCCAAGCCTCTCTGACACCGTTATTTCGGGGTTCGCGCCTTGAATTTATATTTATCGTATCAATTAGATACGCTTTGGGCTTGTTTTTATCTACTTATTCTGAAAGAGTTGAACTAATTATTTTCGCTAGCAAGATCTCATTCGATTATTCATTCCATTAAGCCTACTGCCAGCAGGCACATTTAAAGAAATATAATCTGATTGATTGGGGTAATGAGGGACTTAAAATTTGCCTATAGATATGCATTTAACTTATCGGCGAGGCTATTGAGCCGTACTGTATTGTACCCATTCTGCAATCTGTTAATAAAGTTTTCAATCAATCAATCAATGCCGTTAGAAAATCAGGATTGACGATTTCGGTGGTGTAACATCCCTATGGCGGTGTAACATCGTTAACACATTGAGGACCACGGTTTGCAGTGTAATATGGTTGTAGAGGACCAGGGTTTGTCAACAAACCGATGTACTTTCTAAGAGCTATATATATCATTTATAGTATTGCCATCTGTCCATTCTCATTGTCACTTGAGTGCATAAACCGTGCCTTCATAATGGCTTAAAGAAAATAAAAATCCATCGGTTGGTTGTCATTTTATAGCGCTGTGAATATAAGGTTTATCGCACTTTTCGTCTCGTCTTTTTTCCCGGGAGCTAGATAATAGGCTAAACGTTGGCGCCGTTATATCAAACGCCATTTCTGCTGTATATATACGAATGAAATAAAACAAACTGCGTAGCATCCGGACTATTACAGAGCATCTATGGATGAAATGGGGGCGGCGGGGAACGCCGATTAGTATTATTGATTAGCAATACAGTGTGCGTTCAGGTAGCCAATGTCAGTGATCGATCACGTTAGGTTTTAAAACAATGTCCAATCCAGCTGTAATTTGGGGGAATAGTATCCTACCGTCAGGCCATGTGATCCCCGGCAGCATTTCGTCATTAGTCATCGGAATCTGGTAGATCGATATGTCCATTGGCTAATCATAAATCCCATTATTCCAGGCTGAAATATGCGTTCGGTAACGGGATCAAAGATGGAGGGTCTTCGTTTGGAACCGAGGCTCATATGAAATGCCCACAGACTAAAAGATTTTTTTTTTTACAATCGCCCTCAATGATACTGCAGTGGAGCGATGGCGCCCCTAAGCGGATCTGGCCGGTATTGCATGTTTCGAAAATCAAATATGTGGGTAGGTCCTGCATGTCGATCGTGGACGTTAATGCCGTTATAAATATGGAATAAAACAATAACAACTCGCCACGAGTTAACTCGTGGCTCTGGTCCTCAACGGGTGGAATCGAATCACGAGTTAACTCTTGGACGATCCTTAAAGTGTTAAGGTGGTGTAATGTCGTTAATGACGGCAAAGGTCCCACTGTTTGCCACAGACGTACCCTTGCCATTGGTAAGTTAATTTGATCCATTGTATTATCTATCTACACTACTTTGCTCATCTGCCATGTGGTTAGGTTTGTATGTTTGAGTTGAGAAATACACATTTCAAAACTACCAGTAGTCTCTGCATTTTCACTCAAGTAGACTCCATTTATTTATTATATCACAATCGCAATATTGTCCACAATAATCACTCACACACTCACACACACACACAGCATATACGTACCGAGCCTGCTGGTTCTGTACGATGGGGGGCAGCTGTTGGTGGTCTCCCACCAGGACGAACCTCTCAGCGGAGAACAGCGGCCCCAGACACACTGGCTGGCTGATCTGAGACGCCTCGTCCACGATGCAGAAATCAAACCTCCGATGGGAAAACAGAGCATGTTTTATACCCATACAGGTAGTAGCTACCACCAACTAGAGAGAGATGGGGGGCAAAGACAGAGAGAGACACACAGATAGATGGGGAGCAAAGTGAGAGAGACAGAGAAAGAAAGAGATGGGTGGCAAAGAGAGAGAAAGAGAGACATGGGGGCAAGGAGAGAGAGACACAGAGAGAGAGAGGAGAGAGAGAGAGAGAGAGAGAGAGAGAGAGAAAGAGATAGGAGAGAGAGATGCACTCTGGTTATTTTGATGCCAATTTCATTTTGTTGTACTTGTGCAATGACAATAAATGTATTCTAATACACTCGAATCAAATGGTTTTAAAGCAGGGTTAACTGGTTCTAATGGTTTTAAAGCAGGGTTAACTAGTTCTAGTGGTTTTAAAGTAGGGTTAACTGGTTCTAAAGCAGGGTTAACTGGTTCTAATGGTTTTAAAGCAGGGTTAACTGGTTCTAATGGTTTTAAAACAGGGTTAACTAGTTCTAAAGGAGGAGCTGTAACTGGTTCTCACCTCTTTGTTATAAAGCTGCTCTAGATCACTCAAGGTGCCTCCTCCTCTACTCCTCAAACTGTCCTCTGTAAACGGATAAATGTCTGGGTGGACCTAGAGAGAGAGAGAGACAGACGTAGAGAGAGAGGAACATAGGTATAAATAAAGATGGGCTATAAGAAAAATGGTCTCACATCTCAGAATGTGTCTTTGCATGGTTTGCCATCAGCCTCTAACCACTGTCTGACTATGTTTGTGTGTGTGTTTTGGAGTAACAAACTTACGAGACAGTGGACGCTAAGTTAGCAGCTGCTACTCATAAGGATAACATCTCTGCATCACATCCATTATTATTCCAACCATTCATAAATCCTTCTGGTATTTTGTATTCTGTTCCAGGCGATCCCTCCTAAAAGCTCTTGTGTACTCATGTTATCATTGCTAACATTACAAGAAAAAGTAGTTTCCCTGTTAGCTTAGTTTAGCCAGTTAGCTTGTTGGAATAGCTCCATGACCACAATGCGCTCTCTGAGCCACAGAAACAAAGCCATTGCCGTCAGCCAGGTGGACTACTAGGTCTAGCACTTGGTTAAAACCACATAACATGCGCCCAGAAAAGTGGCAATTTAATCTTTTTACTTGAACTCGAGGACTGCATACTTTTTTTGCAAAGCTTATCTTTATACTTATAGCACATGCATAACCATGATCTCTTTTGAAAGATAACATTCTGAAGTTTCTTACACAATAAAGAAAAATCACTTTTAGTGCTAATGAAATAGAGTAACATAGGGCTGAACTTGAGTTGTACTTGTACACTCACGTTTTTCTGTAGTAGTTGCAATATCCAAACAAATATAATATGGTATAAGCTGGAAAACACTGCAGGTCCATAGCCTGAAGTCTTATGTAGTACAGGTCCAAATTTCATAAGAGTCCGTTCAGAAATAGGTGATTAAGAGCGATTTTGGTGTACAAAAGGAAAAGTTATCCAGTATTCTGTTTCCTCATTGATATTGCATTCTGTGTGTTTTTCACTTTTCAATTCCATATATTATGTTTTAAAAAAAAAATTATGTTTTTTGTAGATTTGTATTAGTTTGTACTACCGGGCACTGGCAGTCCGGTAGAGAGAGAGGGAGAGGAGGAAATGGGAGACAGAGCAGGGGAAGACATTCGGCAAAGGACGCCGGGTCGGCCGTTTGGCGACGCAGCGCGTTACATGGTGTGCTACTAGAGCCGTGGTCGGCTGTGTCGTTACATGGTGTGCTACTAGAGCCGTGGTCGGCTGTGTCGTTACATGGTGTGCTACTAGAGCCGTGGTCGGCTGTGTCGTTACATGGTGTGCTACTAGAGCCGTGGTCGGCTGTGTCGTTACATGGTGTGCTACTAGAGCCGTGGTCGGCTGTGTCGTTACATGGTGTGCTACTAGAGCCGTGGTCGGCTGTGTCGTTACATGGTGTGCTACTAGAGCCGTGGTCGGCTGTGTCGTTACATGGTGTGCTACTAGAGCCGTGGTCGGCTGTGTCGTTACATGGTGTGCTACTAGAGCCGTGGTCGGCTGTGTCGTTACATGGTGTGCTACTAGAGCCGTGGTCGGCTGTGTGGCGCCGGTGGGCACATCATCCTAAAGAGGGCCCGAATACGGGCCGTTGCATGTTAACTGGTTATTGTTAATGCTACCCCCACTAGCTGGCTTGTTGTCAGGCAAGGAGTGATACTGAATTGTGCAAAGGAATTAAGACACCATAGCTGTGGATGACTGATTGGTTGATAGATTGACTGATTGGTGGATTGAGCTGTCAGTCAGCAGATACCTTCTGGACCCGCCCAAGACGCAGGAAACCGATCCGGAAACGTTTGAGCTTCAACAAGATGTTGTCAACAGCTGAGTGGGTATAACTGGTCAACAACACGCTGAAACCACACGCATGGAGGATACGCACCTAGGAGAGAGAGACAGAGAGAGAGAAAGAGGGAGACAAAGAGAGAAAGAGGGAGACAAAGAGAGATGGGGAGACGGAGAGAGAAAGATATGGGGTGACAGAGCAAGGGAGACAAACTGATTTTCATTATTTATTTCACAGTAGGGCTGGGCGATATAACGATAATTATCGCGATATATTTTAATAATCGATATCGAAAAAAGAAAATATCGATATTGTAACCTGCAACAGGGCAGTTTTAAAACCAGAGACAGTGGACAGACTTGTCTTTCTTGCCTGCAACTTAAAGTAATGGCTTTGCTTGTCCAAATGACAATACTGACCAAATTCAGATTTATTTTTCTCTTTTATTTTGTTTGCTTTCTAATTTAAAATACATTTTGAAACCGTCTGTACACAGTAGGCTATGTGTGCTAGCAGAACTAGACTCCAGTCACGAGTCACAGTGCACATGTGCGGTGGTTTGTCCACCAAAAAAGCGCCAAAAGATAGAAAATAAACTAGCAGAGCCAGAACTGTTCAACTCTCCTGGAGCCACAGCCAGCAGAGAAGCCGGTTTACTTTAGCTTTTAAACCAGCTGCAGCCTGAGAACTGGAGTGTGAGGGGATGTAACACTAAAGATGGCGGCAATGACAAAGAATTGCTGCAAAATAAACATACATCTGTTGTTTAAAAAATAATAATAATAATGTATATTCAATATTTTTTTTTATCGATTTTTTTTGTTTGTTATCGATATTGTTATCGCAATATCATTTTTGGCCATATCGCCCAGCCCTATTTCACAGCACCTTTTTCTTCTCTTGTATTGAACACAGCAGCTTTCCTGGCTCCAAAAAGCACAGCTAATTCATAAATTAAAGCTAATGTACTGCTTGTGTTGCCCTTGTGACATCACAGAGGAGAAGCAATTCTGCACAGCTTGTTCAGGCTTGTTAATCGGAATAACATTTCAAATCCAACCTGGTCAGGGGTTTAAGGTCAGGTTTACAGATAGTGGTAGTTTAGGGGTCTTACCAGGGTACAGATGGCGGTAGTTTAGGGGTCTTACCAGGGTACAGATGGTGGTAGTTTAGGAGTCTTACCAGGGTACAGATGGTGGTAGTTTAGGAGTCTTACCAGGGTACAGATGGTGGTAGTTTAGGGGTCTTACCAGGGTACAGATGGTGGTAGTTTAGGGGTCTTACCAGGGTACAGATGGTGGTTTAGGGGTCTTACCAGGGTACAGATGGTAGTTTAGGAGTCTTACCAGGGTACAGATGGTAGTTTAGGGGTCTTACCAGGGTACAGATGGTAGTTTAGGGGTCTTACCAGGGTACAGATGGTAGTTTAGGGGTCTTACCAGGGTACAGATGGTGGTTTAGGGGTCTTACCAGGGTACAGATGGTGGTTTAGGAGTCTTACCAGGGTACAGATGGTGGTAGTTTAGGAGTCTTACCAGGGTACAGATGGTGGTAGTTTAGGGGTCTTACCAGGGTACAGATGGTAGTAGTTTAGGAGTCTTACCAGGGTACAGATGGTAGTTTAGGGGTCTTACCAGGGTACAGATGGTGGTAGTTTAGGGGTCTTACCAGGGTACAAATGGTGGTAGTTTAGGGGTCTTACCAGGGTACAGATGGTGGTAGTTTAGGGGTCTTACCAGGGTACAAATGGTGGTAGTTTAGGGGTCTTACCAGGGTACAGATGGTGGTAGTTTAGGGGTCTTACCAGGGTACAGATGGTGGTAGTTTAGGAGTCTTACCAGGGTACAGATGGTAGTTTAGGAGTCTTACCAGGGTACAGATGGTGGTAGTTTAGGAGTCTTACCAGGGTACAGATGGTAGTTTAGGGGTCTTACCAGGGTACAGATGGTGTTAGTTTAGGGGTCTTACCAGGATATAGATGGTAGTTTAGGGGTCTTACCAGGGTACAGATGGTAGTAGTCTTGCCCGTGCCAGGCATGCCAACGATCAGAGTATAGTCTTTAGACAACAACACTTTCTTCATAGCCTGCTTCTGGGGCTTGTTCAGGCCTTCAGAGAGAGAGAGAGAGAGAGAGAGAGAGAGAGAGAGAGAGAGAGAACAGCCCACATTAGAACAGAGTAAAGTAGTATAGAGTAGAGTTGAGTAGATTAGAAGAGTAGAGCAGAACAGAGCAAAGTAGAACAGAGTAGTCCAGTAGAACAACAGAGTAGACGAGAGAAAAGTTAAAGAGAAAAGTAGAACAGAGTAGAGTAGAACAGAGTCGAGTAGAACAAAGTAGAGTCAAACAGAGTAGAGTGTAGAGTTGAACAGAGTAAACCCGAACAGAATAGAGTAGAACAGAATAGAGTAGAACAGAACTCTAACCTTTCAGTATGTTGGCTACCGTCTCTTTAGCTTCTCTGGGCAAAACAGAACTCAGACTGGAGATGAACTGAGGAAGACGGAAGTCCACAACTAGCTCCCTGAGACGGCCACTGGACAGATAAACAGACGGAGAGACAGATAGATAGAGAGACAGAGTCCCATTTGTCTGAAACTAGGAGTCCTTTAATTCCCTCCATAATGACATCACACGTCAAGTTGGAAGCAGATGTTAGCCTGTGTTAGCAATGCTAGTGGGAGACAAGGGGTTATGAATATGAAGTTCGTCTCTGGGAAATGACTTGTTTCATGCTCCCACTGACTACCATTAACATTGCTAACACATGCTAACATTTTACTCAGTTAAGCTCAGATTCCAGTTTGCCAGACAGTTTAGCTGGATGATAATGATAAATTTTTCTCATCATTATGGCTTCAATCCCTAATTTGAACTCACAATATATAATTTTGGGGAGAGACTTCAATTATGTCCTGAACCCAGAATTAGACCGATCCTCAAAATCAACCACTTTCAAGAACATAGAATATTTTCTAAAATAATATGGGACCCTTGGAGATTTAAAAACCCTTCCACCCTAAGCTTTTCTTTATTCTCCCCTTCAACATCCGTGAGATTTCAGCGGAAATATTGGAAATTGATGATCAACACTCAATAAAAAAAAAAATTCATATATTGTCCCAGCCCTAAATATATATACACATACACACCTGTTTTGGGAGTTGACCATCAGTCTAGACAGATTGGAGAGGTGAGTACTCATGCCCATCACCCCCTCATCCTGATCACACCGAAACACAACCCTGCTGTATTTAGTCAGGTCCCTGCAACATGAAACACAACCCTGCTGCTGTATTTAGTCAGGTCCCAGCAACATGAAACACAACCCTGCTGCTGTATTTAGTCAGGTCCCTGCAACATGAAACACAACCCTGCTGTATTTAGTCAGGTCCCTGCAACATGAAACACAACCCTGCTGTATTTAGTCAGGTCCCTGCAACATGAAACACAACCCTGCTGCTGTATTTAGTCAGGTCCCTGCAACATGAAACACAACCCTGCTGCTGTATTTAGTCAGGTCCCTGCAACATGAAACACAACCCTGCTGCTGTATTTAGTCAGGTCCCTGCAACATGAAACACAACCTGCTGTATTTAGTCAGGTCCCTGCAACATGAAACACAACCCTGCTGCTGTATTTAGTCAGGTCCCTGCAACATGAAACACAACCCTGCTGTATTTAGTCAGGTCCCTGCAACATGAAACACAACCTACTGTATTTAGTCAGGTCCCAGCAACATGAAACAACGCCGGTTACAATTAAAAACACATTTAATTTAAGTATCTAAAGTTGACCTGTCAGATAATAACATAGTATTGAATATAGTTGACCTGTCAGATTATAACATAGTATTTAATTTAAGTATTTCAAGTTGACCTGTCTAATGTGCAGCTGACCGCAGCTGTGCTGACATCACACAGGTAACCTGTTGCCACAGCGACAAGGCGGCCCTCCTGGTCGCTAATGACAATGCGGTCCCCTTCAGCCAATCTGCTGGTGCCATGCTGGGAGTCTACGCCCACTCGCTGGAAGTGATGTAGGAAAACACCTTCTGATTGGACAGTCACTGGGCCAATGAGCTGCAGGTTACCCAAGCAACCCCCACTCTCCTCCCTAGCAAGACAAAGACACTCACCAATTAGATGACAAATCCCCTTTTTATTATTAGCATTAATGTTTGTTATATGTCTGAAATGAAGGAGGAGAGGAGATAAGAGGACAGGAGAGGAGACAAGTGTGTGTGTGTGTGTGTGTGGAGGTTTCTCTATGACAACACGTGAAACACAAATTCACTCATAATTCATAATTATTATTAATTTACATATATATATATATATATATATTTCTTTTTAATTTTATTGTTATTATTTTCAATTTTCAAAAAATTGCCAAAATTGACAGCTCTGAGCAGGCCTGCACTGCAGTAATGACTGCAGTAAATATTCGTGCAGAATAACTCCACAGGTTGACCCAGGATTAAATAAATAATAAATAATAGCCAATCAAAATAGGCTATTAACGTCATCTAAGCACGGTCCGTGCATTTAAACTCTTGCCATTGAATGGGAGATTGAATGATTGACAGCCTTGACATCCAATCAGAGTATGGCTCCTACTCTGCAGCTCTGTAGCTACACGGAGGTTGAATGATTGACAGCCTTGACATCCAATCAGAGTATGGCTCCTACTCTGCAGCTCTGTAGCTACACAGCTGTTTCTCCCCTCGCGGGATTGATTGAACATTTTATTAACAGAGCAGCCACGTTCGAAACCTCTATATTAGTGTATCTAACATTTAGCACTTTAATAGCAACTTATTTTTCGCCGGCGGGACATTTACTGAGGACCAGCACAACACACCTGTGGATATTATGATTTAACAAGTCTATCTGTCCAGGAGGATGACAACATTATTGCAGGTACTGTAAGCAGGCAGCCTAGCAGTTTCTAGCTTGGATGCTAATAACTACTAACGTTATCACGCTAGCTTGGATGCTAACTAACGTAATTAAGCTGGTCATGGTTCATGGTGAGCTGTTTGTGTTATAACGAGACAGCAAATTAATGAAAACTTTATTTGGGTGAATCGCTTGGGTGACTGTCTGAGTGACCACCTGTCGGAGTCCCGAAAATGGAACGCGTCACGCATCAACAGAACAATGTTTAGTGGATTTCGACAGCATCCTCATGAAGGATTGATTAGATCACAAAAGACTGCCGTTTGTTGCATTGCTGGATTGGCAACTGCAGAGGAGGGCATTGAACGTTTCATCAGAAAAGAGTGAAGGGTGGATTTCATTTACAAGGAGCAACAGGGACACTATTTCCTCCTAAGAAGTAACGTCGTCAATGGTGAGTGAATTTTCTTTTTTTATATTTAGTAGCTGTGTGGGGCGGGTCTGTGTTGATTATGATTTAATTGGCTGTATTTTATGCGTTCTGCCTTTCTGTGGGTAACGAGCGATTTATTTTGGTCCGCCGTGGCCCCCTCCCCCCTCCTCCTCTCTCTCATCCCCCCCTCCTCCTCTCCTCTCCTCTCTCCTCTCCTCTCCTCTCCTTAATCAGAGTTTCCAACGCTATAGGTCTATATGACAGGCGTTGTACTCTTAAACAGTAATGTATATTTGTAGATCTGCTATGTCATAAATGTCTGGATGTAGCAGTACTGTCTATATCTCTGTATGTCATATATAGATGTAGCAGTACTGTCTATCTGTATGTCATGTTATGATGAATTTAAAATGGAGGACCCTGATGTAAACAAGACGAAAGTCTTTCTCTGGTCTGCATCCCCTTAATAATTGTATGTATTGAGCTGTACTGTATTGTACCCATTCTGCAATCTGTTAAATAAAGTTTTCATTCATTCATTCATTCATTGTCCTTGTGTTACATAAAACCCATCTGTGGCCTCGTGCAGAGGAAGGTGGTAAATACATGTTAAGATATTCCAATGTACAGTTTTGCTGTACCATTGACTCAGAATGGTCTGTTTTATTGAAATCGTCACAGCAGTATAGTTTGTTTATACTTCAGAAGTATGATATTTAAACATGGTCCCCAAAATGAATGGAAGCGAATGAGGAGCCTGACACCTGGGAGGAATGGGGGTGTTGCAGCGTATAATTTAATGTATAATATAATATAATAATGTGGTCAGCAGCCTCCACTGGTGTGTGTGTATATACCTCTCCTGGGCGGTCTGTAGCCAGACGTGCTTACGGCCATTCTTGGTTTCCATGGTAACGGCCTCCAGACAGCAGAGCAGCAGCCAATGGGAGAAGTAGCCGAGATGGGAAGGAGCCAGGTGACCCGTCTCTTGTACCAGGAAGTCCTGTATAGCATCATGGGACATGTAGTCTGGATCACTGCTCTCCACCGCCCTAGAGAGAGAGAGAAAGCGAGGGGGAGAGAGAGAGACACACAGAAAGACAGAATGAAAATCAAAGCAGCCTACAGTGAATGAATACTAAAGACTGACCCGGGTGTTGGTTCTCGTTTTCATTCAGATACGGGTTCAAGAGACCTCCTTCAATATGGCCATTCCCATTTTCCACCCATCAAAAAGTATCCTGACTTTGAAGTAATCTACCCCTTACCCCCTACGGATTCCTCAAGAACTCTAGTTTCATGATATCACTAACTACTAAAAATGCTTTAAAATGTGCTTGCTAGAGCCAGTAAAATACAGCTAATTAACTGGTGAAATATCAGTTCTATCCGTCAGGATCCATTAGTCCCGTCTTACCGCTCATACAGGGCACAGTTGTTCCTCTGAGGACAGTACTGGCAGGTCTGTCGGTCCGTCAGGATGTCAGGTAGTTTGGACAAACGTTTCTGCCCCGCCGTCTTCTCCAGGCTCTTGCTCAGGTGATGGACCAGAGTGTTCCGTATCTTCATCAGCTCTGAGAGAAACACACCCAGGTTAGTTCCCATCTGGGTAGACGTCCTATCCCAGATGAAATCAACTCAATGCTGGTAGACTAAATAATCTATCCCAGATTAAATCAACTCAATGCTGGTAGACGAGAAAATCTATTCCAGATGAAATCAACTCAATACTGGTAGACTAGATCAGGGGTTCTCAAACATTATACCACAAGCCCATTTTATTTAGGAATTTCTTTTGGCGCCCCCACACTTAACTCAATCAGCGCCAGACCCGAGTATAGTCGGGTTTTCATCGTTATTTCTTTTATTCGATATTTTTATTCATTACAGGCACACAGACTCGGGGGGGGGGGGGGGGGGGTTAACATGGGGAATCATCCTGAGATCGCCAAAGTGCAATACCGGCCACATCCTCCCAGGTGGCAGTATCGAGCACCCTTTGAAACCTTATATCTTGGCCTGTGTAATGTTCAAATGTCTCCGGGCGCAGTTTTCTTTGTCAGGCGAGTGGAGCTGTTATCCCAATCGCATTGAGAAGCGTCAAATGCCCCTGATACATCTGTTGTGGTGGATTTTGTTGGCGACACGATGGACACAAATACTGGGACGGGATCACTCTAAAAGACTCCAACTATACTTATATTCACCACGGTATAACACGCAAACATATGGATCGAAACATTTATTCTTTTTCACATATTGAACGATAGATAGTTGATGTCAAATGGGCCATAGCTATAATATAGAATATAGGTATAGCACTGCAAACACCGCCACTTATTCCCATCTCTTAGAGCAGCGTTTCCCAAACTTAGGGTCGCGACCCAAAATGGGTTGCAGACCCGTTTTTATTGGGTCGCCAATTGGCAGAGTAAAATGCATAACACAGGGCTCGAAATCTCTCCTCCTCCCCGCTCCCCGAACGTCCCTTTTCTGTACATTCGCTAGTTTGTACACTCGTGCCTTGTGAGTTGACAGTGACCATTCTAACCAATCAAACGTGACCTTGATGGCTTGTTTACCAACGTCACAGCCGCTATCCTTCTGTCCCGACGTTAGCTGCTATAACGATTAGCTAACGTTAGCTTAACACATTCAGCGCCGACCACGAGTATAGTCGGGTTAACTCGCCATCGCTTGAACGCCAATCACGAGTATAGTCTGGTTTTATTTCTTCGATATCCATTTATTTTCATCCATCCAACCTGATGTTATCGTTGGGAATGGGTCTGAGCTCGCAAAAGGGCAAATGCCGCAGCCTATCGTCTCCCGGATGGTATTGCACATAATTGGATTGGATTGGCTGGGGATGTGCATCAAAAGAAAACTCCGGTCCAGGTTTTCCTTCTCGGGCATGCAGTATCGTTATAACGGATGGACTGGGGACACTCAGAGCAGCGTGGATTATGTGTTTGATATAACGTTGGATCAATAAACGCGATCAATATTTGGAATGGCGATCAGGAATTGGATTCATCTTTTTGCAGAACATCAGATGTGAGGTAAGGAATCTATGTTACCAGTCTTGGGTTAATCAGATGTTCCTTTCACCGCCATCGGAGCAGGTGTGTGTGCGCGTGCCATTGGCGCTGAGCAAGGCACGGATAAGCGATTTTTCAGCCCGCTTCTGTATCGTGCATAAGGACACATATACTATCGATAATCTAGCGTTTATTTGAAAACCATTCATAAATCAGCCAAAAAATTACAATGTGTTTTAATTTTTAATTTTATTATTGATCTTTTTCCCCCTCCATTTTCCTCCGATTTTCTCCCATCCCAATGTTAGTCGTATGCCATTTCCCAATCCCCTTCCTGGTCGCTGCGCACTTACCCCCCCACAGTCAGATCATCTGGGAGAGTGGAGGCTATCACATGCTTCCTCCGACACACGTCCAGCCAATCACCGCTTCTTTTCACCTGGCAGCGCGGATCCTCCCTGAGAGGGCGTAGCGTGTGGAAGGATCACACTATCCCACTCAGGTCCTATCCGCGCTTAGCAGGCGCCCCGACCGAACTGTAGGAGTCACTGTTTACAACGACCCGGACCCACCCCGCCAGCTTCTCCCACCCTCTAATACAGCCAATTGTATTAGTGTGAACGGCCAGCCAAGCTGGTGACAACCCCACAGCTCCGGGGTTGGTGACGAACGCAATCTCCGCTACGCCACCTAACCGCCCTATGACAACGTGTTTTGTGTATTCCACTAAAGGGCTATTATCGTGTCTTTCTCTGGAATTACTAGAAATCACCAAAACTATACTCGTATTCAAAACGGTATAAAACGGAAATGTACTGATGAAAAAACAATCCGTTTCGTACATGTTGACTGCAAGCAAGTCATTGAAAAGCGACGGGTGTATTAGACCCATAGCCATAATTTTAAGATATATTTTAAGCACTCGCAAATATCCCTGTCCTCCCATTGATTAAAGCGTTGGCGTACTAGGCCTAATTTCCCGGAAGGGGCGTGGCGCTCAATGTGTTAATAACGTTAAATTGTTTACAAATATGTGTAACTATGGAAGGAGTAAGCCGACCGCTAAAAATAAAACCCAGTGCGGCAGTGCGAGCGGGACCACAGAATAAAATAAAGTTCTGAGAGGAGTGGTAGTTTGGAGATAGCGATGTTTCAAGAGACTGGCTACAGTATGATGCTGGGCTGTAGTGATGAGTTGTTCCGTGTGCCGAAAAAATACAGAAACAACACGTTTGTCATCTGTAGTAGTAAATCAATGAAGCTGGAATCCATTCGTGACCATGAACAGAGCCATTGTCAGTCACATTGGCTGCATGTCTGTGTCCCGGATTCAATCGGAGCCTCTCTCAAGTACTTTCTAACAACCTGCCCACTGTACCAAGATATCAGAGACATATACTTCCCATGAATTGCAAACACCCAAAGAGAGTTTGAAAACATGACAAATAACGGAAAACTCCCATACCTACTGGGTGGAGTACAGCAATGTGCAACTGTACAGAAAAGGACATTCAATGGAATACAACCACCATAAAGGCCGTCAATCATGCAAGTATTCCTGCACTACCTGTACTGTACTGATCTCTGTACATATACCTGACAAACAAACAAGCACATACCTTTAAATACACTTGAAAGACTGCTGCTGTTTCTAAACGTTATATTAAGTTATCTGAACAATTCTATGATATGCGAATACATTTTTGGATTGCTCATCTCCAGCAGGTAGAGTTCTCCTGCTTGGCTAGGAAAGCTGTAGAGTGTTGATTCAGTTTGGCACCACATACTTGTGTGAATCTGGGTTTTCTACTCTAGCATACCTGAAAAACAAATACAGAAACAAACTAAATGCTCAGCATGACCTCAGAATAGCACTTTCAAAAACCAAGCCCAGAATAGATCTGCTGGTTGAAAACGTCAACCAGCCACATACCTCTCATTAGATTTCATTGTGCCATAGATTAAATATTATACCCCTTCTAGCATGTCAGGTCAGTAGAATTTTTAAATAAGTCAGTAAAAATGTATCAGAATGTTGCTCAATGTTGGGGTTTAAGGTTGAGGGACAGAAGGAGGGGGTAAGAAATGGAGAGTTGAGAAAAAGGGGTGATAAATAGAAAAGGAGAGTAGAACATGTTTGTTCAAGGGGCGACAGTGGCTCGGGAGATAGAGCAGTAGTCTGGCAATCCGGAGGTTCCCGGTTTGATTCCCACTCCTCCCGGGCAGCGTGTCGATGTGTCCTTGAGCAAGACACTTAACCCCTAATTGCTCCCGATGAGCAGGTTGGCACCTTGAATAGTTGCCTCCGCCGTCGGTGTGTGAATGTGAGTGAATGGGTAAAGTGTGAGGAACGAATCGTAAAGCACTTTGGATAAAAGCGCTATATAAAAAAGCAGCCATTTACCATTCATTTAAAAGTGTTACAAAATTGTATGTACATATTTTATGAGGTGGTGAGAAACTTAACATTACACTCAGCAAATTTGATTATTGCTGTGATGTACTTTTATAATGAAATAAATACATTTCATATACATTTTAAATTCATGGTTTGTTGTGTTCTTTATCAGTAGTTTATAAATGTATGTTATGGCAATTCATTATTATTTTTGATCCACTTTCTCCTTATTTTCTATTTTTTCTCCCATCCCAATTTTATATTTCCAATTCTCCCCTCCCCTGTCTTGAACGTTGCTCGACTATGCCCCCCACTGGTGGGTTGTAGGGAGGATAGAAGCCTTGCATCACGTGTCCCCTCCGGTACACGAGGAGGCAGCCTGTCACATCTTTTCACCTGCCAGCGCGGACTCTGTGGCGAGGTGTAACGCATGGGAGGCTCACACTACCCTCGCTACTTCCTGTCTCTGCTGTGCAGGCGTCCCCCAACCGACCTGTAGGAGTCGCTGTCTAGGGATGGGTACCGTTCACATTTGAACCGATACGGTACCGGTACCTGTGAATCGATACAGGTACCCAACGGTACCTTTTTTTCCGGGTACTTTAGTCTCTAAAAATGTAATCTACCCTACCTCAGTTGTGAAAAAAAATATCCAAACTTCAAATACCGTAATTCCTCTAATAGTAACCCCGGCTTGTATTTGTTTCAACTGTAGCGGGTACCAGGCTTGTATTAGGAGGAGGCCTGTATAAGAGGGAGGCCTATATTTCAAACTGATCATAATGAATAAATCAACATTTTGTGTCAGTTTGAACCCAGTAAAATGTACTGGGTTCATTTATTGAAACCAAGTACTGTATGAAATAGTAAACAGTGCAATTACAGGTGGTCACTGGTCATTTCAACGTTTTCAAAGTGAAATCAAGTAACTAGCTCAGTATGCAGCTCAGTATATTAGTAACCCGGCTTGTATTAGGAGGCCGGCTTATAATTGCTTAGCTCAAGAGCGCACCCGGCCATTAATAGAGACCCGGTTTGTATTTGAGACCCGGTTACTATTAGAGGAATTACGGTAACCACACTTTCGACCGTTTTCGGCTTGCCATTGCCCAAACTGCTTTGTTGTTGAATCAAGTCAAATCCTAGGTAAGCGTATATTGTGCGTGTGAACGTTGACATGAAAAGAAAAAAAAGTTAAAAAAATATATATATATTTTTTTTTACAGTACCGACAACGGTATCTCACGTGAATCGATACTCTGTAGTACCGACATGTTTCGGTAAGTACGTTTAAAAGTACCGAATACGGTACCCATCCCTATCGCTGTCCACAACGTCCAAATCCCCACCCATCGACTTCCACCCTCTAACTCTGCCAATTGAGTTAGTATGACGGCTGGTCCAAGCCGGAGGCAATGCTGACACCCGGATTCGAGACCAGAGTCTCTTGCATTGGTGACGAGCGCAATCTCCGCTGCGCCACCCAGCCGCCTTATGTTATGGCAATTCATGATGTATTTTTGTAAGTTTGGGTCCCGGGGAAACAACAAATTTCTCTTTTGGGTCTCGAGCTGAAAAAGTTTGGGAACCCCTGTCTTAGAGCGTTGGCGTGGTAGGAACAAACGATGCTCAAGTCCGCGGCATCCAATGAGTTAATGCAGTGGTTCTCAAACTTTTTACACCAAGTACCACCTGAGAACGTAGCTGGCTCTCCAAGTACCACCATATGACCGGCGTTAAAATACAGTCTATTCAGCTATGCACAGTTCACGCAGGAGGCAAATGTATTCCTAATACCATTATTTATTGTTAACTTTTGTCAGACACAGCCACAATGTACAAAGGGATAGCACTAGAACTAGCAAACGCTTCTACACAACTCATACAATGCAAGGGGCATTGAGAACATAATAACTAACATTCTCACATAGCAAGTGAGAAAATTAAGAACTGTATTTCAGCAAATGTACTTAATTCTCTCTCTATCTCTCTCTCTCTCTCTCACACAGCAAGCAATTGTCCGTCATTCTCACACACACACACACACACACACACACACACACACACACACACACTTGTTACAAAAACTTAATTTCCTGCATTCTGGTGCAGGCATTTTTTAATGTTTACCCTTTAAATGCCAGTTTGTGTGATGGCATCACAAATTATTGTTAAAAAAAACACAAAAAGTTAAATATTTTCAATATATCAAATGCAAAGTAAATTTTTCTGGGGGGGATTATTACAGGCTAGGCATGTGTCAATGATTAGCAGCAACACAGATTTTGATGGATTTTTTGTAATGTCAGATTTAACACCAACTCTTTTCAGAAAAGTGGGAGTATTTCATTTTTTATCTGACATTACAAAAAATCTAAAAATAAATGGTTATGATCAGGGCTGAAGTTGAATTAAAGATTTATGACTGTTTAGACTGCATTACTCTCTGTCACAGTGATCTCCTGGTTGTTCCCCACTTAGGTTATCAAACTATCGCGCCGCCGCAACCAGAAACACTGGCCTGGCCTGCTTCTAAGTGCAGTGGCCTGACTGCAAATCTTTATTTTTAATTTTTTTTGTGCTTTTTTGTAAATGTTTTCAAGTACCACCAGCAGTACCACCAAGTACCACTAGTGGTACGCGTACCACAGTTTGAGAACCACTGAGTTAATGTATTGCGTAATTTCAACGTGGAAATAAGGAATATAAAAATAAAAGCACACGTTATTGAACTTGATCATGCATATTTATTAGAACATTTGATTACAGCACTATGTTATCAATGAAATTAATGAATATTATCAACAAAAGCAACGGAATTGTTTCTGTATACACATTTATAAAACGAGGCATATTTTGCCAAAATAAGTTGCCAGAACATGAAAAGAAAATGCGTTCATGTGTGCTTTGGCGGAGATCCACTTCTACTCTGGGTACTCGTTCCGGACTGATATCCAGAACTTTGCAAGGGCCTGTCAAGTGAACTTGACTTTCAGTAGCTTGTCACACGAAAGCACTTCCTGCTCAGACAGTGGGAGGCCTGCTGCGTCATGAACAGATCTTTGACCCAGTTGTCCAAATTGTCCACGCTCTCTCTCCGAAATTGTTCAATGAGCCCTTCTAGTGGCTACAGATGATGGGCTTCAAAAAAAAATTGGCAACATTCTGTTCCTACAAAAAGCCATCAGGCAGAGTAAATACCCCAAAATCTCTGCCGATTATCCTGTAGTGCCACTAACAGAGTTTCTTAATCCAGCATGGGTTGTTTTTGTCTGCAAGGAAAATCTGTGCTTCTTCTCAGAGTTAAAAAAGGCGATTTAATACTTTGCCTCGAGATAGCCACCTCACTTCAGTGTGGTATAGCAGCTGGTTATGCACAGCACCCATTTCATCGCGGCCAACCAGCACCGCTTCTGACAACAAACCCTTGCAA
The DNA here is from genome assembly GCF_963971535.1 of Notolepis coatsorum. Taxonomy (NCBI): domain Eukaryota; kingdom Metazoa; phylum Chordata; class Actinopteri; order Aulopiformes; family Paralepididae; genus Notolepis; species Notolepis coatsorum. The sequence continues at coordinate 167,308,318 of NC_140165.1, read as the reverse complement.
GTCCAGGTTACACACAAAAAACCAGACCGCCCCTCCCGCAATTATACATGTGCAGGATGTGGTGAGATGTGTATTGGAATACTGTGTGTCGGCCTCCGTTGATGAAGGGGCGAGACATGGCAAATACACACAGCTGCCAGGTGGAAAACTCGATCAGAGTTTTATTTTTTGTTGCCAATGCACGACCCCACTGTCACCTACCCACGACCCCACTTTGGGTCTCGACCCGTAGTTTGAGAACCGCTGGACTAGATAATCTATCCTAAATTGCATCAATTCAATGATTCCTGGTAGACTAGATAATCTATCCCAGACTATATCAACCCAATGACTCTTTGTAGACTAGATAATCTATCCCAGATTAAATTAAAACAAACAATGCATGTCTTCTACATACAATTATGGCAGCAATATTAGTATAAAGTAATACATGTGTGTGTGTGTGTGTGTGTGTGTGTGTGTGTGTGTGTGTGTGTGTGTGTGACTGTGTGTGTGTGTGACTGTGTGTGTGTGTGTGTGTGTGTGTGTGTGTGTGTGTGTGTGTGTGTGTGTGTGTGTGTGTGTGTGACTGTGTGCACGCACCTCTCTTGTCCATATGACTAGCCAGTACTGGATGCAGGTTGCCAGTTTTGAGATAAAGCAGGAAGCCCGCCTCCGACTCCCCATGTCTCTCTACACCCATCAGGCAGTATAGAATCACCTAGAAACACACACACAATTATTACAAATGATAACTGACTGTTTTGACTGACAATACACATTAAGCATTGGGTACATTGCTGTTCATTGTTATTGCTGCTGCTACTGTATGCTCTTTAATATTAAAGAATCTAAACCTAACTAACCTTACTGTCATGCACTTGTCTTAATATACTAACCTACACTGTAGCACTCAACACATTGATGAACATTGTTACTCAGCTGATAGAAGTTCTGTACGACAAGTCATCAGGAAGGGTACAACTCTAAATCGCATTGGATAAAAGCGTCAGCTAAATTACTAAATTTCAACAGCGCGCGTCTTAAAAAGGTGTTGCCGAATTTCTATCAGCATGTGACCTGTCCCACCAGAGGCGAGAACATATTAGACCATGTATACTCGCAATTTAAGAATGGTACAAGTCACAGGCTCTTAGCCCATTCGGTAAGTCCGATCACGTCGCCATTTTTCTTTTACCAAAGTATAAACAAAGTCTCAAGCGAACGCCGGTGGTCTCGCGAGAGGTTAAGTGTTGGACCGTGACGTCAGGGGAGGCACTCCAAGCTGCACTGGAATGCACAGACTGGAGTGTATTCCGTGATAACACAGCCAATATTAACGAATACACTGAAACGGTGCTTGACTTTGTCTGTACTCTGGTAGAAGAAACAATCCCCTCTACCACAATTAGAATATACCCAAATCGGGGCGGTTAGGTGGCCGAGCGGAGATTGCGTTCGTCACCAGCCCCGGAGCTGAGCTGGATTTGCCTGTTCGAATCCAGCTCACAGCTCCGGGGTTGTCACCAGCTTGGCTGGCCGTCTGCACTGATACAATTGGCTGTATCAGAGGGTGGGAGAAGCTGGCGGGGTGGGTCCGGGTCGTTGTAAACAGCGACTCCTACAGTTCGGTCGGGGCGCCTGCTAAGCGCGGATTGGACGTGAGGGGGATAGTGTGGTCCTCCCACACGCTACGCCCTCTCAATGAGAATCCGCGCTGCCAGGTGAAAAGAAGCGGTGATTGGCTGGACGTGTGTCGGAGGAAGCACGTGGTAGCCTCCACTCTCCCAGATGATCTGACTGTGGGGGGTAAGTGCGCAGCGACCAGGAAGGGACTGGGAATTGGCATACGACTAACATTGGGATGGGAGAAAATCGGAGGAAAATGGAGGGGGAAAAAGACCAATAAAAAAAAATATATATACCCAAATCAAAAGCCCTGGGTAGATAAATCCGTCCGTGAGGCTCTGAAAGTGCGCACATCAGCATACAACACCGGGCTGGTGACAGGCAACATGGAAGAACACAAGACGGCAAGATACAACGTCAGGAGAGCAGTAATAGAGGCAAAACGGCGTTACAGGGATAAAGTTGAACTTCAGTTTGAACAGGCTGACTCTAGAGGTATGTGGCAGGGCCTCAGAACAATGACAGACTACAAAGGCACCTCCCTCAAACTGAACAGTGACATCTCCTTAGCAAATGATCTCAATTCCTTCTATGCGAGGTTTGAGGCTGTGAATAACAACACCAGCCTACAAACCACGGCAATGGGGGGGGGGGGGGGGGGGTCTGCTGATGGAGACTCAGTGTTCAGGGTAACAGAGCATGAGGTGAGACGGATCTTTAAAAAAGTGAATATCAGGAAGGCAGCAGGACCGGACGGCATCCCCGGCCGCGTCCTAAAAGTCTGTGCCGACCAACTGGCCCCGGTATTCACTGACATCTTTAACCTGTCCTTGGAACAGGCTGTCATCCCCACCTGTCTGAAGAAGTCCACCATCATCCCTGTACCCAAAAAATCTACGCCCGCTTGCCTCAACGACTACCGCCCTGTAGCCCTCACCTCCATAGCCATGAAGTGCTTTGAGAAGCTAGTGAAGGGCTACATCTGTTCCTCCCTCCCCATCAACCTGGACCCCCTGCAATTTGCATATCGCCCCAACAGGTCCACGGAGGACGCCATAGCCCATGTGCTGCACACAGCAGCATCACACCTGGACAAGAGGCAGGGGAACTATGTGAGAATGCTGTTCATCGACTACAGCTCAGCATTCAATACCATAGTCCCCTCCAAACTCATAGCCAAGCTCAGGGACCTGGGCTTGAACTATGACCTCTGCCAGTGGGTCTTGGACTTCCTGACGGGTAGACCACAGGTGGTAAGAGCAGGCAACTGCACCTCCTCATCCATCACGCTCAACATAGGGGCCCCCCAGGGCTGTGTTCTGAGCCCCCTCCTCTACTCCCTGTACACACATGACTGCGTGGCACAGCGGAACAACAACACAATCATCAAATTTGCTGATGACACAGTAGTGGTGGGCCTGATCTCTGCCAACGACGAGAGGGCCTACCTGGAAGAGGTAGAGAATCTGTCACAGTGGTGTCAGGAGAACTGCATCTCCCTGAACGTCAGCAAAACAAGAGATGATTGTGGACTTCAGGAGGTCAAGGACTACAGCCCCCTCAGCATCGACGGGGCACCGGTTGAGAGAGTGAACAGTTTCAAGTACCTCGGAGCCCACATATCCGAGGACTTGACATGGACCACACACATTGACAGTGTTGTGAAGAAGGCACGACAACGCCTCTACTTCCTCAGGCGCCTAAGGAAGTTCCAAGTCAGTCAGAAGATCCTTAGGAACTTCTACTCATGTACAATAGAGAGCATCCTGACTGGCAACATCACCTCCTGGTTTGGGAATAGCACTGCACAAGACCGTAGCAGACTACAAAGAGTGACACGTTCAGCCGAACGCACAATTGGAGGGGGGCTTCCCACCCTCCAGAACATTTACAACAAGCGGTGCAGGGGGAAGGCGAAGAGAATCATCAAGGACTCCAGCCACCCGAACAACTGCCTCTTTGAACTGCTGCGGTCAGGCAAGCGATACCGGAGTCTTAAGGCGAGCACAGAAAGACTCAGAAGAAGCTTCTATCCCCAGGCCATCAGGCTTCTAAACGAACAATAAACACTATGCAACAACCATCAAATGCACACAGCACGCACACCCACTTAAACAAACAACACACTGCAGCACCCACTCTCCACACTTTAGATCACACAAACACACTTTATATTTATTGATAAAGGATTTGCACTACAACTCGTACACCTACTGTAAATTGTACCTAAATTGCACCTCATCCCATTTCTGCCTTGCACTATATAGTATTGTATATTAGTACACTGCATAGTATATTGTATATTATATGGTAACTCAGTTACGTCTATTCTGCATCGAACATTGTACATATGTCTATACTGAACACTGTGACCTCATTTTTTACTTCTAATTTACATGCTATACTATGTTATTTTATTTCATACTTATCTTGTCTTGCACAGTCTCTGGAGCGTAACAGTAAGAAGCATTTTGTATAAAAGTATTCTGTACTTCTGTATGACAACTATTAAAGAAACTTGAACTTGAAACTTGAAATGTAAGCGTTCTAAAAATGTATTTCCCTAAACAATTACTCGAGCACTACTGGAGTAATTCATGAGTACTCGATCTGGGAAAACATTACTCGTGCCCATCCCTAGTGTGTACAATACTATATTAGATATTAGATTCAATCCAAAATATTTAAAAATACACATTTCAAAGAACACAGAGGAGCTTAGGGTGGTGACCAAACGCCCTCTTTTTCCCGGACATGTCCTCGCCTGACATATCGTCATGTAACTCGAGAACAGAGGCACGGAATTGGTCGAGTGAGGTGGCATTCGAACAAATGGATCTTTCGAATAGTATAGGCAAAAAATGCAACCCGAGCCGCTAGACGCTCGCAAAGTGCCGCGACTTGCGTGCGTTCAGCGCACGGGCATGACGGCCCGACGCGGTACCCGACCTGTTAAGATTAAAACGCACATGGACACAGAAAAACATTTTAAAAAGCTGTGCAAGGTGAGAGTTCATACTGTAAAACATCACAACAGCTACAGATGCATGGATTGGAAAAAAGAAATGTCCAGACTCCGACACTGCCAAAATGTTTAGTTGCCTTATATTTGGTTCATGGTGCCTCAAAATGTTTTTAGTTTGATTTATATAATAAACAGGTAATAAATATATCATGTTCACTAATGGAAAGTTATGCAAATGTACAAATCCAAAACGGCATAGTGCACTTTTAAAATAATTAGATTATTATTTAGAACATTTCATATTTTTATTTATTTATTGTTGTCCAGTAAGACTTGAAAAGAGAGCTATTATTTTGTTACAGGTAGATTTTTAAGTTATTCTTGTGCCATTGAGATTTGTCGGAGAGATAATTTTAGGCATAATAAAACATGTTGATTGTTGAGTAACTTTGGTTTGGCGTGTCTTTGGTTATAGAGATATTATTGTTTTATATAAATAATAGTGCTGTCAAACGATTAAAATATTTAACTCGATTAATCGCATGATTGTCCATAGTTAATTTAAAATTAATCGCATTTTCCTTAAACAGATCTTTTTCAAGTTCCAAGTTTTAATACTCTTATCAACATGCGAGTCAACAAATGCTTGCTTTATGCAGCCATTTAACACAAAAGGATGACCATCATGCATTGCAAATTTGCATCAAATTCAAAACAGAGTGATGCACAAAATAACTTAAAAGAAAATAATAATTTAAAACAATGAATAAAGTGTGCATGAAATAATAGGGGAAAGAAAACATTAGGAACTTGTTACATTCACACACACAAGGGCTGATTAATCACACCCCCCCCCCTCTCTCTCTCACACACACACACTCTCCCAGCTCTCTTTCTCTCTTGCCCCTTCCTCATCTCTCTCACCCCCCTCTCTCTCTATATCTCACACACTTCAGAAACAAACATAGTATCAATGAGAGCATCAATAATACACCTGAGTGAAGTCTAGTATACATTTTTTTCTCTTTTTTTTTTAATCTTGAGTTAAACAAATTTGTGGCATTAATAGAATCGGGAGTTAACGCGTTAATATCGCGTTAACTTTGACAGCCTTAATAAATAATAATTTTCTATCCAGAGGAAGCATACTTTAACACTTTCAGCGCCAATCACAACTATAGTCAGGTTATCTCGCCATGCGTTGAGCGCCAGAACCTGAATATACCGTACTTTTCGCACTATAAGCCGCACCTGACTATAAGCCGCAGCAGCTAAATTGAATGATGTGTACATATATAAGCCGCACTGGACTATAAGCCGCAAGTGTTTTAATGTTTAATTACCATATGTAATTACCATTGGGACACAATACTGTCGGACAAATAACAAGAATTAACTCATTTACAAGTTGTATTAAGTTTAGCAAATAAGGGAACAGATAAATAACATTTCAATGCAGTCAAAAAAGCAATATTTTGATTTTAACATTTTCGGGTTTGGTCACGTCGAGTCACATATAAGCCGCACCGTTATAAGCTGCAGGGTCGAAAAATGGGGGAAAAAGCCGCGGCTTATAGTCCGAAAAGTACGGTACTCAGGTTTTTGATCGTTTATCGTTTTTTCTTTTATTTATTATTCTGAGACCTCGAGATTGCAATGCCGGCCAAATCCTGCTAGGTGGCAGTATCGCCTACCCTTTGCAACCTTATTTCACACTGTGTTTTACATTTTATATGGTCGGGGCGGAGAAATGGTACCTGGGCAAGTGAAAGGCTTCATTCGAGCCACTTGGAACACGTCCAGTACACTTGATGCATAGACCCTATGGACATCAATACTGGAAATCGCGATCAGACAATTGGAATATTAATTTAGGAATACCTCCTAGCAAAGGTAAGGACTATATGACATCAAATCCTACTTTGATCCTACAATGATTTCACATCGATCGCAACGATCATATGTCACATACTCCAAAACGTATGCCGTTGCTGACAATCAGAGTATCACAAAAAATGACCCCCCCCCCCCCCCCCCCTTTGATGCCTTCATGAAACACGATACCTATTATATACCTTTGATTGGAAATAGTGTCGTATCCAGGCGAGCAACACGAACGCCTTTTGCAAAATGCACATAGCGCTCCATAAATCAGCTTCCAGGAATTAGCCCGGATCACTCTGAAACTATACAATATTCACCACGGGATAACACGCAAACGTATACATGAAAAAATTTGTCATGAGTCAAATGAGTAGGCCTGCCACGATAACACATTTTGCTGGGCGATTAATTGCCCCCGAAAATATCGCGATAAGCGATATTATTGCGACCGGTTAGAGAATTTTTTTGAGAAATTTATTTCCCAAAACTTTTATTTTGAAGCCCACCGCTCCGTCTTTAATAATAATATAGAATATAGATATAGCTCTGCAAACATTGTGATGCACAGTGAAAATGCCTATCTTTTAAAGCATGGCCCATTGACAGCAGGGATGGGGATACACGCTGGCACTGAATGAGTTAAATATAGTATAACAATAAGGCATATTTGAGCAAACTTTGAGTATCATTATGTATCTCGAGGCTGGGGCCAGCATGTCCTCTTTTTTGGAAATCAAAATATGGTCACCCTAGAGTAGCTGCTAGTTAACAAACGTACATTTATATATATACCTGTGGTGTTCTATAGAGTTAGACTCTACCAGATATGTATATATATATATCTGTACCTGGCTACAGTGTTCTATGAATGAATGAATGAAAACTTTATTTAACAGATTGGAGAATGGGTACAATACAGTACGGCTCAATACACACAATTGTTAAGGGGATGCAGACCAGAGAAAGACGTTTGTCTAGTTTACATCAGGGTCCCCCATTTTCAATTCATATAGACATTTATGACATAGGGACATACATGACATACAGGTAACTGTTACATTTGTGACATATACGACATGCAAAAATACAGTACTGTTACCCAGAGATCCTGACAGAAAATATATACATATGATGGGGAGGAGACTGTACATTAGGAGGGGGTGGGTGGGAGAAAATCTCTACATACGGTGGGGAGGAGACGGTCCATTAGGGGTGGGTGGGTGGGGGGGTTGGACATTTACGGTGGCCAGTTTCGAATTGCAGCCTCCCGTAGGTGCTCTTTGAGAGCGGTTTTGAATGTGGGTAGGGATTAAAAAATAATTACGGTTGTGAGTAGGGCGTTCCACATTGTTGTGGCATAATTGCGAAAAGTGTTTAGTCCAATGTTTGTGCCGAATCTGGGTTTAACATGATTTGTGGAACTCTCTCTGGTGTTGTGGGCGTGGTATTCACTAACCTTTGGGAAGTATTTCGACATGTACATGGGTACCTGAGTGGTGTAGTGTATCTTGTAGACCAGCCCCATTGCAAGTTGCTGTACTCTGTCGTCTACTCTAAGCCATCCTAGGTAGTAAAAGTGGACAGGGGTGAGGTGGGTTTTAGGAGTAAGGTCAAGCAGTAGTCTGACTAGTTTGTTTTGTGATGTTTGTAATCTTGTTTTTAGCGCCTTTGAGGTGCTTTGGTACCATGAGGTGCAAGCATAGTCGTAGTACCCTTGAATGAGTGCTGCCAGTCTTCAGGGTATTCTTGTTTACCAGAGAGGAGATCCGGTACAAGAATCTAGTTCGTTGGTTGACTTTTGATTACATTGGATGCCATTTTGTCACACGAAAGATTTGCCTCTAGGATGGAACTTCCATGTATGTAATTTCATCTTTCCTTTCCATATTTCCACTTTAACTGAGAAGCAGTCGGTCTTGCTGAGTTTGTTATTTGAACCGAAGAGAATGGACTCAGTTTTGCCCAGGTGTAATGATCGTTAATTATCAGCGAGCCAGGTGCAGATTCTGCTGAGTTCTGAGCTGAGGGTTTTTTTCAACCTGTAACTTGTTCTCGTCAGAGACCAGCAGGGCTGAGTCGTCCTTCAAACAAGAACAAGTTGCAGTCACAAGCTGACGACATGTCATTTGCATAAATTAGGAACAGTAACGGTCCTAGTATGCTTCCTTGTGGAACACCACAGCTCACTGGGAGGGGGGGGATAGAGTACCGTTTACCTATTGCTTTTAGCTTGTCAATCAGAATGGAGTGATTGTAGGTCCAGCATGACCATGCCGCAGTATTTGCCCGTGTCCACCTCTTGTTTGATGTGGTCGTTCAAATAGAGAAGGCATCTGTCAGTGGAGTGGGATGTTCTGAAGCCAGATTGGAATTCGATTAGATTCTTTTCCGCAAGGTACTTTTCGACCCGTTCATAGAAAATGTTTTCCATGACTTTCGAGATGGAGGTAAGAATAGAAACAGGGCGGTAGTTGCATGGGTCTAATTAGCTGCCTTTTTGTGCAGGGGGGTCACTCTTGCAATTTTGAAGTCTTTGGGGGACGTGTCCCTGTTTTATGGAGAGGTTTATTGTGTGTGTGATGACTGGGGTGACGGCGGCTGCCGAGTCTGAGAAATTTGGAGGGGATATTGTCATGGCCAGTGGCCTTGTTAGGTTGGAGGGCGCTCAGTTTTTTGAGTACCTCATCTGTTGTTACCATTTCAAGTTTGAAGTCGTCTTTGCGGACCCCTAGGTTTTTGTAGTAGGCTACTATGTGTTCTACCCCAAAATGCCCTGAGTGGGGTAGTTTATTAACCAATGTTGTAGAGTTAGACTCTACCAGTCTGTGTATATAGACTCTACCAGTCTGTGTATATATATAAATATATATGTGTGTGTGTGTGTGTGTGTGTGTGTATATATGTACCTGGCTGTGGTGTTCTACAAAGTTAGACTCTTACAGTCTGTGTGTATATATCTATATATATGTTACGGACAGTGTCCTAATATATATATATATATATATATGGGGAGTTATGTATGTTATCTGTGATATGTATATAGGCATGTTTTGGTTGTTGTTGTCTCCGGCCATGTCCCCACATATCTGGATCTTTTGCCAAACGGATATTCTCAGGCTCTGTTTAAAATAAAATCCTCGTCCACACGACAGTGTTAAAAAAAAACTCTATCCAGACACAAACACATAAACGCATATAAATTGCTCCAACAAGCATGCGGGCCAGTAGGTGGCGATAAGCGATATCCCAAATACCATGGTGGTACGAGCGGTCAGGGCGACTGAGAAACTATAGGAATTGTCCATTGGTTCACCCAGCCCACTTTACCATTCCTAGCATTTCAATTGGCTATATTGACATACATAGATGATAAATAGATAGATATAGCGGAGGATTATGCAGTCCAGAGGAAACAACCAATCTAGATATGTCACGATTCAATGCTTTACTCCTGCGCACTGGGCGACGGAGAGATACAATGTCAATGTTGAGATCACAATCTCCGGATTCTAAAACTAAATACGGCGAGTCCTTATCACAAACTATATATAAATACTAATTACAACAAGACATTCATTAATTGCATTGTACTGTTCACGCGTGATGCCAACATCCTCAACTATCCGCAACATCAGAGAGCATCAGGTGCAGACTCTCTTCTGTCGCGAGTCTATTAACTACATTGCAACTTGGCTTTTAGGGTGTGTTCACATCTGAAAGTCCAGGGATAGTCCGGACTTTCCGTGGATAGTCCGGACTTTCTGGTGGACCAAATGTGAAAATGATACATTGTTTGATTTGGTCTGCGTTCACACTACCCTGTTTGGTGCGGATCTAATTATTTTTTTTTTTTTTTTTTCTCCATTTTCCTCCGATTTTCTCCCATCCCAATGTTAGTCTTATGCCAATTCCCAGTCCCTTCCTGGTCGCTGCGCACTTACCCCCCACAGTCAGATCATCTGGGAGAGTGGAGGCTACCACGTGCTTCCTCCGACACACGTCCAGCCAATCACCGCTTCTTTTCACCTGGCAGCGCGGATTCTCATCGAGAGGGCGTAGCGTGTGGGAGGACCACACTATCCCCCTCAAGTCCTATCCGCGCTTAGCAGGCGCCCCGACCGAACTGTAGGAGTCGCTGTTTACAACGACCCGGACCCACCCCGCCAGCTTCTCCCACCCTCTAATACAGCCAATTGTATTAGTGCAGACGGCCAGCCAAGCTGGTGACAACCCCGGAGCTGTGAGCTGGATTCGCCTGTTCGAATCCAGCTCACAGCTCCGGGGTTGGTGACGAACGCAATCTCCGCTCGGCCACCTAACCGCCTGCGGATCTAATTTGTAAACAAAGGACATGCTGTCGCCAAGTCGTTCATCTATTGGACTAGCACTCACAAACATAACAGTTGCCGACAGCGTCTCTTGTGATAAAGCAGAGAGATACTGTCATTACGAGCGTGGCGCAAGTCGACTAGAGAGTAGAGATAGAGAGCGAGAGGACGAGAGAGACTGTCCGCGCGCGGCGCCAGTCTAGAGAGACAGAGAGAGGAAGAGAGAGAGAGAGGCAGAGAGAGAGAGGACGAGAGAGACTGTCCGCGCGCGGCGCCAGTCTAGAGAGACAGAGAGAGGAAGAGAGAGAGGCAGAGAGAGAGAGAGAGGAGAGAGAGAGAGAGGACGAGAGAGACTGTCCGCGCGCCTGTCATTCATTTGAGTTGGGTCGCGCGCAAGCTGTCACTTGGCGCTGTCAAGTTGGGTCGCGCGACCGCCGCCACTAGGCACCTGTCACTCATTTCAGTCATTTGCTCTAGATTAGATACTATATAAAGTTCGTTTTGCGTTCACACCAACAGCAAACTAACCATGGTCCACTTTGAAACGAACCGAGTCCCAACTTTTCAAGAGGACCATGGTTCGGTTGTTTGGTCCTCATTATAGTTCGGTTTGCGTTCATACCTGTACAAACCAAACGGACTATCGATCTAAAGGGACCATGGTCCACTTAAAGTGGACCAAACAGGGTAGGTGTGAACGCGCCCTTAAATAAACAACCTCAAAAACTTTCGAGACACGGTTTATATTAACTTAATAAATAAACAAAAACGAAAAATCTACTTATGTAAACGAAAATGTCCAGTATTAACTAAATAACAGATACATCCCTATTACCAGTGGTGCGTTATTGAAATCAACTGGGATTGCACGCACCTAATGGCGGCGCGTGCGCGCGCTCCCGCGAATGCGCATTTAATGTCCCCTCGCTTGAGCACAGACTACAGACAGTGCCTAATTGCCTCTACGAATGGAATGTAACACGTCATTCACAACAAGTTAGGTGTGAATGTATCCGAGAACGTATTTAACACACCTGACGACCGGCGCTATTGATATGCAAATAGCGAGTACTTATCTGGGCTTGCACGTAGTGCACCCCCGTCCCATGAAGAACGCATGCCTGCCTATTACACGCAAGCAGCGTCTGATGGCCGGATCTGTCGGCACTGGAGTATACAGTAGCTGTTACATCTAGACATTTATGAATGATATACAAGATATACATATATACAGTACTGCTTAAGAGGCAGAGATCAATAAGAGAAAATATATACATTCGAGGGGGAAGAAACTACATGCTATTTCTGTCTGTCATTTCAGCACCGCAGGCGCTGTCCATCTTATTACCTCTGTGCGCTTCAAGGCTACGGGTGCCTATTGTATTGCCATAGATAGAACAACAGTCTGAGCATGCGTAGTGAGCTGTGGCATCATCGTTTATCTAGACTATGCGTTTACAGTGGCTACACAGATCCACTGAACGGATATTTTGGAAAATCTTCACTTTAAAATGCGTTTAAGAAAATCTCTGTTTATGTTCCTGAAAACACCCTTTACGTGTGGATGAAAGGCCCAATCGTGGAATAAAATGTGCGTTTGGCAAAAGATCCAGATACGTGGGGACATGGCCTCCGTCTCCCTCCTGTGTCTCCATATCTGTTTCTCATGTGTTCTCCCTCCCAGTTCCAGCACCAGCTGGTTGCAATCAGCATCTCACTCCAGTCCAGCAGCAGCTGTTGCTAATCTGCAATCAAACTCTACACCCCTCCATATATCCCAGTCTGTGTGTAGTGTCAGTTAGCTCTGATGCATTGTTGTGGTAACTATCTCTCTGTCTTTTGGTGGTAGAGCTCTGGCTTTTGGTGCCTTTTGGTAGAGCTGGTGAAAGCTCTGGTTCATTATTGTTAGTATAGGAAATATCTTTTGTGTTAATCTTTATAGTAGAAACTGTCTTTCATGTTGTATCTTGTGTAGAGCTGTGGCCTTTTGGGCATTAGAAATGGTGTAGAACTGGTACCTGAAGCTCTGGTTCATTGTATTGTGTTTAGGAGTCTTTATAGTTTGTGTACATTTCTGTCTAAACCCTAACCTGTATTTGTACATTTGTTTCCTGTTCACCCAGCCTATGGTGATTGTCTTTCTTGTGTATTAACGTTTTGTTGACCCGATGTTAGACACCAGCTTAGAGTGAGCACCACCCACCTGTACTTTTGGGCATTTGGCGCCTGTAAAAGGGGGGGTGGGTTTTCTTTTCCTTTTGTGTATTTGAATTGATGCCACTGGTAGTCCTTGTTCTGTGTTGCTGTGTTTGTCAATAAATATTATTATTTTGGCAAACTGTTTCATGGTTGTGTCACTACACCCTCACCTACCATGTCTGCGGCCTTGTGTTGCGTCCCCTTACTGGGGTGCGTAACTATATATATATATATATATATATATATATATATATATATATGTGTATACATGTGTGTATGTATATGTACCTGGCTGCGATGTTCTATAGAGTTAGATTCTTTTCCAGTCTTAAGCTCCAGGGGGAGAATTCTCTGCTCAGTCTGTCTGCCGGTGCCTTGCCTCTGGAATTTAACCCTCGCCGTCACGTCGATCTTCCCCTTCAGGCCAAAACGCGGCGACCAGATGCTCTCCTCAATGTCCACCAGATCTGTTACCGTGACGACCATCCCTGAGGATGCCTGGCCTCTGATAGGAGCTCCTCTACCACTAGAGACGGAGAGACACAGGGAGAGAGACGCAGACAGAGAGAGATGTGGTAAAGAGGCCATATCATGCTTTTTTTCAACAAATTAATGAGTCTGAGGTCCCAAAAACATGTTTTTTAAGTTTTAATTTTTTTTTGCTGAAAAAAGATTATGCATTCTAGCAGCATAACCCTCTGTCTCGGTCCTGTTCTTGACAGGCTGTTTCTGTAACTTTAAATGCAGAGAATGAAGATCAAACTGTCAAACTAGATATTGCAGATCAAATATGAATTAAAATCCAGCAATTGCACATCCCATTTATCACCTAAAATGGTCAGAAAGATATTTTATTGAACAGTTTGTGGAAAAATAATGCTTACAAGCAAGCTGCCATCTTGAAAAATGGAGACCCACACAAGTCAAGGACCAATGTGTTACATGGTGACATGGGGCAGAACAGGGAGAAAAGGCTGCACTACAAACAAAGACGTAGCTATGATTTGCTTCCATACATTTCAGGCAGTTCAGGAGCAATGTTTTCTGTTGGAGAGAATAACTCCCCCTGGCGGCTGGCTCAGTGCTGGGTAGGAGCTTGGACTTAGTAGGGGCTAGGAGTAAGATGCAGGACATCATGAAGAACGACAGCCACCCTCTCAATCACACCCTGGCAGGACAGCGGAGCAGCTCATCTCGCTGCGCTCACGGACTGAGCGGTAGAGGCAGTGTTGCAATGCTCATATCAACACTGGTTGCACGCACACTAATGACGCCACGTGCACGCGCGCTCCCAGGCGCGTGCGTGTGCTCCCGCGCATAAATGTTCCCTCGCATAAGGACAGACTAAAAACAGTGCCTAATTGCCTTTACGAATGGAATGTAACACCTGACGAGCGGCGCTATTGATATGCAAAGTAGCCAGGTGGGTACTGCGAGTTGGCGCATCAGTCGAGTGCAGCGCATTCCTGTGTGCACACGCGTGCATGTACGCGCTTCTGCTCACAAAACTTTGGTTGCACGGAGTGCAACCTCGTCCCATGAGCAACTCATCTTTGTCCCCTCAGCCAACAGACTGTTTAACGCCTCAGGCGAGGGCAGCGGCTCATGAATCCCCCCCTCCATTGGACAATGTGCAATTACCTTAATTTATTGATCTATTTTACTGCTGCTACCTTTTAAAACTTTTTAACTTAAGTACTGATTTTATTGTGTGTCCACCAGTGTTTTACTCGTTTTACTCTTTTATTGTGTCCATTTTGTCTGTCTATTTTAACGTTTGTCAACTGATGAGAGCTATTAGATACTTTATTGATCCCCTTGGGGAAATTCAGTTATCCATCTATCTGGTGTGGACTTTGTAACTCTGCAGACGTTTTACATGCACCTCCAACTATAGAACATACTTTTTTTTTGTCCACTTTTTCTCCCATTTTCTATATTTTCTCCCATCCCAATTTCGTATCATCCAATTCAACCCTCCCCTGTCACGAACGCTGTTTCTTATGAGGCGCCGTTTGGGACAAAAGCCTGACTAATACAAGACACCGCCTATCCAAAGCCTGAATTATACAGGACACCGCCTATCCAGTTATCCTGCGCGACCCAGTTGGTCCGCGAGAGACTATCTCAATCTATCTCAACGCATACATTTGATCGTAGAAATCGTGACGTCAGAGTGTCTTCGATAATGTTGGGGGTCCTTAATTCCTGTATGCGAATTCTTATTGGCGTCATGCAGCACTATCATCATCATCCGTATCAACTAACATTACAAGTACATTAGAGGAGGAAGTTGGACACATGTTTCATCATTAAATGTCAGCAGATAATCAAAACTAGCTAGTATGATGATTGCTATAGCTTTAAAAAAAAAAAAAACTGTATGCCCTGGTGTATGTGACTGACAAAATAAACCTTAGTAAGGCAAGTATCCCTTTACTTGAAGTGAACAAAGTGCTTCTCATGTACTCATGTGTACAAGTTCATATTATGGTCTACAAATGGTAATGTTAGTATATTAGTATACTAGTATTTAATGATGAAACATGTGTCCAACTTCCTCCTCTATCTAATGTACTTGTAATGTTAGTTGATACGGATGATGATGATAGTGCTGCATGATGAAGAATTCGCATACAGGAATTAAGGACCCCCAACATTATCGAAGACACTCTGACGTCACGATTTCTACGATCAAATGTATGCGTTGAGATAGATTGATTGAAAACAGATTGCAGAATGGGTACAGTACAGTTCAATACATACAATTGTTAAGGGGATGCAGACCAGAGAAAGACTTTCGTCTTGTTTACGTCCGGGTCCCCCATTTTCAATTCATCATAACATATATGACATGTAATACAGATACAGTCTGAGCTCCGTTTTTATTACATATTTGATCACATTCTTGTTTTTGTTCATTTCATAACCTTTTCATATAATTTGTTTTGAAAATATTGAGGCCAACATGGCATTTCGAAAGCCTTTCTGGTGATTGTAAGTGCATAAATTAAGGAGTACACTACTTTATTCTTTTAAGTGTTGGTCCGCGAGCGATACCCATCTGGGTGGCCCGCGGACCGCGGACCCATCTGGGCCTCTCTCGCCGGACATCTGGGCCTCTCTCGCGTACCAAAAGTTGTAGGCGCGCGCGGATCAAAACATGTCAGCGCGCGCGGACCAACTGGACCTCGGTGTCTGTATTCGACAAAACATGTGAGCGCGCGCAGACCAACTGGACCTCGGTGTCTGTATTCGACAAAACATGTGAGCGCGCGCAGACCAACTGGACCTCGGTGTCTGTATTCGACAAAACATGTCGGCGCGCGCAGACCAACTGGACCTCGGTGTCTCGTATTCGACAAAACATGTCGGCGGGCGCAGACCAACTGGACCTCGGTGTCTCGTATTCGACAAAACATGTCGGCGCGCGCAGACCAACTGGACCTCGGTGTCTGTATTCGACAAAACATGTCGGCACGCGCAGACCAACTGGACCTCGGTGTCTGTATTCGACAAAACATGTCGGCGCGCGCAGACCAACTGGACCTCGGTGTCTCGTATTCGACAGGCTTTTGTCCCAATCGGCGCACCAACTGGCCCTCTCTCGCGGACCAACTGGGTCGCGCAGGATAACTGGATAGGCGGTGTCCTGTATAATTCAGGCTTTGGATAGGCGGTGTCTTGTATTAGTCAGGCTTTTTCTTGCCTCCCACAAGCCGGCTGCAATGTGGACTAAGTCATACATAGCACAAGTCCCCTCCGGTACTTGAGGTAACAGCAGTCGCATCTTTTCACCTGCGCAGCTCGATCTCTCAGTGGCGAGGAGTAACGCGTGGGAGGCTCACGCTGCCCCCGACACTTCCTGATTCTACTGCGCAGGCGCACCAACCGACCTGTAGGAGTCGCTGTTCACAACGCCCGATCCCCACCCATCAGTTTCCCACCCCCTAATACGGCCAATGTGTATTAGTACGGACGACCAGCTAAACTGAAAGCAAATGTGGAGCGCTGGGCTCGAACAGGCAAGCCCAGCGTCTCCAGATTTCGTGGCGAGCGCCTTGCCCACTACGCCACGTAGCCGCCTCATCTATAGAACATACTAAAGGAAAGAGGAAAATATAAAAAGCATAATATGTCCTCTTTAATCATAGACTGTGTCAAAAATAGATCTAATTTGTTGATATGTTAATCACTGTGGTCAGCTGGGATGCCAAATCACTGTGTGTGTGTCTGTCTGTGGTGATTGATTGATAACGTTATTAAGTATTAAAGGGGACCTGCATTGCTATTCCTAGCACTATTTGGGCAACTTTACACAATTCCTGTGAGTCTATTGAACACATCTGTATGTTTTATTTTTTTATTTTTATAAATGCATTGTTTTATATTTCTTATCAAGTACTCAAAAGCATAATTTTCCAGCCTTAGGATTTCAGGCTATTTTTGGATGGGCTCCGCCCATACTAGCAGAATGCTTTGAGTGACAGCCACCCACCAAATAGTTCTGGCCATACTACTCTACTAACGCCAAAGTGAACCTAATACACAAACAAATATGGCTCAAGCATACGTTTTCGATACAATCCACAAAGGGATGACACCGAAGCACCCATGCCATACGATTTTGGGAAAACAAATGCCCGGAAGAATAAGATTGCTCTCCCAATCCGTGTGTGTCACCCACACACACACACACACACACACACACACGCACTTCTGCTTTCTTTCGGTCTCAAAGACTTACAGGCTAGGTCCCTTCTTCTTTAGCAACAGCCAGGAAATCACGGAAGCATAAAGTCCCTCGTCTTTGCAAAAATCCAAAAACAAACTTGGTCCATTGCTGGCGAAGCACTACATCCTCAGGAAAAATTTGCAAAGACGTATTAGCAGCTTTGCAGCTAGGAACAGCACATGGCCTGCGTGTTTTGCTCATATTATTTACGTTAGGCTAAGTCACTGCACTTCTTTGGTCTGCTCTAGGTAGATTGTGGGCGGGCATTGGCTCCAACCACAGAGCCAATCGGATCACTATCCGCTTCCCCAGCGCAACGTGACGTCACCATGAGAGTCAAATCAGAACGACCTAATTAAATGGAGCAGGAAATGAATGACCTGAATGACGGCAATCCGCCAATATGGTATTTAGAGACACAGACACATTGATACTAACTCCTATTACTATAATACAATACTATAATACAATGCTAGACACTGAAAAAAGACATTTATAATGCATGTCACCTTTAACAGATTGCAGAATGGGTACAATACAGTACAGCTCAATACAACAACTGCTAAGAGGATGAAAACCAGAAAAATTATTTTGTCTTGTTTACATAAGGGTCCTCCATTTTAAATTCATCAAGACATTTAGAGACATGCAAATATACGGTACTGTGTAAGAAAGAGAGAACATCATAAAAAAAATTTAAATCAGAAGGAGAAGAAAATGTACATTAGAGGGGGCTGGTGTTTGGTGGATTTTGACATTTACCGGGGCCAGTTTCTAATTGCAGCCACCCGTAGGTGCTCTTTGAGAGCGGTTTTGAAGGAGGGTAGGGATTCACATTCCTTTACGGCTGTGGGTAGGGCGTTCCACATTATTGTGGCATAGTTGCGAAATGTGTTTGGTCCCTTGTTTGAGCCGAATCTGGGTTGAACGTGATTAGTGGAACTCCCTCTGGTGTTGTGGTTGTGGACTTCACTGACCTTTAGGAAGTATTCCGACATGTACATGGGTATCTTTGCGGTGTAGTGTATCTTGTAGACCAGGCCCACTGCAAGTTGCTGTACTCTGTCGTCTACTCTAAGCCATCCTAGATCGTCAAAATGGGCAGGGGTGAGGTGGGTTCAGTGTTGGGAAAGTTCACTTTCTACATGAACTAGTTCAGTTCACAGTTCAAATTTTTTTAAATGAACTAGTTCAGTTCATAGTTCATAATTCAAAATGTTGAACTAAAGTTCATGGTTTCAAAAATGAACTAATTTAGTTCTTTTTAGTTCTTTTTTTATTTATTTTTTATTATAGATTTTTCACGTAAAATTACTTACATTACAAAAACACACATTGGGACAAGGGGGGGGGGGGGTCCTCCAGTTCATCTCTATGCCATCATCCACACCATAAGCAAGCAAAAACAAAACAAAAAGAAAAACAAGCACAAAGGAAAGCAGACCAAGACAGGCACTGTACAGTATTGCACTTGCCTCGAGCCCATTCACATGTAGACATACATATATTTATTTTTTCCTATCCTAGGTCTGTCCATACAATGGGGCATTGGGCCTTTAGAAGGATCCGATACATTTCAGCAGGAAAATAGTCTAATAGTGGGGCCCACACCTCCTGAAAGGAAGCGTCGTTGACTCTATGCATTGCAGTGTCTTTCATGGGGTAGAAGCACACCGAAGATCTCTCTATACCACATTTGTAAAAATGGAGGCTTATCCTTAATTCAGTTTATCAGAATGCATTTCCGGGCTGAAAGTAGAAGTTTATCAAATCGTTTGAATTGTAAACTCTTTTAAATGCATACGCCGACGTCTAGAGGTAGAGTCTGACTCTGACTGAGAGAGTGCTGCTGCTGCTACTGCAGCTCTCGGCTTCTGCGCGCAGATTCCTGTTCCACTGCTTGTTGTGAGGAGGAGTCTGATGACGTAGCAGGGGGTGACAGGCTGGTTGCCAGATCGGGTGGTTTTACGCATAATCTTTAAGCCTGTTTACAGTGTTTTAACTGAGTTTTCGGCTGAAATGCATTATGAAATATGGCACATATTTGAACGCCGTTATAATAGAGTGCTGAGAATGAACGGACTTTTGAACTCCGTTACACAGGGTTGAGAATGAACGCGTTCTCAATTACGTTCATTTAGCGGATATACAGTACGTTCAGTTCAAGTTCGCCCAAAATACGAACGCGTTCATGAACGATCGTTCATTGAACGCGTTCAGGTACATCACTGGGTGGGTTTTAGGAGTAAGGTCAAGCAGTAGTCTGACCAGTTTGTTTTGAGATGTTTGGAGCCTTGTTTTTAGGGCCTTTGATGTGCTTTGGTACCATCAAGGCCAGATTAAGAATTCAGAGGCGTCTGGGCCAGACTCTTGTGGAGGCCCCCACACACATACATGTGCACGCACAGTGGCGTTTTTATATGTAAAACATTGGTGGGGCAGCCACCAACCAAGGCTACATACCAGGCAAACTACAGTAATCAAAATGACAGTAATCCTTGTTCGCAAATTTCGCACCACATATCAGGTATAGGCTACAGGTATGCCTGCATTGTTAGTCGTGAAAGCAAATTAATCTGTCCACGCTGAATTAAACCCTCTATTTTCCTCAGACTTTCCTTTTTTTGGATTTATCCATGGTTAGCTTACTGGGGGGTCGGAAACTCAAGATTAGCCACTTGCAGACGGCAGGGAGAGGCGCGGGGTGTGACGTACTGTATATTTTAGTTGATGAAAATATTTTTTCATTTCAGTGTCACAGTATGAAATCGATCTCCAAAATAATAAAAAAAAGATTTAATTTAAATTAAAAAAAAAAAATATATATATATATATATTTTTTTTTGGAGGCCCCTCGTCACTAGAGGCCCACGGGCCGCGGCCCAAACGGCCCGGTCGTTAATCCGGCCCTGGGTACCATGAGGTGCAAGCATAGTCGTAGAAACCTTGAATGAGTGCTCCTGTTAGAGTCTTCAAGGTATTCTTATTGACCAGAGAGGAGATCCTGTACAAAAATCTTGTTCGTTGGTTAACTTTTTGGATTATATTCGATGCCATTTTGTCACAGGAAAGATTTACCTCTAGGATGGAACCCAGGTAGGTAATTCCATCTTTCCTTGTGACAATATTGTCACCCACTATAACAGAGAAGCTGTTGGCCTTGCTGTGTTTGCTATTTGATCCAAAGAGAATGGATTCCGTTTTTCCCAGGTGTAATGATAGTTTGTTATCAGCGAGCCAGGTGCAGATTCAAGCGAGTTCAGAGCGGAGGGCTTTTTCAACCTGCAACTTGTTCTTGTCAGAGACCAGCAGGGCCGAGTAATCCGCGAACAGGAACAAGTTGCAGTCACAAACTGATGTCATGTAATTTGCATAAATTAGAAACAGTAAAGGTCCTAGTATGCTTCCTTGTGGAACACCACAGCTCACTGGGAGGGGGGGGGGGCAGTGTACCGTTCACCTCCACCATCTGTTCTCTCCCCTCCAGGTAGGATTGCATCCAGCTAGCTCACTGATGAACTATCAAAACCAATTGCTTTTAGCTCATCAATCAGAATGGAGTGATTTGACAGTGTCGAAAGTCTTTGAGGTCCAGCATGACCATGCCGCAGTATTTGCCCGCGTCCACCTCATGTTTGTTCAAATAGAGAAGGCATGAGTCAGTGGAATGGGATGTTCTGAAGCCAGATTGGAATTCGTAGATTAGCTGTTTTATGGAGAGGTTTATTATGTGGGTGATGATTGGGGTAATGGTGGCTGCTGAAATTTGGAGGGGATATTGTCATGGCCAGTGGCCTTGTTAGGTTGGAGGGTGCTCAGTTTTTTGAACACCTCATTAGTTGTTACCATTACAAGTTTAAAATCGTCTTTGCGAACACCTAGGTTTTTGTAGAAGGCTAGAATGTGTTCTACACCAAAATGCCCAGAGTGGGAGGGTAGTTTGTTAACCAGTGTTGTGGCTATGTTCGTAAAGAAGATGTTTAAGTAATTGGCCACATCCAGCTCGTCTGTGATGAGTGTTGTCTGTCTTAACTCATTCTGTGCCATTCACGTATATATACGTGTTTGCTCGCCAACCGTTGAGTGCCAATCATGTATATATACGTTATTTGGGCCGTTTTAATTTTTTTCGATTTTAATATTCTATGCAGTCTCACGGACCTCTATGTTACCGTTAACACTTTCTACGTAGATCTACGTTTCTGTGGCCCGACCGTTGAGTGCCAAAAAACGTAGATCTACGTTTATGTTTCGTTATTTCTTTTATTCGCTATTGCCATTCATAATCCATCGAGGCACCTTGTGCATGCTGTTCTGAATGTGTCAGATTGCAGACGGCCAATACCGCCGCCTAACGCCTTGCGGCCGGTATTGCACATCATTGGAATCCCTCTGGCTTGGGCTGTGCATCGATCTAAGAAGTCCGGTCCGGGTTTTCCTTCTTGGGCATGACTAACGTTATAACACACGGATTGGGGACACTGGAGCACCGTGGATTCAGCTGTTTGTGGATAAACGTTGGACACACGACATGATCAATATTTGGAATGGCGATCAGATAATTGGATTATTCTTTTTGCAGTACATCATAGACGAGGTAAGGACTCTATGTTACCAATCTTGCGTTGATACAATGTTTTTTTCGCAGCGATCACAACGTGTCTGTGTGTGTGTGTGTGTGTGCGTGCCGTTGGCTGCAACCAAAGCGCTTTCGTGCATGAATTATGAAACAGAATACCGATAATCTAGCGTTTATTTCAGAATGATTCATAAATCAGGCGAGGAATGGCACGATTTCTAAGGAAATGCATTGAAGCGTTGTTTGCTGGAGTTTCTTGGGATTAGACAGGATCACTAAAACTATACTCATTCACCACGGTATAAAACGGAAATGTATGCATGAAAGAATTATGTTTTTTGCATGTTGACTGGAAGAAACTCACTGACAATCGACAACGTTATTAGATCCATAGCTATAATATTTAATATAGTTTTTAGCACTGCAAACACGGCATTCTCCCCAATTGAACATAGCACTGGCACTGACGGCCCACAGTGCCCCCTGCTGACTGGCAGTCAATGTGTTAAAAGCCATACAGAGACCCTGAGAGTGCAATACCGGCCAGATCCTGCTAGGTGGCAGTATCGCCCACCCTTTGAAACCCTGTTCCAGACTGTGTGTCACATCTAATGTCCAGGCAAGTCTAGCGGTTCATCCGAGCACATTGGAACGCATCCAGGACACTCGATGCATGTGTTGTAGGGGTGTAACGGTACGCGCACCCATGCGACGAATACGCCCCACAGCGCAAACACACCCACATGCAGGCACTCGCGAGGTCCGTGTGAGAACAGCGCGCGTGGCCGGGCACACCGAGTCAGACTTCAGAGCGGCGAAAGTGCACGGAGGAGAATGTAGCACATTTACATTGGAACAGCTGCAGGGTCATTACAGTTTTCTTTCGTTTTCTTGTGCGCCCAATAACGTTAACCAAATGAAACCAATGGAAAGAAACACACATGCGTCGCCGACACACACACGCGTATCAACATTCTCCCCCGCCGGACTCACAGGCACAATCAAATAAAAAGAAGGAACATACTTTTCCGGACAGATCATCTGAGCTCCACTGTGTTTAAATCCAAATAATCCTCTGCCATTGTTGTAATGTCATCTGTTCTCTAGTATTCAGTCTCTTCGTGAAGTAAAATTCTCTCTGGAAGTGAAACTGAAACTTAGCAAGGATAAGTTTAAAGGGGCAGTAAGCAAGTGGATGCCTGAACACAGAATGACACCAGTATCACTAATTACCACGGCAAGCCTATAGAAAATTATTCTATTTAATAATAATAATAATTATAATAATTATCATAAATATATACCGTACTTTTCGGACTATAAGCCGCGGCTTTTCCCCCCATTTTTCGACCCTGCGGCTTATATAACGGTGCGGCTTATATGTGACTCGACGTGACCAAACCCGAAAATGTAAAAATCTAAATATTGCTTTTTTGACTGCATTGAAATGTTATTTATCTGTTCCCTTATTTGCTAAACTTAATACAACTTGTAAATGAGTTAATTCTTGTTATTTGTCCGACAGTATTGTGTCCCAATGCTAATTACATATGGTAATTAAACATTAAAACACCTGCGGCTTATAGTCCAGTGCGGCTTATATATGTACACATCATTCAATTTAGCTGCTGCGGCTTATAGTCAGGTGCGGCTTATAGTGCGAAAAGTACGGTATATACCAATACCGAGGTACGTACCGAACCGTGGCTTCTGTGTACAGTTACATCCCTAATGTGTTGTGCCAGATTATGTCGGGAACCTGATTGACATCAATACTGGAAATCGCGATCAGACAATTGGAATATTCTTTTTGGAATATCCCTGATTAAAGGTAAGGCCTATCTGACGTCAATTCCACCTTGATCATACAATGATTTCACATCGATCCAGCCGATCAACGTATGTAGTATTCAAAACGAATGTCGTTGCTGGTGATCAGAGCCTCAAAAAAAGAAACATAATACCCATTATATACCTTTGATTTGGAAAAAGTAGCGTGTCCAGGCGAAAATCGCGAACGACTTTAGCTAAATTCACATAGCGCTCCATAATCCAGCTTTCAGGAATTAGCCCAGATCACTCTGAAACTATACAATATTCACCACGAGATAACGCGCAAACGTATACATGAACAAAATATGTGCATGTTGAGCGATAGATAGTTACTGTCAAATGAGCCATAGTATTGTCTCCATAGCTATAATATAGAATATAGATATAGCTATGCAAACATTGTGACGCACAGTGAAAATGCCTATCTTTTAGTGTGGCCCAGTGAGAACGGGATACGGATAATAGCTGGCAGTGAATGAGTTAATGTTGATGTTTGTAAACCTGGTTCAGTTTCTTACTGCAGCCTAGTTGGTTGTTGAGTAATTTCCAAAGCTCACAGGGTTTGTTTTTGTTTTCCTCAGTGTGTGTGTGTGCATGCGTACGGTCCGAGGCTGATGGTCCTGGGGGTGGGGCTGGTCAGGTATTGGTCGGCCCAGGCTGAGAGGGAGGGAAGATACTCCACCACTTCCTGTTTCATCTCCTCCTGACTCACACCTACACTGTACCTACACACACATACATATATACACAAACACACAAACATGTACACACACAGAAAGAATTAAAGAAATCAAATCATTTCTAAAATCATAAATCATTTGAGAAGTGTGTGGATTTCAACATTATATCAGAGTAAATGTAATGTCCTGCAGAAACATGGTGTGACTGATGAGAATGAAAGGGTCTGTTGGAAGTCTCTTTTACATTATATTGTTTGTTCTGCTGTTGGAAGTATATGGACTGCATTTAAATGGATTGCATTTATATAGGGCTTTTTATCCAAAGCACTTTTTTTACAACTTGTGCCTCACATTCACCCATTCACACACGGCGGAGGCAGTTAGGGGTTAAGTGTCTCTCGCTCAAGGACACACAGCTAGGAGGAGCCGGGATCAAAGTACAGAGACAATATCTCTCTCAGCGTAGCCGTGTATCTGGACATAGTATTCGTTTCTGTTCAAACCTACAAAATACACAGACCGTCTTACATGGTTGCCAGGTGAGGAGGGCTGGTTAGTGATTGGTCAGCCAGCAGAGTCAGAGTGTCCATTGAGAAGTCTCTGAGTACAGCAGCTTTCTGGAAAACATCATGAACCATCGTACCAGTCAGCATCTGTCTTGATCCACCATCTGTACCCTGAGAGAGAGAGAGAGAGAGAGAGTCAGCATCTGTCTCGATCCACCATCTGTACCCTGAGAGAGAGAGAGAGAGTCAGCATCTGTCTCGATCCACCATCTGTACCCTGAGAGAGAGAGAGAGAGTCAGCATCTGTCTCGATCCACCATCTGTACCCTGAGAGAGAGAGAGAGAGAGAGAGAGAGAGAGAGAGAGAGAGAGAGAGAGAGTCAGCATCTGTCTCGATCCACCATCTGTACCCTGAGAGAGAGAGAGAGAGAGAGAGAGTCAGCATCTGTCTCGATCCACCATCTGTACCCTGAGAGAGAGAGAGAGAGAGAGAGAGAGAGCATCTGTCTCGAACCACCATCTGTACCCTGAGAGAGATAGAGAGAGTCAGCATCTGTCTCGAACCACCATCTGTACCCTGAGAGAGAGAGAGTCAACATCTGTCTTAATCTACCATCTGTACCCTGAGAGAGAGAGAGAGAGAGAGAGAGAGAGAGAGTCAACATCTGTGTCGAACCACCATCTGTACCCTGAGAGAGAGTCAGCATCTGTACTGAGAGAGTCAGCATCCATCTTGATCCACCATCTGTACCCTGAGAGAGATAGAGAGAGAGAGAGAGAGAGAGAGAGAGAGAGAGCATCCGTCTCGATCCACCATCTGTACCCTGAGACAGATAGATTTATTTTCTTTGCAAAAGAAAACAGAGAAATGGTGCAAACCATGGTCGTCCAGACCCTTACCTTAAACATGTCTCCCAACACGGCACGCCTCACACAGCGGATGGCACTGGACACACTGGTCCCAGAAATCAGCCAATCAGGAAAGAGCACCAGGAAGCCCTGTTCATTGTCCACCAACCAGACGCCAGCGTCACACCGGCCCTCCAGGTGAACCACGTCGCCATTGGAGACAGGAGTTAACACCCTGGAAAAAGAGACCAGTGATTTATTTTCTTTTACACCTTTGATTATAGTGCCACCATCTGGCTGTTTGGTGTGATATTAAGATATTTGTTGTGATCCATTGGAATACCAATATCTGTCATTGTGGCAAACTTCATGTCTCCATCATGTACTATGTCATGTCTCCATCATGTACTATGTCATGTCTCCATCATGTACTATGTCATGTCTCCATCATGTACTATGTCATGTCTCCATCATGTACTATGTCATGTCTCCATCATGTACTGTCATGTCTCCATCATGTACTATGTCATGTCTCTACGATACACTATGTATTTACTCAGCTTGATGGCTTTTTGGAGGAACAGAATGTTGCAAAAAATTATTTGAAGCCCATCATCTGTAGCCACATAGAAGGGCTCATTGAACAATTTCGGAACTACTTTCCCGAAAGAGAGCACGGACAATATGGACAACTGGATCCTAGATCCGTTCATTACGCAACAGGCCTCCCACTGTCTGAGCAGGAGGCGCAAATTGATCTTTTGTGTGACGAGAAAGTCAAGTTCACTGGACAGGGCCTCACAAAGTTCTGGATATTCAAAGTTCGAGAAAGCTTGTCCCCTTCGCATCAACATACCTCTGTGAGGCCGGATTTTTGGCACCGACATTAATACAAAATAAATACAGATCCCGCCTCAAGAGTAGAAGCGGATCTCCACCTCTTTCTCAGCACAACGCAGCCACGTATCATGGAACTGTTCAAATGTAAAGCACACCCTTCCCATTAACACATTGGTTGCCAGCCGGATATGACTATTTATCGCTTGGATGCCAGCACGTTAATCAATGGGAGGACAAGCACATTTGCGAGCACATAAACTATATCTTAAATTATGGCTATGTGTCTAATACACCCGTCGCTTATCAATGACTTGCTTTCAGTCAACATGTACGAAACGGATTGTTTTTTCATCAGTACATTTCCGTTTTATACCGTTTTGAAGATTTCTAGTGATTCGGTGCGCCTGCGCAGCAGAATCAGGAAGCAACAAGGGCGGTGTGTCCCTCCCACGCAGACCATCGCCGCTGAGAGATCGCGCTGTTCAGGTGAAAAGATGCGACGGCTGCCTCCTCGTGTCCCGGAGGTCCACATTGCAGCCGACCTGTGGGAGGCATGGCCTAACAGCGTTCGAGACAGGGGAGGGTAGAATTGGAAAATACGAAAATTGGGATGGGAGAAAAATTGAAAATGTAAGAAAAAGTTGATAAAAAACAAAAAAAAAATGCTAGGATTCCAGAAAAATCCGCGAAAATAGCTCTTTACTGGAATACACAAAACACGTAATTTTTCGGCCTATTTATGAATCGTTTTCAAATAAACGCTAGATTATCGATAGTATATGTGTACTTATGCACGCTAGAGAAGTGGGCTGAAAAATCTATTATCCATGACCTGGTCAGCGCTAACGTCATACACGCACACACATACACACGTTGTGACCAATGTTCCCCCTAAAGGCCTCTACATGCTACAGCAACTTCAAAGCAACTGCAACACAACATCGGCGCGATTTCAGCGCGGTTGTTTTAGAGGGTCTTGTAGACTGTGTTGCTTGGACGTTGCGTACATGTCCCCAGAATCTAATCTGAACAACCGTTGCGTTGATATTGCGTAGCAGTGATTGGTTGGTTAGCGAATGGGGGCGGGGCTGTCATAGAATAATATTAGTCCCGCAGAGAATAATATCCTCCATTGTTGAAGCCAGCGTTGACGCTAAATAATCAGCGTCACATAGCTCGCCTTTTTCTGAAAACCCAAGCACATATTGTTCCATAGCATACGCCTTCAGTTGATCATGACAAATCCTCTTACCTTGACGATTAAAAAGCCTCCATAATTTAGTAAATAAAGATGTAGCCAGCCAGCTAGCATTGGGTCTATTCAAAATGCTATCCACATTAGCTACATTAGCTAACCAAGTAAATACAATGGTATCCGTCCTGAGGTAACGTTAAATACAACGTTTGCTAGTCGAAATGACTGGACACACACAGGGACAAGTTAAACATCAATCAAGTAATTTATTCCAATAGGTAGTTTGAGCTGCATGTGAGCCGAGGTCCTCTCCATTGGAAACTATGTTGTTACGGTAACGTTAGCTCGAAAAGCACAGAAAGTCAAGCTGCTAGCAACAGACACTATAACACTTCCGGTCGGGGGTTTTCAAAATAAAAGAGCGACGTCTAAAATCACCGGAAATACGTTTATTTTGTACATTATCCAAAGTTAACACGAACCTAAACTAACTTTAGATTAGTTTAGGTTCGTGTAACGTTAGATATTGTAAAAAATAAACGTATTTACGGTGCTTTTAGACTCGCTCTTTTATTTTGAAACCCCCCGCCCGGAAGTAAAAATTATACTTATTTTTCTGCTTTTATCAATGGGTTGGTTGAGAAGGGAAGCGTCTCTATCTAGGGAACCTAGCTACATACGGGGTACAATGTTACATAGGCTGCGCGTTGATTTTGCAGAAGCATAAAGGTAGAGTGTCTGCAACACCGTTGCTTTGTCGATGTTGTGTCGAAGTTGCTTTGAATTTGCTGTAGCATGTAGAGGCCTTAAGGTGCGCCCGTGCGCGCACATGGCAAAACGCTCCCGCGCACATCTGAAATCGGTCGCGCAATTTTAATTTTTTTTTATTCAACAAACATGACCATGTTCACGTCTTAAACTCATACTGAGGCCTTAGTTTTGGTTTTAAATTGCATATCATCATTCATTTATTTATTGTCACACAGAGCAGAAGAATTTTGCCAAAACAAACCAATAGTATCCAGCTGCAGAACGGCAGACCAGCCACACTCTCAGACCCAAACGCTTTAACGATTTAATTATACATCAAATGATTTATGTCAAGGATTGCAATGCCTCGCTTGAATGAAGTTAACTTTTCACCTGGATAACGTCAACATTCAGGGTGAATGTAATGTGAGAAATTGGGATAAAAAAAAATATATATATATATATATTTTTTTTGATCGGATCGGGAAAGATCGGTATCGGTAGATACTCAAAATCACATGATCGGGATCGGATCGGGAGCAAAACAATTTGATCTGGACATCCCTAACGGTAACCTGTTGTGTGTGACGTTACCAAGAGAAGCCCCGCTTTCAGTGCTTTGTGGGACAATGCAAACGCGAAAATGTACATTACAGATGAACTGCAGAGAAAATTTATTATCCCGGTCGAGACTAATTGGAAGCGGAGTGCAACGCGTGCAAAGCTTGACCATATGTTTATGTGTCTAATAAAGGTGCTGGCGATCTCAAAGCTCACATGGACACAGCAAAACATTACAAACAAAGCAGTGCGAGGCGAGAGTTTGATGGCAAAGTTGACCGAATTGATTGAAGAATGCAGCTATACAGAGAGAAAGAAAATAATTGAAAACTATTTTTATGCCTCAAAATGATGTTTTGGTTTGATAAGATGCTTATGATACAATCATTCTAAGGATTATGTGTGTAATAAATTAGTTTAGTACAATAATTGCAACAAATCTGAAACTGCATAGTGCACTTTTAAATTAGTATCTTTGTGAGGTTACCGTTTTATAATTTACATTACATTGAAAAGATAAAGATATATTTTTTAAAGCTGGATTTTCTAATACAGAAGAGGTATTATTTAGAACAGTGATTCTCAACTGGTCTAGCCTCGGGACCCAACATTTTCCTTAGTCATTAAGTCGCGACCCAAATTTCTTAACCACTATGATTTTTTTTGCAGTAATACACAATCTTTCATGCATTGTTAAAAACATGAAATAAACTCAAAGGGCAACAAAAGTGCAACTAGGGCTAAAAACCCAATGAAATAAAATAATAATAAATAATATGCTTCTTAGCAGATTTCTTAGCTTAACATAACAGACCTAAGTTTGGGGGAACTAATGGGATAACTGGGGTTGCAACAAAAGTGCAACTAGGGCTAAAAACACAATGAAATAAAATAATAATAATAATAATAATAATAATATAATAATAATAATAATAATAATAATAATAAATAATATATCCTTCTTGGCAGTCTGGGGTGATGGTAGACAAAGCAACTCTGAGGTCATGCTCAATGTCCAATCTGTTCCTCTGCTTTGTCTTAAGCCACTTCCACAAAGATAGGTAGCAAAAAAAAAAAAAAAAAAATTCCCAATCCCAATCAAAATGACCCCGCGACCCACTTTTGGGTCGCGACCCACCAGTTGAGAAACACTGATTTAGAACATTACATCATATTTTTCTTGTTATTTATTTTGTCCAGTAAGACTTGAAAATATATATTATTTTGTCATAGGTTGATTGTTATTTTCTTGAGATTTGTCAGATAGATTACTTTAGGCATACAGCATGTTGAGTAACTTTGGTTATAGAGAGATATTATTTTGTTATATAAAATAATATAAACAATAATTGTATATCCATACAGAGGAGGTATACTTTAAATATATTATAATGATAAGGCATCTTTGAGTAAACTTTGATTAAGTATCTCGAGGCTGAAGGCAGAGTGTCCTATTTAAAAAAAAATCACAATATGGTCACCCTTGAAGTCGCATTATAATTCACTTAATAAAATAATGACGAGTCAGCCTCCTAAAAAGACAAAAGTTAGTGACACGACTCACACCGCTGCCGCCAACCCAGCCAAAGTAAGGACTATGCTCTGTATCGTCAATCACTGGTCAAATAAATATTTGATTAAGGAATATAATATGCCTTTTTGTATTATTTCTCTGTGTATCAGCAAAATGTATATATTTTTATGTTAGACATTAAGGGAAATTAAGATTCTCAGATTTTTTACAAACCGCCGCTTATCAACTAACCGGTTAACCGGCAGGTGACGTATGTTGCTCAGTAGTTGCTGATGTCTGCTCAGGAGGTTTGAGTGTTTGCTCAGACCGAAAAATAATTAGAGGGAACATTGGTTGTGACCGCTGTGAAAAAGCATCAGATTACCCCAAAACTGGTCAAATAGATTCCTTACCTCAGATCAAATGTTCTGCAAAAAGATTAATCAAATTCCTGATCGCCATTCCAAATATCGATCGCGTTTATTGATCCAACGTTATACTCCGAAACAGATAATCGACGCTGCTTCCAGTCCCCTCAATGAATGCACTAGTATCAGGTTGCATGCCCCAGAAGTCAAATGTGGACCGGAGTTCTTTTTTCTGATGCAAGTCCCATCGACTCCAATCCAATGATGTGCATTACCATTCGGGAGACGATAGGGGGCGGTATTTGCCCTTTGAGCTCAGAGCCATTCACAATGATAATGTCAGGCTGGACGGATGAAAAATGTATGGATATCGCTAATAAAAGAAATAACGATTAAATAACGAGCACTGTAATATCTATCATGCGCTGTCATGTCTATCATGAACTATGTCATAGAATAAAATAGAATAGAAGTACTTTATTGATCCTGAGGGAAATTTAGCACCACAGATCGCTCACAATGAACATTTAGGTACCGTACTTTTCGGACTATAAGCCGCGGCTTTTCCCCAGATTTTTCGACCCTGCGGCTTATATAACGGTGCGGCTTATATGTGACTCGACGTGACCAAACCCGAAAATGTAAAAATCTAAATATTGCTTTTTTGACTGCATTGAAATGTTATTTATCTGTTCCCTTATTTGCTAAACTTAATACAACTTGTAAATGAGTTAATTCTTGTTATTTGTCCGACAGTATTGTGTCCCAATGCTAATTACATATGGTAATTAAACATTAAAACACCTGCGGCTTATAGTCCAGTGCGGCTTATATATGTACACATCATTCAATTTAGCTGCTGCGGCTTATAGTCAGGTGCGGCTTATAGTGCGAAAAGTACGGTAGTCAAAAGACTAAAATAAGAATAGGAATAAGAATAAAATAAATCATGTCTATCATGTACTGTCATATCTCTATTGTGTACTAAGTCATGTATCTATCATGTACAATGTCATGTCTCTATTATACATTATGTCATGTCTCTATCATGTGGTGTCATGTCTCTATCATGTGCTATATCATGTCTCTATCATGCACTGTAATATCTCTATCATGTGCTATATCATGTCTCTATCATCTCTATCATGTGCAATATCATGTCTCTATCATGCACTGTAATATCTCTATCATGTGCTATATCATGTCTCTATCATGCACTGTAATATCTCTATCATGTGCTATATCATGTCTATCATGTGCTATATCATGTCTCTATCATGTGCTATATCATGTATATCATGTGCTGTGTCATGTCTCCATCATGTGCTGTGTCATGTCTCCATCATGTGCTGTGTCATGTCTCCATCATGTGCTATATCATGTCTCTATCATGTGCTATATCATGTCTCTATCATGTGCTATATCATGTATATCATGTGCTGTGTCATGTCTCCATCATGTGCTGTGTCATGTCTATCATGTGCTGTCTCTATCATGTGCCGTGTCATGTCTCCATCATGTGCTATATCATGTCTCCATCATGTGCTATATCATCTCCATCATGTGCTGTGTCATGTCTCTATCATGTGCTGTGTCATGTCTCCATCATGTGCTATATCATGTGCTATATCTAGGGCCGTCTTAAATACTTCGAGGCTTCGTTCGATGGCACAAGCTTCGAACATTAAAAAAAAAAAAAAAAAATTAAATAAAAATAAAGATTTGATTTGTGTGTGTGTGTGTGTTGTGTGTGTGGTGTGTGGTGTGTGGTGTGTGTGGTGTGTGGTGTGTGGTGTGTGGTGTGTGGTGTGTGGTG
Source organism: Notolepis coatsorum (assembly GCF_963971535.1). Taxonomy (NCBI): domain Eukaryota; kingdom Metazoa; phylum Chordata; class Actinopteri; order Aulopiformes; family Paralepididae; genus Notolepis; species Notolepis coatsorum. The sequence goes on along the minus strand of NC_140165.1, from coordinate 167,275,109 downwards.
TGTGTGTGTGTGTGTGTGTGTGCATGGGGCCATTGGGTGGGGCCGGGGGACAAATACACTGGAGGAAAGTAACCCAGCTCAGCACTGCCCAAATTATATCATCACTATTGCCTGTTTGAAGGATATCATCCTCAAACACATATACACCTACATGCCTTGTAGAATTCCACACATAAGAAAGAAAGATACTGGGATGAATAAACAAAATAGGAAATAAAATAAATTATATCATCACTATTGCCTGTTTGAAGGATATCATCCTCAAACACATATACACCTACATGCCTTGTAGAATTCCACACATAAGAAAGAAAGATACTGGGATGAATAAACAAAATAGGAAATAAAATGTAGAAATGCATGCAATACATAAATAAATATCAATCTCCATATATGAAATAAAACATTTAGATAAGGTGCTACTGAGATGTTTTGGTGAGTTCTTTGTTTTTTTGTGGAAGTAGCCCTTCTTAAAAATGCATGAACATTCACTGATAATTGGTCTGTAGTGGAGTCTACAAGGTCTACATTGCCGGACCATGTAGAATCCGGACCTTGTAGACTGACATAATTCTGTGCATAGTTTAGTCTACACAGGCCATATTTCAAATAATCAAAATCTTACTTCATTCATCTTAAACATTCTTGATTTGGGGGATTGGTAGTTCCCATGAAATCTGAAGTTGTTCAAACAACAACAGCGATCCACCTTGAATTAAATCACACGCCGAGTGAAACCTTGTTGGCTGCGTCACAGTCACGAAAGGGGCTACTTAATTCATTAATCCAATCCACTTTATTTATAGAGCACATTTAAAAACAACAAAGTTTACCAAAGTGCTGTACAAGTCCCACAACATAAAAAAAAAATAATAATAAAAAAAATCCGAAGCTTCAAATTAAAATCGAAGCTCGGCCCTGAAGCTTCGATTGCCAAAAAAAGCTTCGAAGGTCAGCCCTAGCTATATCATGTTTTTAATTGTATTGTATAAAATAGCATTAGATGGCTGTGGGCCAGACTCAAATATCTCCTTTAATGGGAGACTTGTTGGATAGAAACCCTCAGGGCCACTTCCTTTCCAGGTCTCAATGAGGATATTCTCACCCTTGATGTAACTTCCCTGTGAGTCCTTTTATAAGGAATACTGTGTTGCTTTTCTATTATGTTATGCTACATTATTTTGTCTTTGCTTGGCTTGATGCCGTATACTGTAGGTCTCATATCACCATCTCTCAGTACAGTCGTTTTGTGGTATTCTCTGAGGGTCCACCGTTATGAGTGCTATTGACCTCCACTATTGTACACCATTGATGGTTTGGATCATTTGGAAATGTTTTATAATAATAATAATAATAATAATAATAAAATATGTTTTTTCACACCGAATTTTAGTTTCTAGTTTAGCTTCAGTTAACTAATAACCTTGCGGCACACACACAGTACCGACCATCCATCTCGGAGCAGGCAGGTCTCAGTGGGCTGCAAGGCTCGGTAGCAGGAAACAGTCAGGACCTTAACACCTGGTCTCTCCTCCACATCCAACACACAGTACCGGTTATTACCTCCTGGTAATAATATCACATGGTCTGGTAACCTACTGTGAGAGAGAGACAAGAGACAGAGACAAGTGAAGTGAATGGTTCAAATGTTCAGATGTCTGACATGTAGAATAGACTGTGGTTCAGATGGTTGACATGTAGAATAGACTGGTTATGATGTTTGACATGTAGAAGACTGGTTTAGATGGTTGACATGTAGAATAGACTGTTCAGATGGTTGACATGTAGAATATACTGTGGTTCCGATGTTTGACATGTAGAATAGACTGGTTCAGATGGTTGACATGTAGAATATACTGTGGTTCAGATGTTTGACATGTAGAATAGACTGGTTTAGATGGTTGACATGTAGAATAGACTGTGATATTAGGTGTGTTTCCTACCGGGGTGCGTTGGATTTCTCCTCCTTGACCAGGGACGTGCTACCGTCCATCGCCTCCTCAAACCACGCCTCTTCCAGCCCCTCCCCCACACACTCTGATGTCACTCCTGATGCGCTTTCTGATGATGTCACGGCTGCATCTCTGTCGGACAATGTTGCAGCAGGTCTGTCTCCGTCTGATGATGTCATGGCTGTTCCCGCAGCAGTCTGTTCTGTTATTACTGTAAAAACACACTCCTCTTCCACCTCTTCCTTCCCGGCTCTCACACCTCTGGACAACTGCCTAGGAGCAGAAAACAAGATAGGGTCAGACTGTTGGGAGCAGAAAACAATAGGGCTGTCTTAAATACTTCGAAGCTTCGTTCAATGGGCACGGGATTCGAACGGGGACAAAAAATAATATATATTTAAAGGTCCCATGCATTATAAATAGCCTTTTCCAGTGTTTAGCATTGTTTCCTAGCAATGGGGGATTATATCAATGTGGTCTCCGTCTCTAATTATCATATTGACTCATCAGTCTAGTCTCGAGTTCACGAGATCTTCCCTCACTCAAGCCATTCTGATTTGACCGTTTTGCTGACGTGAATACTACTGGTTGTAGTCACCGCCCACAATTCGCTCAACAGAGCAGTGAAATTACTTCCTCAAACAGAGGGTGCGACAGACAGCAGAGAACGAGCGAGCGAGAGCGAGAGAGAGAGAGAGAGGGACCGCGGCGCAGGAGTGTGTGTAAATGTGTGTGTGCCTGATGGTTTTAGTTCATTGATGTCGAATATCTTATATCTATTGTCTCCCCAATGTGCAGGCTGTAGGACCGCACCCTTAGCGGGGCCCCCCGTACATCTCTGTCTCTCTCTCCGTACATATGGAAGTCGTTATCCCCAGTCCCTTTTTCAACACACACAGACCATATATGGCAATTGTTTAGATTAGTGACCGCCCAGCCAGGCCCATTACCCCCTAGCCCCCTCGTTTACACACACAGACAAGCACACACACACACCCCTCCCTTTTCTCTTTGTCCACGAGAGGTATAAAGTCATGTGTGTCCTCATTCTGTGCGAGACTGAGCCCCGTGAAAGCGCTGGAGGGCGACTGTTCTCTTCTGTGTGAACGACAATAAAGACTCCGTTTGAAATACAACTTTGTACCTTGAATATCTGGTCATATATATCAATCTAAAGGACTTGGGATGGTTTGATAACCTAACAAGTGGAGGCGCTGCTGAGATTGATTTGGGCCAGCTGACCAACCAAGAAGGACGGAACGAGAACTCCTGACATCAGAAGGAGGAAAGGAGACATGGAGAAGAAAAGAGACGGTGCAGAAGATCCAGACATTCACACCAGCTGTCTGTGGCGCATCTGAATCAGGGGAGAGATGCCAGCAGCAGCCCCTCAGACGTGCGAGACGAGACCACCAGACGACCCTCGACCAGGAGACAGGCAGGAGAAGACGGAGGACAGGCCGGAGATGAAGAGAGGCAGACTGGAGGAGGAGGCAGCTAAGCAGCAGGGGCCAGAACGCTGCCCCATATCTCCTCCCAGTGAGGCCAGGCACCGCAGCGTGGTACACAGATCATCTACGACGAGAACAGGAAGAACAGCAGGAGGAGAGACACGCAGGGATGGGTCTTCTCCCGTCACTCCATATCACTGTCAAAATATCTTTGCGCATGCTCCCACGTGCACGCCCGTATTCCGATCTGTGCAATAATATTCACAGAGGTATATATTGTCATTTGAAACAAGTTACCAATGCATTGTCCCGTGGGATTATGCCCCCCCCGCGGCAAAATTAATTAGTATCCCCATCAATCTCTCTATCTTAGTGGGGCAGATAAGCTCATATATGGAAGGTATTGTGCATTTTATGAAAGAAGCATGAAACTTTCTACAGTGTTTCTATATACCATGAAGTTTGTTTTCAGATGTGGAAACTAGGGATGCTCGATATTGGCTTTTTTACCGATACCGATATTGTCCAACTCTTAATTTCCGATACCAATATCAACGATACGGATATATGCAGGGTTTCCCCCCCCCCAAAAAAATGGAATAATTTCAGGTAATTAACATTACACATCTCAACATTATACACATCTCAACATTATGCATACTTTTGACAATAAATAAAATCAGAATTTGTTCTTACTTGCTTGCCTGGGTAAATAAAGGTTATAGAAATGTAAAAAATAAAAAAAGTATTTCTTTTAAACAGATACCGATATTTTCCGATATCACATTTTAATGCAGATATCGGCCGATAATATCGGACATCCCTAGTGGAAACACTTCTGAATTTACCTCTGGAACTTGTCAGAGGCTGTACACATTTTGGGCTCTCAAAAACATGTTATTTTTTAACTTTTTTCCAGGCACAGGTATTATATCAAAAAGAAGAGTTGTGGAACCCACTGGTCATCATAAAAGTGCTTTAATAGATTAAATCAGCTGTATAGGATATGGCAATTGGGTTTCATGTCATACAAACACACCTCACACAAACACAAAGACTCAAAAAAGGACTTTCAACAATATGAGTGTTAAATTTGATTGAACAGTTGACATCTCTTAACCTACCCTAGTTGTAGTAAGTAGTACCTGCCCTACAATGACATCATTAGTGAGGCCTAACAGTCTCCTGAGCATGAGAGCAAAGGGCAGTACACTTGAGGGCAGCCTTTTTCCACTTGCAGCGTGTTGCACACCCTTTCTTGCAACCACAATGGATCAGTTCATAGCAGCTCTGTGATGCTTCTGGAAGGGTGGTCCACAGTGGCTGCCATCCCATTTCTTCTTTCACCCAGCCCCAATCAGCAGGGCTTGGCAGCTGAGGGTCAGGTTCCAAGGCATTGCTCCAAACATTGGCCTGATAGCTGGCACGCTTAATGTGTTGCTCTAGTGCAGCCTTCGTTGGGGGCATTTTCTCCAGAGCTCTGGATTTTGAGTGAAGAGCTCTTTTATAGCTTCATTTACCTCTGTGGTTTCGCTTGTCCCGTCATACATCAATACGACAAAGCGCTCCAACCATGACTTGGCCAGCTCACTCGCATCATCCTGCATCTGCAGGAGCACATTGAAAGCCTCACACTTCAGGGAAAGCCTTCCAAGTCTGCCATGCTGTTTTCTTTCCTCTTCCAGCAAATGCTGAGACTGTCACATCCTGTGAGTGCGTGGAACAATGAGAGAGCAGCACAGGTACTTGGACCCAGCTTGCTGGCTATTTCATGAACGCCAATATATCCGAGGTTGGTTCGACTACCAAGAGCAATCCACATTTCCTCTGGCTTGATCTTCCTAAACATGGCCACGGCCAGGACTACAACATCGGTGTCAACAGTACGAATAGTCACCTTCTTGAAACCCTTCTGAACAGCATCCGACATATGCAGAAGCAAGCGTCTGTTTGCTTCCTCGTGAGCACATGGGGTGAGATTTGTCACGTCACACTGGGGAGGAGAGCAGAGCACCATTTTGCCATGAGTTGCGTAAACTTCTTTTCTCTCATCTACTGTAATTTGCTGAGAGAGGAATCCAAACAATTCTATTTTGTTCTCATCAACATGCAGGAAGTCTTTCCAGTGCTTTGGCAGTGCAGTGGTAGGCATCACCCGTCTCCTGATTCCCTTCCCTCTCTTCTGTCGGGTGGTTCCTTTCAGACTGTCTGGGATATAGATGTCCCAGATAACATCAAGACGCCTTGTTTTCTCAAATTGGGATTTTGCATATGGCTCAAAGACACTATCTGCATAGTCCTGGAAGGTCTTTGCTGGACCAGGATTCAGAAACCTGGACCACAGCTGCACCATCAAGGAACACAGCATCAACCACAGGAGGAGGTTGTGAGTCAGTGTCATCAATCATTATGCAGTGCAAGAGGTCTGCTTTTGTACCAAGTGTCACAATCCGCCTATTCAACCTGGCCACGTCCCCCTCCAATTCAGAGACCCTTCCCTGCACCCCTCCTTCCCTCAGTCTTCCTTGGTCAGCTCTCTTCTCACCCTGCTACCATCCGTAATCCTGTACCACCATCTAGTGGACTACTTCCACTACTGTCGCTGTTGGTGGTTATTCATGCTCGTCTTATCAATCTGTCTTTTGTCTTTAATGTAATCTGTCATGTTGTCCATGCAACCACCTCAAACTGAACCTAAACAAAACAGAATTGCTCCACCTGCCGGCCAAATCCTCCCCCCTGACCGACCTCTCCATCACAGTCAAGAATGCAGCTGTGACCGCGTCCCCGACCGCCAAGAACCTTGGTGTTGTCCTCGACGACCAGTTGAACTTCTCTGCTCACATCGCAGCGACAACCAGAACTTGCAGATTCCTCCTGAGCAACGTCAGAAGGATATGCCCCTTCCTGACAAAAGAAGCCACCCAACTCCTCGTCCAATCAACAGTCATCTCCCGCCTCGACTACTGCAATGCACTGCTTGCTGGCCTTCCGGCCACTGCCATCAAGCCTCTTCAACTCATTCAAAACGCAGCGGCCCGCCTGATCTCAAACCTACCGAAGTCGGCCCATGTCACCCCACTTCTTAGGGACCTGCACTGGCTCCCCATTGCTGCACGTATCCGCTTCAAGGCCCTCGACTTAGCATACCGTGCGGCAAAGGGAACCGCTCCCGCCTACCTCCGGTCAATGGTCTCTAACTACACACCCTCAAGACCCCTACGCTCTGCATCTTCTGGCCGCCTCAGATCTACTCCTATCTAAGCTCCCGGAGGGTCATCAAAGAGAAGCCGCCTATTCTCAGTCCTTGCCCCACAATGGTGGAATGAACTACCCATCCCAGTTAGGACAGCTGAATCCCATCCAATCTTTCGCCGTCGACTAAAGACTCACTTCTTCAACCATTATCTGAAATGATATATTAAAAAAAAAAAAAAAAACCTGACTAACCTTACTGTCACGCACTTGTCCTAATAAACTAACCTACACTGTAACACGCAACACTTTGATGAACATTGTTACTCAGCTGATAGAGATGTACCCTTCTTGCTGTCTTGTCGTACAGAACTTATAAGTCGCTTTGGATAAAAGCGTCAGCTAAATGACTAAATGTAAATGTAAATGTTGCCTACTTTGTTTCCTGGCCTGGTCGCGTGAACACTTTCGGCAACCAACATGCGCTTCTGCGTTTCTCTGATTGGCCGAGTGCCTTCCGCGTTTCTCTGATTGGGCGAGCGCGGCTCCCCCTTAAGCTCCAGGAGAGAGGAGAGAGGCTGAAAACCCGCAGTTCTTGCCCGACTGATGGGAGCCGAATCCCGGATCCGATTTTTCTGATGAATACCCCCAAAACATGGAGGTCCCAAACGCATGGAAGTATTGATTGCGCCGTAACGAATAATTAAAAAAATATACCGTTAACTGGAATATGTTGTGCCTTTACACATGTTGGATTATGTAATTGGTTTGTCATGACAAACGCGTGATTTACCCGGTGGCTACAACAACACACAGTGACTACATGCATGTTTTTTATTAGTTTGTCATGATGGTGGTGCTTCCTGGTTCTCATGCTTGAAGAACTGATCCAGATTGCCATCACGTGTTTGGCAAGCCATATACAGCCGCGAGAAGAGATTGCAATCACGCTTCAAGTTGTATCTTCTGCTTTGACTGTTTTCACTGGGCAGCTGAACAGAGGCAATTTGTTCTTGGGCAGGGTATCTGTCATCCTTTGATGAGTGCGTTGTTCCGTTTTGTGGCAGTGGTCAATTGCAATAGCAGAGACATTATTTTTTATCTACTTTTTCTCCCATTTTTCTATTTTTCTCCCGTCCCCAATTTCGTATTGTCCAATTCTACCCTCCCCTGTCTCGAACGTTGTTAGGCCATGCCTCCCACAAGCCGGCTGCAATGTGGACGAAGCCTTGCATCACATGTCCCCTCCGGTACTCGAGGAGGCAGCCGTCGCATCTTTTCACCTGTACAGCGCGATCTCTCAGCAGCGAGGAGTAACGCGTGGGAGGGACACGCCGCCCCCGTCGCTTCCCGACTCTACTGCGCAGGCGCACCAACCGACCTGTAGGAGTCGCTGTCCACAACGTCCGATCCCCACCCACCAGCTTCCCACCCCCTAACACTGCCAATTGTATTAGTATGAACGACCAGCCAAGCTGGTAGCAACGCAGAGAGCTGGGCTCGAACCCAGCATCTCCTGCATTGGTGGCGAGCACCTTGCCCACTGCGCCACTTAGCCGCCCCAATAGCAGAGAATTTGTGACTTGTTTTATGCACAACAAACTTTCCAACACGGAACTCCTCCAGGATGGCTGGATGTTTATCAGAGAGGACCATCATGTCACAGACATGCACTGATAGCCACCTGTAGTAATGAGTGTGGTCCAGAGCAAACATCCAGGGTAGTAGCTGTGTGAGGGTTTCCACATAGAGCTGAACGTAGCCCTCCTGCAGTGATCTGACGTATATGAGCATGAGGACCTCAAGTGAAGGTTTTCAACCAGTAGTCAAAATGCACACTTTCCCTGACTCGCTGTAGGCACCATTCTTCAAATGTTGGAGGGTCCGCTTCAGGTATGCAGTGCTGATTGGAGGCCAGGGGCAGTAGCTTGTACAGGCTAGCAGCAGTAACTTGGTGGGCCTGTTTAGGTCCAGCTCAGCGGGTATCTGTCCAAATTCTTGAAATTCAAGAAGATGCCTGGCCAATGACACATAACCACTGCCTAGTGGTGGCTTGCTCGAGCGGGCAGGGCATTGCAAAGCTTCCCTTGTTTCCACTTGGCAGAGAGCACAGAGTTCCCAGTTAGTGGGGCAATGCAGCTTCTTAGATGTAGAAGGCTGGGCTGGATCAATCAGGATATGGCGTTTTGACATGATGCAGGCACAGTGTTGCATCAAATTGCTGAAGAGTGTCGTAGGCTGCCTTGCCAGTAGCTAGCTCTTTGGAGGAATTAATGGTGAAGAGGTTGGAGGTGGATTGGCTAAAGGTGCTCCCATAGTCGAGCGGACCGTACACGGAGCAGACTCAAAGCAGACCCAAAGCGGACTCCAAGTGCAAAGCTCCAATTTTCTAATGCGCGGATGTCCGCGCCGCTCACTTGGTGTCACAAAACGCTGCTCAGCGTTTTGGTTGACATCGACCTGCATTTAATGTGACGCCGATTTGCATTTTATTCTGACCACTCGCTTTTTCACTCGCAAAAGAGAATGGCTTTTCTAAATGAAGTGTGTAAAACTGCCAGTTTTATTATCGAAATATTGGAAACGGAGATAACTCTTTATTTTGACATCGGATGACGACGACATGACAGAAGTTGAACAGCGTGGGAAAATGTTTGTAAACTGGCGCGAGACATGTAGGAAATTGGTCCACGGAGATACGCTCGACTATGAAAGCTCAAAGAGTCGAGTCCGCTCGACCATGGGAGCACCTTAACATTACACAATGGCTAGCTAACTAGCTAGTTGCTAGCTATCTAACTGTATTTCATTTCATTCATCATCAACAACATTTCATTCATCAACAGCTAGAAATAGTATTTGATCAATAAGAACATGATAAACACTCATCAAAATCATGCAACAAACTGACACATGGACACAAGGCCATGGCTGAGCAACTGAATGTCTCTTTATTAGACCAAAACTGCCATTTTAACAAACATATATTATTATAAAGGAGAATAATGGGACGAAAAGTGGAAAAATGCAATGCTGAGGTCAATGACCCCTCAAGGTCACCAGAGGTCAGTCTGAACGTGTTTCCTCGTCTGAAATCAAACCTTGGGGTATGTAGATGATATGCTGAAACTTTCATGCTTCTTTCATAAAATGCACAATTAGTTTGCTTAACCGCCATTCGCAGACTGTGTGGGTGACTGTCACTCAAAGCGCTTATGGGCAGAGCCCAGCACAAACCGCATGAAATCCTGAGGTAGAAAATTTTTGCTTTTGAGTAGGCTACTTGATTAAAAATATAAAACAATGCATTTTTTTTAAAGAAACTTTACAGATGTGTTCCATAGACTGACAGGAACTGTGTAAAGTTGCCCAAATAGTGCAAGGAATAGCAATGCATGGGACCTTTAAAAAATCTTGTGCCTCCAATGCAACGGACGTCATATGCCTCATTAACTCCGCCTCTCTTTCTTAACTACAACAAGCACATCGAGATTCCTCATTAACTCCTCTCTGTGTTGAATACAACTTGCTGCTTTTATAAAGCCTCAAATGACAGGTTACAATATTTCATAAAAGCAAAGTGTTTAGTTTGTCTAAGATTTTAAAAGGTTTAAACTTTACAGCACCGACTATTCTCTATAGTTTTACCTGTGTTTGATAAGACACCCAGTCAGCAGCAGTGTCCCGACCGCGTGTATCCTTTCGGCAACTGGCTTGTCCTTCCGCGTTGCTCTGATTGGCCAGCAATCTACGCTAGTTTCGCCCCTACGCCGGTATGAGCGAGCGCATGCGCATGAGCCTAGATAATAATAATAATAATGCGTGCGCCCTCGCACACACGCAGGTTTTGCCTAGATAATAATAATAATAACGCGAGCCTAGATAATAATAATAATAATGCGCGAGCCCTCGTACACACGCAGGTTTTGCCCCCATGTCGGTAGATAATAATAATAATAATAATAATAATGCGAGAACCCTCACACACAGGTTTTGCATAATAATAATAATAATACTTAGACAAACGCACGCAATTGGCACAAGTGTAAATTATGCATTCGTCACTCAGTTTTAACATCGACGCACTTAGCTCAACTCGTTCGTCAGCTTGCTGTGGAGCCTATGGTCACAAGTTCAAATCACTCTTAGTTCAATTATTTTTTTTTTTTTTTACGTTTAATTAATTTATCATCTCTCTATATTAACGTAACTAGCTATTCATATCAATCGAAATAACGTTCATCTCTATATATTTTTTTATCCACTTTTTCTCCCATTTTTTCAATTTTTTTCTCCCATCCCAATTTCGTATCATCCAATTCAACCCTCCCCTGTCACATACGCCGTTTCTTGCCTCCCACAAGCCGGCTGCAATGTGGACTAAGTCATACATAGCACAAGTCCCCTCCGGTACTTGAGGTAACAGCAGTCGCATCTTTTCACCTGCGCAGCTCGATCTCTCAGTGGCGAGGAGTAACGCGTGGGAGGCTCACGCTGCCCCCGACACTTCCTGATTCTACTGCGCAGGCGCACCAACCGACCTGTAGGAGTCGCTGTCCACAACGCCCGATCCCCACCCATCAGTTTCCCACCCCCTAATACGGCCAATGTGTATTAGTACGGACGACCAGCTAAACTGAAAGCAATGTGGAGCGCTGGGCTCGAACAGGCAAGCCCAGCGTCTCCGTCATTCGTGGCGAGCGCCTTGCCCACTACGCCACGTAGCCGCCACGTTCATCTCTATATTAACGTAACTAGCTATTCATATCAATTGAAATAACGTATTGTATTGTTTTCATCTCTATATTAATGTGATTCCATCAACACATAGGTAATATGGTCCTCATTATTCAGCCACAGGCAGGAGTTTTTAGATCACAGGCTGGTCATGCATAATCTCGCCCACCAGACTCTTCTACCGAATTAACTAGGTTGCGCAAGTCAATCAATAGATTACACTTTCTGTAGGCCTAACAGGGTACAAAATAGTTACACGCCCAGCGCCATTGGCTTGTAGATTTATTGGTTGACGCCTATAATTTAAGGTCTGCCCGCCACCTGGCGGCTAACAAAATACACTGCATCGGCCGGCAGGTAATGAGTCAGCTCACTCGGCTGTGCTCGGCATCAATATGATGCGCCGGTGGTGAGTTGAAACTGTGTGTGTGTGTGTGCGTGTGTGTGTACCTTTAAATGTAAATGAGATGCGCTCTGCTCACGGTCAAGTTTGTAACATGAGACGCACATGAGGTCTTACATCACCCGTTCTTTAGCCTACAAGAAAACCCTGCAATCGCGTTTTTGATTGTGCTCTGATATTTTACTATTTCGAATTTGATTTGACCAAATATGTGGAGGCATATTCCCTGCAACAGGTTCAAAGATAACTTTACATTTATTGGCAATTCGTTTCCTTATATCGCTTCCTCCAGGGTTCCAACTTGTGTTGACAAAATGCAACCCTGCTCTGAGGCTGCTCAGCTACGGAGAATCAGCGCTCTCTCTAGACTAGAAAGGTGCACTCAGTAGAGCACAGATGTCCGCCAGGGCGGCAGTCACACATAATAATAATAATAGATTGGATTTGTAATGTACTTTTTGTTCACTGGGATCCCAAAGTGCTACACTACATGGTTAAAACAGTTAAAAAAAATTGAAATAAAATAGTTATTAGTCAAACAAATAAAATAAAATACAGAATAAAAATAAGATAAAAATAGAACATAGTTAATTAAAAACATAGTATAAACAGACAATTTTAAAACAAAAGCGCAATAAAATTAAAATAAAAAGCTAACAGTCAAAGGCCTTTTTGAACAGGTAGGTTTTCAGGCCTGCCTTCTCTATCTATCTATCTATCTATCTATCTATCTATCTATCTATCTATCTATCTACCTCTCTCTCTCAGCTCAGAACTAGGCAAAATCTGCATATGGCTCGCTGATAACAAACTATCATTACACATGGGCAAAACAGAGTCCATTCTCTTCGGTTCAAATAACAAACTCAGCAAGACCGACGGCTTCTCAGTTACAGTGGGTGACAATATTGTCACAAGGAAAGAAGATATTACCTACCTGGGTTCCATCCTAGAGGCAAATCTTTCCTGTGACAAAATGGCATCCAATGTAATAAAAAAAGTCAACCAACGAACTCGATTCTTGTACCGGATCTCCTCACTGGTAAACAAGAATACCCTGAAGACTCTGGCAGGAGCACTCATTCAAGGGTACTACTACGACTATGCTTGCACCTCATGGTACCAAAGCACCTCAAAGGCGCTAAAAACAAAATTACAAACGTCTCAAAACAAACTGGTCAGACTACTGCTTGACCTTACTCCTAGAACCCACCTCACCCCTGCCCACTTTGACAACCTAGGATGGCTTAGAGTAGACGACAGAGTACAGCAACTTGCAATGGGCCTGGTCTACAAGATACACTACACGACCAAGGTACCCATGTACATGTCAAAATACTTCCCAAAGGTCAGTGTAGAGCCATATGAAATCCGCGTTCACGGAATCGCGGACGGAATCGCGGAATTAACCAATAAAAATGGAATCAACTGCAAAACGTGGAATATTGCAGAATTTGGCCTAATCTGGACTGAAATTTCGTTTTTGGGTGGAACGTTTGGTGCACACACGACCGGGGAGGCGGGGACTCTACAGCGTGTTACACACAACACAGCCGCGGTGCTCAAGCGTCTGGCTGCTTCAGTGTTAACATCGTCAAGAAGCTAAACTATTCCACAATAAGCCCTCAATTCAGAGCAGAACAGTATCCTAATGACTTTTATGCCTCCGGTGATAAGGTGTTTTGCTAATTCTGTCAACGTTCCGTGGACTGGACCCGCAAAAACACTTGCGACACTATTGTGATTAAATAGCTATAACGTTAGGACGTTTAGCTTCTAGCTAAATCTAGTGCACACATCCATTTGGTTAACGATTGTCATTATACACTGCCCTTTATAAACTAAATACACTTAAATAGCTATGTAACGTTATAGGACTATCTATGGAAATGATAGCTTCTAGAAGTTCTAGCTAAATCTGGTGCACCCATCGATTTGTTTAATGCAAACGATTGTCATTATACACTGCCCTTTATAATCTAAATAAACTTAAATAGCTATGAAACGTTACAGTACATAGGACTATAGATGGAAATGATAGCTTCTTGCTAAATCTAGTGCACCCATCCATTTGTTTAATGCAAACGATTGCCATTATACACGGTCCTTTATAAACGAAATAAACTAAACTAAAGGTGCCTAAATTATGCATTACTATATTTCATCACAATATAATAGATATAGCTAGGTTACTGACATTGTCATTGTGATAATGTCAGTAGTAGCTAGCTGTATCTATTGTTTACACTTGAAATATGTATTTTTATTTTGTCACAATATTAATTGAAAAATATTGTGTAAAATTGAACTGTATTTCTGAGTTGCAGCACTTAAAAACATTAAATGGACTGTTATATCTTATTCAATTGTGGACATTTATTCATTCCCACTTATTAGACACTATTTCTGATGGTAAAATGAGCATAAAAGGCAAAATACAGAATTCTGAAATATTAAAACGGAAAAAATGGAATTTGGGAAAAAATAAAATGGAATTTGGAAAATAATAAAACGGATTTCATATGGCTCTAGGTCAGTGAATACCACGATCACAACACCAGAGGGAGCTCCACAAATCATGTTAAACCCAGATTCGGCTCAAACAAGGGACTAAACACGTTTCGCAATTATGCCACATCAATGTGGAACGCCCTACCCAAAGCTGTAAAGGAATGTGAATCACTACCCACTTTCAAAAACACTCAAAAAACACCTAAGGGAGACTGCAACTCGAAACTGGCCCCTGTAAATGTCCGAACACAACCCCCTCCAATGTACAGTAAATTACCAAGTATGGTCTTGTCAATATTCCAATGTACAGTTTTGTTTGTACAGTTGTACAGTGTCCCCCACCCACCCCTCCTACCCAACCTCCCCCCCCACTCCTACCCAACCCCCCCACCCACCCAACCACCTCCAATGTACAGTCCCCCCCACCCCCACCTACCCAATCCAATGTACAGTTTCTACGTCAAATGTATATACTCTTTTTTTCTGGACTCTTTTTGTATCACAAACAGTACTGTATTTGCAAATCTGGTATGTCATAAATGTATAGATGTAGCAGTACTGTCTATCTGTATGTCATGTATGTCATATATGTTATGATGAATTGAAAATGGGGGACCCTGATGTAAACAAGACGAAAGTCCCTCTCTGGTCTGCATCCCCTTAACAATTGTATGTATTGAGCTGTACTGTACTGTACCCATTCTGCAATCTGTTAATAAACTTTTCAATCAATCAATCAAACCTCTCTCTCTCTGTTCAATGATTTAAAGTGGCCAAACGTTACAATATAAATACTAATTGGATTTTTGGCTAGTAAAAAATCTGCCCGGCTGGTAGTTTTTAAAATCTACCAGCCAAATGGCTGGTAAGTCAAGAAGTTAAGTTTGTTCCCTGAGGCCTAACACTCACCTACTCATTCTGTTGTGACTAGGGCTGCAACGATTAGTCGACATAATCGACGACGTCGATTATAAAAAATCGTCGACGAGAAATTGTTGCGTCGATTAGCCATAAAAAAAAAATAAAAAAAAAAAATGTGTGCACTACCTATCTTTGTGAGAGTGGCTTCTCAGGGTTCCAGACAACATCATAACATGATGATCCCATAGCACATTTTGGACATTGAAAACATTGTTCCCCTGCAGGAGATGATGATCAGACTAGACACACAATACATTACACACGCACTCCTCTCACTCACACACAGCGATCAGAGTAAGACACACACATACACACTCCTCTCACTCACACACAGCGATCAGAGTAAGACACACACACATACACACTCCTCTCACTCACACACAGCGATCAGAGTAAGACACACACATTCACACTCCTCTCTCTCACACACAGCGATCAGAGTAAGACACACACACATTCACACTCCTCTCACTCACACACAGCGATCAGAGTAAGACACACACACATACACAAATTACACAGTACACACCTCTCACTCACACAGCGATCAGAGTAAGACACACACACAAATTACACAGTACACACACTCCTCTCACTCACACAGCGATCAGAGTAAGACACACACACATACACACACACACGGACTCCTCTCACACACAGCAAACAAAAGTTATTTAAAGTACACTTCCACTTTAATTTGTATTATTTAATTTATTTATCTTGTTATGAGTGATTGCTGTATTGTTCTTCAAATACATTTTCATTTAAAGTGGCTTAAAGATCCAAATTCAAATGTTTCATGAGTCATTATTTTAATTTGCTATGGGATGATCATGTTATGATGTTGTTGTTTGGTCCTGACAAGAGTCTCAAAGTCTGGGGTGATGGTAGACAAGCAACTCTGAGGTCATGCTCAATGTCCAATCTGTTCCTCTGCTCTGTCTTCAGCTGGACCAGAGCTGAGAAGCCACTTTCACAAAGATAGGTAATTAAAAAAAAAAAAAAAATTTTGTTGTTGTTGTTGTTTACATTGGTTTTCGATTAGTCGACTAATCGAAAAAATTATTGGCAGATTAGTCGACTACCAAATTAGTCATTAGTTGCAGCCCTAGTTGTGACACAACATGACATGTTAGGGTTGTCACCTTCCGTGATCATGTTTGAACCAATGTGTAAAAAATCTGTTTTAGATTAGGCTCTAAAAATCTGTTCTATAGGCTATATTTAGTCTAGTTCATTAGACAAAGCATTTAAAAATACTTTGATGAGTCTACATCAATAGCATTAACATTGATGCAGGTAGGTATTATCATGCTAATATGGCGTGTTCTGCGATACCCATTTCAGCGTGTGTGCGAGGGCTCTCGCATTATTATTATTATTATCTAAACCTGCTGCGTGTGTGCGAGGGCTCTCGCATTATTATTATTATTATTATCTACCGGCGTGGGGGGCTGGGGGCAAAACCTGGGCAAAACCTGCGAGCGTGTGGGGGCAAAAACAAAAACCTGCGTGTGTGCAAGGGCATTATCTAGGCTCATGCGCACGCTCATACCGGCGTAGGGGCGAAACTAGCGTAGATCGCTGGCCAATCAGAGCAACGCGGAAGGACAAGCCAGTTGCCGAAAGGATACACGCGTCCCGACCCATATACAAACATGTCTTTTTTATTTTATTTTTTTTATCTTTTTCCCCCTCCTTTTTCCTCAGATTTTTCTCCCATCCCAATGTTAGTCGTTATGCCAATTCCCAATCCCCTTCCTGGTCGCTGCGCACTTACCCCCCACAGTCGGTCTGGGAGAGTGGAGGCTACCACGTGGGGTCCTATGCCACTTAGATCCCATCCGCGCTTAGCAGGCGCCCCGACCGAACTGTAGGAGTCGCTGTTTACAACGACCCGGACCCACCCCGCCAGCTTCTCCCACCCTCTAATACAGCCAATTGTATTAGTGTGAGCGGCCAGCCAAGCTGGTGACAACCCCGGAGCTGTGAGCTGGATTCGAATAGGCGAATCCAGCGTCTCTGGGGTTGGTGACGAACGCAATCTCCGTTACGCCACCTGACCGCACTATACAAACATGTCTTAATAAAACATGCTTAATTAAGTCGAATTCTACCTTTGTCTCTATTAACTACATATAAATATTTATATAATTGTTTGCTTTATAGACGAAGGTTGCAACATAATTATGTAATGTAATGTCGTTGGCTGTGTAACGGAGCAGCCGCCCAGGCAGCGCAGCTCCCGACTCATTATTAATTTAATTAATTAATCCACTTTATTTATAGAGCACATTTAAAAACAACAAAGTTGACCAAAGTGCTGTACAAGTCCCACAACATAAGATACAAAAAATTATAGTATATATCTACAGATATGTAAACAATATTATACAGGTATGTACTAGGGCTGACCTTCGATTTTGTTTTTGGAATTCGAAGCTTCGGGGCCGAGATTCGATTTTAATTCGAAGCTTCGAAATAAAAATAAATTTTTATTTTTATTTATTTTATGTTGTGAGAACTTGTACAGCACTTTGTTCAACTTTGTCAGTGCTGTAAAGTTTAAACCTTTTTAAATCTTAGACAAACAAAACACTTTGCTTTCATGAAATATTGTAAGCAGTCATTTGAGGCTTTATAAAAGCAGCACAATGAACACAAATCTGTCAGTGCCGAGTCCGACCTCATCTTAAATAACAAACAGCATTGCTTGTTGTAATTAACAAAGAGAGGCAGAGTTGATTTAGCAAAAAAAATTAATAAAATAAAATATATATATCTTTTTTAAATAATCGAATTTTATTTTCATATTCGAATCCCATGCCCATCGAACGAAGCTTCGAAGTATTTAAGACAGCCCTAGTATGTACAGACAGATGTGGATATATATATACAGTGAAAGCAGTAGAAGTTTATTTTTTTTCTTCGTTCGAATCCCATGCCCATCGAACAAAGCTTTGAAGTATTTAAGACAGCCCTACAATTTACTACCATAGTGTATATCTGTATCACAGTACATATTAATACTACAACTCTACTATAATACCAATACATCTGATTAGCACCATTACTCAGTAGTACTAATTTATATATTTTCTTTCCAGTTTAATAACCTGCACATTATATACTACTATTGCACTCTGGTTCGGTTGCCAAACTTATTTTTGTTGTACTGTATAATGACAATACATGTTAATCTAATCTAATTTAATCTAATCCCGGATTACCCCAAGGGGATCAATATAAAGGAGTATTGTATGTGATCTTATTGTAGTAATAAGTAGAGATGTTCCGATACCATTTTTTCCGTCCCGATCCGATTCCGATACCTAAGCTTTGGGTATCGGCCGATACCGATACTGATCCGATACCAGTGCATACATCGCTACTGTTTTATATATACTGTTTTTTAGTAATAACTATAAAGTAATGGTATTTATTCAACAACAGGTGATTGTATAGATTAGTATTAGTATCATTAATTGACAACTATCTCAATGAGTTCACCCACGGAATGGTTGTTGGGACCAGGGTTTCCGTTGTCCGGTAATTACCGGTTTTTGACCGGCAAAATCTGTTGAAGTCAGACATATTTAATCTCTCCGGTCATAATGTCCGGTGAAAATAATTCCCTCTAAGCACAATTTGAATTGTATTAAAATAGTTACATTTGTTTCATTGTTGCTTCACCAAGCAGGTCTAATAATGACAACGATGTGTGTTCTATTATGATATGTGTGTGGTGTTCTGATAACGACTATTGGTGAAGCGATGTCGAGATTCATTTGCGGGAGCTAGATTTGCGAGAAGCATGCAACTGCAGAGCCGCAGAGCTGATGCAGTTGTGCGCGCACAGTGCAATACTCCAATTCAGCCATTGGCAATTCAGCTGTTGGGTGGGGGGCGCTGCTGAGCGGTCCCCAGACCGGGATTAGAGCGCCGCTGGCTCTGCGGCTCTGCAGTTGCATACTACTGGTATGTTCTTCGTTGGGACTGGGAGGCGGAGATATAATAGTCATCACGCAACGTTTATATTTCACGATAATGTTGCCGTCTCTCTCTGCCAAATTTCTCAGTTATTCGCTTGATATAATTAATACAAATGTCCAATATAACTGAATTCGTTAGCTCATAAAAATGTGATTATAACACACTGCTGTTTATTAATGTCGGGCCGACTGCCCACAGACACCTATTTGATTTGCTCCAGCTGTCATCACCACTCTGTCTCCACTCTAAAACGCTGCTCTCCGCTTCTCTCCAATTCCTCCTGTCCTCTTTCATACTTTTATTGACTTTAGATTCACCTGACAGTTTCCCTGTTTTTAGCCAGCTCTGCATGTTGTAAGTGCCACAATCCCGCGCTGGTCCCGCGCTTTTGGCAGGAAGTTATTAATGCACTGGCTCGCGCTCGCTACCGTCATCGGCCCGCTGTTAAGCCCGCATATAGGAGACCTGAGGAGACAGACTCCATGCAGAGCGGAGCGCATCAGCACAGACGAAGCGCACCTCGCCCGAGACATTGTTTATTATTATTATTAAAACGTAAATTTTTTATTAAAACGTTTCTTGAATTTCATGATTTACACAGTGAAAATCCCCATTTGAAATAATGTATATTAGTTATATATTTATTAGTAAAATAACGCCATTAGCCTTTTCATGTCACGCACCACCTAGAGGTAGCTCGCGCACCACAAGGGGTGCGCGCACCACAGTTTGGGAACCACTTATCTAGGTGATCCAGTTCCGGTTTGTATAATACTAATACAGTTCCAATCATGTTGTTTATTGAGTTATGGCAACGGATCGATATGCACAGTGTCTGGATAGAGTCCGGACGGAATAGGGGACGGACTAAGCACTTCCGGCCACTTCCGGTTTTGGCAACGCGCCGATCGGCCACCAGGTGGCGGTATTGAAGCGTTGCAGAGTTGAGCGGAGTCCTACAACACCAGCAAAGACTCAGTGGGTGAAATGTGAATACCATGACGAAAATATGAAATATTGATCTCAAAGAGGCCGTGTCAAGTCAAGTCAAGAGTAGAGCTGCCGCGGTATTGATTATTTCCTTACCGCACAAATTTGCTAAATATTTCCTACCGCCGCGGTTATTACCGCACGCACACAATTTAAAAAAAAAGTTTGAATGCATTTTTTTTTTTAGTAGTAGTCTACTCTTTATAGCATATAGCCTGCCTCTAGTCTAAATGTCTATCTTTAGAGGATGACTTTGCAGCATGAATATTGTTTGGGATTCGGCAAGCACGCATTAGTTATTGAAAGTGAAACACGGATTCGAAGTTTCCCCTCTGGTCGTGCGCAGTTCACTCGGTGTCGGGGATCTTGCATCTTCAAATTCTCTTTCTCTTGAGACCCTTTATTTTCTCTCTTTTTCTCGTTCCTTGTTTCTTCCTTGTTTCTTGTTTGCATCTCTACTTTTTATTTCTTTTCGAGTCTTTATTCATCCGTTTTTTAACTGTTTCGACCAAGAGCTCGAGCACACGTGTGCTACTCGTTTCCTATCATACCGGAAGTCCGAAACCTCATTTCACCCATTGTATTGCGCGTCCTCTGTGGATACCAAACTGATTTGTGTTTACTTTTCCCCTCTTCCAGTTTTCACTGAGAGGTTTTGTTTGTTCCCTTGTTCTGTATATTAGTTTTGTGTCATTAAAACCCTTGGACTTGCTGCCATCTCCACTTGTCTGCAATTGGGTCCTACATACACCCCCACACCGTGACAGATATAAAGTCCTTTTCGGGAATAAATAAAGGTTTCAATCACTCCCCTAACCCCCCCGACCCTTTCTTATTATTATTACTATAAAGTTACTACTTTATAATAAAGGCATTCGTTTTGTGGCATTGACATTATATAGTTATACGTTCAATAACATCAGCGTATTTACCGGACCATAGCAAGCCAAGCAATACTCTATTCATATCTCAGTTCCTTTCTTTGCTCAGAGCGTGCCGAGTTGTCCCATTCTGCGGTCTGTTAATAAAGTTTTCAATCAGACAAGTGTATAGAACGAAGGGCTTTTATTATAACATTCGTTGCAGACAGTAAAATCATTATGTCTCGTTTAGTACTCCTGACGAGCGATGGTAGTCCACTCCGGCGGAGAGTTAAAGCTAACGTTATTAGCCGTGTTGTGATGAGCTGACATTCAGGACGTAAAAAACGAATACGCGCTTGCCGATTGGTGGTAACACACTGCATGACGCTACAACGTGTGACGCGTCTCTCTTCTGACCAATCAGTGGTCTGCAATGTTTCACGTGACTTTTCTGGTACCCAATAGGGTCGCTTGGAACCTCGACAGAGGAGTAGGGTATATCTGCAGAGCCGCAAGCCCAACGAGAGGAGGGTAATTTATTATTATTATTATTATAAAAAACAGCGGTGACGCGGTATTCAGCCTACTCTGCGGTGGCCGTGATGTAACAGCGATACCGCGGTAATGCGGTAATCGCGGCAGCTCTAGTCAAGAGTTTTATTTGTCACGGCATACAAGTATACAATGAAACGCGGGTGGTCTTGCCCGCAACGATGTGCAATACAGTAGTAACAACATAATATAATCCAATAAAACAACATTGTGTAATAAACAGGTAACATAGTAGGGCATATCGGTATTTGTACATAAGTTATTTACAGAGCATGGAGGACATGCTAGGTCCTTTGGTAGTGCAATACACTGTTACTGTTACTATACTATTTTTAAAGTGACCTTTCCTTAGTGGCCATAAGTGTGGGCGTGTGCAGCATGAGTGTGTGCTTGCTCATGTTAAAGTGGCTGCTAGTGTGCAAGCGTGTACAGCGTGCGTGTCGTGTGTGTGCTCATGTGTACTTGTGTGTGGAGAGTTCGGTGTTCTGTGGCACTCAGTGTTCAGTGTTCAAGGCTCTGATGGCCTGGGGGAAGAAGCTGAGCCGAAGCCTCTCTGTCCTAGTAGCTGGGGTTCGCAGGCGTCTGCCTGACCTCAGCAGCTGGAACAGGCTGTTGTTGGGGTGGTGAGGGTCTTTCATTATTCTGCAGGCTCTGGATTTGCACCTCTTTTTTTTTATCCACTTTTTCTCCCATTTTCTATGTTTTTCTCCCATCCCAATTTCGTATCATCCAATTCAACCCTCCCCTGTCATGAACGCTGTTTCTTGCCTCCCACAAGCCGGCAGCAATGTGGACTAAGTCATACATAGCACAAGTCCCCTCCGGTACTTGAGGTAACAGCAGTCGCATCTTTTCACCTGCGCAGCTCGATCTCTCAGTGGCGAGGAGTAACGCGTGGGAGGCTCACGCTGCCCCCGACACTTCCTGATTCTACTGCGCAGGCGCACCAACCGACCTGTAGGAGACGCGGTCCACAACGCCCAATCCCCACCCTTCAGTTTCCCTCCCCGTAATACGGCCAATGTGTATTACTGCGGACGACCAGCTAAACTGAAAACAATGTGGAGAGCTGGATTCGAACACGCGAACCCAGCGTCTCCACATTGGTGGCGAGTGCCTTGCCCACTACACCACCTAGCCGCCCTGGATTTGCACCTCTTGTTGTATAGAACCTGCAGGGGAGGTAGTGCAATACCCGTGGTACGCTCGGCTGAGCGCACCACTCTGTAGGGCCTTCTTGTCCTGTGCCGTGCTGTTTCCATACCAGGCAGTGATGTTTCCAGTCAAGATGCTCTCTACAGCTCCGGAGTAGAAGGACTGGAGTATCTTCCCAGATACTCTGAACTTCTTTAACTGTCTCAGGTGGTAGAGGCGCTGCTTCGCCTTTTTTACGACTGAGTCTATGTGTGTTGACCATGTCAGATCCTCTGAGATGTGGACGCCCAGGTACTTAAAGCTGCTCACCCTGTCCACGGTAGCCCCGTTTATCCTCAGTGGTGTGTGTGTCTCCTGCTGTCCTCTCCTATAATCCATGATCAGCTCCTTGGTTTTACCAATGTTCAGGAGCAGGCGGTTGTCCTGGCACCAGCGTTCCAGTACCTCAACCTCCTCCCGGTAGGCCTTCTCGTCGTTGTCCGAGATCAGCCCCACCACCACCGTGTCGTCTGCAAACTTCACTATGGAGTTGGAGCTGAACTTGGCCATACAATAGTGTGTGTAGAGTGAGTACAGCAGGGGGCTCAGAACACAGCCCTGGGGGGACCCGATGCTCAGGGTGATGGTGTTGGAGGTCTGACCCCCCACCCTGACCGCCTGGGGTCCTTCACTCAGAAAGTCCAGTACCCAGGCGCTCAGAGCGGAGCTCAGACCCAGCTCGATCAGCTTGTCCACCAGTCTGGTGGGGACTATAGTGTTGAACGCTGAGCTGTAGTCAATGAACAACAGTCTCACATAGCCCCCCTTCTGGCAGTCAAGGTGAGAGAGGGTGCTGTGCAGTACTTGGGAGACCGCGTCGTCAGTGGACCCGTTTGTCCTGTATGCAAATTGCATAGGGTCCATATCACTGGGGAGGGAGGCACAAATGTGATCCTTGACCAGCCTCCCGAAACATTTCATGGCCACAGAGGTGAGTGCCACCGGTCTGTAGTCATTGAGACATGTTGGGGAGGGTTTCTTCGGTACAGGGATGATGGTAGACATCTTGAAGCAGGCAGGGACCACTGACTCCGCCAGGGATTGATTAAATATGGCGGTGAACACAGGGGCTAGCTGGTTGGCACAGGACTTAAGTATGCGTCCTGTTATACCATCTGGGCCAGCCGCTTTTCTGGTGTTCACCTGCATAAATGCTCTTCTCACACTGTGTTCCGACAACGAGAGAGCGTCCCCGCCCCCCCCCCGTGGTTGCCTCCCCCCCTCCACAACAGCCGGCGCGCCAGTGACGTGACTAGCCGTTGAGCTAGCGGCGCAACTGTCTACACCAAACCGAGCGTAGAAAGAGTTGAGTTTGTCCGCGAGAGAGGCGTCGTCGCTCCCCATTGAGGGGGCGCTGACTTTGTAGTCAGTTATTGTCCTCAGTCCCCGCCATAAGCCTTGTGGCGTTTTGTGCCATTTGTGTCTCCAGTTTATCAGCATATGTCCGTTTTGCAAGTTTTACAGCCTTGCGCAGAGTATAGACTGTAGCCTTGTACTCCTCCATGTTTCCTGACTCTCTGCCCAGGTTGCAAGCAGTGGTGCGAGAGTTCAGAGCTGCTCCGATAGTACTGTCCACCCACGGTTTCTGGTTTGGGAAGACCCACACCTTTTTCATGGGGACAATACTGTCAGCGAGTGTTGTAATGAAGCACACAACGCTATCCGCGAACTCGCTGACGTCACTGGCGCTTCCTTGAAACATATTCCAGTCCACATCCGCGAGCGTGTCCTGAAGCGTGGCCTCTGATTGGTCGGTAAATTTTTTTGTCTCACGTGACACGACAGCGTCACGTGATCTTTGTTTGTAAGCGGGGAATAACAAGATGGAGTCGTGGTCGGATGAGCTTGTAGCCCAGTCAATGGTTGAGCCGCTACAGCCTTGTAGCCGGCTCTGAACGGGGTGTAACAGTGGTCGAGTGTGTTTCCTCCCCTTGTGGAGCAGGCGATGTGTTGAAAAAAGGACAGCATCACTTTTTTCAAATTGGCCTGATTGAAATCACCAGCTACGATCATCGCCGCGTCTGGATGTTTAATTTGATGTTTGTTGAGATGATCGTGTAGCTCCGCCAGCGCCCTGCCGGTGTTCGCTTGTGGAGGGATATATACAGCGGTCATGATGACCGCAGTAAACTCTCGGGGGAGGTGGAACGGACGGCACAGAATTGAGAGATGTTCCATGTCTGGGGAGCATGAGCGTGAGAGAACATGCACCTCTTTGGGATTAACCCAGCCATTGTTCGTGAGGAGACAGACCCCACCGCCGACGCTCTTGCCGGAGGCTGCCGTGCGATCCGCTCGTAGGACGGTGAAGGAGTCCGAGGGAGAGATGCTGTGGTCCAGAGTCGCTGGCTTGAGCCATGTTTCCGTAAAACACATGATGTTAGCGTCTCTCACCTCACGTTGGAAGCGGACCCTCGCTCTCAGATCATCCATCCTCCCCTCCAACGAACGTGCATTCGTCAGAAAGATGGATGGAATTGCTGGGCGGTAAGCAGATCTTTTTAACCTCAGTCTTATTCCTCCACGTTTCCCTCTGTGTCTCTTCCTGACGGTTCCTTTGTCTTTGTTGTCCTCGTTGTCCCACCTGATCTCCGGTGGCCATTCTAGGCATAAAGTAGGGCTGGGCGATATGGCCTAAATATGATATCACGATATTTTCTGACCTTTCGGCGATACACGATACACATCACAATGTTTTTCTTTTTTTCCCCAAACAATTCATTATGAGGCTTACCAAGACAGTATTTAAGTTTGCAAGCTAACATTAAAGACAAAATAAAATACCCATGCATTTAGCATTTTTATATTATATATTAGATTTAGATTATTGGATTATTAGATTATATATTGCATATATTTAGCAATGAGATATTATATGATTTAGATATGAAATATGATTAATTGAAAATGGGGGACGCTGATGTAAACAAGACGAAAGTCTTTCTCTGGTCTGCATCCCCTTAACACCGTACAGGCTTTTAAATCACTCTTGAAAACCTACCTGTTCTCCTTGGCCTTCTTCCCTACTTAACCACCACTAGACCCCTGGCCCTTCTATCCTCTTTGTTTTACTGTGTCCTACCAGTTTTTATTACTTTCATTGCTTTATTATGTTTTTTTTCTTTCTTTTAATCTTATACCTTGCCTCACACTAATTTGTTTTTATCAACTTGCTTGTGAAGCACTTTGGTGTCAGCTGCCGCTGCCTGGAAATGTGCTATACAAATAAAACTGACTTGACTTGACTTAACAATTGTATGTATTGAGCTGTACTGTACCCATTCTGCAATATGTTAATAAAGTTATCAATCAATCAATCAATCAATAGCATTTTAATGAAACTACTGTATATTTGTATGTCTCTAAATGTTTTGATTAATTGAAAATGGAGGACCCTTATGTAAAAAAGCCTAAAGTATTTTTCTGGTCTTCATCCTCCAGTCAGTCCACTGTTGTATTGAGCTGTACTGTATTGTACCCATTCTGCAATCGTTAATAACGTTTTCATTCATTCGATCATTCAGCCGGCAACAGAATAATTTTGATTGACAGTCGAGTCTGCCAATTACGTCAAACCGCTTGCACCCGCCCTGCTGTTCTTAGCACCAATCGGCAAGCGCTATTATTTTTTTACATTCCTGAATGCCCTCCATTGATTTTGACGAGAGCTCAGCTCAACGACAACAACAACAGCTCACCGCAGCCGACGAGTGATTACCAGCGCACCGCAGCATGACAACGAGGCATAATGATTTTACTGCAACAAATGTTATAATAAAAGCCTTTCCATACATCTGTCTGATTGAAAACTTTATTAACAGACCGCAGAATGGGCATGCACAACTCGGCACGGGCTGAGATATGAACAGTAACGCTTGCTATCTATGTCGTCATCGGACGTTGCTATGTTTGGGTAAATACACTGATGTTATTGAACGTGTAACTATATAACGTGTAACTATATAACGTTAATGCCACAAAACGAATGCCTTTGTTCATCATAAGTACTAACTTTGATGCAGTAGTGTGTGTGGGGGGCGACGTTGTTCAAAAGTTTGAACGGGCGTGGACCAGATTGATGCGACACAATCCTCTTGGGCAAAACATCACGATATCCACGATACGTTAAAAAAGTGTATCGTTGGAACTTCCGGTATGAGAGCAGACGGGTAACACACGTGCGGTAGAGCTCCTGGTCAAATGAGCGAAAAAACGGATAAAAAAGGACCCGAAAAGTGATTAAAAATGAAAATACACACGAGAAGTAAGGAAGAGACAACGATTGTGAAGGAAAGAGAAATGGAGAACACACGAGAAGAGGAGAATTTGAAGAAACAGAGTCCCCGAAGCGAAGCCGAGAAGAGACAGGCGGAAGAAGGGGGAGGTCCCGCTGAGGCAGACACGGTAATGCCAGGATGGGCCGTGGTCATGCAGGCCGGGATATTGGAGAACATAACAGCGGCGATAAAACTGAACACGGACACGATAAGGAATGATATTGGGAAGTTACGGGAGGAATTGAGGAAGGAACAGGAGGACTTCAGAGGTGAAATGAATACAGAACTCAAAAGGGTGGATGAGAAGATGGCGGAACAGGACAGAAACGTGACCGAGTTACAGACTAGGACGGCTCACGCGGAGGAATGGAACACAGAGATACACGAGGTATTAACATGTGCGATTCAAAAACAAGAACAGATGGAGACAAAGATATCGGACATGGAGGGGAGGTCACGGAGAAATAACATCAGAATATGGGGATTGAAAGAAGGAGTCGAAGGGGAATCGGTGACCCAATATGTAGAAAAGCTTATCAAAGACCAATTGAAGGAGACGGGACTGGAAAAAAATGGAGATTCAGAGGGCCCACAGGGCGTTGGCTCCGAGACCGAAACCGGACAGACCTCCGAGAGCGGTGATTATTAACTTTCTGAGATTTGAGATTAAGGAATTGATACTCAGAACCGCGTGGACCAAGAAGATAGAAATCGAAGGGAAAAGACTATCGTTTGATCAGGATTACTCGACAGCGGTAGCAATAACACGCAGGTCCTACGCGGGACTGAAGAGAATTCTGAAAGAATTGACCTCGCTAAGGATTCACTGGAAGGAAGGGACGGTGACGTACGCGACGGCGCGGGAGGCGGCGCAGGAGATGAGACGACGGGGGATGCAGATGGCGGAGGACGGAGAAGGAAGGAGACAGGAGGACCAGACGCGGAGCCTGCAGCAGAGATTGGAGGGGGCACGCAGATGGACCAGAGTAGGAGACCGAATCCAGGGAGAGGAGGGAGGAGAGAGGAGAAGGCCGAGGTGAGACTTGACAGACCGAAGGCGGAGACGGACGAGGAGGCCAGAGACGGAGAAGGAGGGGAGAGGAGGCGGGAGGAGGCGGGAGGAGGCGAACGGATGAGTACACGCACAAGAGATTGAAAAAACTATCCAAATAGAGACAAAATATAGAAACTGAAATAACATTATGCATAAACACACATTCCCAGGTAGAGGCAGGATATAGGAATGAACATAACGTATACATGGACACATAATACACATGCTGATGGAGGAAATAAATGGAGATATAACTAGGTATGATAGACGGGACACAGAACATACTGAAACAAATACATAGACACACGCTGCGAGTAACACAGTTGGAAGGGATTAAGGGGATAAATGGACATCACATAGAAAATAGAGGGGAGGAAAAGAAAGTAAAAAGGGGTACACAGAAGACACCACACACGGGTTTGGGAGGAAGGAGGGACATTGGAACATATGAGACACATTGAGAGGGACCTAGGAAATGGGGGTCTTTGGTCAGAATGAAGGACAGGGCGCTTTTGACCAGGAGCTCGAAAGCAAAAAAAAACAGTAAGAAAGCTGGACAAATATGACGAGCGGTTGGGGGTAAAGGCTTCAAACCCCCAAGCCGTCAGGAGGAGGCCTCTCACTAGGAGAGCAATTACTCCTCACCCACCAGCAGGGGACAGGGGGGGACACAGGGACCCCCCGAACGCCTTGGGAGCACTTTATGTAAAGTTTATGTTTTTTATTTATGTTAATCATTATATGTATTCGGTGAAGAGAGCGGAGGCTCCAACCGGAGGGGGGAATGAATGTGACATGGGGGGGACTGACAGACGAAAGAAGAAAGATGACAATGGTTAAAGGTATAAAAATGATGTCGTTAAACGTTAATGGAATGAATAATGCGATAAAGAGGGGCAAAGTGATGTTGAAATGTAAAAAAAGTGAGATGGAAGTGATTTTTCTGCAGGAGACACATTTGGTAGCACAGGATCATGAGAAACTGAAGAGATTTGGATATGAAAATGCATACTATAGTTCCTTTAAACGGAACCTGAGGAGAGGAGTAATCACGTTAATCAAAAACAGTCAAATTTGAATTGATCAAGGAAGTAAGAGACAAGGAGGGAAGGTTTGTTCTGGTGAAGGGGAAAATGGAGGGCCAAATGGTTACGTTAGTGAATGTTTATGCACCCCCAGAGAGTGAGAGGGATTTATATGAGACCATTTTTGATATGATAGTGATGGAACTAGAAGGGATATTGATATGCGCGGGAGATTTTAATGTAGTACTGAATCACGACCTAGACACCACGAGTACTAGAAAAGGACGAGCACCCATCAGTAGATATATGAATATTCAGATGATGGAAATGGGAATTACAGATGTTTGGAGGGGGATGCACGCCATGGACAGGGAATACACACATTACTCACACCCACACGTGACATATGCGAGAATAGACTATTTTTTGATGACGACGGGGGACAGTTACAGGGTACGGGAGAGCAGAATAGGAGTAGCGGACATATCGGATCACAGTGCCATATATCTGACAGTAGATCTAGAAGGGAGACGGAGGAACACGATCTGGAGACTAAATGTAGGAATACTAAATAACAAGGGGGTGGTGAGTCAGATCAAGGAGGAGATAGCCAGGTATAAGGAGGAAAATGACAACGGGACGGTAGACCCGAACATTCTATGGGACACACTGAAGGTGGTGATAAGGGGGAAATTGATGGAGAAGACAGCAATGCTGAAGAAAGCCAGAACGGAGACATATCACAATCTGATAGGGAAGCTGAAGGATCTAGAGGGGAGACACCAGATATCAAAAGAACAGGGAACGCTCGGAGAAATCAAAGAAGTAAAGGCCAGGATAAATAGGGAATTATTGACGGAAATAGAAAAGAAAGCGAGGTTCATGAAACAAACATACTATGAAGGGGGACCAAAAGCGACCAGACTGTTGGCAAGGAGAATTAGGACGCAACAGAAGTTGAACACGATACACACAATAAGGGATACAAAGACTAATGAAATATTGAGAGACCCAGCGGAAATAGAGAAGACATTTAGAGAATACTATGAGAAACTATACACACAGCCAAAAGCAGCGGGAGAAGAGGAAATAGAAGCATATCTGGAGAAGCTAGAGCTACCATCGATAGGGAAAGAACAGAATGAAGAATTAAATAAAATAATTACGGAACGAGAACTGGAAGAGGCAATTAGTAGAGCTAAAAACAACAAGTCTCTGGGGAGCGACGGATTCCCATCGGAATTCTACAAGACATTTAGAACTGAATTAGCGCCCATGTTAGGGGCGGCGTTCAGACACACAATGGAAGAGGGAAAAATGCCCCCCTCGTGGAAGGAAGCCATAATCACCACGATACCGAAGGAAGGAAAGGATAGAGAATTATGTAGTAGTTTCAGACCTGTGTCCATACTCAACGTGGATTACAACATGTATACATCGATAATATCAAAGAGATTTGAGACGTTTATGCCAGACATTATAGATGAAGATCAAACTGGATTTATTAAAGGGAGACAGACACAGGACAACGTGAGAAAGACATTACACATAGTAGAGGAGATACAAAAACAAGGAGGTAGCGCGGTACTGATTAGCCTAGATGCAGAAAAAGCATTAGACAGTGTGAGCTGGACATTTTTATATAAAACATTGATGAGGTTCGGACTGAACGGGAGGGCAATGAAGATGATCAAGGCGCTATATCAAGAACCGACAGCGAGGGTTAAGGTGAATGGCAGCTTGACAGATAGAATCAGATTAGAGAGGGCTACCAGACAGGGATGTTGTCTCTCACCGACGCTCTTCGCCGTTTTCATAGAACCACTGGCACAACTGATCAGACAGACGAGGACATTAAGGGAGTAAGGATAAAGGGAACGGAATATAAACTAGGCCTATTTGCGGACGACGTGATAGTATACATGAGGCAACTAGACAAGAGCTTCCCGGCACTGATGGATCTACTGAAGGAATATGGCCACTACTCAGGTTACAAACTAAACGTGACAAAGACACAGACCTTAGCATGGAACTATACCCCAACGACGGAAATTAGGGAACAGTACGGGATAAGATGGGACATGGACAAGATTAAATACTTAGGGGTGAACATCACGAGAGGGGTGGAGAAACTATATGAGGCGAACTATACACAGATAAATCAGAACATCAAGAGAGACTTAGAGAGATGGACAGTAATGCCCTTGGACTTCAATTCAAGAATAGAGGTCATTAAAATGAACATACTATCAAGGTTACTGTACCTATTCCAGTCACTACCAATACAAATACCACAGAATCAATTCAGGGAGTGGGACAGACTGATATCGAGGTTCATATGGGCGGGGAGAAGACCACGGGTCAGATATAAAACACTACAACTACCAAAGGAAGAGGGAGGGATGGCAGTACCCAGCCTACAAGATTATTACTATGCAGCACAACTGAGAGCAGTGACGTGCTGGTGTAACGACAGATATGAGGCAAGATGGAAAGACATTGAAAAAGAAGGGGAGGGATACAAGGTACAAGCTCTGGTGGGAGATAGGGAACTATTTAAAGAAAAAGAGGGACTATTAGATCGAATCACCAAATGCACCTTGACCATATGGAACAGAGTAATAAAAACACACAAATTGGAGAAGCAGTCAGGGGTCCTGAGATGGGTAGCACATGACAAGAGATTCAAACCAGGGAGGTTAGACCATGGATTCAGAAGGTGGGAGAGGGGGGGGGGCAACAGCGATATGCAAAATGATAGAGAAGGGGGAAATGCAGACACTACAAAAATTAAAGGAGAAATTTGGACTAGAAAACAGGGACCACTTCAGATATCTACAGGTTAGAGACTACTACAACAAAGAAATAAGGGGGGCCAAAGACGAAGAACAGAATGGAATAATAAAGATGATAGTATGGGCATACGAAGGGGGGCAAGGAAGAGTAATATCAGCAATATACCGGGCTATAATGAACAGCAAGGGACACACGACCGATTACATAAGGGAGAAATGGGAGAGAGAGCTAGAGATAGAAATAACAGGGAAGGAATAATGGGGGAACATATGCGAGGTACAACATTCAACAACAGGATCGAGGATATGGAAAGAGTTTGGATGGAAAAACATAATCAGATTCTTTATAACCCCAGAACTGAAGGGAAAATATGCACAAACACAAAGAGCTTGCTGGAGGATGTGTGGGAAGGAGGGGGAAAATCACACGCACATATTCTGGGGATGTCAGAAGCTGAAGGGGTATTGGGAGGAGATAGGGGAGGCAATGATCAGAATACTAGGATACGGATTACCACAAACAGGACTGGTGCTTTACTTAGGAGACCTGACACACGAGGGAATACAAGGGGGGGGACAAATATTTAATAAAGATAATGTTGATAGCGGCCAGAAAAGCAATAACGAGACTGTGGTACAAGGAAGACCCACCGACAATAGCACAATGGGTAGGAATAGTGGAAGAGATACAGGATATGGAGAGGATAACACACATGCTGAGGCTACAGGAAGAGAAATTTGGGGAAAGATGGGGAAAGTGGGAGGACTATAAGGGGAACGAAAACGACATCACAGAGGAAGAAACAAATGCAACACAAGAGGGAGAAGGGTAAAGGAGGAAAGATGTTCAAGGAGGGTCTCTGAACCCATGTCACACATTTTTGCTTTAGTTAGTATTTTCTATCTCTACCATTTGGGTAGGACGATTGCTTTATGTTTTTTCAATTTATTATTTATGTCTGTGGAACTTTTGCTTAAGTCGGTATTTATTATTTCTGTTTTTGGGTATTACATTTTTTTTCTTTATTTTTTTTCTTTATAGTTTGTCTGTTTAACGGTGTTGTACATTATGTCTATATAATATGTACCTGGAAGACCGACTGAGATGACAATAATATTCAAATATGATGTTGTTTGTAAGCTTGTAATACAAAAATGCAAATAAAAATTGAGTTTAAAAAAAATTAAAAAAAGTGTATCGTTAATGAACTGTACCCGATATTTATATAATATCGTCATATCGCCCAGCCCTAGCATAAAGTGTCTCCAAACTCCTCTTTGAGTCCGGAGTTTAGGTCCATAAGTGTCTGGCGGTCATATGACGTACCCGCCAGTGATGTTTTAATAAAAAAAGTAGAAAAAAAACAAACATAATAGCTAAAAGTGTGCACAATCGTCGCGGAACTAAACCAGAGGCGACTGACCGGGGTTGCGCCATCCTCATCAGAACCCGTCATTGGCAGATTACGCATGGCGAGGAATGACGTGTAAACACGTCATCGGCGGAGAAAGGGTTAACAATTGTGTGTATTGAGCTGTACTGTATTGTACCCATTCTGCAATCTGTTAATAACAATCAATCAATCAATATTTAACAGATTGCAGAATGGGTACAATACAGTACGGCTCAATACACACAATTGTTAAGGGGATGCAGACCAGAGAAAGATGTTTGTCTTGTTTACATCAGGGTCCCCCATTTTCAATTCAGTGACATTTATGACATACAGAACATTTATGGCATATGGACATACAGGTATATAGTAGTTACATTTGTGACATATACGATATGCAAATATACAGTACTGTTACCCAGAGATCCTGACAGAGTATATACATATGATGGGTAGGAGACTGTACATTAGGAGGGGGTGGGTGGGTGGGAGAAAAAAGATACATACGGTGGGGAGAAAATATATACATACGGTGGAGAGGAGACAGTCTACACAGATACACCTGTGTGATGTTGCTACGGAGTTAAGCTAATAAAGGATACTCGTCACAACCACAGCAGAGGACTCACGTATTTGTACTGTGAAGTAACACGACAATGACAAATGTGTTGTTTCTGTTTATCTTTTTGACATAGTTAACATAGTTAACTCACCACTACAGCCCCCAGTAGCCTAGCCAGTCTCTTGAAACACTGCTATCTTCAAACTTCCATTCCTCTCGAAACGTTCTTTTGTTGGGTGGTGCCGCTCATCCTTTTAGTCTGAGAACACCGAGGTGTGTTTTCTTTTTAGTGGCCGGCTTACTCCTTCCATTTAACCGACGCTATTAAGCTAACGTTAGCTAAACGGTATAGCAGGCGTGCATAACGTTAGTGCAATAACATTTTCATATAACAGGCTGACGGACTCCGGTAGAGCCGTCGCGCCTCCGCTTACCCTTCAATAAGCTTTGTGGTCCGGGCATAAATGTGTCCATAAATCCATTTATTTAGATCCAACACTGTCTGCGATTATTATACATTTCCAACGACAAACTATTAGCTAATCCTGTCTCTCGAGTCGCTGCGTCCTGCCATTGCTTGTGCTTGGCGCAGCCGCACCGTGATAGAAAGAAAATGCCCTTTTTCATGATATTTGACGCCTCTGATTGGCTCAATTTTGTTTCAATCTGTATGCATCTACAAATCATATTATACCAGGTAGCCAATTCCGTCAGACTGCAAATCAAATTGACGGAACTCCAAATCAAATTGACGGAAATCCGTCTGGAGACGGAACGCTTTAATGCCTGAGTTTGGGTGCTTCCGAGTAATCCCAGGAAAAGACGCGATAATAGCGTTTTAGTGAAATCCACTTATCACGTTGTCATTTTTCGCCTGATTATCTAATCATGCTGAAATCAACGCTAGATTATCGTTATTATCCTTCCTCATGCAAGAATGAAATGTGGTTTAGACCGGCGCCCCCCCCCCCCCCCTCGCCACCAACGGCAAGTATACTTGTTGTTGGCGTTCAAAGGATGGCGCCCAATAACGAGTATAATCGTTGTTGGCGGGGAATGAGTCAATTACCTGGAGGGCTGGTAGGGCCGCCCTCTGACTGAAACGGGCTTCAGTGATGTCTTCAATCCCTGACCCTCTGACCCCACGCACGGACCAATTGACTGCAAGCACTCATCTAGGAAGTGGTCTGTGGGGAGGCAGGGCTTGTTTGCTGGTGGGTGGGTGGTTCTGGGCCTCTTGGTGTTGTGTGATTCGTCAGAGGGACTGAGGAGCCTCTTAACAGAAACACTCTTCACCTCCTCTCCGTTCTCCCTCCTGTCTCCCTCCTCTCTCCTCCTCAGACTAGCTCCTCTGGAGCGGGGGCTCCTACAGAGGGGGGAGCCATGCTCCGTCTTCCCCGGGGCCTCTGTGCTGGGCTGGGGGGCCTGGGGCCCAGGGGGTGAGGAGGCAGGTCTGATCTGGCTGTCGGGAGTCTCTGGGACTGACAAGAGCAGCTCAGGAGGGGAGGATGTGAGGTGGTTCTCCAGGACCCCCAGGACACTCCTCTTGGTGGGGGAGGTGGGAGGGGAGGAGACAGCGCTTTGGAGGGGTTTGGTGAGAGAGACTTGTGGTGGTCTGGTGGAGGATGGTGACTCCTAAAACCAACAGAGACCACATGAGTCAGCCTGCCATGAGCCAGTTACTCACTCACTCAACCAGTTACATAATCAGTCAGTTAGTATGTTATTTTGTCAGTCAGCTACTTAGCCAATCAGTCAGTACTCAAAAAATAAAAAATAAAGCATTAACTCATTAATTGCCAAACCCGAGATAAGTCGGGTTAACTCGACATGTGTTGCCTGCCAGACCCGAGATATCTCGGGTTTTGGTCGTTTATTCGATATTTTTATTCATTATTCATCCAGGGACCTTGGTGTTACCATAGGGAATTAGTCTGAGATCGCCAAAGTGCAATACCGGCCGCATCCAGCTAGACGGCGGTATCGAGCACCCTTTGAAACCTTGTATCTTGGCCTGTGCAACGGTCAAATGTCACCGGGCTCACTTCTTTTTGTCGGGCGAATGGAGCGGTTATAACGATCGGATTGAGAAGCGTCGAATGCTCCCGATGCATGATGTGTGGTGGATTATGTTGGCGACACAATCGACACCAATACTGGGACTCACGATCAGATAATTGGAATATTCTTTTTGGGGTACATCCTAGTGAAGGTAAGGGCTATATGATATCAATCCTGCGTTGATCCAACCATGTCTTCACCCCGATCGCAACATATCTGTGTAACGTTACTCCACAACGTATGCCGTTGGTGACGATCAAAGCATCAAAAAACGACCCCCCCCCCCCCCTTTTCATGCATTCATGATGAAACATAATACCTATGATATAGATTTGATTTGGGAATAATAGCGTGTACAGGCAAAAAACTGCAATGTTTATAGTAGAATTGGCGTATATGGCTATTACTCAGCCTTTCGGGAATTACCCCAGACCACGCTATAACCATACTTATATTCACCACGGTATAACATGGGAACATATGGATGAAGAAATTAATTCTTTCACATATTGAAAGATAGATAGGTGGTGGTGATGTCAAAGTCAAATGGGCCATAGTATTGTATCCATAGCTATAATATAGAATATAGTTATAGCTCTACAAACAAGGTGACACACTCCTATCTTTTAAAGCGTGGCATTGGTATGACGGGCCCCGTCTAATAGCTGGCAGTCAATGAGTTAATTTAAGCGACAAGAAGCACCGACCATGGACCAAGTAATCAACCAACCTTATAGAATAGAAATGTTTTACATATACCAGGAATTTGTCCTCTGCATTTGACCCATCCTACCGTAACTATTAAGGAGCAGAAGGTAGCCACGTGGCCGGAGAGCAGTTGGGTTAAGTGCCTTGCTCAAGGGCACTTTAATTGTGGCATTGAAGTAGGGGAGAGCGTTACTCATTTACTTCCTGTTTCCTGGCGGTCGGGGGGGATCAAAGTGTAACTTTAGGAGGGATGCCCCGATCACGTTTTTTGCCACCGATACCAATCACCGATCTTCTATGAGCCATATCAGCCGATACACTGCTGATACCAATCGTTTTGGTTTTGTTATAGCAGCTGGCAGTATTATACAGGGCTCTACAGTGCGACCATATTGCTCGCATAT
This sequence comes from Notolepis coatsorum, assembly GCF_963971535.1. Lineage (NCBI taxonomy): Eukaryota > Metazoa > Chordata > Actinopteri > Aulopiformes > Paralepididae > Notolepis > Notolepis coatsorum. The sequence continues at coordinate 167,238,067 of NC_140165.1, read as the reverse complement.
GCCCCTAGAAATATAAATATGTGTGTGCGAACCGGAAAAATCAATTACTTGCACAGTGTGCGAGTGAAGATTACAGCCTCAGTCGTGCTTTTTTCTCCGCTGATAATCGTTCAAAAACTAGAAGTCCCACATTGCACTCAAGCCAACGGTCCAATCACAGTAGAGTGACGTGACTGGTTTCAAGAAAAAAAAAAAAAGGAAATGACCAATCGGAAGCTCTCATTTTCTCTTTTACTTCCTGAAAGTCCGCCATTGCGATATGCGAGCGTTTTCCGAGACAGTAACTTATTCTAGTCTTACCAATAGCAATAGATTTTAGAACACCTAGATTTATCGATAGCAATAGTAATATAACGTTAATGCAACTAAACAAATGCCTTGCTTTGTTAATCATAATGTTGATGCAGTAGCGTATGTCGTTGTGTTGGCTGTAACCGACATGAGAATAGCATAACACTGTGTACACATTACAATTGCGATAATCGATTCTAACATTTTCAAATCGATGCAGTTGAATTTTCCCCTTAGGATCGATGCATTGCGATGCATTGTTACACCCCTACACCAAAGTCACTGGCCCACTGTGCGTGTGTGTATGTGTCATAATGTGTGTGTGCTAACTTGGCTAGAGTTATCAACAGCAGAGGTGGGTGCAGGCGGTGTGACGTAATTGGCAGAATCTACTGTCAATCAATGGTCTACCTGACACGCAAACTCATAAACAATGTTTCTCTACTGGAGGTGTACAGTATTTCAATAGGCAACCCTGAAAGGATTATTTTTCTAGAAGAGCAACACTAGCCAAAACATAGGCATTGTATGCATAAAAGGGGCAAAAGCTAAAGTTAAGTGACTTACTTTTGTAGCAGTAGTTTGATTTGATAGTTTATTTGATAGTTTATTTGATAGGGACAGCACATGTTAATGAACATCAAGTACAAAATACAAAATGTAAACATGCAGGGTTGTAGCAAGAGCTAATTTACACCAGGAGACAGCAAAACTCTTTCAATAAATAAATAGCCTGCTTAGGGTAAAGCATGATGACAATCAATGATAAAAACAACAATAAAAACAAGAAACTAGTTACATAAACTAAATCAGATTTTAAATGATCACAGTTCTGGTTTGCCTTAAGATGCAGTTTAAGATGGGTTTTGATTAGGGCTGACCTTCGAATGTTTTTTTGGCAATCGAAGCTTCGGGGCCGAGCTTCGATTTTAATTCGAAGCTTCGAATAAAAAAGAAATTAATTAATTTTTTTTATATATATATATATATATATTTTTTTTTTATCTTATGTTGTGGGACTTGTACAGCACTTTGGTAAACTTTGTTGTTTTTAAATGTGCTCTATAAATAAAGTGGATTGGATTAATGAATTAAGTAGCCCCTTTCGTGACTGTGACGCAGCCAACACAGTGTGATTTAATTCAAAGTGGATCGCTGTTGTCGTTTGAACAACTTCAGATTTCATGGGAACTACCAATCCCCCAAATCAAGAATGTTTAAGATGAATGAAGTAAGATTTTTGATTATTTGAAATATGGCCTGTGTAGACTAAACTATGCACAGAATTATGTCAGTCTACAAGGTCCGACAATGTAGACCTTGTAGACTCCACTACAGACCAATTATCAGTGAATGTTCATGCATTTTTAAGAAAGGCTACTTCCACAAAAAAACAAAGAACTAACCAAAACATCTCAGTAGCACCTTATCTAAATGTTCTATTTCATATATGGAGATTCATATTTATTTATGTATTGCATGCATTTCTACATTTTATTTCCCATTTTGTTTATTCATCCCAGTATCTTTCTTTCTTATGTGTGGAATTCTACAAGGCATTTACATTCACATTTACATTTAGCTGACGCTTTTATCCAAAGCGACTTACAAGTTCTGTACGACAGGTCATCAGGAAGGATACAACTCTATCAGCTGAGTAACAATATTCATCAAAGTGTTGCGTGTTACAGTGTAGGTTAGTTTATTAGGACAAGTGCATGACAGTAAGGTTAGTTAGGGTTAGATTTATTTTATTTCAGATAATGGTTGAATAAGTGAGTCTTTAGTCGACGGCGAAAGATTGGACGTGATTCGGCTGTCCTAACTGGGGTGGGTAGTTCATTCCACCATTGTGGGGCAAGGACTGAGAATAGGCGTGTAGGTGGTGTATATGTATTTGAGGATGATATCCTTCAAACAGGCAATAGTGATGATATAATTTGGGCAGTGCTGAGCTGGGTTACTTTCCTCCAGTGTATTTGTCCCCCGGCCCCACCCAATGGCCCCATGCAAACACACACACACAGAAGTAAAAACAAATAAAAAAAAGATTTTTTTCTTTTTTTTCTTTTTAAACTTCTATTTTTTTTTTAATGTTCGAAGCTTGTGCCATCGAACGAAGCTTCGAAGCTTCGAAGTATTTAAGACAGCCCTAGGCGGTTAGGTGGCCGAGCGGAGATTGCGTTCGTCACCAGCCCCGGAGCTGTGAGCTGGATTCGCCTGTTCGAATCCAGCTCACAGCTCCGGGGTTGTCACCAGCTTGGCTGGCCGTCTGCACTAATACAATTGGCTGTATTAGAGGGTGGGAGAAGCTGGCGGGGTGGGTCCGGGTCGTTGTAAACAGCGACTCCTACAGTTCGGTCGGGGCGCCTGCTAAGCGCGGATTGGACTTGAGGGGGATAGTGTGGTCCTCCCACACGCTACGCCCTCTCAATGAGAATCCGCGCTGCCAGGTGAAAAGAAGCGGTGATTGGCTGGACGTGTGTCGGAGGAAGCACGTGGTAGCCTCCACTCTCCCAGATGATCCGACTGTGGGGGGTAAGTGCGCAGCGACCAGGAAGGGACTGGGAATTGGCATACGACTAACATTGGGATGGGAGAAAATCGGAGGAAAATGGAGGGGGAAAAAGACCAAAAAAAAAAAAAAAAAAAAGACAGCCCTAGTCTTGATTCTGTGGGGCACTCTCTAATCACAACTGGTAGGCTATTCCAGTAGTTACCACCTTTAACAGAGAACACAGTTTTAGCAAAGGTAGTATACCAAAAGGGCACCTTACAGTCCCCTCTACTGATGGCCCTGGTGGTAATGCCAGTGTCTCCTTTTTGTTCAATGTCACCGCCTTTCTTATTAGGCCTAGTTGTTGGCTACAACTTTGCCACAGTAGGCATTAATCACTTAATAGTTCAAATGTCTGTGTCCCATTCCCGTTTGCACATGCAGATACACACACACGCACACAGTGGGCCAGTGACTTTGGTGGTATGTGCTATTGCACAGATGTGTGTCCCGTTCCCGTTTGCACATGCACGCACAGTACAAATATACATTTATAAAAAATAAAAAATAAAATAAAAAACTGTTACTTGAAATATTTTCACTGTGCTCCTAAATATTTTTGTGTGCTCCTAGATTTCTTTGTGTGCTCATAATTTTTTTCATTTAGGAGCACATGTGCTCCTTGGGAAAAAGGTTAGCGTAGAGCAGGGTTAGAAATTAACATTTTTTTTCAAGGGCTTTTTTTGCCCCCCTTAATTGCTTTTCGGGGGCTTTTTTTTGTATTTCGGGGGCACAACATTTTTATAATGAAAATTAACATAAAGATTATAAAACATTCTTGACACTTTTTTTTACAGTCTTCGTCCCTATGTTTGATAACGTAATGTTAATGTCTCCATATATAGGGCTCTACGCTAACCTTTTTCCCAAGGAGCACATGTGCTCCTAAATAAAATGTTAATAAATCAAATCTAAATACAAATTTAGGAGCACACAGAAATTTAGGAGCACAGTGACAATTGTTCAAGTAACACACACACACGCACACGATGTGTGACATCATGGCTTGGTTTCATGTTTTGAGGTACCTTCAATTATCTGTAATTATTACATGGCGTTTTCACATTCGCCGAAATGCTTGCTTGTGATTGGTCAATAGCCCCCCGACTGCGGTCATTATTTTTCAATAATGACCGCAGATTTTTCAATAATGACCGCAGAGCGCAGCTGTTCGCAATCAAGCCCACTGACACACACTGTTTCAGTGCAATTAGACACTGCCGTGCCGGCGATGACAGGGGGCGGAGCGACGAGCGGAGCAGAACACAGCGGAGCCAGAACACAGAGGCTGCCCGCGATAATAATAATCACTTTATTTGGGCTGACAGAGCCACAGAACAACTGCGATTTGTCAAATGAATTAGGTATATTGTTAGTAAGTTAGCCATGTAATAAGCGGGATAATGTATAGCCTACTCGGTCATTGTCGCAAAATAATTGACCTTCACTACGTTTAAAACACCTCGGCGCGGCGCCTCGGTATTTTAAACTCTGTGTCGGTCAATTATTTTGCGACAATGACCTCGTAGCCATACATTATCCCTTACATAATACATACATACTCTATCTAAATAGATTAAATATTATTGTCCCTGAGTGAGGGCAAGTTGTGTTGTTGTCTTGATATAATAACCGGTTGCCTCTGGATCAATGAATGTCTAATATTGAATAATATTATTAGATATTTTATTTTTAACATCCCTAATTCCAACAGTCAAGAGGCTTGTTTCAAATTGATGAAAAACCCCACACACGCAACGTTTGTGAGTATAGGCTCTGGCCAGATCGATCAATGAAATACATTGCGCGCTCAGCGCTGTGGAATGAAGGAAATGCGCATCGGGATCGGATTTGGATGTTATTCTTTTGGAGTTGTGTTACAAATGGAATGGTCTTTCCCCGCCGAACACAAGTTACTTAACGTTACACAGGTCGCGCTATGCAGATGCTTAGCTTGCTAACGTTAAGATAGCAGTGTAATGCTTGATGAGAGCAGAGCGCTCTCTCTGTGTTCGCAGCACCTCTCAAGTGCCTGTAACACGCAGCGGGCCCCGCCTCCCTCCTCCTTGGAACAAACATTCCACCCAAAAACTGAATTTCAGTCCAGTTTCAATCTGAACTATTAACAGCGGAGCTGTTTTGTAATCTTCACAATCACTCGTCTGTCTCGCACACTGCAAGTAAATGATTTTTCCGGTTTGCACACACCAGGGTTAGAAATTAACATTTATTTTCAAGGGCTTTTTTTGCCCCCCTTAATTGATTTTCGGGTTTTTTTTTTTGTATTTCGGGGGCACTGAATTTTTATGATAAACGGTAGGGGTGGGACGGTTCACAAAATGGACGGTTTGGTTCGTATCACGATTTTGGGGTCACGGTTTTCAGTTCGATATACGTTAATTTTTATTAAAAAAAAATGTAACACTCAAATCTAAACATGCTTCTCATTTATTAAAAATAAAATAAAAGGTTTAGTGTTTACAGCCTTAAATAATGTTTGGCACACAAAGACCGAACTGACTGAAAAATGTAGGCTACATTTGTCAAAGTATTAACTTAGTGCAAACAAACAATATGCTCAGCCAGCACTAGACTTTCCTTTCTTTAATTAATATAAACACACAAAAACAATGTCAACCATGTTTAAATTCCCTGATTGTCAATTCTTAATGGAAAGATTCGTTTTCTGCTTGAAATTATTATGTTTCTGTCTACATTTATTTAGACTAACATTATTTAAATATTGAGTGCAACTGTGGTGGATTACGTAATTCGGTGAGTTGGAACTATCTATGGGTTGGCGCCGGGTCCCCACGGACATTTTAGCGTGTGGCACCTTCATTCAGCTCCGGTCACGTTAGGAGGAGTTCATAACATCAACAAGCAGCGCGAAAGCGATAATAGTCCCGGTTGGAGTTAGTAAAACACAGTTGTATGTTAGCCTTCTTGGATGTTAAATAAACGCCTATCATTGTCTTTAAACACCCCGCCTCTCAGACTCCCATTTCCTCCTCTGCTACAGTAGCTAGTAGCTACGGTGTTAGCTGTTGTTGTGAAGGGCTAGCTAGCTAACAGCTACAAACATTGTACAAACTGCTAACGCTATGGCAAGATGTGTGTAGGCCTATGTAATGTTAATGGCTATGTTTTTAAAGTCGTAATGAAGATTGATTTATATTGTGCGTGCCATTTTTACACAAACTGACTAGCACCTGGCTGGCTGCAGTGCTGCTGCTGCTGCCTGCATCCAGTGCAGAACACCGGCTCCGCCAAATGAATTTTTTTATTTGCGCGTCATCTGAACGTACGATACACAGACGCTCCATTACCGGATAAATATATATAATTAGTAAACTGTCGGGGGTATTAAGTGCCCCCCTTAACTGATTTTCGAGGGCATTTTGTCCATTTTCAAGGGCATTATGCCCCAAGCCCCCGTTAATTTCGAACCCTGGCGTAGAGCCCTGTTATACTGTAGGTCTAACACAGGCATTCTCAAAGTAACGTCGAGTAAAGTCGGGTTAACTCGCCAACCGTTCAGCGCCAGACCCGAGTATAGTCGGGTTTTCATCGTTATTTCTTTTATTCGATATTTCCATTCATTACAGGCACACGGACTCGGGGTTAACATGGGGAATCATCCTGAGAATGCCAAAGTGCAATACCGGCCGCATCCGCCCAGGTGGCAGTATCGAGCACCCTTTGAAACATTATATCTTGGCCTGTGCGTCGATCAAAAGTCTCCGGTCGGATTTTTCTGTCACGCAAATGGAGCGGTTGTCCCGATCGGATTGAGAAGCGTGAAATACTCCCGGTGCATGATGTGTGATGAAATTATATTGGCGACACGATCGACACCAATACTGGGACTCGCGATCAGATAATTGAAATATTCTTTTTGGGGTACATCCTAGTGAAGGTAAGGCCTATATGGTATCAATCCTGCTGTGATCCAACCATGACTTCACTTCGATTACCCCACAACGTGTGCCGTTGGTGACGAATCAAAGCATCAAACCCCCCCCCCCCCCCCCCCCACCCTTTCATGCATTCATGATGAGACATAATACCGATGATATAGATCTAATTTCGAAATAGTAGCGTGTAGGGATGCACGATAATTATCGGGCCGATATCAGCTATTATGACGTCATCCCGATAAAATTATTGATGGCTCCGATAAAAAAATTATAAAAAATGTATACACTTTTTTTACACGGTCGAAAATGTGGTTATTTGAAGTTTGGATTTTTTATTTTTTTTACAGCTGAGGTAAGTAGATTTTTTTTTGACTAAAGTACCGAAAAAAGGTACCGTTGGGTACCGGTATCGATTCACAGGTACCCATCCCTACTGACAAAGCACAATACCTGTTGGTTTTTAGTTCACTCATTGTTCAGGGAAACACATTGTTAATGACATTGACGGATTGTGAATTTTGTGATTGACTCAAATTATATTTATTTGGAAAAATAAATAGTCACTTTATTTGAAGAGTCAAAACTGTTCTCTTGGCTTTGTTTTGTTCATAGTAGTACTAGTAACGCTCATGTCATGATAAATCTGGTTAGGTCAAAACTACAGGAATATACATAAAAATAATTATTATAATACAATAAATATATATATATCGGTTATCGGTATCGGTCTTGAGGAGCAGAAAGTTATCGATATCGGGGTCAAAAAATCAATATCGTGCACCCCTAGTAGCGTGTACAGGCAAGAAACGGCAACGTCTTTAGTGAAATGCACATATTGCTGCATAGCGTAGTTTTCTGGGATTAGACAGGATTACTCTAAAACTATACTCATATTCACCACGGTATTTTAATACTTAACAATATCGATATCGACTCGAGTGATATGATAATATTATCCTATCCTTATCGTGATATCATTTTTGGCCATATCGCCCAGCCCTAGGAGAGCGACTTTACCTGGTTGTCTTTCTTAGGGGAAAAGAAAGACACAATGTTCCTCTGAAAACCTCCTGCAGTTACCTGTGAGAGAGAGAGAGAGAGAGCGAGAGCGAGAGTTATTAGAGAGGCTGTTAATGAGACTGAGGTAAATTCCAGCTGCATGGCCTGATGTTGTCTGACTGACTTAACTATACATTTTAGTCAGATACATTTATTTTAGGGGTGTAAAGGTAGGGCTGGGCGATATGGAAAAAAATCATATCGCGATAACGATATGATAATTTTATTTTATTTCTCAATATCGATAATTATCGAATTGTTATAAGTATAAAAAAAAACAAAAAAAAAAACATTTTTTTTTTTTTTAACAACAGATGTTTGTTTATTTTGCAGCAATTCTTTGTCATTGCCGCCATCTTTAGTGTTACATCCCCTCACACTCCAGTTCTCAGGCTGCAGCTGGTTTAAAAGCTAAAGTAAACCGGCTTCTCTGCTGGCTGTGGCTCCAGAGGAGTTGAACAGTTCTGGCTCTGCTAGTTTATTTTCGATCTTTTGGCACTTTTTTGGTGGACAAACCACAGCACATGTGCACTGTGACTCGTGACTGGAGTCTAGTTCTGCTAGCACACATAGCCTACTGTGTACAGACGGTTTCAAAATGTATTTTAAATTAGAAAGCAAACAAAATAAATGGACAAGAGAAAAAGAAATCTGAATTTGGTCAGTATTGTCATTGGACAAGCAAAGCCATTACTTTAAGTTGCAGGCAAGAAAGACAAGTCTGTCCACTGTCTCTGGTTTTAAAACTGCCCTGTTGCAGGTAAAAAAAAAAAAAAGTAAAAAAAAAAAAGCGATTTTTCGATTTTTTTTTTATTTCGATATTCGATATCGATTATTAAACTATATCGCGATATTTATCGTTATCTCGCCCAGCCCTATGTAAAGGTAGACATATCCGTACCAAACCATTTCAGTATTGGATGGATCTACGGTTAAGTACGGCTGTGTACAGAACGAATACAACGGTATGTTAACCATTAACACATTAACTGCCACGGAGTTTGCCCGTCTCATACCACTCTCTGCCACCACTCTAAGCCTATGGAGATGTTCACCTTCTTTGCAGGGCTATAACTTTTTTAATTGTATTGCTAAATTGACATTACTATGGCCCATTCATTTACATTTAGTCATTTAGCTGACGCTTTTATCCAAAGTGACTTACAAGTTCTGTACGACTATTGGTCGACTAAAATATATATATATATTTTTTTATCATTCCATTTGGGCTGTGGGGGGTGCGTAATGTCTGAAGGAGTCGACTGAAGGCTTCTTGTCCTCTGCAAAAGCATGCAATTGGTCCACTGATGGATACATCTTGATATTTGTAGTATAGTGTGTTCATTAGATGGGTGAAATCCTCTTTCAGTGCCTCTGTGCCTGTTTTCGTAGGCAGTTAGCCTCTGGTATGCGTGCCATTAGCGTTAGCCACGCTTCTATGCCTCTTTTCTTTTGAATTTTTTTTTATTATTATATTCGACTAAGAGGTTGGCCAGTCGACTACGGCCCCTTTCGACCGATTAGTCGACTAATCGATTAATAGGGGTCAGCCCTACAGCTGAGTAACAATGTTTATCAAAGTGTTGCGTGTTACAGTGTAGGTTAGTTTATTAGGACAAGTGCATGACAGTAAGGTTAGTCAGGGTTATATATATATTAAGGCTGTCAAATATATCGCGTTAACTCCCGATTCTATTAATGCCACTAATTTTTTTAACTCAAGATTAACTAAAAAAAAAAAAAAAAAAAAATGTTTACTAGACTTCACTCAGGTGTATTATTGATGCTCTCATTGATACTACCGTATGTTTGTTTCTGAAGTGTGTGTGTGTGTGTGTGTGTGTGTGTGTGTGTGTGTGTGTGTGTGTGTGTGTGTGTGTGTGTGTGTGTGTGTGTGTGAGATATAGAGAGAGAAGGGGGTGAGAGAGATGAGGAAGGGGCAAAAGAGAGAGCTGGGAGATTGTGTGTGTGAGGGAGAGAGGGGGGTATGTGATTAATCAGCCCTTGTGTGTGTGAATGTAACAAGTTCCTAACGTTTTCTTTCCCCTATTATTTCATGCACACTTTATTCATTGTTTTAAATGATTATTTTCTTTTAAAGGGGAACTCCAACATTTTGGGAAATTAGCTTATTTAACATCTTCCCTGGAGTTAGACAAGAAGATACATACCTTTTTTGTCTCTGTGCGTGCATTTTAGCTTTGGGAATAGACGCTCCGTTAGCATAGCTTAGCTTCATCACTGGAAGTGAGGCAGGACAGTAGCCTTACAGTGCCTTACAGTGTATTGCAAGGTCTGACATTGACCAAACTTGATATGCATGACCTTGGTGGGCTCTAGGTTAACTCCTGAAAAGGGGGTCAATGTCAGACTTTGCAATCAAAAGTTAGGGGGCTAATAACCCTTGCCATAATTTCAGTGCGCCCCCTAACTTTTGATTGCAAGGTCTGACATTGACCCCCTTTTCAGGAGTTGACCTAGAGCCCACCAAGGTCATGCATATCAAATTTGGTCAATGTCAGACCTTGCAATACACTGTAAGGCACTGTAAGGCTACTGTCCTGCCTCACTTCCAGTGATGAAGCTAAGCTATGCTAACGGAGCGTCTATTCCCAAAGCTAAAATGCACGCACAGAGACAAAAAAGGTATGTATCTTCTTGTCTAACTCCAGGGAAGATGTTAAATAAGCTAATTTCCCAAAATGTTGGAGTTCCCCTTTAAAGGATAACTCCACTATTTTGGGAAATTAGCTTATTTAACATCTTCCCTGGAGTTAGACAAGAAGATGCATACCTTTTTTGTCTCTGTGCGTGCATTTTAGCTTTGGGAATAGATGCTCCGTTAGCATAGCTTAGCTTCATCACTGGAAGTGAGGCAGGACAGTAGCCTTACAGTGCCTTACAGTGTATTGCAAGGTCTGACATTGACCAAACTTGATATGCATGACCTTGGTGGGCTCTAGGTCAACTCCTGAAAAGGGGGTCAATGTCAGACCTTGCAATCAAAAGTTAGGGGCGCACTGAAATTATGGCAAGGGTTATTAGCCTCCTAACTTTTGATTGCAAAGTCTGACATTGACCCCCTTTTCAGGAGTTGACCTAGAGCCCACCAAGGTCATGCATATCAAGTTTGGTCAATGTCAGACCTTGCAATACACTGTAAGGCACTGTAAGGCTACTGTCCTGCCTCACTTCCAGTGATGAAGCTAAGCTATGCTAACGGAGCATCTATTCCCAAAGCTAAAATGCACGCACAGAGACAAAAAAGGTATGCATCTTCTTGTCTAACTCCAGGGAAGATGTTAAATAAGCTAATTTCCCAAAATAGTGGAGTTATCCTTTAAGTTATTTTGTGCATCACTCTGTTTTGAATTTGATGCAAATTTGCAATGCATGAGGGTCATCCTTTTGTGTTAAATGGCTGCATAAAGCAAGCATTTGTTGACTCGCATGTTGATAAGAGTATTAAAACTTGGAACTTGAAAAAGATCTGTTTAAGGTAAAAAAAAATTAAAATAAAAATGCGATTAATTTGCGATTAATCGCGAGTTAACTATGGACAATCATGCGATTAATCGAGTTAAATATTTTAATCGTTTGACAGCACTAATATATATATATATATATATATATTCAACATCAACATCGATTATCTATCGTTCAGGATGTAGGAACGTTATACTTTTTCAAAATTTCCATTCATACGAAAATATCGTCTAGAATATAAATATGTTTTTATCGTTTTCTGCAGTAATTCCTAGAACGTGAGTTATAGGCATAAACGCATATATAGATTATCAACTGCCGTTTGTTGCCGATACACGCTATATTAAAAATTTCAACTGTACATGATCCTAAACGTTATGACTCATCATGCGCGGATGAACAGGGGGGGGGGGGTCGTTTATATCCGTGATCGTCAGTAAATGCTTTATGTAGTATGGGTGATATATTGATCAGAGCAGTTTGCATTCATAATAATAAACAAACACGCTGAAACTAACGTTACTGTCCTCTTACTGTTCGCCGATGAGACTGGAGGAAAAAGATCCCACTTATTTGACGGCGATCTACTAGATCCATTTCCGGTTTGTATAATAATAATAAACGCCCAAATCATATCGATTATTGAGTTATGGCAGCGATCCATATACACTGTGTCTAGAGTCCCGCAACAATATGTGAGTGCGGACTCATTTCCCAGATGCACGGAGATCACCAGAGATCCATTTCCGGTTGTAACTCGCCGATCATCCACCAGGCGGCAGTATTGAAGCGTTGCAGAGTTGTGCAGGCTCCCACTGTATCAGCCGAGGCTGGGTGAGGGAATTATGAATACCATGGCGAAAAAATGAAATATGATATCAATAACGTCGTACCCCGTGGTTTGGCAGAATTAGCATGACCTTGAAACACGTTGTACGACGTTATTGGCGCCCAATGTGAACCATTAACACAATGGACGCCAGACCCGACATATTTCGGGTTAACTCGCCATCGCTTGAGTGCCAAACCTGAGAAAAGTCGGGTTTTCATCGTTATTTCTTTTATTCGCTATATCCATTCATAATTCATCCATCCAGCCTGATGTTTTCATTGGGAATGGGTCTCAGTCTGAGATCGCAAACGTCCAATACCGCCACCTAACGCCTTGCGGCCGCTATTGCACTCCATTTGAAACGATGTGGCTTGTTGTCTGGGCCGAGCTGCGGCGTGGGGGCGGAGTCTAAACACTCGGTCAAGACAAGCGGTTACCACAGTTGCATCGACGAGGCCCCCCCCCCCCCCCCCCGTTCATGTTCAATGCTGGATTACGTTGGAAACATGATCGCGATCAGTATTTGGAATGGCGATCAGATAATTGGATTTCTTTTTGCAGTACATCATAGACAAGGTAAGGACTATATGTTATCAATCTTGCGTTGATCCGATAATTATTTCCCCGCGATCGGAGCGTGTGTCTGCGTCTGCGGTGTGTGGGGTGTCCCGTTGGTTGATGCATGATGATGCATGATGAAACATAATACCGATAATCTAGCGTTGATTTCAGATTGATTATTGATCCAGGTGAGAAATGGCATGATTTATAATGAAATGCAGTAAAAGGCTGTTTGGCTGCGTTTCCTGGAATTACACAGAATCACTCTAAAACTAAACTCATATTCACCACGGTATAAAACGGAAATGTATGGATGAAAAAATTCTGTTTTTTGCATCTTGACGAGAAGAAACTCACTGACAAATCGACTATGTTATTAGATCCATAGCTATAATATTTAATATAGTTTTAGCACTGCAAACACCGGCATTTATCCCCATTGAACAAAGCGCTGGCACACAATGGCTATACGCCCACACAGCGACCTCTGTGCCACGCTGTTTCCGGGAAAAGGCTATGCGATGCCACCCATTAAACTAATAGTCTGTCACCTTGTTTGTAGAGCTATAACTATATTATAGCTATGGATACAATACTATAGTCATTTGACACTGGGTTTCTTCTGGTCAAGATGCAAAAAAGAAAATATTTCCATCCATACGTTCCCGTTTTATACCGTGGGGTTAGGGGTGGACGGTATAAACGGTATACGGTATAAACGGTATGAATTTGCTCTACGGTATGGATTTTGACTATACCGTGTAACCGGTAGTGCAGCTCTAAAATAGCAATGACGTCATGTAACCACAGCGCGACTATTTCACTCGCATTTGCCCCTAAAAATAGATAGAATTAGTCATAGATAATAGATATGTGCGAACTGGAAAAAGTTATTTAGGAGGCTTCGCGCAGTGGGCGTGCCAGCCCCTACCGCACGCATTTAAACACAGGTCTAGTAGTCTAGTGGGACGGGACACGGGAGCTGTCGGGAGGACGGCGGCGTCTCCCTGAGCTAACGTTAGCTTAGCTAACGTTACAAAATTACCCAGTCAACTATTCACTTTTAGTTTAATACATGATGGGGCATTGTCTAACCGAACGGTATCTAGTCGGCCAGCTACCGATAACTCCTGACATCAACAAACGCTCCACAAAGTCTAGTACTAGAGACGTGTATGCTACCTGTTAGCTCACGTTAACGCAAGTTAGTTCACCGTTCAAAACGAAATGTCCCATTGAACTAAATAATTCACTGAGGCGTTGTATTAACGTTATATATGCAGTAGCTACAGATAGCTCCTGATATCAATGTCTTATAACACTGATTCGATGCGTATTCGAGCTGAGGGCTTGCTAACGTTATACCAATACAATAGGGTCCAGGTGCAGCGCCGGAGAATCCTGGCCGTAGCTCTGCTCGAGGCTACTCGAGTATAGGTCCAGGTGCAGCTCCGGAGAATCCTGGCCGTAGATGGAGGCTACTAGAGTACACACAGACAGTGGAGCTTGTTGCGTGGTGGCGATGTCTCGCAGATAATACAAGCACAAGTCTAATTATATAATATATATATTTTATAAAAAAAATAATAATAATTATATAAAATTAAAAAAAAAATGTTATCAAAAACGATGATACCGTGATATATACCGTTACCGTCTATGCTTCAAATTATACCGTGATATAAATTTTAGACCATACCGTCCACCCCTACGTGGGGTGAGTGTAGGGCTGGGCGATATGGAAAAAAATCATATCGCGATAACGATATGATAATTTTATTTTATTTCACGATATCGATAATTATCGAATTGTTATAAGTATAAAAAAAAATTAAATTTTTTTTTTTTTTTTTTTTTTTTTTTTTTTTAACAACATATGTATGTTTATTTTGCAGCAATTCTTTGTCATTGCCGCCATCTTTAGTGTTACATCCCCTCACACTCCAGTTCTCAGGCTGCAGCTGGTTTAAAAGCTAAAGTAAACCGGCTTCTCTGCTGGCTGTGGCTCCAGAGGAGTTGAACAGTTCTGGCTCTGCTAGTTTATTTTCGATCTTTTGGCGCTTTTTTGGTGGACAAACCACAGCACATGTGCACTGTGACTCGTGACTGGAGTCTAGTTCTGCTAGCACACATAGCCTACTGTGTACAGACGGTTTCAAAATGTATTTTAAATTAGAAAGCAAACAAAATAAATGGACAAGAGAAAAAGAAATCTGAATTTGGTCAGTATTGTCATTTGGACAAGCAAAGCCATTACTTTAAGTTGCAGGCAAGAAAGACAAGTCTGTCCACTATCTCTGGTTTTAAAACTGCCCTGTTGCAGGTAAAAAAAAAAAAAAAAAAAAACGATTTTTCGATTTTTTTTTTATTTCGATATTCGATATCGATTATTAAAATATATCGCGATATTTATCGTTATAGTTATATCGCCCAGCCCTAGGAGAGTGTTATTTCGGAATGATCCGGGCCAATTCCTGAGAGGCTGGTTATAAGCCACAATGTGTATTATACTAAATCTGGCGTTTTTTTCCCTACACACGCTACAATAAAAAAAATCAAATGCATATGATCGGTATTATGTTCCATCATGAATGCATGAAAGGTTGGGGGGGGGGATTGTTTTTCGATGCTTTAATCGTCACCAACGGAATACGTTATGGACTTGTGTTACACACATACACTTGGATCGCAATGAAAACATTCTTGGATCAACGCAAGATTGATACCATATAGCAGCCCTTACCTTGACTAGGATGTACCCCGAAAAGAATATTCCAATTATCTGATCGCCATTCCAAGTATTGATGTCCATCGTTTCGCCAAAATAATCCAACACAGAATCCACCACGGGAGTAATTGTTTCTTCTCAATCCGAGCATTAGAACCGCCACACTTGTCCGACAAAGACAGGGTCTGACAAAGGGTCTGATTAGGGGTGGCCAACCAGTCAGAGACTAAGAGCCACAAAAATGACTGTGGTACCACAAAGAGCCACACCATATACTAGGGCTGGGCGATATGACGATATTATATAAATATCGGGTACAGTTCATTAACGATACACTTTTTCAACGTATCGTGGATATCGTGATGTTTTGCCTAAGAGGATTGTGTCGCGTCAATCTGTCCACACGTTACTCGTTCATATCTCAGCCTGTGCTGAGATATGCCCATTCCGCGGTCTGTTAATAAAGTTTTCAATCAGACAGATGTATGGAAAGGCTTTTATTATAACATTCGTTGTAGTAAAATCATTATGCCTCATTTAGTCATCCTGTGGAGCACTGGTCTCCTACTCGACGGCCGCGGGGAGCTAATGTAAGTAGCTTTGTTGATGTCAGCACACAGGACATTCAGGAAGTCAAAAACGAATAGCGCTTGCCGATTGGTGCTATGAACAGCAGGGCGGGGGCAAGCGGTGTGACGTAATTGGCAGACTCGACTGTCAATCAAAATGATTATGTTTCCGTCAGAATGAATGAATGAAAACTTTATTAAAAGGTTGCAGAATGGGTACAATACAGTACAGGAGGATGAAGACCAGAAAAATACTTTCGGCTTTTTTACATAAGGGTCCTCCATTTTCAATTCATCAAAACATTTAGAGACATACATATATACAGTAGTTTCATTAAAATGCTATTGATTGATTGATTGATTGATTGATTTAAAACGTTATTAACATATTGCAGAATGGGTACAGTACAGCTCAATACATACAATTGTTAAGGGGATGCAGACCAGAGTCTTGTTTACATCAGGGTCCCCCATTTTCAATTCATCATATTTCATATCTAAATCATATAATATCTCATTGCTAAATATATGCAATATATAATCTAATAATCTAAATCTAATATATAATATAAAAATGCTAAATGCATGGGTATTTTATTTTGTCTTTAATGTTAGCTTGCAAACTCAAATACTGTCTTGGTAAGCCTCATAATGAATTGTTTGGGGTAAAAAAGAAAAACATTGTGATGTGTATCGTGTATCGCCGAAAGGTCAGAAAATATCGTGATATCATATTTAGGCCATATCGCCCAGCCCTACCATATACCAGCGTTTCTCAACCTTTTTTTTCAGTCACGGCACCCTTCATGCGTTTATAGGTCTCACCCTCTGGCCTCTGAAGTTGCTAATGTCTTTTTTATTTGGGCCTCACAGGGTTAAAAGTACCCTGTGAGACCCACGGTTGCAAAATTACAAAATCACTTTTAGCCATTTAAAAAAAGAATGTTTATTTTTTTAAATGTTAACGGGGAACTATTTTACTATTTCTTTCACCATTTGGGCACTTTTACACAATTCCTGTGAGTCTATGGAACACCTAGGTTTTTTTCAAAAAAAAATAAAAAATTCATTGTTTTGTATTTCTAATCAAGTACTCAAAAACCGCATTTTTCTACCTCAAGATCTTAAGCCGTTTTGAGGCTGGGCTCCAACCACTGTGTGGCCTGGTGCCAACTGCCACATCAACTGCCACATTATTATGCAGCTGAGAAATCTCTGACATCACAGATATGCACATTTTCAGATGACTCAGTTCAGTGAGGGTGAATATTGTGAGAGGAGAATTGGAAGAATGCGCCAATATGAGAATTAGAGACATAAATCCTATTAATATAAGTCCACATAGCTAAGAAACAATGGTAAACACTGAAAAAGGCCATTTATAAGATAGTTCCCCTTTAAGCACATGTATAGTCAATTGGTCCTGTTGTTCAGCCTCACAATGCTATTTGATAGTAAATGTGTTTATATGTCCCACCCTCTGAAGTTGCTAATGTCTTTTTAATTTGGGCCTCACAGGGTTAACCTCTTAACTCTTTCAGTGCCACTCACGAGATTTCTCTCGTTTTTTTATAGGTGGTTGCGTGCCACTCACGAGATTTCCCCATTATTATTATTATTTTTTTGCGATCTGAAAAATTATTGCATCACCCGAGCCTACCCGAGTATAGCCGAGCTGCGCCGGTGATCACTGTGGAAAAAAGCGCCCCCTGTCGTCTCCCAGATGACATAAGTGATTTTGGAATGGACTCAATGAAAATGATGGGGAAAAAAATCCGGTACTCCACATTTTCCAGTTCACTGATCCAGCCGGGGTTACCACAGTTCATTCTGGAGCCTCAGATCCCCGCGGATCATGGAGATCTACAGTGTCGCGTTGGATCCATACACGTATCGATTTTTTCGAATGGTGATCAGGAATTGGAATATACCAGTTGGATACCATCTGATGTCAGGTAAGGACTCTATGTTATCAGTGGTAAGATAATCGGAGTAAGTTTGATGAAGTTATAAGCTGTTTTGTGAAATGTCTTCTTTCGGTTTCACTGTAAAAGTCTGGGAGGAAATCAACGGAGCGATTATCAGTGCGCGGCCGTAATGTGCTTGCGTGCACGTATAATATTGATCATCTAGCGTTTATTTGAAAACGATTCATAAAAAGGCCGACGAATATCAACGTTGTGGAATATTCCACTAAAAGACGATTTTCATAGAATGCTCCAGAATGAGCTGTTTTTTATATCAAAACGGGGGCTTTTCTAACTGCTCTGAAACGGAAACGACGCGATAAAAAAACAATCTGCCTTCACAGCACTGACTGTAAAAATAGTCTTTGATAATGCGATGGGCAGATTAGACACATAGCCATAATTTAAAACATAGATTAGGCGATATTGGCGCCGATGGTGGCATTCAAGCGGTAAAACGGAAAACCAGGCGTGGCACTGAAAGAGTTAAGCCCGAGATATACAGTAAAAGTGTATATTTTCAGCATTACGTTTGTTTACCAATTATTTTAACTGTTATTAGTGAAATATAAGATTATAGAAATCTCAGGGCATTGAGTCGGAAACCGGCGCATATTGACAGGAGGAAGTGGCACATCCAAAAGTGAGTGTAGTCTTTTGAAGGAAGATACTCAGGGCTTTCAAATTTCGAAAAACTACCCTACCCAGCTCACACCAGCCCCTGTCAATCATCTGACTTCTGGATTTACTTTTTTATTTCTCTTATTTTTTGGGATTATCTCCCACAAACCTGAACGTTATTGCCATAAAACAGAACGCAGTTAGTTTCTCTACCTTTCTGTGAACGTCTTGCAAAAAACGGTGTTGCAAAATGATGAAAAATGGTGGAGAAATTTACATTATAAAAAAGATGGCAGAATTCAGTACTGTATCTACAAAACCTTCTGTTTAATAATCTTCCCTTTATTCATTTGCTTAGATTTTTCAGGTCTGGTCAATTTTAGCATGGTGTTATTCACAGTCAAAGATAAAAATAATTTAAATAGAATTGATATTCTCCTTTGGTTCATTACAATTTACTCAAGCCTAGTAACAGACACACTATTTCTGACACTGATCCATATATGTCCCTAGATTCAGATACCAAGAACATGCAAATGGACCATTTAATTTTTTTTAATGTTTATTCTACATCCTTATGGAATGAGTGACATAAAAAAAAAAGGTTAAAAAAGTTAAAAAAAAATATTATTTATTTTTTTATTTTTTATGGATGGAAGAGCCGCACATTGACGGGCAAAGAGCCGCATGCTGCTCAACCACATAGTATGCGTTTGGATGAAAATGCCCTAGCCCATAGGCTAGAAAACACATGCACCAGCGGCATGACTGTACAGACTTCAAAGTTACTTTTAGGGAAAAATAGAAAACAGTTGGCCGAAAACCGAATGCCGAAAGGCCGAAAATTATTCATAGAATAGAATTTTTTTTACCAATGTTGTTCAGCTACCCGATTATGGAAAAATATATGATTATGGCAAAACTTAACTTAAATAATAAATAATCACTATTATGGGTCTTTTTGTATCACAAACAGTACTGTATTTGCAAATCTGGTATGTCATAAATGTATAGATGTAGCAGTACTGTCTATCTGTATGTTGTGTATGTCATATATGTCCTGATGAATTGAAAATGGGGGACCCTGATGTAAACAAGACGAAAGTCTTTCTCTGGTCTGCATCCCCTTAACAATTGTGTGTATTGAGCTGTACTGTATTGTACCCATTCTGCAATCTGTTAATAAAGTTTTCAATCAGAGAGAGAGAGAGAAAGAAAGAGAGAGATAGAGAGATAGAGAGAGAGAGGTAGATAGATAGATAGAGAGAGAAGACATGTGGACATCTGTGCTCTACCGAGCGCACCTTTCTAGTCCCCAGATGAATGTGCTCTCTTGACTTTGGCACAGTAGACGCGCGACGTGCATGCTCGAGAATAATAATAATGCTCTTCAGATTATATTATCAACGACAGACAGTGTCAATGTGAGAAACACAACCCCCCCCCCCCCCCCCCCCTCTCGCTCTGAAGAATATGCATATTAGATCACTCAGTGATTAACCGCGACGGGCATATAGTAAATAAGGATATAAAGCATTGCGCGCAGAGTTTACATAGAAACAGCGCGACTCCCCCGAGTTCCAAGAGGAGTTTTCACAGGCTGCAGAACGCAGGACTGAAGAGCTCACGTTAAACATGTAATGACTGAAGCCGCGTTTTGATGACATCATCACAACAACACACGTTAGGTTACAGGTTGTTTCTGTTTCGGCGATATATTTTCGGTGAAAAAACTCTTTCGGCCAAAAGCCGAAAGGGCATTTTTGGCCATTTTCGGCCGAAAACTTTCGGTGGCCGAAATTTCGGTGCATCCCTATTCCCTAGTTACTTTGTCATTACCATACTCAGCAGAATCTGCACCTGGCTCGCTGATAACAAACTATCATTACACCTCAACAGTCCATTCTCTTCGGTTCAAAAAACAAACTCAGCAAGACCGACCTCTGTCATAATTACTGTACTATATTCTCCTATACTTACAGTCAAACTAAAGACCACATACATAAACCTACTTACAGTCAAACTAAAGACCACATACATAAACCTACTTACAGTCAAACTAAAGACCTATACATAAACCTACTTACAGTCAAACTAAAGACCTATACATAAACCTACTTACAGTCAAACTAAAGACCTATACATAAACCTACTTACAGTCAAACTAAAGACCTATACTATACATAAACCTCCTGAACACCAAGAAAGGAGCGGTCCAAACCCTGACTGACGTTAAAACAGATAACCTTTTCTCCTTGTAAAATCTTTTCACATCTCATTTCCCCAGTGACGCACAGTGACGCAGGGGAGGTGGAAGAGACATAATGGACCTCAGCTCAGAGGTGCTCTTTGCAACCGGGGTCAACGGTAACTTAGAGATAATAGAATTCCAAGGTTGGCAATTGGGCGATAGCAGCGTACAGTCTAAATGTTGTAAAAAGATTTAAAGGAATTCCAAAAGATTATAGCAAACGTTGAGTTCTAGCCTATAAAGATGGTGGTCCCAAACAGGCTGCAGTATTATTGCAACCGATATATCACGATTACACTTTTGACATTCAACTTTCTATTATCAGCATTATTATCAGTATTATTATTAGTATTATTATCAGCATTAACTTTTAATAACATCTTTGGTAAGCTATTTTTCATACTAATAATAATAAACCTTATTTTTATAGCACCTTTCATACAATAATTGCAGCCTAAAGTGCGTCACAGCCGAAAAGGGTAAAAGCAATGCAGGTAATTACTAATAACAATATGTATTAACAGAATCTCATTACAACTGTGGACTAGATTAGCCACTTCTTCACACTCAAGCCTGGTGTGGAATAATGAGATGCCTGATTAATCCTGGCTAGTGTAACTTTTATTATTTCTTCTTGCCAGCAGTCGATTTTAAGTGTGATTATTCAACCTTATTTTATAATACCAACCATTTACTGATATCAATCAGTGAAGTTGAACATGTCTCTCAAGTATGTAATATCCAGGTCAACAGCAGGGCTGGACTGGGACCAAAAAATCTGCCCTGGCATTTTTGGCCCAGACTGGCCCACCATAATCGGTCGGGCACCACCCGACAGTACACCATCCTTGCGGTCCCCTTAAATATGCGTACCTACTGTACTATTCCCCCAAACCACTACAAAGCTGGGTAGTATTAAGTGCCAGGGACAAGTGGACCAGTGCAAGTGGACCAGTGTACTCACTCGCTCTTGGCTGAATCTTGTTTTGGGTGGTGATGTAAAAACACCTGCATCATAGCAGGCTCAGGATGGGCAAAGCAGTCTATAACCTGTTCCTCCCCGTCTCTCTCCTCCACAACCTGGCTTTGATTGATTGATTGAAAAGTTTATTAACAGATTGCAGAATGGGTACAGACTAGTACAGTTCAATACAATTGTTAAGGGGATGCAGACCAGAGAAAGACTTTCATCTTCTTGTTTACATCAGGGTCCCCCATTTTCAATTCATCATAACATATATGACACACACGACATACAGATAGACAGTACTGCTACATCTATACATTTATGACATACCAGATTTGCAAATACAGTACGGTTTGTGATACAAAAAGTGTCCAGAAAAGAGTGTATATACATTTGACGTAGAAACTGTACATTGGAGGAGGTTGGGTAGGTGGGGGTTGGGTGGGTGGACAGGAGAGAGAGATGATTACAATTAACTGGTACATTCAGGTCCAGAATTGTTGGAATTCTGGACAATTGCACAAAGATGTGCAAAAAGATGTACAATTTAAACAATACCATACCATGAATGTGTAGACACCTGAATATGTCTAACAATAATTCAATGTGTCCAACTCTAATTCCTTGTACTTCACTGTGTTCATGATAACGTTGTGTAACTCGCTGACCCGTCTTGATTCTCTATTCTAATATTGACATTTAGTAGTGGGACATGGCGCTCGACTGTCGCCAGGGGGAGCTGGTGCGACGTTGGGCTGGCAAAGGACAGGTGAGGAAGAGACTGGCATGAAGGAGGAGCTAGATACACGGGACGCCCTCTTCTTCCATTTCCAGAGAAGCAAGCGGACGTGTGGACGAAGAGCTCATCATCACAAGGACATGCGAAATACGACTCCGGCCACGTTGTGGGAAAGTACCGTCGTATGCGAAAGTTTAGCTTACCAGTATAGTGATTAGGGTACGTTTGAACCAAGAAGACGTACGACAGCCGGACTGCACTGTTGATCCTCCACGTGCTGCGTTTAGAACGTATAGTCGGGAGAATAGTTTGGTCACACTGACTAAAGCTTAGCTTCAAGTATAGGCCTGTTAGCCTAGTTAGCACGCGTCGCTCCACCGTCTCCCAGCCCCGCAGCAGACGTCGCTGGACCGCACCCGCCTCCAGCATTCTCCGACCGCCAGTCCAGCTATTCGCCTGCCTAACGTCAGCCCAGCCAGCCCCTTGCTATCACAGGTGACAACCACGGGATTGTTCGACGGCCACCTCGCGTCACAGACATTCGTTGCGGGAGCAGGCCAGCACTCACACCAGGTACTGTTAGCTAGGGCTGACCTTCGAAGCTTTTTTTGGCAATCGAAGCTTCGGGGCCGAGCTTCGATTTTAATTCGAAGCTTCGAAAAAAAATAAAAACATATTTTTTTTTTATTTTTTTTTTTATTTTTTTTTTTTAATATATATATTTTTTTTTATCTTATGTTGTGGGACTTGTACAGCACTTTCGTAAACGTTGTTGTTTTTAAATGTGCTCTATAAATAAAGTGGGTTGGATTAATTAATTAAGTAGCCCCTTTCGTGACTGTGACGCAGCCAACAAGGTTTCACTCGGCGTGTGATTTAATTCAAGGTGGATCGCTGTTGTCGTTTGAACAACTTCAGATTTCATGGGAACTACCAATCCCCCAAATCAAGAATGTTTAAGATGAATGAAGTAAGATTTTGATTATTTGAAATATGGCCTGTGTAGACTAAACTATGCACAGAATTATGTCAGTCTACAAGGTCCGGATTCTACATGGTCCGGCAATGTAGACCTTGTAGACTCCACTACAGACCAATTATCAGTGAATGTTCATGCATTTTTAAGAAGGGCAACTTCCACAAAAAAACAAAGAACTCACCAAAACATCTCAGTAGCACCTTATCTAAATGTTATATTTCATATATGGAGATTCATATTTATTTATGTATTGCATGCATTTCTACATTTTATTTCCTATTTTGTTTATTCATCCCAGTATCTTTCTTTCTTATGTGTGAAATTCTACAAGGTGCGCGCACACACACACACACACACACACCTACACACACACACACACACACACTTACATTTAGTCATTTAGCTGACGCTTTTATCCAAAGCGACTTACAAGTTCTGTACGACAAGACAGCAAGAAGGGTACAACTCTATCAGCTGAGTAACAATGTTCATCAAAGTGTTGCGTGTTACAGTGTAGGTTAGTTTATTAGGACAAGTGCATGACAGTAAGGTTAGTCTCGGTTAGATTTAAAAAAATTTTTTTTTTATCATTTCAGATAATGGTTGAAGAAGTGAGTCTTTAGTCGACGGCGAAAGATTGGACGGGATTCGGCTGTCCTAACTAATATTTTTTTATTTTTATTTTTTTTATGTTCGAAGCTTGTGCCATCGAATCGAACGTTCGAAGCTTCGAAGCATTTAAGACAGCCCTGCTGTTAGCGCTCCAAGCACTCTGGAACATTATCGGCGAACATTCTCCTTTTCGAGAGCATGCCCTCTAAGGGCGAAGAGAATAAGATACTTTGAGCTGGCACGTGCACCAGTGACTAGGGGCACCCCAACGTTTGTTGTTTTAGGTAATGCCGCCTTAGGCCATGGTTAGACTAGGTGTTTTTGTTTTCGTTTTGAATACGTTCTGAATATGTTTGCTGTCCCTGTTAGATAGAAATGCCGTTTTGGCAGGAAACGTTTTGGCCCTACTGAAAACGCTGAAATTGTGTTTGTTTTGGATACTCGCCAATACTCGCCGACAACGTGTTGTGTAATCTGCGCGGAGCCGTTGTTGCTCAACGCCCATGCGCAGTAGATACCCACATCTGCGTGCCCTCACCAACGTCCGGTGACAACAGAGCTATAGCTGCAGCTACCATGTGTTGTCAAGTTATTGTTATAAGGACCCCAGTCCAAGCTACAACAGTCTGCATTCCCTTAACAATTGTTTGTATTGAGCCGTATTGTACCCATTCTGCGATATGTTAATAAAGTTTACATCCATTCATTCTGCTAGCATTAACGATTGCATGAGCAGCTGGCTAACGTTAGCTACCTACCGTAGCTACCAAACCCTGTTAGCTCAGAGCTCATCTTTCAACATAACAAGCATTAAACAAAATGGCCCAGTCGTCTATTCACCTTTGTTTAATACACAAGGCGTTGTCTCTAATGTTATCTAGCTACTGATAGCTCCCGATATCATCAGTTTGGTGCTGGCTGGCTAACGTGAGCTAACGTTAGCTTCTAGCCACAATGCTATACTGTTATAATGGCATATTCCTATCGCGTTAGCATGTAAGCTAACAAAATCAGTGCCAATGAGACTAAACTCCGCTCTTGGTGGTCAATTGTGTCGATGATAGTTTTGTTTCATCAACAAATGAGGCAGAACACAGTGAATGTATCCGTTTTGTTTATTGCACTTTTATTACACTTTGCTGAAAAATAAGTGCTGCATTGGCTAAATAGCAGAGGCATTTAAAGATGGCGGCGTGTTGACATTTCTTTCCAGGAAGTGTATTGGCACATACAAGTTCTGATTGGTTGAAAATTGCCTTCATGTTCGCCACCTACTGCCACCTACTGCTTTGGCAGTGTACTACATCACTGTGCTCAGGTGACAAAACGAAAGTTCTCAGGTTGCAAAACGAATGTCTGACTCGCCTACCGCGCTACGTTGCGACCTGGAAACCGCAGCCTTAGATAGGCTTTTTGTTTCAAATGTGGGCCCACTTAATTTTCTGGTTATAAGTGTTGTGTGGTTGAGTTGTGCAAACAGCACTTATGTACCTTGATGATTGTTCCAATTCCATAGCTCACGGAGCTTGCCGCCTACCTCCCTCCGTACGGTTCTAATATTGTATAGTATTGTATATTAGTACACTGCACAGTGTTGTATATTGTATGGTAACTACGTCTATTCTGCATCGAACATTGTACATATGTCTAAACTGAACACTGTGACCTCTTTTTTTTTACTTCTAATTTTACTATGTTTTTATTTCATACTTATCTTGTCTTGCACAGTCTCTGGAGCGCAACAGTAACCAGTAAGAAGCATTTTGTACAAAAGTATTCTGTACTTCTGTATGACAACTATTAAAGAAACTTGAAACTTGAAACTTGACATTTAGTAGTGGGACATGGCACTGGACTGGGGACTTGAGTACCAAGACTTGAGACTGACTTGTGACTTGCAAAACAATGACTTGGTCCCACCTCTGACGGCTTCTCAGTTGCAGTGGGTGACAATATTGTCACAAGGAAAGTTGAAATTACATACCTGGGTTCCATCCTAGAGGCTAATCTTTCATGTGACAAAATGGCATCCAATGTAATAAAAAAAAGTCAACAAACGAACTAGATTCTTGTACCGGATCCTCTCTGGTAAACAAGAATACCCTGAAGACTCTGGCAGGAGCACTCATTCAAGGGTACTACGACTATGCTTGCACCTCATGGTACCAAAGTACCTCAAAGGCGCTAAAAAAACAAAATTACAAACAGCACAAAACAAACTGGTCAGACTACTGCTTGACCTTACTACTAGAACCCACCTCACCCCTGCACTTTGACCACCTAGGATGGCTTAGAGTAGACGACAGAGTACAGCAACTTGCAATGGGCCTGGTCTACAAGATACACTACACCACTAAGGTACCCATGTACATGTCAAAATACTTCCCAAAGGTCAGTGAATACCACGACCACAACACCAGAGGGAGCTCCACAAATCATGTTAAACGCAGATTCGGCTCAAACAAGGGACTAAACACGTTTCGCAATTATGCAACAAGAATGTGGAACGCCCTACCCACATCTGTAAAGGAATGTGAATCACTACCCACCTTCAAAACCACTCTAAAAGAGCACCTACGGGAGACTGCAATCCGAAACTGGCCCCTGTAGATGTCCAAACTCAACCCCCTCCAATGTACAGTTTGGGCAATATTCACTACATAATTTGTAAAGGGCTGTTGTTTATCTTTATAATCCCACCACTCTCTACACATGGCTTTTCCTCAAACTGAGTTAGGCACTCTTGACACCAGATTGTATTTACAGATAGCCCCTTTCGTGACTGTGATGCACGCCAACAGGGTTTGGACGAGTGAATCCAAACCCTGTTGCTGTTGGCATGCATCAGTCACGAAAGAGGCTAATTTACAGATTGAATTTACAGGTGGCCTGCCATGCGGAAGTGACCTGGAACATGGCAGGTCATCTGCAAATGCAATCTCCTGTCAGATTGCGTTACTCGGGTGGGGGCCGGGGGGACCCACATGCAAACGGTACTGGTACCGAAGGGGAAAACAAACATGAGTCTACAAAACATCAGTCTCCCATTCGTTGTCTATGGAGCAGCTTCTTTGAGCTTTATACATGATTGACATCACAAGTTTGAATCTTACTTCTCTCGTGTCTGGCTTTGGGAGACAAACTACTTTTTTTTGTATCCCCAATTTAAGCACTTGAGTCAAACTAAATGGGACTGTTTCTCCAATCTCTTACCATGCTCTTCTTCAGTCTGGTTCTCTTCATGGCTGACAGAAGGCGGATAACAAGACAAACGGCTTCACTGAAATTAGAGTACCGTAATGTCCGATGAAACCTGTCGGTGAAACTACCGGTTTGGTAAAAACGTATTCTTTCCAATCTCGTTTCACAGTCTAATGTGTTTGTTTCGTCCTCCGCCAAATATCCATTCTTCCCGCAACGGAAAGGGTCTGAACTAACATCCTCTTCTTCGGCAAGGACACTGTAAAAGAAAGATGGGTCGTCTACGTCATTGTGTAGCGAGTGGACGCAAATCGGTGTAAGTGGAAACTTTCAGTTCGGTCGATCATCTTCTCGCTAATGAGTCAATGCCTTGCCATTTAAACAGGTTATTACCTCGGATGTCAGAATCATCTGTAATTTGTTTCATTGTTAACTAGCTAACGTTTGATATATCGGTTGATGTAATTTCCTCAGATAGCTTGTATATTTTTTATTGAATATAGGCACCAAGCAAGTAGAACGCTGGTATTCTGACGTGTTGACCCTTCCTTCTTTTATAGTTTCCTTGTCCTTCGGTTTTGTTGGAACGGCGGTTGACAATCAACGTTTAAGGTACCTTACCGCCACCTCCCGTGCTGGAGTGTGACCCACTATTATTAAAGAAATGAAACCCTACTCATCAGCTCCACCTCTCTCAAATAACTGAATAAACTATTAGACAACATTCCCTGACGGCAAACGTTTCATAATTCACCTCTTCCATCCCATATTCATCTAATTGCAACATAAATACTGAATCTCATCTCTCCTTCTGCTGAAATATGTATGACACAGAAATAATATCCTATATGTTGAACTGATTCTCTTTACTGGCAAGTTGGATGTTTACCACTTATCTGTCATGTATTATTCAATCTTGTGTGACAGTCGTAATCTAGTGATGAGGTTCTTTCCTGTTCATTTCGCATGCCCCACATTCTGTTGTATTGCCTATAATGTGTATGTTATTATCCCAGTTCTCTTGCCCCTCTTCTTCAACTTGTGCACTAAGTTTAAAGGGGCAGTTCACCCCCCAAAAAAGCTTCATGTGGAAAAAATCTACCGAAGTACACTCAACATTATGGGGATGTACTTCAGTAGAAAATAGTTCCCACATTAAACTGCTCACGAGGTCTGTTGATTATTATTATGAGTAACCAAATCATAATTTCTGGAAAGAGACATTACTGTCGTTTGTCAAATGTATTTTTTTTAGCACCACAAACCAAGTGCCATATTGTATTGGAATGACGGCAGATATCTCCAAAACTAGGCAAATCACAACAAAACTATCTGAATAGATAGCGCTGTGTAATGGGGGAAATGTTTGTTTATTTTGGGTGAACTGCCCCTTTAAGGTTAGTTATGGTAGGGGTGGGTTTATAGATGAGACAAGTTTTTAAGTAGTTCGTTTCGAGGCTAGTGTTGTGGCTAGAAGGTATTTTGTTGAAATGCAGTACTGATCACACATTTGTTTTCATTTCTATTTTAGGTTACGGTGGGGCGTGACATCTGCAGTGAAGTTTAGTTCATAAACTACTTTAAATGTGAAAAATAAACTAATTGCAGATACCTTCTAGCCATGTGATCAAGCATAATTAATAGAGGCCTTTCACAGAATATTTAGAATGCCAATTTTGTCATCCATGTTGGAGGAAATGGTGGTCGTCATGTCTTGATGTATGAAAAATCTATTTTATAATGTAATACTTTATTTTATTACTGGATCTGGTAAACAAGTCAGTGTAACAGTAACATCATGCTTTCCAATGTTTTAGAAATACTTTTATTATCCAGAGGAAAATTTGACAGTGCAAATCACTCAACATTAAACATTTAGACAGGTCACAAACAAAACAAATTGCCTAAGAATAGAATAAAATATACAGTAAATAAATACAGTAAAAATATACTGATGTCTACAGTAGGTGTAATACAGTAGGTGTAATATTGCACAGTGCTGTTTCAAAAGTAAGAGTTCAGGAAGATGGTAACGGTCACTCTGTGCTCAGTGATGCAGTGATGCAGTGAGACACAGTGGCTGTTGGAATGAAGGACTTCCTGTGCCGTTCAGTGCTGCATGTAGGTAGGTTTCACACGACCACTGCACAGAGTCTGCATTTGCTTATTAAAGTGGTTATTAGCCATGTTAGAAGAAATAACTACATACACATGATCAGCATCATCATTGGTAAGTAGCAAAATGATCAGAAAGAAAATCACAACCATGCCTTTAAGAATACACACAAATAGCCACCAATGCTTGGATGAAACAAGATAAAAAAAAAGGCAAATGTACGGTTTATATATCCCATAGTGGGATAAGGCCACTGTAAAGTATTACCAACTATATTTACATTACACGAATACACTGGGATATGGTCATTGTAAAGTATTACCAACTATATTTACAGTATATTAACATACTGGCATAAGTCCATTGTAAATGTATTTAGTGAATGTATTAACATACTTTTATTAGCTTCACTCTGTTAATCATTCCATTCTTAATCCATAACTGACATATGAACAACCTACCACTCAGAAAACAAAAAAAGAAAATCACCATTTAATTTTTTACAAGATACAAAATATATATATATATAATTATATTGGGCGCTCTGCTCTCTAAATATCAGTATCGGCCTGTAGTCTACATACTAGAGGGGGAGGGGTCTATAGTGTCCTGTAGTCTACATACTAGAGGGGGAGGGGTCTATAGTGTCCTGTAGTCTACATACTAGAGGGGGAGGGGTCTATAGTGTCCTGTAGTCTACATACTAGATGAGGGGTCTATAGTGTCCTGTAGTCTACATACTAGAGGGGGAGGGGTCTATAGTGTCCTGTAGTCTACATACTAGAGGGGGAGGGGTCTATAGTGTCCTGTAGTCTACATACTAGAGGGGGAGGGGTCTATAGTGTCCTGTAGTCTACATACTAGAGGAGGGGTCTATAGTGTCCTGTAGTCTACATACTAGAGGGGGAGGGGTCTATAGTGTCCTGTAGTCTACATACTAGAGGGGGAGGGGTCTATAGTGTCCTGTAGTCTACATACTGGAGGGGGAGGGGTCTATAGTGTCCTGTAGTCTACATACTAGAGGGGGAGGGGTCTATAGTGTCCTGTAGTCTACATACTAGAGGAGGGGGAGGGGTCTATAGTGTCCTGTAGTCTACATACTAGAGGGGGAGGGGTCTATAGTGTCCTGTAGTCTACATACTAGAGGAGGAGGGGTCTATAGTGTCCTGTAGTCTACATACTAGAGGGGGAGGGGTCTATAGTGTCCTGTAGTCTACATACTAGAGGAGGGGGAGGGGTCTATAGTGTCCTGTAGTCTACATACTAGAGGGGGAGGGGTCTATAGTGTCCTGTAGTCTACATACTAGAGGAGGAGGGGTCTATAGTGTCCTGTAGTCTACATACTAGAGGGGGAGGGGTCTATAGTGTCCTGTAGTCTACATACTAGAGGAGGAGGGGTCTATAGTGTCCTGTAGTCTACATACTAGAGGGGGAGGGGTCTATAGTGTCCTGTAGTCTACATACTAGAGGGGGAGGGGTCTATAGTGTCCTGTAGTCTACATACTAGAGGGGGAGGGGTCTATAGTGTCCTGTAGTCTACATACTGGAGGGGGAGGGGTCTATAGTGTCCTGTAGTCTACATACTAGAGGAGGGGGAGGGGTCTATAGTGTCCTGTAGTCTACATACTGGAGGGGGAGGGGTCTATAGTGTCCTGTAGTCTACATACTAGAGGGGGAGGGGTCTATAGTGTCCTGTAGTCTACATACTAGAGGAGGAGGGGTCTATAGTGTCCTGTAGTCTACATACTAGAGGAGGGGGAGGGGTCTATAGTGTCCTGTAGTCTACATACTAGAGGGGGAGGGGTCTATAGTGTCCTGTAGTCTACATACTAGAGGAGGGGTCTATAGTGTCCTGTAGTCTACATACTAGAGGGGGAGGGGTCTATAGTGTCCTGTAGTCTACATACTGGAGGGGGAGGGGTCTATAGTGTCCTGTAGTCTACATACTAGAGGAGGGGGAGGGGTCTATAGTGTCCTGTAGTCTACATACTAGAGGGGGAGGGGTCTATAGTGTCCTGTAGTCTACATACTAGAGGGGGAGGAGTCTATAGTGTCCTGTAGTCTACATACTAGAGGAGGAGGGGTCTATAGTGTCCTGTAGTCTACATACTAGAGGGGGAGGGGTCTATAGTGTCCTGTAGTCTACATACTAGAGGGGGAGGGGTCTATAGTGTCCTGTAGTCTACATACTAGAGGGGGAGGGGTCTATAGTGTCCTGTAGTCTACATACTAGAGGAGGAGGGGTCTATAGTGTCCTGTAGTCTACATACTAGAGGAGGGGGAGGGGTCTATAGTGTCCTGTAGTCTACATACTAGAGGGGGAGGGGTCTATAGTGTCCTGTAGTCTACATACTAGAGGGGGAGGAGTCTATAGTGTCCTGTAGTCTACATAATAGAGGGGGAGGGGTCTATAGTGTCCTGTAGTCTACATACTGGAGGGGGAGGGGTCTATAGTGTCCTGTAGTCTACATACTAGAGGGGGAGGGGTCTATAGTGTCCTGTAGTCTACATACTAGAGGGGGAGGGGTCTATAGTGTCCTGTAGTCTACATACTAGAGGGGGAGGGGTCTATAGTGTCCTGTAGTCTACATACTAGAGGGGGAGGGGTCTATAGTGTCCTGTAGTCTACATACTAGAGGAGGGGGAGGGGTCTATAGTGTCCTGTAGTCTACATACTAGAGGGGGAGGGGTCTATAGTGTCCTGTAGTCTACATACTAGAGGGGGAGGGGTCTATAGTGTCCTGTAGTCTACATACTAGAGGAGGGGGAGGAGTCTATAGTGTCCTGTAGTCTACATACTAGAGGAGGAGGGGTCTATAGTGTCCTGTAGTCTACATACTAGAGGGGGAGGGGTCTATAGTGTCCTGTAGTCTACATACTAGAGGGGGAGGGGTCTATAGTGTCCTGTAGTCTACATACTAGAGGAGGGGGAGGGGTCTATAGTGTCCTGTAGTCTACATACTAGAGGAGGAGGAGGGGTCTATAGTGTCCTGTAGTCTACATACTAGAGGGGGAGGGGTCTATAGTGTCCTGTAGTCTACATACTAGAGGAGGAGGAGGGGTCTATAGTGTCCTGTAGTCTACATACTAGAGGGGGAGGGGTCTATAGTGTCCTGTAGTCTACATACTAGAGGAGGGGGAGGGGTCTATAGTGTCCTGTAGTCTACATACTGGAGGGGGAGGGGTCTATAGTGTCCTGTAGTCTACATACTAGAGGGGGAGGGGTCTATAGTGTCCTGTAGTCTACATACTAGAGGGGGAGGGGTCTATAGTGTCCTGTAGTCTACATACTAGAGGAGGAGGGGTCTATAGTGTCCTGTAGTCTACATACTAGAGGGGGAGGGGTCTATAGTGTCCTGTAGTCTACATACTAGAGGAGGGGGAGGGGTCTATAGTGTCCTGTAGTCTACATACTAGAGGGGGAGGGGTCTATAGTGTCCTGTAGTCTACATACTAGAGGGGGAGGGGTCTATAGTGTCCTGTAGTCTACATACTAGAGGAGGAGGGGTCTATAGTGTCCTGTAGTCTACATACTAGAGGGGGAGGGGTCTATAGTGTCCTGTAGTCTACATACTAGAGGGGGAGGGGTCTATAGTGTCCTGTAGTCTACATACTAGAGGAGGGGGAGGGGTCTATAGTGTCCTGTAGTCTACATACTAGAGGAGGGGGAGGGGTCTATAGTGTCCTGTAGTCTACATACTAGAGGGGGAGGGGTCTATAGTGTCCTGTAGTCTACATACTGGAGGGGGAGGGGTCTATAGTGTCCTGTAGTCTACATACTAGAGGAGGAGGGGGCTATAGTGTCCTGTAGTCTACATACTAGAGGGGGAGGGGTCTATAGTGTCCTGTAGTCTACATACTAGAGGAGGGGGAGGGGTCTATAGTGTCCTGTAGTCTACATACTAGAGGAGGGGGAGGGGTCTATAGTGTCCTGTAGTCTACATACTAGAGGGGGAGGGGTCTATAGTGTCCTGTAGTCTATGTTAAGTTCACTTCTACTGCAGCCTTTACGGTAATCTGTTAAAAGGTGAATGGGCTCTGTTGTTGGGCGTGTCTTGTTTGGGACTGGAGGAAGGCTGTGGCCACTATGCTGTGGAGAGCGTGAAATAAACATGAATGAAAGATAACGGTTGTCTTATTTGCAACTTAACATGGTAGCAGAGGATGTCGGCCTCTAACGTTACTAACTACAGGCAGCCGCATTGCTGGATGTGGAGGGGTATATAGTATTCTGTAGTCTAAATACTGGAGGGGGAGGAGTCTATAGTGCTCTGTAGTCTAAATAATGGAGGGAGAGGAGCCTATAGTGTCTGTAGTCTACTGAAAAAAGCGGAGGGGTCTATAGTGTCCTGTGAGGATCCCTTCAGGAGGAAAAAGTCCAGAATCCTGTGGTCCAATGGCACAGCCTGCACACCCTGCCATTGCTTCACGTCTGGATCCAGAGAGAGATTACCTGTGAACGAGAATGAGGACAGAACCGATCAAAACAGATCAGAACAGATCAAAACAAAACAGAAAATAACACAACAGAGTAATGTAGAACATAGTAGAGTGTGTTCAAAGGACTTGTCATCATTCTGACAGCCGGATAAGATTATGTTCTGACTTGTAGTGTGTTTGTGTTTATGACATGACCGTGTGACTTACATTGTGGGAAGGTTCAGATGAGCCACAGAGGTATGACTTGCCGCTGTAATTCCCAATTCCACCGCTGGATGGCAGCACTAACTGCAGTGGTATGCCTCGTCAGTGTAATTCCCAATTCCGCTGTTGGATGGCGCAGTAGTCACATCAGCACTAAGAATGAATGTCTTGAAGAAAAACTTTAAATGTCCATAAAACTGGTTCCAGAACAAATTCAAGACACAGTGTCATATATGTGAAGCATTCTCACATAAATTGAATTGGTCTCACACAAGGTGCCATGTCATTGTGGCCGCAACTAGGGGCAGCATAGTGGCTAAGTTTGAGTGAAACAAAAATATTTGTAATAACCAAAAGCCATCTTCAAAAAGCAGTGCAAAAATCTAGGACATTGTTACTCAAGTAGGTTCCGAGTTTGTCTCATTCTGAGTTTGTGTTGTATTGTTAACTGCTGCATCATTGAGTAGTGTAGCTCTCTATGGATCAACAACTGCTTTTGTTCCAGAGTCTGGAGCCACTCCCACTTGCGCTTTTCCTTGAACGTGGACATGCTGTCAAATGCAATACAGACGTCTCTGACCATGGCTTCCTGCAGATGTTTGATGATTCCTGAATGCTTCCTGCAGCTTATATCCATCCCCGAGTCTTGGTCCGTCTCAGAGACCAGCATCTTGCAGCATACCTCCAAGAAACTGGCCAACATCACCTCAATTATCTGGACTGTTAACTCAAAGAACTCTGAATCAGTCCTCATAGTGAGCCTGTCAAACACAAGGTCCTTCTGCACCGCCACATCATCAAAGAGACAGGCACTTCCTTCTACAACGTCTCGTCCATCATCTTGCCATTCTATCAGCTTGAAGATGAGAGTTTGGTAGCGTACCTCCATGTCCATCAGGTTTCCTCTCAATATGAGGGCTTTCCAAAGAGGATCCACGATGATCTTGGAGACTAGACCTAGAGCTCTGCATCCTGCCTTCAAATGCTGGACCTCCAAACCAGAAGCTACTGCTGCCAAGGAGGCACAGTCATCGACATGGTACCTGCTATATTCAACTAAGTCATCACAAATACTGTAAACTCCTGACGCATCCCTAAATAATCCGTCTACAGTGTTTTCTCTGGTCGGAGTCAAGGGGACGTCTTTAAACTCTCCCCCGTTGGTCAAAAAGCTTCTGAAGTCAACAGATTTGCCATCCGTCGTGCATGCCGGTTTTCTGGCCATGTCACTTAAATTGTTCACCAAAAGCTCTGTTCCAGACAGCAGTTCTGGTATCCCAGTGACCATGTGAACAGCAACCTTTGGTTGTCCAGAAATCATCTTCTCCCAAAGTGCGAGTGTCATCTTAGACTGATGAGCCAATCCACTGATCAAGTTGAGACCACACAAGAGTTCATTCACTTGATACACCTTGAGCTTGTCAGAGGGACAGAGGTTCTCATAATCCTTTACAAACTCTGGCAGGATTTCACATTTGTATCTGCTGAGGATTTGTTTGAAGTTCTTGTCAGGTCCGGTGTCATCATCTGTGAAGACATGTTCCAGTCTGCAAAAGATCTCCCTCTGAGGTGTGGTCCCTTCACTCCTAACAATGTCATCAATAATTTTTCTACAAATGTCTACTTGTTCTGATGCAGGACCTCCACCACAGGAAGCACTGTTGTCAGAGACTGGCTTTTTAAGACTTCCTCTCAAGTAGCATGTGTCAGAGTCTGGCTTTATAAGACTTCCTCTCAAGTAGCATGTGCCATTAGGGTCTGGCTTTATAGCACCTCCAACCAAGTATGCAGTGTCATCAGGGTCTGGCTTTATAGAATATTCTCTCAAGTAGCCCTTGTTGTCAGAGTTTGGCTTTATTTGCTGTGGTAAAGACCAGTTTGGACCAGGAACCAGGACCAGGACCGAGTTCTCCTGATGTGTGTTTTGTCCAGCATAAAGAGCAACTTCCTGTTTCACTGACGCGTTCATCACTTCACTGCAGACGTTCGTTTGTCTCAATGGGCGTGACTCCGTCTCCATGTTCCAACAATACTGGTCAGGCTGTTGTCGAGTCAAACATGAGGGTTGTCTCTGCCTGTCCGCGTCAGTGCCGTTGTCTGCACCGCTGTCTTCGCTGTTGCCATCATTTAGTTCAACTTTCTTCCTTGCTGGTCGTGGTTTAAGTTGTTTAAAAGGCAAATAAAAAATAATGTGTGGGTTCAACTTCACGTTCTTCCGGTTGCTCACCAATTGTCTCAAATGCATTTTATGATAAAAACTATAACAATTATCACGACTGTAGTTGAGTGAGCTGAGGTCAAAGTTGTAGTCTAGAATATCAAAGAGTGTCAGGCAGTACTTTTTTTTGTATCCTGACACGGCGTAAATCGTCTGAACAAATCTATGGATCTCGTACATAACGCCGTTGGTCAGCAAGAAGAAGTCGAGTTTTGTTTCAGCTTTTGACCCATCTTTCACGTTGAGTTCCAAGCCTATTTCCTCGCAAAGTGGGAAAGAGGGTTTCTTTACAATATGAATGTCTGGGTTCCGCTTGGCTCCGTTATTCACAACAGACCTCTCTCTCTTCGTCTCCATGTCCAATCTTCTCACTTTCATAACCTCCCTTAGTCTGCTGCTTTCTGATGGAGGCACATGTTGAGGTTTTACAGGAGCCTGGATGGGACAAACCATATTTATAAACTTTTTACGTCTTTGCAATTCAGATAACGTCTTCTCAATGTTTTGAGCAAGCTCCGTTTCCCCACTTTGCAGATCGAGATCAAAATTGTGCTCCAGGATCTCGTGGATGATCGGCCACTGTGATGCAGCTAGCTCCTTAGCAAAACTGGTCACTTCACTCATCACCCCGTTGGTCAATAAATGGACACCTAGCTTCTGGTTGATTTGACGTTGTTCAACTGCATGAAGGTTGAGACCAATCTCCCTACAGAAGGGATAGGCTTCCATGCTGGCTCCCTCCATTACCGATAAGCCTGGCAAGGAATCTGAATAAGTTGCCTCAAGTTTAACGTCAGCAGGAAGTCTAAAAACCTCTGTCGGATTCTGCTCAAGTTTACTCATTTTTGATTTCATTTTCTTCCAAATGCACAATGCAATGGTCTGTCGATGGTGCTCGCTGTCGAAGCGAAAGTTAAAATTGTTCGCCAGAATCTGCATGATAAATACATGAATCTTACTCAACAGTTTAGCGAAGAGAGAAATCTCCCATATAACACCGTAAGTCATCAGCTGGAGATTGAGAGCCGGCTTCCGATTGGCTCCCACATTGAAATGCACACCTATTTTCCTGCAACAGGCATATGGGCTTTTCCGTTTGTAGGGCTTTGAAAGGATTTGTTTAGCGTAAGAGGCGCGCCTCCTCCACATCTTTTTCTGTTCCATTTCCCACCTTCTGACATCATCATGATCACCAGCTGTCTCTGTATCCGAGCTGGTCTCCTCTGGGAAAAGATCTGAGACTTGCTCTTGAGTTGCGTCACATGATCTGGATGCACCAGGCTGACATTCCTCCTGGTCTGTGTCAAAGGAAGACGACATAGGGGTGGCAACCAAAGGAGGCTCAGAGGAGACGGATACATCGTCCTCTTCCTCTTTGACATGCAGTGATCTGGACCCGGTCTGTGTTGCCATGGTAACCCCTGAAGAACAACGACTCATCTCTAAACTTGCCGTCTCAAAGTCGTCTCGTCCATCTCCTGAATCTGTGACCGATGATTCTGTGCTACTCTCTAGTGGACACATATAGGACACGTCATTCTCCTCCTCGCTCTGTGGAGGAGTCTCCTCCTGCTGATTCTCCTGGTCACTCTGTGGCGTCTCCTCCTGCTGATTCTCCTGGTCACTCTGTGGCGTCTCCTCCTGCCGATTCTCCTGGTCACTCTGTGGCGTCTCCTCCTGCTGATTATCCTGGTCACTCTGTGGCATCTCCTCCTGCTGATTATCCTGGTCACTCTGTGGCGTCTCCTCCTGCTGATCGAACGGTTTTCCTGTCAAGTAGCATGTGTCAGAGTCTGGCTTTATAAGACTTCCTCTCAAGTAGCATGTGCCATTAGCGTCTGGCTTTATAGCACCTCCAACCAAGTATGCAGTGTCATCAGGGTCTGGCTTTATAGAATATTCTCTCAAGTAGCCCTTGTTGTCAGAGTTTGGCTTTATTTGCTGTGGTAAAGACCAGTTTGGACCAGGAACCAGGACCAGGACCGAGTTCTCCTGATGTGTGTTTTGTCCAGCATAAAGAGCAACTTCCTGTTTCACTGACACGTTCATCACTTCACTGCAGACGTTCGTTTGTCTCAACGGGCGTGACTCCATCTCCATATTCCAACAACACTGGTCAGGCTGTTGTCGAGTCAAACATGAGGGTTGTCTCTGCCTGTCCGCGTCAGTGCCGTTGTCTGCACCGCTGTCTTCGCTGTTGCCATAATTTAGTTCAACTTTCTTCCTTGCTGGTCGTGGTTTAAGTTGTTTAAAAGGCAAATAAAAAATAATGTGTGGGTTCATGTTCTTCCGATTCCTCACCAATTGTCTCAATTGCATTTTATTATAAAAACTATAACAATTATCACGACTGTAGTTGAGTGAGCTGAGGTCAAAGTTGTAGTCTAGAATATCAAAGAGTGTCAGGCTGTACTTGTATTTGTGTCCTCCGTCCTTGGAAATCGTCCGAACAAATCTATGGATCTCGTACATAACGCCGTTGGTCAGCAAGAAGAAGTCGAGTTTTGTTTCAGCTTTTGACCCATCTTTCACGTTGAGTTCCAAGCCTATTTCCTCGCAAAGTGGGAAAGAGGGTTTCTTTCTAATCCGAAAGTTTGGGTTCCACTTGGCTCCGTTATTCACAACAGACCTCTCTCTCTTCGTCTCCATGTCCAATCTTCTCATTTTCATAACCTCCCTTAGTCTGCTGCTTTCTGATGGAGGCACATGTTGAGGTTTTACAGGAGCCTGGATGGGACAAACCATGTTTATAAACTTTTTACGTCTTTGCAATTCAGATAACGTCTTCTCAATGTTTTGAGCAAGCTCCGTTTCCCCACTTTGCAGATCGAGATCAAAATTGTGCTCCAGGATCTCGTGGATGATCGGCCACTGTGATGCAGCTAGCTCCTTAGCAAAACTGGTCACTTCACTCATCACCCCATTGGTCAATAAATGGACACCTAGCTTCTGGTTGATTTGACGTTGTTCAACTGCATGAAGGTTGAGACCAATCTCCCTACAGAA
Organism: Notolepis coatsorum; assembly: GCF_963971535.1. Classification (NCBI taxonomy): domain Eukaryota; kingdom Metazoa; phylum Chordata; class Actinopteri; order Aulopiformes; family Paralepididae; genus Notolepis; species Notolepis coatsorum. The sequence continues at coordinate 167,198,743 of NC_140165.1, read as the reverse complement.
GGGATAGGCTTCCATGCTGGCTCCCTCCATTACCGATAAGCCTGGCAAGGAATCTGAATAAGTTGCCTCAAGTTTAACGTCAGCAGGAAGTCTAAAAACCTCTGTCGGATTCTGCTCAAGTTTACTCATTTTTGATTTCATTTTCTTCCAAATGCACATTGCAATGGTCTGTCGATGGTGCTCGCTGTCGAAGCGAAAGTTAAAATTGTTCGCCAGAATCTGCATGATAAATACATGAATCTTACTCAACAGTTTAGCGAAGAGAGAAATCTCCCATATAACACCGTAAGTCATCAGCTGGAGATTGAGAGCCGGCTTCCGATTGGCTCCCACATTGAAATGCACACCTATTTTCCTGCAACAGGCATATGGGCTTTTCCGTTTGTAGGGCTTTGAAAGGATTTGTTTAGCGTAAGAGGCGCGCCTCCTCCACATCTTTTTCTGTTCCATTTCCCACCTTCTGACATCATCATGATCACCAGCTGTCTCTGTATCCGAGCTGGTCTCCTCTGGGAAAAGATCTGAGACTTGCTCTTGAGTTGCGTCACATGATCTGGATGCACCAGGCTGACATTCCTCCTGGTCTGTGTCAAAGGAAGACGACATAGGGGTGGCAACCAAAGGAGGCTCAGAGGAGACGGATACATCGTCCTCTTCCTCTTTGACATGCAGTGATCTGGACCCGGTCTGTGTTGCCATGGTAACCCCTGAAGAACAACGACTCATCTCTAAACTTGCCGTCTCAAAGTCGTCTCGTCCATCTCCTGAATCTGTGACCGATGATTCTGTGCTACTCTCTAGTGGACACATATAGGACACGTCATTCTCCTCCTCGCTCTGTGGAGGAGTCTCCTCCTGCTGATTCTCCTGGTCACTCTGTGGCGTCTCCTCCTGCTGATTATCCTGGTCACTCTGTGGCGTCTCCTCCTGCCGATTCTCCTGGTCACTCTGTGGCGTCTCCTCCTGCTGATCGAACGGTTTTCCTGTATGTGTACCGTGTATATTTCTTTGATGTTTGGAGGCTTTACAAGCCTCCTCCATCTTCCTCTTCTTAGGAATCTTATGCCCAAATGAAATGGTTTCCTTATGGAATGCATCTCTCACTCCTCTAAGACCTCCAGACAGATTTATTTTCTTTCTTAAAATAATCTTAATTTTAGTCATAGCTTCATGCCGTTTGGCTTCTTTGTCAAGATCAAAGTTGTGCTCCAGCACATCAAAGACGATATCATGGAAGGTTCCACAAAGCAATTTGGTAAAATTTGCCACTTCCATCATCACACCCTTGGTTAACAAATCTGGGTTTAGTTTTGGTTTTGGCTTGCCTTTTGGTCTAATGTCAATATCCAGACCAATTTCATTACAGAGAGGGTAGAGGGACTCCAGCAGTTCTGTTTGTTCCCTAGTCTGGAGGTTTCTGCCGTCAACAGAAGCTTCCAGATGGAGGGCGAGGCTCTCTGAAGGGGTAGGGTTCTGTGAGGGGGCGGGGTTTACAGCATTAACAGACTTGGAGGAGGTGAGGTTCACATCAACATTCTTGCTGCCTTCTGCTGACATTCCTGATGGCTCAGACATCTCCTGTAGCTGGCTAGAATAATAACCACTGCTCACTGCCAAAGTATTTGGATCAGGAAGCACAAAGGCTTCCTGCAGTAGGTATGGTTTATGTCTGGGTTTGTCCTTCATCATCATCTCTCTTATTCTCTGGAGGACACGTGTGGCAAACTCAGAGCGATGGCGGTCATTTTCAAAGCCCAGATCAAAGTTATATTCTAGGATTTCACAAATGAAAAAGCTCTGAGCTTTGGTTACTGTTCTGGCAAAGGCAGATATATCAAGCACAACACCGTTCGTCATCAGATCCAAATCCAGTTTTTCTGTTCTTTTGGAAGCAATGTTGAAATCCAAACCTATTGCAGCACAGTCTTGGAAAGGGACTGCGCTTCTCTGATAATTTTCATTCCATTCTGCTTTCGACGTTATTCCATTGTGAACACGGCGCTGCCAAACATACTCAACGTCTAGGCCCTCCATGTCCATCCTTTTACTTCCTGTGGTCGAGAGAAGACTTGTCACTCAACTACTTTGCAGGCTTCTGGTGTCTTCTGTTGCTTCATGACATTTGTGATGAATCTTCTGTCTGAAAAGGAACAAAAAAACGAATGTCAATAATACTTAAAAACTGCAAGTTTTGAGAAGAAAGATATAACTACCGTAGGTACAAATGCTTGAATATAGTTTATAATCAACACAAATCCATAGAATCACCCTCTGAAACAAGGCAAACCAACAGTGAACCAATGTGTATGGTGAAGGTGGTGGGGGGGCAGGTGCACCACGGTAGGGCTGTATGGTGAAGGTGGTGGGGGGGGCAGGTGCACCACGGTAGGGCTGTATGGTAAAGGTGGTGGGGGGGCAGGTGCACCACGGTAGGGCTGTATGGTGAAGGTGGTGGGGGGGCAGGTGCACCACGGTAGGGCTGTATGGTGAAGGTGGTGGGGGGGCAGGTGCACCACGGTAGGGCTGTATGGTAAAGGTGGTGGGGGGGCAGGTGCACCACGGTAGGGCTGTATGGTGAAGGTGGTGGGGGGGCAGGTGCACCACGGTAGGGCTGTATGGTGAAGGTGGTGGGGGGGCAGGTGCACCACGGTAGGGCTGCACGATGAGGAAAATATGTGATTGTGATTTTTCTGACAGATATTGCGATTGCGATTAAATTTGCATTTTTATTATTTTCTTTTTTTAAAGCAGCCTAACAGAGGTTTATTGCATCTGGCCGACACCGGTGGGTCTGCTCGTCACACAGAGCCCGGAGAATTCTCTTTTTGCCTGGGAATAGATACCGGCAGGGCTCGACATTAACACTCGCCACTAGGGATGCCCCCCGAAACCCGGTTCTAAACAGGAACCGGTACTAAATTAGAATAGTATTGATAAGTACGATGTTATCGGTACTGCTATCGGTAGTCTAGGAGCGGATTAGCTATGGAGCTAACAGTGTACCATCCATCTGCGACGCAACGGTGGCAGCAACACTCGAAACGGAGTAACGTTAACGTTATGTCAAGTTCATACTACACGACTACACGTATGAACTCGACATAATGTTAACGTTTCTGTTGTTGAAAATGTTATGTTAAAAATCTCCGTGCATAGCACCAGAAACCAGAAACGCAAGGACAGGAAGCCGTCATGAAATCATTGTAGTCATATTGTAGTCTTTCAGTCTTATTAACTAAAAGATTTTAACAAAATAAAAAGCAGCAGCACTATTGGATAACTGAGTCCAGGGAACAAACTTAACTTTTTTACTTACTAGCCATTTGGCTGGTAGATTTTTAAATGTACCAGCCGGGCAGATTTTTTACTAGCCAAAAATTATAAATAGCTTTTTAGTATATCGCCATGTGTTATTATTACATATAATACTCTCATATGCTATTTTCAATTAATATCATAAACAACATAAGGAATATTAGCATAATTTTGAGTGGACTGAAGGAATGAGTCAGTGTTAATAGTTTTAAATGCAAAGGTTTGACAAAGATTTTTATGAAACTTTATTGTACTTTTTTTTTTTTTTTTTTTACTTAATTTTTTACTCTGAAAATAAATTGGGTCGCACCTAAATCGGCAGGGTCGGCCGGCAACCGGAAACAAACAATTTTTTCTTTTAGGCCTTAGGTCAGTTCAGTATAAGATTTAGAGGTCCTACAATTTGGAATTCAAAACCCTCCATAATAAAAAATGGCTCATCTATTTCATCACTCAAATCCAGGCTTAAATATACATTGTTAAATGAATAGCTTCAATCTCATAAAACCATTCATGTCACTTTGTTTTAGTTGCATGTTAATTAGTTTCGACTAATTATTAACACTTTAATCGCCGATGACGTGTTTAGACGTCATTCCTAGCCATGCTCATTCTGCCGAAGACGCCGTAACTCGTCTTTGATATCAATAATTCAAAAATCCGGAGACATGAGATGTACTGGTGAGCTCCACTCAACTGTCTAACGGTTCAAGAACGCCATCCGGTGGCCGATCGGCAGATCGGCCAAGAGGGAGGGGCGCGCCAAACAGGAAGTGCTCATCCATAATCCGTCCGGGCACTCGCGATCGGTAGCCGGACCCCATCTCAACACACTGGATAATCAATCGCTCGCCCTAACTAAATAAACAACGTTATTTGGACGTATATAGTATTATACAACCTGGAAATGGTTCATCAGGATCAACATCCCATAATCGAAAACAGTCTACTCCACGCTCATCCCCCAACGGCGCGAGGAACATACGGTAAGATCCAGCGTTATTTTCTAACATATTCCATATAAACTGCTCTGATGACCATATGACCCACACTAGACGAATGGTATAACGTTGCCCACGGAATTATAAACGCCCCCTCGCCCATCCGGTCAATATCAGATGATACGTAGTAACTTCTAGAACCACGTCCAGTTGAAATTTTTCATCTGGCAACGATCGCTACCAAACTGTATTTGATCATCAATATAATGCATTTGGAGCTATAAATCAAGTTCTGGAGAAAGCTGCAGAAAACGATAAAAACACTTATACTTTAGACCATATTTTAGTATGAATATGTGAATGAAAAAGTATATCGTTGCTACACCCTGAACAATGGATATAGGACATTGAATGGGCCATAATAATGGCAATTTAGCAATAGAATTTAAAAAGTTATAGCCCTGCAAAGAAGGGGAACTTCTCCATGTTAAATAGGGCTGGCGAGGGATGGTAAATTATGAATTTAACCCCGGCGATCAAAGGGTTAAAGAAGTTTGACAGAAATTACCCAAGGGCTCAAGCCGCTAGCTTTTAAGCAGTGCTTGGTGGTGCAAATTAACCTCGCTACTACGGAGCAATAAGTGACTGCGTATTCAACCAAGGGTTGCATCACAGTCATGAAAGGGGCTAGTAGATTTGCAGCAGCTTTAGCTCCTTGCGCGTCGTCGTAGGCTTTTAACACAATAACACACCATCGTAGCGGTGGTGATGTTGCAGGTGACTTGTTAGGTGACTTTTGATATTCTTAGCAAGGTTTGGGCCTACATTTACAAAAAAATTATTAAATTCATTTACCACTTCATTCACGTTTTTAATAACCGTCCGTATTGTTGTCATTAATGAAGTAATTGTAAAGTCTCTTTAAAAATATATATAGTTTGTTTTTCTTTTTACTTGCATTTTGTAAGCCCTTTGTCACCCACGGTTTTATTTTATAATTACATTTTTTGCTTCCGTACTACCATTGGACAGTGTTCTTCATACAGCAATAAATAAATTTTTAAAAATGCCTCATATGCAGCATTTACTTGATTTACTTCTTCCACATAAACACATTTCCACTCCTCATTAACCAGATTGTTCCTGAACTTGGCTATTGTGTCATCAGTTCTTACCCTTGTGTATCTAAGGGAGTTGTCTTCCTTCTTTGTCTTAATTTTACAGTCATATATTACAAATACAGGTCACTAATATCATTTATCACAAGTCCGCTTTTATATGGGTGATGGGAGGGTAGATTATACTGGTAATGAAGGTCAGATTATATCAGTGATGGAAGTCAAATTATATCAATGATGGAGGCTATATTATATGACATTATATCAATGATGGAGGTTAGATTATATCAGTGATGGAGGCAGATTATATCAGTGATGGAGGTTAGGTTATATCAGTGATTGAGGTTAGAGCAGTTCTCAGATATACTGAATTACATACTGAAGGAAATCGATGATTTTCATTTGGTTTATAACCAATATAGAGATGAGCTTTAAGAGGATAATACCATCATCATTTTGAGCATGTATGCCTGTCTCCAGTCAAACTGAGCAGAGGGCCATTATCAGCTGGGTGAAACAGAGCGTCCAAACAACAGCCTAATTAATTGAAAAACCAAGTAGTTTGTTGATCCTGAAGGTTGATTAAGGATGTCTATGTTTTTCTATATGCATATAATGTAGATATATATCGGTGGGTGACAGAGAAATAAACACAACGCAGACACTACACGACGACAACGATGCAGAGGTGATACTGGCTGATTCATCTAAATCTAACAATACAATTGAATGCTGATGAATAACAAGCAATTACTATTTAATTCATGTATTAGTTGCAATAGAACTATTATAAGTCTAATATTGAACTGTGTTCTTCCCAGAACATGTATTGTTGTAGAGGAAAAATTACAGTAAGTGCCCAGAAGCTAACAGCTGACAGAGGAGATGGTAAAGTACTAAAAGTGTACAACTTTTGTATTTTTTTTTTTAAATCAGCTGGGATATTAGTGACTTTCGAATGCAGTCGCTGCAAGGAAGGAGCACAGGAAAGACATAGAAGATATTCGGTTTAGCATGTCCTCCACACAGAAGACATGGCAGCAGCGTAGAGACAACTGTGTCCATCCAAATTGTCAATAGCAACACAGTTGTCTCGATTATGGGCTCGATCCAGGCTAACCGCCTGAACCTCACATCTCAGCCTAGCAGACAGAGGTTTGGGTTTGAGGAATTAGGCTGAGCTTGACTCACACACATCATAGCTCCCCATTGTGATGATTAAGGATGTTATGATTACTTTGCACCACTAGGTGTCAGTATGATAGGCTCTGATAAGTAGAACATCCAGGAAGTAAGAACGACCATCTAGAGATAACATGTAACTTGTGCTGTGGTAGTAAAATAAAGTACTGGTGTTCATGAGCAAGGACTCATCTCATAATTGAACCACTGAACAAAACATGGTACCAGGAGTAAAAACTACATTGTGACAGGTGGCATGGATTCCTTAAAGCCACCGGAGAGTTTGGAACTAACTGGAAATGTCGACAGCAACTGGCGTACCTTCAAACAGCAGTTCCAGCTATACCTTGTGGCCTTGGGACTGGAAAACAAGTTGGATTCCAGGAAGGTAGCATTGCTTCTAACAATAGCAGGCCCACAGGCCATAGAAGTGTACAATACATTTGTGTATGAAGAGGAAGCGGATGACATAAATTTGGATAAAGTGTTTGAGAAATTTGATGCTCATTGCTCTCCAAAAAAGAATGAAACATATGAGAGATATGTGTTTCGTTGTCGGATGCAACAACAAGGGGAACCTTTTGATGTTTTTCTGACTGACCTGAAGCTTAAAGCACATTCATGCAACTTTTCAACACTGAGGGATTCCTTGACCAGAGACCAGATTGTTTTTGGAGTGGAGGATAAAAAGGTCAGAGAAAGGCTACTAAGGGAAACAGAGCTGACACTAGAAGGGGCCATCAAGATCTGCCATGCGAGTGAGCTGTCCCATATGCATGTGAGGACATTCGGTGAGATGGCAGCAGGCACAGAAAATGTGGGTTATGGTGCAGATGTGGGTGCCATTTCAAGCACAGAAAAAAGACACACAAAGACACGGCCTGCACAGCGGACGGACGACAGAGTGTTCAGCTGCAAGCGCTGTGGCTCGCAGCACAAGCCAAGGCAGTGTCCAGCCTTTGGTAAGAAATGCTTTAATTGCCAGGGGAGCAACCACTTTGCTACACAGTGCTTCGCAAAAGGAAAAGAGAGGGGGACAGGACGATGTGTAAACAGAGTGGAGGACACTGATCTGAGTGACTCAGAGAATGAGACATTTTTTGTTGCCACAGTGAACAGTGAAGTGAATGCTATTGGAGAAGATAAATGGATGGCACCACTGTGGATAAACAGGACTCTAGTCACAATGAAATTGGACACTGGAGCAAAAGCCAACTTGATCAGCATGTCTGACATCAAAGAAATGAAAGATAAGCCAAATATAAGAAAGAAAACACTTGCACTGAAAGACTACAATGGACAGAGGATTGACTGTCTAGGCACATGCACGCTGAATGTAACAGTGAAAGAAAAAGTGCATCACCTATTCTTTTCTGTTGTTTCTGAAGGACTTGATTCACTGCTGGGTGATAAAGCCTGTGAAGACCTGGAGCTGGTGAAAAGAGTGTATCGCATCAACACAACTGTGAGTACACCAAGTGACTCTGTTGACTCAATAGTACAGAACTTTGCAGATGTCTTCAAGGGTTTTGGTGTATTGCCATTCACATATAAAATCCAGCCGAAAGCAAATGCACAGCCAGTGGTGCATGCTGCACGAAGAGTTCCGGCACCACTGAGAGACCGTGTTAAAAAAGAACTGGACAGGATGACAGTGCTGGGGGTGATACAGAAGGTAGAGGAACCAACAGAATGGGTCAATTCTATGGTGTGCGTGAAGAGAAAAAATGGTGACCTGAGAATATGTATGGACCCAAAAGATCTGAATGAAAACATAAAGCGGGAACACTACCAAATACCCAAGCGTGAGGAAATCACCAGTGAGATGGCTGGTGCCAGATACTTCACAAAGCTTGACGCAACACAAGGCTTCTGGCAGCTGAAATTGGATGAAAGCAGCACCAAGTACTGCACCTTTAATACACCTTTCGGCAGATATTGCTTCCTCAGACTGCCTTTTGGAATCTGTTCAGCATCTGAAATATTTCACAGAGCAGTGGAACACATCATCGAAGGGCTGGATGGAGTTCGAGCCTATGTTGATGACATCATCGTCTGGGGCTCCACAGTCCAAGAACACAATAAGAGACTGATCAACGTGCTGGAGAGGATACGAAAGTTTGGACTAAAGCTCAACAAGAGCAAATGTCAGTTTGGAGCTCAAGAAATCGTCTTCCTTGGAGACAAGCTCTCTGCACAAGGTGTCCAGGCTGACCAGGAAAAAGTCAATGCCATACACAACATGCCAAGGCCCACAGACAAGACAGGTGTGCTACGCATTATGGGAATGGTCAACTTCATAGGTAAATTCATTCCTAACCTATCTGCAAAGACAGCCTGTATTCGTGAGCTCCTGCATAAAGGGGATGAGTTCAAATGGGCATCCAAACATGAGCATGAGTGGCAGAGGCTCAAAGAGACACTGACAACTGCACCTGTGTTGGCATTCTATGACTCGACGAAGAGGATCAAAGTGTCGACGGATGCCTCCAAGGACGGAATTGGAGGAGTACTCCTACAGGCTGAAGGTGAGCATTGGAAACCAGTGGCCTATGCATCCAGGTCCATGACAGAGACAGAGTGTAGATATGCACAAATCGAAAAAGAATGCCTAGGGTTAGTGTTTGGCCTAGAGAGGTTTCACAGCTACATATATGGCCTACCCTCCTTCACTGTAGAGACAGATCATCGTCCTTTGGTTGCAATCATAAAAAAAAACTTAAATGAAATGTCGCCAAGGATTCAGCGTATGATGATGAAAATGCAGAGATACGACTTTGAGCTGATCTACACACCAGGAAAGCACCCGATACTCGCCGATGCGCTCTCACGGGCACCCACAGGGAAAGGTGTGAGCACGACTGAAGAAGATGTTCAAAACCATGTCAACATGGTGGCTGCTGCGCTTCCTGTATCAGACACAAAGTCCAGACAAATAGCTGAAGAGACAGCAAAAGACACAGAGCTGCAATGTATCATTGGAAACATGCAAAATGGATGGCCTGTAGGTTCCTGTCCACTGTTCCACGACATCAGAGGTGAACTGAGTGTTGTTGATGGACTGTTGCTAAGGACAAATAGAATTATCATTCCACAAGAATTGAGAAGGGACATACTACAGAGGATCCATGAAGGTCATCTCGGTGTCGAGAAATGCAAGAGAAGAGCGAGAAACGCAGTCTTCTGGCCTGGGATCAACAAAGACATTGAGAGACTGATAAGTGGATGTGAAACATGCCAGAGACATAGGAACAAGCAAACCAAAGAGCCTATGATGGTAGCTGATGTCCCAACAGCACCATGGGATAAAGTAGGAATGGATTTGTTTCATCTCAAGGGTAAAGACTATGTAGTGGTCATTGACTATCACTCAAACTTCCCTGAAATGGCATTGCTATCGAATACATCATCAACCTGTGTTATAACACATACAAAATCGATCTTCGCCAGACACGGCATAGCAAACACAGTGGTGAGTGACAACGGGCCATGCTTTAAGAGCAGAGAGTGGCAGGAATTTGCAAAACGGTACGGCTTCAAGCATGTGACATCTAGTCCTCTGTATGCACAGTCAAATGGAAAAGCTGAAAAAGGAGTCCACATCCTCAAGCAGCTCCTGAAGAAAGCTGCTGACAGTGACTCAGATCCCTACCTTGCTCTTCTGAGCTACAGAGCATCACCCCTCGCTTGCGGACTGTCACCTGCTGAGCTGCTGATGAATCGAAAGCTGCGTACCACACTGCCGAGTTACTCAAAGAAAAAGAAACATCCAAAGTTGGAACAAAAGCTACAACAACAGAAGATGAAACAGAAGTCATTCTATGACAGAACAGCCAAGCAGCTTCCACCACTATCAAGCAACGATACAGTTAGGATTGAAGATCCTGATGGATGGAAGACAAAAGCCACTGTTCTTCAAGAAGTAGCTCCACGGTCTTTCACTGTGAGAACAGAGGATGGTCATATCTTCAGACGTAACCGTCGCAGTCTTCTGAAAACACAAGGGACTGTTCGAGAGCTCAGTGAAGCCCACACTGAGTCTGAGTCCGTCTCTCCACCTCTGACAGACTATAACCCTGACAACAGTCCAGGTGAACCTGTCTTAAGAAGAAGTGCAAGAGAAATCAGAAAGCCTGAAAGACTGGATTTGTAAAAAAAAAAAAAAAAAAAAAAAGAAAAGAAAAGAAAAAGTTTAGAAAAAGTGTGATAGAAAGATTTTATATATATATAGTGTAGTATGTATTAATTATGTTAATATGGTAATTGGTTCAAATGATGTGTTAAAGAAAAAATGGTTAAGATACCTGACACCTGTAATTTAGTTTTTCTACCGTTTACAGAGAAAGGGGGATGTGATGATTAAGGATGTTATGATTACTTTGCACCACTAGGTGTCAGTATGATAGGCTCTGATAAGTAGAACATCCAGGAAGTAAGAACGACCATCTAGAGATAACATGTAACTTGTGCTGTGGTAGTAAAATAAAGTACTGGTGTTCATGAGCAAGGACTCATCTCATAATTGAACCACTGAACAAAACACCCATATCTCATAAACAGTTTGTCTAGACATGGCGGTTCTAACATTGTAGAGTTTGGCACACAGTCTGTGGTACATCGGCTGTCATGACTCATGATCCGTTCGAAGTTAACGCTACAGTTAAATATCCAATCATGGAAATAATGTATCAGCTACAATATTAGAACCATCGGTTATAGTACTAGAACTGTGCGCTTCACAGTCAGAACTTTTATTGTAAAGACTATAGCGAAACGGTGGTAAACACACAAAGGCTAACATGAGATGGTCAAGTGCTAAAAGCGTACAACTTTTAGGCTTATTTAGAAGTAAACTGTGATTGTACAACTTCTGAGTGACCTTCGAGTGCAGCTGCCAAGGAAGGTGCGCAGGAAAGACCTAGGTCTTGTGTTTAATGGCATGCCGTCCACAGAAACAAATGGCCGCGTAGAGACAACGAAATTGGCAATAGTGGCGCCGTTGTCTCGATTAGAAGCCTGGATCCAGAATCCTTATGCCCCTTTAAAAATATATATATATTAACTGTAACAATAGGATTGTTCTATTTAAGTGCTGTTGCACGTAGGACGTTTTTAGAGGTGACACCGAGGGTTCGCTTAGGGTGGAACCAAGCTTATGTTGTAACCATAACAACTGTGAATAAAGTACAAGTAAGCAAGTCTGCTTTAACCCTTCATTGTGTACAGTCGGGACACAGACAGAACACATTGAAACATTAACCTGAAATAATTCCATTCAAGGCGGACTTTTCAGTAACTTACTTGCTGCTAGCCTAAATGCGGACAGCTTGAGCTAACAGCACCAGTGCGAGATATGAGGTGGAGCTCTTACCATTGATTGCAGCCGATCTAGCGCAGACTCAAGAGTATAACGTTACTTTATATTATATTAAATTGTGACATGAGCATCCTTCACATTCTCTTCACAAGCTCTAGAACAGCAAACAACCGTTCGCGCGTCAACAATTACAACTCGATGAGCCTGTGTTCCACTATCGATCGATAGACTTCCGGTCGGACTTTTTCAAAATAAAATAATGATTCTTCTTCTTCTTCTTCGTTTAAGTTTCCGGCGGACTACGCATCTAGGCGTATTGCCGCCCTCCACATGACAGTGAGATCACTGTAAAAACAAAATTATGGCGGGTCGCGACTACAAAAGCCGCACACCGCCACCTACTGCACACACCGCCATCTATGACTGCACACACTGCAGATATCTATAGAACACTAGATAGCTTAAGGCGGAGTCACCAGCGTCACTGAACCGCCGCCATCTTGCTCCAGTTAGCCTTGAGTGAGAGTGAGTGAGCTGCACAGACAAAAATACTCATAACTCGCTGAAATATTGACGGATTTACAAACGGGTTGGTTTGCTATAAACATCAAAGATGTAGTTATGATACTGCATACTTATTAAAAAAAAATCTTTTAAAGATGTTTTTTTTTACAAACCACTTGAATCATAGCCACATTAATAATGCTTGTAATAAACCAAACCGTTTGTAAATCCGTCAATAATTCAGCGAGTTATGAGTATTTTTGTCTGTGCAGCTCACTCACTCTCACTCAAGGCTAACTGGAGCAAGATGGCGGCGGTTCAGTGACGTCGCTCTCCATTGGCCGGCAGCGCAGGCAAGCTATCTATATATCTATGACTGCACACACCATTCCACAATAACCTTCTTCTTCACTGGGTATAGTGGCAGATTGCGACCACAAAAGCTGCATACCGCCACCTACTGTACACTCCATTCAACCCCATAACACACAAAACAACAAACCCATCCCTAACATCACCACCCTATCCAAACCTGATCTATGAGTCCCCCCTTGCCTCCTCTGGGCTGACTCTGACCTACTCGCTCACTAACACCCCCCTTCTCTAACGCTACTTGATCAGCCACCCTGTTTAACTCCCCCATAACATCCTCCACTGTCAACCCCTCCATACCCAAGTGTCCCACTGCTGCTAAAACTATCAACCTAGTCCTCTCTGTCCTACTGCTAACCGTCACTGTCGTATTCACTACTCCTGCCACAAAGGCCACCATATCTAACTTCTCCCTAAACACCCTCTCTTTCTTCGCCTGAACTTCCTCTACCACCCGATGCCCTATCCTAAAACCCTGCCCCCTATCTTGCTTTCCCTGATCCTCCTGCACTATCCTTACTGCCAACTGCCCTTCCCTAAACCCCTGTCCCTTGTCTTGCTGTCCCTGTCCTACCTTCCTAGCTGCCTCCGCATATGAAATTCTACCTTCCCTTCGCACCTGCTGGACCATTACCTCTAGTTTCATCGCCTCACAACCCCAATACGCTACACTATGCTTCCCACCACAACTACAACACTTCGGCTCCACTCCCAGTTCACACTCCCCATACTTATGCTCCCCACTACACCTACCACATCTCTGTCCCTTCCTACACCACTTAGCTACATGTCCAAACTCCTGGCACCTGTAACACCTCAACGGATTTGGCACAAACTCCCTAACCCTATATGCCAAATACCCTAAAAATACCACTCTCGGACTAACCTCACCCTCAAACTGAATAACTATGGTCCCTGTCTCCTCCTTCTCTGCCCCTCTCTTCATCCTCTCTACACTCTTAACTTTCCCATTGCGTTCGTCACTCCTCAAATCCCCTAACAGCTGATCCATACTAACCTTAATTGGAATTCCCCCAATCACCCCCTTGCACCCACTATCCCTTTTCTCCCCTACTATCCCTACTCCACAGACCTTCACTTTTCCAATGCTTTTCATTTCCCTTGCCCTCTCTACCTGCACTACACTTACACACCCTATAAACAAGTTCCCATCCCCCAACACCTTCCCGTACCTTACCTCACCTAACTGCGCTTTAATGAGCTTCGACAGCTGTTTCGGCTCTATATCCCCAACTCCATTTTCTCCCTCAAAACGCACCACTACATTCAACCCTCCAAAACCCTTTCCTCTACCCTCATCCTCTGACCCACTCAAGCTATCTCCCCTCTCTTTCTTCCTCTTACTCCCCTTCCCCTCACTCTTCTTCTCCACCTTTGCCCACCCTTCTCCCCCACTCTCCTCCCCACTACACTCCATACCGTCACCACCCGAATACTTGCCCTTGCTATTCTCACCCCCATCACTCGAGATATCTATCCATGAGCAATTCCCACTCCTTGCGACTCCATTTGTGTATCAAGTCCTCACTGAACTTGTTCCAATCTTCATCCACCCAAAACCCCGTATAATCTTCCATGGGCCGGGGCCAACCATGGAAACTACACGTCTCAAAAACTGACCTGTGCGCCTCCCACCACTTATCACTCCCCTTCGAGCCATCAATCAAACTTCTAAATGACTCTGCCTCCGTCTCCACTAAAGACTTCTTCTTCTTCTTAGGCATCTTGCTACGACCAAACTCAATTTTCCTCTCCAAACAAATCTCAATTGATTTCGCAGCAGCAACAACAACCCACCTGCCGCCCTCCTTCCTGAGCCACAATCGGGTCTAAAATCGGGGCTGTACATTGGAGGTGGTTGGGGGGGGGGGGACACTGTACACCTGTACAAGCAAAACTGTACATTGGAATATTGTCAAAACCATGCTAGGTCATTTACTGTACATTGGAGGGGGTTGGGTTAGGACATTTACAGGGGCCAGTTTCGAATTGCAGTCTCCCGTAGGCAGCGATGCGTTGCTCATGGGACGAGATTGCACTCCGGGCAACCTAAGTTTTGTGAGCAGAAGCGCGTGCACACAGGAATGCGCTGCACTCGACTGATGCGCCAACTCGCAGTACACACCTGGCTACTTTGCATATCAATAGCGCCGGTTGTCAGGTGTTACATTCCATGCATTGTTTTTAGTCTGTCCTTATACGAGGGAACATTTATGCGCGGGAGCGCGTGCACGTGCATGTGGCATCATTAGCGTGCGTGCAGCCTGTGTTGATATGAGCATCGCAACACTGCCCGTAGGTGTTCTTTGATAGTGGTTTTAAAGTTGGTTAGTGATTCACATTCCTTTACAGCTTTGGGTAGGGCGTTCCACATTGATGTGGCATAATTGCGAAACGTGTTTAGTCCCTTGTTTGAGCCGAATCTGGGTTTAACCTGATTTGTGGAGCTCCCTCTGGTGTTGTGATCGTGGTATTCACTGACCTTTGGGAAGTATTTTGACATGTAGGCTACATCGGTACCTTGGTCGGGTTATAGCATGCGGGTTAAGTGATCATTATATGATATTCTGTACCCGCAAAAAGCTAAAACAAAAGGCCGGCTGTCACAAAACCTCAAAACCTACTCTAGCGAGGCCTTTAACCTTGAACTGGAGAGCCTGGACTGGTCAGATGAGCTCAACAGAAGAAACATGGCTTGGTTTTATAGTAAAAAGGAATAAGGGTTTTATCTTATAAAACCATCTAACTACCTTACTCTGCGTTGTGTATCTAAATTCACCTTAAAACCTATTTACTTATAAAAACCATCACGGTTTGTAGGACGGCAGCTAAGCAGGAGAATGAAGAGAAGTTGTCTCAGATCTGTTTTAATTCAAAGTAAAAAAGTGAAATAACAATAATTCTGGTTTCAATGGAAAATGAAGTGTGCAATAGTATTGATGTACGAAACACTATGTCGTTTGTAATCAACACTAGACTAAGAAAGTAGATTAAAGAATAATAATCTTCATCGTTGAGTTGTTGATTTTCTTTGTTGTCTGCTGACAACAAAGGGATTCTTTTCTCGTTCCAATAAGCTTCTTCTTCTTCGTGTTCCTCTGCTTGCCGTTTTCGCCGTCCTCTGTGTGGGGGTCGTGTGTTCTGTTGCCGTTCTTCTGTGGGTCGAATGTTTCCAGAAACTTCCTCCCTCTCTGTATGTTGCATTCTATTTTGAACCTTAAATCCCGCCCCTGTGAGAACGACGATCCGATTCGTCAGGGGGCGGAGCTCTCCTTCCTGATTGGCTAAAGCTTCACGTCAGCCATTTTGAACCAGGTCTGACGTCAGACATTACTTTATTTGGCTAGATGTAAATCTTACAAGGCAGGCTGAGAGGGAAATATCTCTACCTCCTGATTGGGGGAATCTATCGCCCCCAGTTTTGATTACTTTTTTAAGAGGCCGTCCTTAAAATATATATTGTTTTGGAGTTTTAGCTTTTAAAGGTATTTAGATTAATTTTACTATCTTAAAATCCCAGGGGTATTTCCTAACTTTAATAAACTAATAGATTAACGCTTTTGCAGACTTTCCTAGTGACTTAAATACCTAAGTTAACCTATTTCTTAATTCGAATGTAAGAATCTCCTTTATACCTGATTTTGCTGACTGCTTTAGATTTACCAACTATAGTTTCCTTACTATTTTCTATGTTGACTTATGTTAGGTTTGTTTAACAAATACTTTATCCTTAAATCAAAGTATTTACTCTCCAAATATCTAAGTTCACTGGTGTGTTTTCTTTAATCCAATCTAGTTTTTTCTAATGTCCTCACACATTAACTATATTAACTATATTTCCAAACAAGTCCTACATAGGGTTTTTTAAGCTAACCAACTTTACTTTTATGGCTATTTCCTGTATTGGTTTATTGCTGGTTTTCCTTATGGGATTCATAAAATGATTCGGGTGGTCTTTTAACTACTTAAACTAAAATGCATAGTTTAAAATCCCTATCTCCCTCCCCCCGTTTGCCAAGAGGGTGAGAAAAAGATTCTTGTCTGCAGGACAGCTGCATTCCGGGGGTGTCCTGTTTACGGTATCAGTGGTGAGTGCCTACGGGCCATCTCTTTGTTCCACTTGGGCTTGATCAACAGACCATTCTATTCAGATGCTAACTTTTATCCAACTATCCGCTCAGTCCTTTGTTTCTAAGTTCTAACGTGGGGGAAGGAGACAAAGTCTGTGTTTACGGTTACCACTATAATGCTAAATCACTTTGTCTCCAGACCTAAATTCTGTGTACCGTGACAGGGGCCAAAGGACGTGAGAGGGATTTAATCACTCTTCTCAGACCTGCTCGAATACCCTTTGGCGGACTAGCAGAACAATAACAGAATGACTATCTAAAGTGTGTGCACTGCATCTTACAATTATCAGCTTCGTCCAGTAGCCTGTTGACCTGTCTTGGAAAAATGCAGACTTCATCATATTTTCCCACCCTTATTTTATCTATTAACAAGTTTGATCCGAGAATTCTACCACAGTTTCAAAATGAAATTTTCAACAATACTAAACGACATGGCCCCCCTAAGAACTACCAGGGTAAAAAATCGCACTGTGCTGTGGATGCACTCCGAAATATTGGCCGCTATGAAAACCAGAGACAAAAAATGCTCTGAGTTTCGTAAAAGTCAGTCAAAGCTTACCAAAAGCATGAGCAGTGAACTCCAAGCCCATGTGACTGAACTCAAACTGGAAAGAAACAGACTAAGAAACGACGTAAACTCCATGATCAAAACTGCAAAAAAGAATTTCATCAATGACAAAACTGAGGAAAACAAAAACAAACCATGTGAACTTTGGAAATTACTCAATAATCAACTAGGCTGCAGTAAAAAACTTAAAACCAGATTCTCAAACATAAACATAAAGACGGACAACACGCTCATCACAGACAAGCTGGATGTAGCCAATTACTTAAACATTTTCTTCACAAACATAGCCACAACACTGGTAAACAAACTACCCTCCCACTCAGGGCATTATGGGGTAGAACACATAGTAGCTTACTACAAAAACCTAGGGGTCCGCAAAGACGACTTCAAGCTGGAAATGGTAACAACAGATGAGATACTCAAAAAACTGAGCGCCCTCCAACCTAACAAGGCCACTGGCCATGACAACATCCCCTCCAAATTCCTCAGAGACTCAGCAGCCGCCATCACCCCAGTCATCACACACATAATAAACCTCTCCATAAAACAGGGACACGTCCTCAAGGACTTCAAAATTGCGAGAGTGACTGTTGACAGAATCCGGCTATAGGGCGACAATAATGTGGTCAAGAGGCATGATTTCTATTTTTAGCCTTTAACTGGCGTGGTTTATTTATTCACATGGCAGAGCAGCAGTTCTAGAGTTCTCCTCTCACTGAGAGGCTGGGGGGAAAGAGAAAGAGTGGGAGGAGACATCTATATTTATACTCGCCACCTGGTGGTGTTCCTGAGTGGCTCCGCCTAGAGCGCCCTCTAGTGGAAACAGTTATATATGCAGTTAGACAGTTACTAACAATCCTACACAGAACCTCTGACTTCAACCCCCTTCGACCCCTCTGCACAAAAAGGGCAGCAAATTAGACCCAGGCAACTACCGCCCTGTTTCTATTCTTACCTCCATCTCGAAAGTCATGGAAAAAATAGTCTACGAACAGGTCGAAAAGTACCTAGCGGGAAAAAATCTAATCTACGAATTCCAATCTGGCTTCAGAACATCCCACTCCACTGACACATGCCTTCTCTATGTAGCAGGGTGACTCAATGAAACACCAACCAACGCATGCATGAAAACGGTCCTGAAACCAACAGTTTCACACATAGATCGACAATCACACATTATGCTAACAGTTTCACACACTCCTTCATGAATTGTAAACACTGTTCAACAAACACACTCTTCAGCTCGTAGTCCTGGCGATACAGAGCGGGTAGCCGACCTCTGGTGCTCCTCTGGGGCCGGGTTGGTTCGACTCCCCCCGTCTGACTCCGCGTCAGATCCTTCCGTGCCTGTTGGCGGGTCATTGACTACGGCCTCTCCCTCTGGGGCCACCGGTTGGCCGCCAGCGGCCCCCTCTTCGCCCCTCGTCTTTGCCGTCCTCTCCCGAGGGGTCCGACTCCACCTCTCCTCCCTCGTCCGGAGCATCTTCAGCGACGACCCGAGGGGCCCGGGTGGGTTACACGCCCTGGGACCCGGTCCCCGAGGGCGATAGCCGGCGGGCTCCCCGTCTGTCCCAGACGAGCTCCGCGAGCGTGTAGGAGCCCTCCGGCGGACCTGCGCACGCCCTCCCCGATCGGAAGTTGGGAAGGAACGGGGCTTGCGCTGGTCTCGATATACAGTCCTCTCCGGGCCCCCTTCTTCAGGCCGGACAACGAACACCGGCGTCTCCTCGTGGCTCGGTGTAACCCCCGGATAGGGCGTAGGTTCCCCCCTGGACTTTCGGTCGTCGATCCGCTTCGCTGTGGCTCCCGCGGCCTCCGCAGCAGCCTTCCGTCGCTCCTTCCCCGTAGGTACAGCCTCTGGTTCTGACCGCATCGGGATGCGGCCGGGCGCCAGCGCTTTCATCGGGCCGGCCGCAGTGGTATCGACTCCTACCAATACTACGGCACGCCACCACACCTCCCCCTTCAGACCATGGTCTGGCGGTCGCCAGGTCGGATGACCCGCCTGCTGCTGTGTGGGTGGCGTCCTGTACTGGTGGGGGAGGAACCTCACCGCCCGGTGCTTCCGTCGGGCGTGGATCTCCCATCGCGCGGGGGCACTCGCGGCCGATATGGCCAGGCTGTTGACAGGTGTAGCAGATCAGCCTCCCATCCTCGCTCCGGCGGGGTAGTCTGCGCGGGGTAGAGGGCACGTCTCCCCTCCGTCGGCTTCCAGTGAAGCCTCTCTGGGGCGTGTCTCGCTCCTGTTGAAACGCCTGGAAGAGCTGCTCCAGGCGCGCGCCCAACCGCTCCTGGCCGGCGAAGAGCTGTCGGATGGACTCCTGGAGTGCGGCTATGTCCAGAGGTGGCTCTCGTCTCTCCACGACGACGCCGTGTATCACGCCCCGGGCGGCACCCCTCGCGGGGGGCAGGACCACCTCCTCTTCGGACCAGTCGATCGCCACCTTCAGTACCTGGGGAAACGGCCACGTCCCGTTCTCCCTCATGTACTTCCGCATTTCTCGCCTCAGGGTCTCGTCTCTGAGGCCCACCACAAACTGTTCCTGCAGCAGGGCGGCGGCGTCGGTGACCTGGTTGGGCGCCCGACGTCGTATGCGACGAATCCTTTCTAGCAGATCGTAGGCGAATTGTCTCACCGTCTCCCCGGCTGCCTGCCTCCGGTCGTAAAACTCCCCCAGACGGGCACTGACAGGGGCCTTGTCTCCATAGGTCTCTTCGAGGAGCACGAACAAGGCTTCTGTGTCGGGGGCGGTTCCCTCTGTCAGGAGGCGCACCGTCTGTTTCGCCTTTCAGGTGGAGCTGTACGACTTCCACTTGTTCCTCCGCCGGCACTCGACTGGCACGGAGATGGGTCCTCATTGCCTGGATCCAGTCCTCCACAGGCAGCTCTCCCCTCTCCTTTTCTCCCCCAAACTCACTGCACTTTCGCTCTCGTTGGACGTACACGACAGAGGGGCCGGGGCGGGGTTCGCGGCCGTCCCGGTCGGGAGCGACCTCAGTCTTCTCCAGGGCCAGTGCCTGTCGGTCCAGCATGCCGGCTTGGCGATGGGCTCTGGCCGCCAGGGCCTCCACCTGTGCGGTCAGTTCCTCCATGCGTTCGGCCTCCTCTTTCTTTGCCTCGGCGGAGGCGTCTTGGCCATCTCGTTGCTCCTTTAGGGCCGCCTGAGTGTAGCGCTTCTCTTGGAGTGCCTGTTCGGTCAACTCCTTCATCGCTTCGGCTTGCTGCTTTAGTAGTGCCGCCTGAGTCCGACACTCCTCCTGCAGCTCCTCAAACTTTGCCGCCATCTCCTGCGCGGTGTGGGTCTCCTCTTCAGTCATCGTGGGTCTCTCTACGGGTCCCGGTCAAGGGAGTAAGTTAGGATGTTGATCCTGTTCGTGACGCCAAATGTAGCAGGGTGGATTATCCCTTCTTTGTGGGAACGGTTGCTGGCAGTCACAAGGTAGCTGGACACAGTAGAGCTCCGTCTGACTGCACCCTCGTCTTTGGGCCTGGAGCGTCAAACTCGGACCCGGTAGTGGGAGTGAATGGGGCCCGGGATTTACCAACCTGGTTTGGTACTCTGGTCTTCCTCGCCTCTCCGGGGCGGTCAGCAGTACTCCCCCAACTCGCTCTCACTTCCCTGAATACCTCCGTGGGCCCTCCCACACCTAGTGACTGATATGCATAAATAGATTTGTTCCCCCCGCAAGCAGTACCCTCCCTCGACGACCACTAGAGACCTTAATGACTGGAAGGAGAAAGGGTCAAATAATAATAATATTACCTGCATCAAAAGGGTTAGGGTTAGACTCAATAACGGACACGCACACACAACAATTCCCGTCTTAGTTCGTTTAGTATTACTTATACTGGGCAGTGACAAGTACTACTGGCAATGAGTCAAATGGCATACACTATCATTATTCCTAATTACTAATAATTAGAATAATAACATATATAGCACTTATACCATAATACCTTCGACTCCAGGAAGAAACAGTTTGACCGAGACGGGAAATTAAGAGGCATGGCCATACACGTTATTACACTCAAAATAAATGAAAAGGTGGGCCCACTGTACCAGAACAAAAGTCCTATGCTAATGCCGGCATGTAATGTTTATAGGGTACCCCTATGAACTGTGGTTAGCAACCATTAGCTTCGCCCGTAGGCCGCACCACACTGTGTACTGTGTAATAGATCCGGAGCATCGACGCTCGATTGTACTCAACCAAAATGGCGGCCTCGCCGTGCCACCACCGTCCAGGTAGCAAGATGACGTTGAACGCTCTCGTCGCGGGCGCTAGCAAGCGGGGCTGAAGCAGAGGGGCAGTAGCTGGCTGAGAGCGTGGGCTGGGTGACGGAAGAACTCCCGTGCTGGGCTGTCGACCGCCGGAGCAGAGCAGTCGTCGAAACGCCGGCGAAGGCTGGTTGTTGACAGCCGGCGCTGGGTCGACGCGCAGCCATACACTTGCCCTACCTTAAACTGAAGCTACTCTCTGGGTCTCAGACAGCCCACCTGCTACACGGTTATACTGTTGCGCAACGTGGCTGACTATACCACCGGTCTTCTTCAGCGCCTCGCGCTCGGTGTACACTGGAGTCAATATAGCCGTTAGCAGCATGCTACTTATACCGTACACACTGCTACTATAACACGCTACCTATGGACGTTAGTCCTTGGGTTCAGTTTCTCTTACTCACGCACTATCACGGATACTTCTAGAATAACCCGTCACTAGCAAGTATGTCTCGTCACCCGTCGCTCGCTCCGGCGGGGCTCTCTGGTGGTTCTTTAACGGGGCTATTCCAAAGCCCCTCCCGTTGTAGCTGCAACCGTTCACGGCTACATCCCACGCCGAAAAGGTCTTCCGGTTCTCCCCACCTCCAGGTGATTCCCTCTTCCTCGTTGCCTGCCTCTCTCCACGCTCCGCCTGCCACCTGCCGCCCCCTGCTGGCACCGCCACTTAGCCCCACAGGAAGAGAACTGGGTGGATCGAATATGAATCAATTTCTGTTTATAATCCATATTCCAGCCGGTAGGAGAAAGAGACACCTGCGTCATTGTTCGTGAGAATATCAATGGAAACTAGTCAACATGTCTTTGTGCACAAAGGGGAGATAAAAGGCAAGTCAGCACTTCTGAATAATAGCCATATTTTCAGGGTGCTACATCTATTTGAACGACCACATCAAACAAGAGGTGGACGCGGGCAAATACTGCGGTATGGTCATGCTGGACCTACAAAAGGGCTTCGACACTGTCAATCACTCCATTCTGATTGACAAGCTAAAAGCAATTGGTTTTGATAGTCTATCAGTGAGCTGGATGCAATCCTACCTTGAGGGGAGGGAACAGATGGTGGAGGTAAACGGTACCCTACCCCACCCCCCCCCCCTCCCTCACAGTGAGCTGTGGTGTTCCACAAGGAAGCATACTAGGACCGCTACTGTTCCTAATTTATGCAAATGACATGTCGTCAGCTTGTGACTGCAACTTGTTCTTGTTCGCGGACGACTCAGCCCTGCTGGTCTCTGACAAGAACAAGTTACAGGTTGAAAAATCCCTCAGCTCAGAACTCGGCAGAATCTGCACCTGATCTGCACCTGGCTCGCTGATAACAAACTATCATAACACCTGGGTAAAACAGAGTCCATTCTCTTCGGATCAAATAACAAACTCAGCAAGACCGACGGCTTCTTAGTTACAGTGGGTGACAATATTGTCACAAGGAAAGATGAAATTACATACAGTACCTAGGTTCCATCCTAGAGGCAAATCTTTCCTGTGACAAAATGGCATCCAAGGTAATAAAAAAAATCAACCAACGAACTAGATTCTTGTACCGGATCTCCTCTCTGGTAAACAAGAATACCCTGAAGACTCTGGCAGGAGCACTCATTCAAGGGTACTATGACTATGCTTGCACCTCATGGTACCAAAGCACCTCAAAGGCGCTAAAAACAAGATTACAAACATCACAAAACAAACTGGTCAGACTACTACTTGACCTTACTCCTAGAAGCCACCTCACCCCTGCACACTTTGACTACCTAGGATGGCTTAGAGTAGATGACAGAGTACCACAACTTGCAATGGGCCTGGTCTACAAGATACACAATACGACTACATGTCAAAATACTTCCCAAAGGTCAGTATATACCACGACCACAACACCAGAGAAAGCTCAACAAATCATGTTAAACCCAGATTCGGCTCAAACAAGGGACTAAACACGTTTTGCAATTATGCCACATCAATGTGGAATGCCCTACCCAAAGCTGTAAAGGAATGTGAATCCCTACCCACATTCAAAACCGCTCTAAAAGAGCACCTACGGGAGGCTGCAATTCGAAACTGGCCACCGTAAATGTCCAAACCCCCCCACCCCCAACTAATAGACAGTCCCCTCCCCACCGTATGTATATATTCTCTCCCCACCGTATGTATATTTCTCTCCCTCCCACCCACCCCCTCCTAATGTACAGTCTCCTCCCCACCGTATGTATATATTATAAGATAAGAGATAAGATAAGATATTCCTTTATTGATCCCCTTGGGGAAATTCAGGCATCATAGCAGCATGGGGGGAGGGGGGGGGGGGGTACAGGTAGTAAAACAACACAGTATACAGGTAGTAAAAAACAACACAGGCAGTGTAAACAATTTGATCAATATGGTCAATATAATTTACTATCTGACTAGCTGAGGAATATTCACATTATTCACAGTGTCACATAAGGTGCAGTATGCATGAGGTAGTGTTATAATTTACTATCTACTGAGTATACATTATTCACAGTATCACGGTATCCACTGAAGTATACATTATTCACAGTATCACAGTATCCACATAGGGTGCAGTAAGCCTAAGGTAGTGTAGGTTGTCCTCCTTGGGTTCCTATAAGTCCCAGGTCAATGTCTGGTAGCAGTCGCTGTCGCTGCCCCCTGTTGTGGAGCCTGGAGGCTGCTAGTCGCTGCCCACTGTTGTGGAGCCTGATGGCCGCTGGTATGAAGGACTGTCCGAGGCGGTTAGTTGAGTGTCGGGGGGGAATGAGTCTGTGGCTGAACGAGCTTCTCATCTTGACTAGCTCGTCGTAGAGGAAATACACTGTATGTGTATTTCCGCTCCTAATGTACAGTCTCATCCCCATCATATGTATATACTCTCTGTCAGGATCTATGGGTAACAGTACTGTATATTTGCATATCATATATGTCACAAATGTAACAGTACTATATACCTGTATGTCATGTATGTCCCTATGCCATAAATGTCATGATGTCATATATGTTGTGTATGTCATAAATGTCACTATGAATTGAAAATGGGGGACCCTGATGTAAACAAGACAAACGTCTTTCTCTGGTCTGCATCCCCTTAACAATTGTGTGTATTGGGGGGCAGGTGGCGCACGGAGACTACGTTAGTCACCAACACCGGGAGACACTGGATTCGCCTGTTCGAATCCAGCTCCCGGCGTTGCTATCAGCTTGGCTGGCCTCTCACACTGATACAATTGGCTGTATCAGAGGGTGGGAAAGCTGAAGGGTGGGTCCTGGGCGTTGTGGACAGCGACCCCTACAGTTCGGTCGGGGCGCCTGCTCAGCAAGGGTTGGAACTAAGGAGAGATAGTGTGGCCTCCCACACGCTACACTCTCCCCGGTGAGAACCTGCGCGGCCAGGTTGGCCTGCCGGCAGGCTGCACATGCGTCGGAGGAAAGCATGTGACAGTCTCCGGTCTCCCGGATCAACAGTAGGGGAAAGTACGCAACAACCAGGAAGGGTGGGATGGGAGAAAAATCGGGAAAAAAGAGGGGAAGAAAGATAATAATAAATAAAAAAAAAAAAAAATTGTGTGTATTGAGCCGTACTGTATTGTACCCATTCTGCAATCTGTTAAATAACATTTTCATTCATTCATTCATTCATTCATTCATTCATTCATTCATTCATTCATTCATTCATTCATTCATTCATTCATTCATTCATTCATTCAATCATTCATTCATTCATTCATTCACACCAGAGGGAGTTCCACAAATCATGTGCAACCCAGATTCGGCTCAAACAAGGGACTAAACATGTTTCGCAATTATGCCACAACAATGTGGAACGCCCTACCCACAGCCGTAAAAGAATGTGAAACCCTACCAACCTTCAAAACCGTTCTAAATGAGCACCTACGGGAGGCCGCAATTCGAAACTGGCCCGGTAAATGTCCAACCCCCCCCCCAACACAATGTACAGTTCCCTCCCCTCAAATGTATGTATTCTCTTTTAGAAACTCTGTCTGTAAATAAACAGTACTGTATATTTGTATATCTTGTATGTCATAAATGTCTGGATGTAACAGTACTGTATGTGGTGTATGTCGTAAATGTTATGATGAATTGAAAATGGGGGACCCTGATGGAAACAAGACGAAAGTCTTTCTCTGGTCTGCATCCCCTTAACAATTGTGTGTATTGAGCTGTACTGTATTGTACCCATTCTGCAATCTGTTAATAAAAATGTCAACCAGTTACAGTGGGTGACAATATTGTCACAAGGAAAGATGAAATTACATACCTAGGGTCCATCCTAGAGGCAAATCTTTCCTGTGACAAAATGGCATCCAAGTGTAGCATCCTGAAAATATGACTATTACTCAGAAGTGCTGGCTTGCCTTTTTATCTCCCCTGGTGCACCAAGACATTCTAATTAGTTTCCACTGATATTCTCACGAACAATGACGCAAGCTCCTCCTTCTTCTATCGCTGGAATATGGATTATGAACAGGGTTACTGGACCATACTCTATCAGTCTTTTCCCTGTGTGACTAGTTGGCGGTACCAGCAGGGGGCGGTGGCAGGCAAAGAGTGTCGGAGAGAGATGGAAGGAAATATATGGAGGCGGAAGAGGGGAGACGGACCTCTTCGAGTCCGGACGATTGTTGTAAACAGACGTGGATCGGGGAGCCCCGTTGTGAAACACGGGCGGACGAACTGAACCGGAGCATGTGACGGATTATCCTATGAACGTAATCGTAGTGGAGCCTTGCATGTTTCCCCCCTGAATATCCCTAGTGATATAAAACGAGTTATCCTAGAACAAAGGCGGTATAGCCGAGTTGGGCTTAAGTTAAAGCTATCCTCTCTGTGGAGGCGTCCCGCCAGCGTGGCGTGAAGAGGACCGGTGTTTAGGGACACCCTGCATTATTATATACCCCGTCTAGCAGGAGGGCTGTTTGGGACCCAGAGTGTAGCTGCAGTGTTAGTGAGGGCGAGCTTATAAATGCGCGTCGACCCAACACCAACCGTCTACCACCGGTCTGCTCCGGCTGTTTACAACCGTTCTGCACCGGCTGACTTCAGGCCAACACGGGAGATCGTCCCGACCGGCAGAGGTCGCCAACACCCAGCACATGCTCTCAGCTCACTACTGCCCCTGCTCCAGCCCCGCCTGCTAGCACCCGCGACGAAAGCGTTCAACGCCTTCTTGCCACCCGGACGGTGGTGGTGCGGCGCGGCCGCCATTTTGGGTTGAGTACAATTGAGCATCAATGCTCCGGATCTATTACACAGTACACAGTGTGGTGCAGCCTGCGGGCGAAGCTAACGTTGCTAACCACAGTTCTAGGGGTACCCCATTAACGTTAGGTTATGACTATAACCAAGTTCTGTTAGTATAGCGACGCTCGGCGTCACTCTCTGCACTGTCCTCGCACACACGTGCACGCGCACTGAATAAAGACCACAATGTACCTTTAATCCCAATATTTGTCTGACCACACCCCTATCAGCTTACCCATATAAGCAGGGGTGGGGCCACCCACTCGCCTCCTTCCCAAGCTTTCACCACAAGGCGAGATCAAGGGCTGCAGCGGCGTCGGACGCCGAGCGTCGCTATACTAACAGAACTTGGTTATAGTCATAACCTAACGTTCTGTATCGTATAGCTCTCGCTCGGCGTCACTCTCTGCACAAGGGAGGCCGAGCGAGAGCCATCGGCCGACAAATACACCCCGCTGAAAGCCCCCCACAACCATCAGAACAGGGAGGGCCGAGCCCCCCCGACCCACCCTAATGGAGGGCCCCCCCCCCTATTGGGGGCTTCACGGGAGGGCGACGGACCCGACCGTGCGAAGAGGCACTCAAGCAACTCAACGCACAGGGTGAGCAGACCGTGGCTTGACTCCACGACTACACACACGCACAGCCCGCATGCCACCCGGGAACGAACGGAGGAAACAACCTCGTTACTGCCCCCAGAATCACGGGGTCAAGGGCAAACCCAACCCCGTGGCAAGGCCGTAGCAGCGGAGCGCGAAGGAAGACCCAGACCCACCAAAGGGACTGGACCCCCTGGAACGGGGGCCCGGAGAAGTCCATGATGCCAGCATCAAGACCCCACCAGGTGGGCACTTAGTGACCCCGCCCCCCACATCGCCAGCGTATTCGGACAAAGGCCCCTCAGCCGAGCGGGCCCTGTCCCCCCAATAGTACACCGCCTGGCACACTGACCCTGCAGAACAGGCAGTCAGCATGGCCGTAAGCACACAAAAAAAGGTTAACCAACGGAAGCAGGCAGCGCACCGGGGAAAAAACCAGGCAACAGGCTGTTAACCCTAGCCTGGAGACTGCGGACGAGACAGGCGCCAGAGGAGACAGCTGAACACAGCCGCCCCGGCGGAAGGGGCGTAAGCTGGCGTTGTTGCATGACCAAGCCTCCATTTAAAAAGCCCCCACCCAGAGGGGTTGAGGCAGAGAAGGCTGACACGATTGGCAGACGTCATGAACGTGCAGGGGCACCCTCAACCGGTGAACCCGGGAGTTGACACTGCTCCAACACACCAGGGAATCAACCACCTTGGTGTTACCCAATGCGGTGGTTGTTCCTATAACCCCTCAAGAAAAAACTCCAAAACACACCTGCGGGTATACACCGGCTATACCGCAGTACAAGTGTTTCAGTTTTCAAAAAAGGGTTAACCCAGGCCTACGGGTCGACGAAACATGACTTTGGACCGGGCCCGGCGATACGGGAAGCACTGGGTCACCAGAGGAGGTCAAAGACCACCCCAACAGGCCCCTCTTCGCCATGCGTGAGAGAGGAGCGAAAAAGAATGGAGAACCAGCTCCAAGCACACCGTACTTGGTATTCCCAGGCGGTCTCCCAACCAAGTACTAACCAGGACCAACCTGTGTAGCGGCCGAGATCTGACGAGATCGAGCGTGTACAGGTTGGCATGGCCGTAAGCCATTACGACAGTGCTGAGTAAAAAATGTACCCAACCGAGGTCTCCATAGCGCTTAACCCTGTGACACCCGGACCGACCTGGCATTTTTCCCCCTGAAAAAAGCCCAAGTCTCTCAGGGTACCAGAACAGCAGATCTGCATCCCTGGCGGACAACGGGTTCAACTGATCCGGACCAGCGTGACCAGAACCAGTCCCGTGCCCTAACCACGCCGACATGCCTACTCCAGGAGAAGGGGCAGATATGCGTGTTGATCTTAAACATGAAAAGGCGCCACCCAGACGTTCGGGCGAACCGCGCCCGGTGGCCCACCCCCAGGGCGTGAGACCCCTCTACATATGTTCAGATCCATTCCGTCATCATCCCCCAGATATGAACGAGAATCCGTCGATAACCAAACCAGGTCGTCGGATTTGGTCGTCGGAAGAGGAAAAACCTCCATCCCAGTTGCTTTATAAAAACGCCGTTTTAACCTCAAGCAACCAAGGCATGCCAGTCAGTCGCCTGTTTACAGAACACCCCGAGCTAGCACTATACGTGCGTCGGGACACACCCACATCAATGAACAGGCTATTTAGACCTGTCATTGAATCCCCAAGGCGCCCAGGGGAACGACAAGAGGGGTGTGACACTTCCTAACTCCAACTCTTTTTAATAGAAAAGCAGGAAGCACCAACAGTATGTATCCCAGTCTACACAGCCGGGGGTCAAATGTTTTCACATTTTTACATCCCACCACCCTCCCATAGGAAGGAGACGGGAATCCCCAGAGAGACTTCCCACGCGAGCTGTACAGATTGAAAAGAATATATTGCACCTTGAGCCATGTAAAAAATTGGTTTTAGGGCTCTCCGGGGAGGAGGCACTGAACCCATACACACTCAATAATCGAATTGAATCGAATACATACACAATAGAGTAGGACTCCTTCTAGAGCAGGGGTGTCAAACTCATTTTCACCAAGGGCCACATCAGCATTATGGTTGCCCTCAAAGGGCCGACAAATTTATTAATGTAATGTAATGTAACTACTCCTATTGTTAAACATATTGTTTCTGTGTTTTGTATTGAAATGTGGTGCACCTCTTGTTGTGTACCGATGTCCCACACTGTTACGTGGTATATGTTTCTCTGTTATTTTAACATAAATCATTTTAATGTCAGGTTAAGAACCCCATATTACTCCATCAATCAATAGTCAAACTATTCAAATAAATAAAATATAATCAAATACAAGCTATGACATTAACTTTTTTGTCACAGTCAAGAGGGGTAGTAGTGCAACCAACAATTGTGAGCTGCTAAGAACATTTTACAAAAACAAATGTCTGCACAATGGTTTGATTATAGAACTTTATATAGAAGAAGTTATACATACCACATCAAAGCAGGCATAACATGTTTAAATAAAGTTTGGTATCGGTTATAAAATGTACATATTATTACCACATCAAATCAGGCATAACATGTTTAAAGGGGAACACCACCAAAATGAAAGAGTTTTAAGGTGTTATTCTCACACCCTGGATATCTGTCCAAACCAGACCAATTTTCCGTTGTCAACTAAAGACAAATTTCAATAAAATAGCAAAAAAAAAAGTTCCAAATAAGCTGGCCCCAAACTTTCACTGCTAAAAGAAAAATAAATACTATTCTTTTTTTAAACACATGGTGGCACTGTGTCCCAAATTATACCATTGTGCCAAAAACACTGAAAAGGAGGTTGCTTGTGTGTGTGTGTGTGTGTGTGTGTGTTGATGAGATGATGCTGCTTGTTCTTGAACATCAAGTAGATCCCTCATATCATACCATCCTCATCCACAGATCATGTTCTGAGAATAACAAACACAAAACAAAATGCAAGCACAATCATTCAATTGTTCTGTTATTAATTGTTCTTATTCTTGGTTAATTTATTTTTTTATTCAGGTTTAAAATAAATAAATAAAATGCTTACCTATGTTTTCTGGCCGGATGTCTGACACCGTTTTCCCGTGACCAGTGTGTCAATGTCTGGTATTAGGTCTTGTGCTGTGGCAATCCTTAACACAGCGTGGAGGTTGTCATCGGTGATGCGTGATCTGTGCTTGGTCTTGTTTACGTTCATTATCGAAAACATCTGTTCGCACAGATAGGTGCTCCCAAACATGGACAGAATACGGGCAGCATGAAGTCGGAGCTGTGGCATCAAACCAGGGGGCAGTAGACGGTAAAAGTCCTCGATTGCAGCACCCTGGAACTTTGATCTCAGATCACTGTCGCTTTGCAGCTCTATTAACTCCATCTGAAGGTGATGGGGCGCACTGCCGACGTCTGTGGTGAAAGGATTGGCAAAGATGGCAAAGGCTGTGTGCTGTGCTTTAAAGTCAGAGAAGCGCCGATCAAACTCATGTATTAACCGGCTCAGTTTGGTAGCCAACCGAGCACATGAAAAAGCACCAGGGAGTGAGGCTGAGATGCTCTCACAAACAGGAAAGTGGGCAAGATTGTCCTGTTTCACTTGGGACATCCATAGCTCAAGTTTACGCTGGAAAGCTGTGATCATGTCGGACATCTGCGTGATGACTTGTTTCCGTCCCTGCAGCTTCTGGTTCAATTGCGCGAGGTGCGCGGTTATGTCGCATAATATGGCAAAGTTGCACAGCCAGTTTGGATCTGACAGTTCAGGCAAGGGTTTTCCTTTACTTTCCACAAAAAGAGCAATTTCTTCCCTAAGCTCAAAAAATCGTTTGAGGACTTTGCTCCTACTCAGCCACCTTACTTCTGTATGGTACGGCACGTCTCCATGACCCGAGCCCATCTCCTCAAAGAACAGCTGGAACTGGCGGTGATTCAGACCACGTGCGCGGATGAAGTTCACCGTTTTCATGACTGTGGTCATTATATCATCCAGCTCAAGAACCTTTCCACACAGAGCTTCTTGGTGGATAATGCAGTGATATGTTATCAAAGGAGTGTTACAGTTACTTTTTTGCATTTTTTCTTTCATTAGTCCAACCAAGCCTGTTTTTCCTCCACACATTGCAGGTGCACCATCGGTAGTTAGTCCCACCAACTTTTCCCAGGGTAATTTATTTTTACTTACAGACTTCTCCACCTCAGTAAAAATGTCCCGCCCCGTTGTGGTCCCACGCATGGCAGCTATATCCAAGAGCTCCTCTGTGACAGAGAGGTCCGACTTAACGCCTCTGATGAAGATGGATAGCTGTGCTGTATCCGTGTTGTCTGTGCTTTCATCAACAGCTAATGAAAAAGCCTCATAACTGCGTGACTCTTCGGACAGTTGTGTTGACAGATTTCCTGCTAGTTCCTTAACCCTGTCCACGATGGTGTTTCTTGACAAACTGACGTTTTTAAAACTTTGTATCTGGTCGGGACACACCTGCTCACACACCTTCAGCATGCACTGCTTCAAAAACGCACCATCTGAAAATGATTTTGAAGCCTTGGCTATTGCTTCAGCCACAATAAAGCTTGCTTTCACTGCCGCATTGTTTTTAGCTGTAGCTTTTGTAAACAAGTTTTGCTGCCGTTTCAGTCCGCCTTTTAATTCTGGGACAAGATGTTCCTTTTCTTTGAGGCTAAATCTGGCGTGTGTTTGGTGTTTTGTTTCAAAATGCCGACGTAAATTATATTCCTTTACGACGGACACTGCTTCATGACACAACAGACATACCGGTCTTTCTCCTTGAAGCACAAACAGGTATTCATTTTGCCATTTGTCTTGAAACAGCCTTCCTTCGACATCAACCTTTCTTTTCCTGGACATTTTGCGATCTGGCTGTCCCGCCTGTGTGTTCGCAGGTCACCTCACTCAACTTTGCTTTGAGTTTCGAGTTACAAGCCGTTGTGGACGAGTGACCACGCCCACATTTGTGAACAGACTGACTGGCGCGACTGAATGGCAGCTTCCCGCCACTAGATTCTGAATTTATGAATGGTAAATGGCTGCTTTTTATTTTTTTTCCAGCAAGCTCTCGCGGGCCGGATGAAATGACGTGGCGGGCCGGATTTGGCCCGCGGGCCGTGAGTTTGACACGTATGTTCTAGAGGGTCCACTCACCTTGACAATCTGAGGAGGAGGCTCTGTACTCTGAAGGAGGCTCCCTCCTCACGGAAGGAGTCCCAACTCACAGAAGGCCCAAATATGAGCTTGGTGAGGAGGAGCCCTGACCACCCCCCGAAACAGATCCATCACATGGACCTGAACAGCACACGGAAGTCCTACCAACAGAGACGTGCACGGTGACGTACTCTATGGCGGGGGAATTTCTGCTGTGCACACGCCCAATATTCCAGGCCGTGGGACCAGGAAACCCCCCCCCCCTCACCCTGTAACGTGCCCAACCGCAACGTGACAGGAACCTTGAAGGACAGGTGGGTTTACCCCTGACCAACAGAAAAAAGGGGGAGGAAAGGTTACCAGTTCACCCCTTTACGACCCCACACCCATGATACGATGTAATGACAAAAAGAGAGTATGACACAGTCATAGTTAGCTCCACTTTTTAAGAGAAAAGAGAAACAAGATGTTAACACAGTTTTACAACGGTGATTTTACCAACACCCGACGGAGCCAGCACAATACCCAACTGGCCTGTGTAGCTGACTTTGAACACAGATCTTCCGCTAATGAACATCTATGCCCATATCTCCTCGTGAGGGAATACTCTCATTTGGATATGAAAGATGGGGCCTAACACGGTGACAGAGAGACATCCACTCGTCCAGAAAACACAGGGATCACCAGTGTTAATGGTCGTGGCCCACTAGTTAAACTATAATGGGCTTCAGATCAAGGTCTTCCGCTGCTGCCTAAGAGGCTGAACAAAAGACCTTAATCTGGGGCCGGTGTTCGTAAACATTGTCAGTTAGCCCCCATAGCACTAACAGACAAGTGGAGCCGCAAGCAAACAGTACTCACCCAACCTGAAACCCACCGCTTCTCACAACAGCGGCGCGTCCTACAGTTCAGCTGTGTCCTGAAAGGTTTCACCCCAACCAACACAGCAAGGAACTGCAGTTGAGAGGCATGCAGCGTCGTGCTCCCAATACGAAAACCGGTGGAGGATTTTTAGAATGATCATCATCTTCCAGACACTCCAGTACGAAGACAATATCGCCGTATTTTCTCGAAAATAGTGAGAGAGAAAATAAAGATATGATGTCAACGTATCCTTGTTTTCCAACTCTTCTCCTACCATCACATCACTTCAAGTGGGGATCTACAGAGGCACTTCCTTGTGGTGAAAGCGAGAAGGAGGCGAGTGGGTGGCCCCACCCCTGCTTATATGGGTAAGCTGATAGGGGTGTGGTCAGACAAATATTGGGATTAAAGGTACATTGTGGTCTTTATTCAGTGCGCGTGCACGTGTGCGAGGACAGTGCAGAGAGTGACGCCGAGCGAGAGCTATACGATACAGAACAATACATGCCGGCATTAGCATAGGACTTTGTTAGGTATTTGTGGGCCCACCTTGTGATTTCTTTTCATTTTCTTTGAGTGTGATAACGTGTTTGTGTTTAATAATATTTTCCCATCTAATTAACCCTTTCCCTGTGGGGAGGTTACAGACCTGGGCCCTCATGTATCAACGTGACGTACGCACAGATTGTTATGGTTTGTAACCGACCCCAATCCACAACACAAGACAGGTATGAGAGTAAGCCAAGAAACGGGCATTTATTGAATAACAAAGAAAAACGGCACTGTCCCTTTAAGGGAGAACACAAAATACTGGATAACAAGAAGGGAGGGGTACAGTGCCTTTAAGAGGCGAGCTGGCTAAGGGGAAGGCTAAGGGAAGGCTAACGGAACAGGGCCAGGGCAAGGGAAGGGGCAGGAACAGGGAGGAACTAGGAGGACCGGACGGGAAGGACTAGGAGGACTAGAGAAAAACAGGGTAAGGCCTTGGAACAGGGCGAGGGCAGGAGCTGCATACTGGGACAGAGAAAACAGGGTAAGGCCTTGGAAAAAGCATTTATGAATGTTGCTGCTCTGCAGCTTCTCCCGGGATGGTAGTCTGGGGAAGCAGGTGGGTACGTCAGAGCCGCTCTGAAGACTTCTCTCGGCAGATCTCTGAGGTGGTAACGGGACCGAGAGGGAGAGAGGGAGTGGGTTAGCTCAGAGTACAATTGGGGAACAGAGCAGGTGACAGGAGAGGTGACTTGTCCCAAGAACAGAGTAATCCAAGTGACAGAATCTTCGGTGTATATAAACACTGTGAGCGAAGTCCCAAAATACAAAACCAAGTGAATAATATCTTCGGTGTGTAAACACACAGTGAGCGATGTTAAGGCCAAAATATTATCCCAATGAAACAATCCAAAAAGGCTGAACGCTGGGTGAGTGACTGTCTGAAAAAAAGCAGGAAATCTTCAGTGTTAAATAAACACACGAAAAACGGATAGGATCAAAGACAGTCATAAAAACTCACCCAGGCGCTGTGCGTAAAGAGCGTTGGAACAAAACGGAGCGAGCGCGTCGCCACTGGAAACGGGTGTCCAAGCGGAGGTCTGAGTGGTGCGCGACTGCTTGGAGTAAGCGCCGGTATGGAGGGCGCATCTGGCGCGGAGGGCTGAGTGGTGCGCGACTGCTTGGAGTACGCGCCGGTACGGAGGGCGCATCTGGCGCGGAGGTCTGAGTGGTGCGCGACTGCTTAGTGTACGCGCTGGTACGGAGGGCGCATCTGGCGCGGAGGTCTGAGGGGTGCGCGCCTGGAGTGAAGAGCGCGTCTGCTGCGCGGAGGTCTGGATGCGCGTCTGCTGCGCGGAGGTCTGGATGCGCGCCTGGAGTGAAGAGCGCGTCTGCTGCGCGGAGGTCTGGATGCGCGTCTGCTGCGCGGAGGTCTGGATGCGCGCCTGGAGTGAAGAGCGCGTCTGCTGCGCGGAGGTCTGGATGCGCGTCTGGGCGTCTGCTGCGCGGAGGTCTGGATGCGCGTCAGGACGTCTGCTGCGCGGAGGTCTGAAGTGGAACACTGGGATACCTCCCGTGGAAGTTTAGAGAGCGCAGTCCAGTGTCTCCCTCAGGCAACGGCGACAGGAGGCGAAGGCTGGAGCGCATCTAACGCCGGAGATGAAAACAGCATAAACAGACAGAGGACCTCCCGAAGGAGTCTTGGTGATAGAGGATATGATACCGAATGATACGGCATGTTACGGCACGACCCGACCAGGGACAGAGGGGAGAGCGAGGTACTTAAAGCCCACAGGGGAACTAATTAGAATGCACCACAGGTGCGTGAAGGTAATTGATACTTGAAACTAAAAGTGTGTGTTCGGCACCAGACCAATCAAACACATAATGACAGGTAGTCCAAGGGTGTGGTTGCTGAAGAGCAAACGAACGCGAGGGTGGGGGCTAGTGAGGTGAGGAGAATGCAATTGATTAACAGTAGGCTTAAAGGAAAAGAGCGAGTAGGTGAGCAACAGGCTTAAAGGAACAGAGCGAGTAGGTGAGCAGCGGACAAAACCTCACAGTACCCCCCCCTCCACGGGAGCCCCCCGGCGA
Organism: Notolepis coatsorum; assembly: GCF_963971535.1. Classification (NCBI taxonomy): domain Eukaryota; kingdom Metazoa; phylum Chordata; class Actinopteri; order Aulopiformes; family Paralepididae; genus Notolepis; species Notolepis coatsorum. Next base: position 167,162,543 of record NC_140165.1, on the reverse strand, counting down.
CCCAAAAATACAGACAGAGTGGCAGGGGACAAAACAAGGCAAAAAACAAAAAGTACTGGGCCAAGCCAGCAGGGGAAGCCACAACAAAAGTGGGGCTAGCAAAAGAACAGGGTAGCCGAGGGGTAACTAGGGTAGCTGAGGGGTAACCAGAGGAGCTGAGGGGCAACTAGAGGAGCTGAGTGGTAACTAAGAGGAGCACCGGGAAAAGGGCTAGCAGAGGGAAAGGGTAGCTGCCAGGCACTGATAGCTACAGGGCCTATGCTAGCTGTACTGCTACATTAACATAGAGGCTGCGATAGCTGCCGGAGCTAGGCTGGCAGACAGGGCTGGACCAGCATGAGAGAACAAGCTAGCTGGAAGGACAGTCCTATCTGTGGGAAAACTGACCCTGCTAGCTGAAAGGGCAGTCCTAGCAGTGGGAAAAAACTGGCATCATACATGGCAGTGAGATTCATTGTTCTTGTATATGCTCTCGTATTATTGTTTATATAGGCTACCCAATACTGACATCAAAATAGATTGTATGCCTCTAGAAATCATATGCAGCAGGTAGACAATTGACGGAAAATCCGTCGCGATTTGGAATAAAATTGAGGAGAACTTTAATCCCTGGGTATTAATCAAACAAAACGGAAAAAGGCAGTCATATTCCAGCACGGTCTTTATTAGTGTTTGCGCTGCCCAGGCAGCAATGGTTAATAGATATCATATCCGACATCACCGTACGTGTACACGTCTGTCAGCCTGTCTCATAACACGCTTCCCTCGGTTTAGTCCATTTTTCCACATTTCATGGGGGTGTTCCATTACCGTATATGGTTAATCGGGGCGGTTTTGGTGTGCAAATACGTGAAAGTGTGCACGAGCCTCAGCGTAGAAGCAAGGTGATATTTATCATGACAGGTGTGCGTAGGACCTGTGTACGCACGTGTGATAAATCCCGTTTTTTTTGTGCATGCACACATTCTAAATTCTGTGCTTACGTGTGGAAATAGAACATTTTCTAAGAGAACTTGATGAATGAGGGCCCTGGTGTATTATAAATAAAGCCTAGGGAGGTATTATTCTTGCCGTATAATTAAAGCCTGTCAGAGGTATTATACAGGGTGAAGACCCAGACGTGGGCGATGAGTCAAACACATTGAAGTATATTATCCCTGATATTAACCCAGAGGTGGGTGTATATGTTTATGAGGTATGGAGTTATAAACGGAACTATAGTGGGACTTCAGTCCATTTGGTCACTATTATTAAATCATTGTAACTGACCAGTAGAATTAACATTAAAGAATTAGATGGGAGTTCTGTGTGCGTGTCTATCCATGAGCCGTTTAACAACTCTTTCTGTGTGGGTAACGTTAACATAATTAACCCCTTCCTACCCCACTCTCCCCTTTTCATTGTAAGGTTTCTAGTGGTCATCAAGGGAGGGTACTGCTTGCGGGAGGGACGAGTCTATTTGGGTATATCAGTCACTAGGTGTGGGAGGGCCCAAGGAGGTAATCAGGGAAGTGAGAGCGAGTTGGGGAGTACTGCTGACCGCCCCAGAGAGGCGAGGAGGACCAGAGCACCAAACCAGGTTGGTAAATCCCGGGCCCCATTCACTCACACTACCGGGTCCCAGGTTGACGCTCCAGGCCCAAAGACGAGGGTGCAGTCAGACGGAGCTCTACTGTGTCCAGCTACCTTGTGACTGCCAGCAACCGTTCCCACAAAGCAGGGATAATCCACCCTGCTACACAAGGTAATAAAAAAAGTCAACCAACAAACCAGATTCTTGTACCAGATCTCCTCTCTGGTAAACAAGAATACCCTGAAGACTCTGGCAGGAGCACTCATTCAAGGGTACTACGACTATGCTTGCACCTCATGGTACCAAAGCACCTCAAAGGCGCTAAAAACAAGATTACAAACATCACAAAACAAACTGGTCAGACTACTACTTGACCTTACTCCTAGAACCCACCTCACCCCCTGACTACCTAGGATGGCTTAGAGTAGACGACAGAGTACAGAAACTTGCAATGGGCCTGGTCTACAAGATACACTATACGACTATTGTACCCATGTACATGTCAAAATACTTCCCAAAGGTCAGTGAATACCACGACCACAACACCAGAGGAAGCTCTACAAATCATGTTAAACCCAGATTCGGCTCAAACAAGGGACTAAACACGTTTCGCAATTATGCCACATCAATGTGGAACGCCCTACCCAAAGCTGTAAAGGAATGTGAATCCCTACCCACATTCAAAACCGCTCTAAAAGAGCACCTATGGGAGGCTGCAATTCGAAACTGGCCACCGTAAATGTCCAAACCCCCCCACCTCCTAATAGACAGTCCCCTCCCCACCGCATGTAATATATTCCCTCCCCGCCGTATGGATATTTCTCTCCCACCCACCCCCTCCTAAAGTACAGTCCCCTCCCCATCATATGTATATACTCTGTCAGGATCTAGGGGTAACAGTACTGGATATTTGAATACCGTTTATGTCGCAAATGTATCTGTACTAAATACCTATATGTCCCTATGCCATAAATGTCATGTATGTTGTGTATGTCATAAATGTCTATATGAATTGAAAATGGGGGACCCTGATGGAAACAAGACAAACGTCTTTTTCAGGTCTGCATCCCCTTAACAATTGTGTGTATTGAGCCGTACTGTATTGTACCCATTCTGCAATCTGTTAAATAAAGTTTTCATTCATTCATTCATTCATTCATTCATTCATTCATTCATTCATTCATTCATTAATTCATTCATTCATTCATTCATTCATTCATTCATTCATTCATTCATTCATTCATTCATTCATTCATTCATTCATTCATTCATTCATGTTGTGTATGTCATAAATGTCACTATGAATTGAAAATGAGGGACCCTGATGTAAACAAGACAAACGTCTTTCTCTGGTCTACATCCCCTTGAAAACGCCCTATACCCAAAGCTGTAAAGGAATGTGAATCACAACCCACTTTCAAAACCACTCTCAAAGAACACCTATGGGAGACTGCAATTCGAAACTGGCCCCCGTAAATGTCCTAACCCAACCCCCTCCAATGTACAGTAAATGACCAAGTATGGTTCTGTCAATATTCCAATGTACAGTTTTGCTTGTACATGTATACAGTGTCCCCCATCCACCCCTCCTACCCAACCCCCCCCCCCACCCAACCACCTCCAATGTACAGTTCCCACCCAACCCCACCTACCCAACCTCCTCCAATGTACAGTTTCTACATCAAATGTATATACTCTCTTTTCTGGACTCTTTTTGTATCACAAACAGTACTGTGTTTGCAAATCTGGTATGTCATAAAAATGTATAGATGTAGCAGTACTGTCGATCTGTATGTCGTGTGTGTCATATATGTTACGATGAATTGAAAATGGGGGACCCTGATGTAAACAAGACGAAAGTCTTTCTCTGGTCTGCATCCCCTTAACAATTGTATGTATTGAGCTGTACTGTACTGTACCCATTCTGCAATCTGTTAATAAAGTTTTCAATCAATCAATCAATCAATCCCTTAACAATTGTATGTATTGAGCCGTACTGTATTGTACCCATTCTGCAATCTGTTAAATAAAGTTTTCATTCATTCATTCATCCAATCAATCAATACTTGGATCTGAAATGTTCTATAATGGTCTCTGACCAGAGTAACGTACTGTAAGTGGAACTTGGACCGCGCAACCAGAGGGGAGCAGTAGTGCTCTAACGGTGCCTAGACTGCACAAGTACAAGAAGAAGTCGTCTCGTTGTCTGATTGGCTGGTAGTGGTAGGGAAGAAGAAGAGAAGAACGGCTTGTGTTGTGTTCCACAATACAATGGACATGTTCGGCGGTGAAAGAGTGTCCTATGACTTTTATTTTAATTGATGTAGTCAACCAAGCTTAACGATGTGGTGAATACGGCGGTAAGTGTTAACGACCACAGTGCTTCATTCACTGCGAGCTATAATATTATCTGTGTTAACTTATTGTACACATGGCGGGGCTACCATTAGCTGTGGCTAGCAACAGGGGATTCCGGGCTGCCTGATTGCTTTTACCAACGCATTCGTGTTTCCGCGTCTCTGATTGGCCAGGTCATGTGACATGTACGCCCAATCGTGGGACCGCAAGTTTCTACACTGGTTAAGCTTAGGCGCTCTTTCGAAGTTGGTTAAGGTTAGAGTTTGTCTTAGAGCATGGCGATAGAACGCCTGCCCTGATTCCAGTGATAAACTAGGCGTTAGGTAGTTTGCAGGCTGTTCGACCCAGAAATAGGCGCAGAACTTGCCGTCCCACGATTGGCGCACATGACCTGGCCAATCAGAGCGCAAAACGGGAACCCGGAAACACGAACGCGTTGGTAAGCGTGATTACGAAACCTAGCCGCATTCCTCGGAGACGCTCTCTGATTGGCACTGATTGACGCTCTCTGATTGGCCACTGACGCGTTTGCCCAATCCGTGACGAGCTGTGTCTTTGCTCATTTCCACATCAAACAGCCTGCGAACTACCTGGCGTTCTATCGCCATGCTCTAAGACAAACTCTAACTTTAACCAACTTCGAAAGAGTGCCTAAGCTTAACCGTCGAAAGAACTTGCCGTCACGCTCTAAGACAAACTCTAACCTTAACCAACTTCGAAGAGTGCCTAAGCTTAACCAGTGTAGAAACAGGCGTCGGCCAATCAGAGAGCGTCTCCGAGAAATGCGGCTAGGTTTCGTAATCACGCCGTTGGTAAAAGCATAGACGCTTCCGGGCTGCGTGAATACTTTCGGCAGCCAACATGCCCTTCCGCGTTGCTCTGATTGGCCGAGCGTGCGCATGAGCCGCGACACGCTCCTCAGCCAGGCAGGAATCTAAGCTCCGCTTAACGCAATTTATACAAATGGAAGTATTGATTTCGCCGTAACGAATCATTAAAAAAATATACCGTTAACTGGAATATGTTGTGCCTTTACACATATGTTGGATTATGTAATTGGTTTGTCATGACAAACTAATAAAAAATCGTGAATTAACCGGTGGCTACAACAACACACAGTAACTACATGCATCATTGTTTACAATGAACGGTGGGGCTAATCGAAAGGACTGGACGCGTTAAACAGCAATCAATTAATTTAATATAACAGTCCGGTTCTGTGTTTGTTTGTGTCTGTAGATTGTTGGTGAACAACTAACGCGTCCGTGTCCAGTCCTTTCGATTAGCCCCACCGTTCATTGTAAACAATGATGCATGTAGTTACTGTGTGTTGTTGTAGCCACCGGTTAATTCGCGATTTTTTTATTGGTTTGTCATGACAAACCAATTACATAATCCAACATATGTGTAAAGGTACAACATATTCCAGTTAACGATATATTTTCTTAATGATTCGTTACGGCGAAATCAATACTTCCATTTGTATAAATTGCGTTAAGATTCCTGCCTGGCAGAGGAGCGTGTCGCGGCTCATGCGCATGCGCGCGATCGGCCAATCAGAGCAACGCGGAAGGGCATGTTGGCTGCCGAAAGTATTCACGCTTCCGGCGTAGGCAGCGTACAGCCCCTCCCCCACCTTTTTTTTTTATCCACTTTTTCTCCCATCCCAATTTTCATATCGTCCAATTCAACACTCTCCTGTCTTCGAACGTTGTTTCTTGCCTCCCACAAGCCGGCTGCAATGTGGACTAAGTCATACATAGCACGAGTCCCCTCCGATACTCGAGGTAACAGCCGTCGCATCTTTTCACCTGCGCGGCTCGATCTTTCAGCGTCGGGGGTCTGGGCTTTGGAGGGGCCCCGCCCCCGTCGCTTCTTGATTCTACTGCGCAGGCGCACCAACCGACCTGTAGGAGTCGCTGTCCACAACGCCCGATCCCCACCCTTCAGTTTCCTTCCCCGTAATACGGCCAATGTGTATTACTGTGGACGACCAGCTAAACTGAAAGCAATGTGGAGAGCGGAGCTCGAACAGGAGGCATCCTGTTCGAGCCTAGTCTCCAGCATTCGTTGCGAGCGCCTTGCCCACTGCGCCACGTAGCCGCCCTACAGCCCCTCCCACCTTAAAGGAACACGCCAACATTTTGGGAAATGAGCCCGCCCTCCAGATTCAGACAAGATAAATACCAATGTCCTCTCTGCATTCAGTAGACAATGTATTCACGTCTGCAGCTCGTTCACGTATGGTGTGATTCAAACAATACAGCTAGATTGATTGATTGATTTTATTGTGGGTTAGAGACATCATCCAAGGGATAAAAACATGATAAAATGCAAGCCCTTATTTCCATCATGGTCCCTGGTATAAAAAAACAGGACATACATCAACATAAAACAACATCATAAAAACAACATCATAAAACATTAAGATACAATATGCATATACAGTTGAAGATAAAATAATAATAAATAAAAATGCTACCCTCTCTTTCCTATGCCGATCGTACATGCTTTTTGGAGTTAACCCGGGGGCCTGTTTAATGCTGCTGGGCAGGCTGTTCCACAGTACTGCTGCTGAGTAAAGGAAGGTCTGCTGGCCGTAGGAAATTAGTCTAAATCTAAATGGAACTATGTTTGTGTCTCTACCTCTGGTTTCATGGTTATGGTTGTTCCTTACATACTGAAAGTAATCTTGAAGGTAGCTTGGCACCTCCCCTTTATAAACTCTATATACTAGGCATAGCTTTATCATTGATACTCTTTTTTTCCACCCTGAGCCACCCCAGGCTGTTGAAGTGGGGCTGGTCTAGGTGAGTACGAGTGGGGAGCTGCAGGACTATCCTAACTAGCTTGTTCTGGGCAGTTTGAAGTCTAGTTCTCAAGTTGCTGGGGGCACTGTCATACCAGGACAAGCAAGCATAGTCAAAATGACACTGAACCAGTGCCCCTGCAAGTGCTCTAAGAGCTTTCCTGTCTAGGTATTTTGAGTTTCTAGCTAGGAATTTTATTCTGTTGTTGACCTTGGCTATTACTTTTTTCGCCATGCTTTCCCCTGAGAGTGTGCTTTCTAAAGTACACCCTAGATCAGGGGTGTCAAACTCATTTTCACAGAGGGCCACATCAGCATTATGGTTGCCCTCAAAGGGCCAAAGACCGTATAAATGTTAATGTAATGTAAAATAGATGTAGCTACTCATTTACATATTGTTAAACATGTTGTTTCTGTATTTATTACTTATTCAAGTTATACATATTGCATATGCATTTGCATAGATGTAAAAATATATGTTAGCTTATGTTATTTTAACAAATAATTTTAGTTTATCAGAACCCCATATTACTCCATTAATCAATGATCAAACCATTCAAGTAAATAACAAAGAAGAAGATCATCAAATACAAGCTATGACATTAAGTTTGTTCAAAACCTTTTTGTCACAGTCAAGAGGGGCAGAACTAACAACTGAGCTGCAAAGAACACGTGGGACAGATGTAGCAGATGTTACAAAAACAAATGGCTGCACACAACCTTGCAGAGGCCATACATCCAACTAATGGAAGATAGTTTAATTAACTTTAATTAACAGATGGGTACAGTACAGTACAGCTCAATACACACAATTGTTAAGGGGATGCAGACCAGAGAAAGACTTTCGACTTGTTTACATCAGGGTCCACCATTTTAAATTCGTAATGAAATTGCTATTATGTGTCTGCATGAACACACAACTGTAACTGTACTCAAAAATAACAAAATAAGGGTTGTCTCAGTTCACAACTATATTGGTAAAGTTTTGGGTGGGACTTGTTTGCGATGTCCAAACCCCTCCCACCCCCTCCTAATGTACAGTTTCCTACCCATCGTATGTATATTTTCTGTTAGGATCTCTGTTTAACAGTACTGTAACTGAGGGGTACAATTCCCTGACTGTATTGATAAGTATGGTATTATTAAACCACTACCTCTTGTACTTTAACTTCTGGCCATCCAGTACATGATATAGATATGATGAACACTTTCCCACCTGATGAAACGAAGTCCACACAAATGTACAAATCGAATATTTAATATAGCAAAAGGTATATACAACGTTCACTTGTTTACATTTATGATTTGAAATGCACTTGTATGGCAAATGAGTATTCGTAGGTAAATCAACATTGAATGTCCAATCTCTGGTTACGCAGGGAGTAAGTATACAACCTGGTTATTTAGGGAACTATAGCGATGGTACTTAAATGATTATAGCTGGATACACTAAGGGGGGGGGGGGGTCCCGCTGGTTGTAAGACAGTAGGAGGGGGGGGTTAGAGAAGCCGCTGGCGGTATCCCATCTGGCCGACGATTTCTTGGGAGAATTCAAAGTCTTGAACACGGTGCCCACAGAACCTCGGTCCGCAGATGAATACAGCTGGACCCTCTGGTGGACGGTAGCTGCCGGTCCACAACGGAGAGACGTGAGGCGACCTCACTGGAGTAGAGCGCCGTCTCACCTGGAGTCCTCTCCGGGGGGGTAGTTCCAACACTCAGCAGTGTTGGCCGTTATCCATGGAATAATCAAAGCACCCAAAGCATAATCCAAGCCGTGGAAGGCTCGCCGTCGTCCGGGTAAAGTAATCCAATGTACAGGTCTCCTCGTCCTGGCCCGGAGCTCCTCGGATGCAAGCACCACTAGTGGTCTGCCCAGCCTGGTTAAGACTCCAGATAACGTCAGGAACGATGGGGGTACTGATAACTTTATAACTCTAACCGAACGATGCACCATACATAATAGACTATTATTAGCTTAATAGAAATACGTCCAACTCGACGGTATAGTGCCAAACTATGACAATTCAACTATTAATCCACACGATATCTCAATGCCTATTCTGAGGCCAAGTAGGCCTTACTGCACCACACGTGCGTCGTGGGTGAGGCTTCGCGTCTGTTACTCGGTTGGAGGGTAAAGAACTAATGGACTAAAAAAAAGTTCTACTTTACTTGCGCCATATATATATGCGCTGTGAACAAATAGTACCATTCGCATTTCGCCAGACGTATTCCTACGCGGAACCGGGCTTGCCACGACATGTTGGGCGGCACGATTGAACTTGAACCTAGGGGTATGGCTGCTGGCGCCAGGTTCTCGTCCAATGGTAGAATGAAACTATTATGGGCTGTTTAGTAGACTAAAGGGATATTCAGTGCATATTGTACAAGGAATATACAGGGGATATCAAACGATATACAAATACTATTAAATATATATAATAAATATATATATTCGGTTTAATCTGATCCTTCACAACAGCCGCCCCCTAATTAGTCCCACCTAATTAGCTAAGCAGAGACAGATTAACCGCACTGTCTACCACTCAAGGTCCGCTGTAAGGGTCAGTCAACTCACAAAGTCATGGGGTCATGGTCATCATCGATAGTATCTGGGAGTCGGGGCAGTTCTATTAGCCTCGCCACGGGTCGTGTGTAAGTTCGCCCTTGGACGAGTACTTCAGCTGCTCGGACCTTGCCATCGGCACCGGTGATCACTTTGCTTACGCGGCCAGCCGGCCACCTAGCTCTGGGTAGTGACTGGTCGATAATCATGACGACTGTTCCTTCTGTCAAATTGTCTCTCTCTTTTACCCACTTCTGGCGGGTCTGTAGAGACGGTAGGTAGTGGAGTAGGAAGCTGCTCCAAAACTTGTCAGCCAGTACTTGACTGTACCTCCACATTCTTCGGCCGTTCGCTTCTTCAGGCCTGTACATTGTCTGGGGTAGCGCGGGGTCCAGCCGCCCCATTAAGAGTGTGTTGGGGGTGACTGGGTCGACATCTGCTACATCACTGGAGACGTAACCGAGGGGTTTTGAGTTCAATACTCCCTCGATCTCCGTGAGGACTGTCATTAGGACTTCCTCCGCCACAGTCTGGGCCCCAAGCACGGCGTACAGGGCTGTCTTTATAGAACGTACTTCTCGTTCCCAGGTTCCGCCGAAGTGGGGTGCGTTCGGGGGATTAAACTGGAAGTCAATCTGGGATGGAGCGAGGTGGGTCTTAAGTTCTGGGCCCATAGCTTGGAAGCTCTCTCTCAGCTCTCTTTCTCCGCCTTTGAAGTTTGTCCCGTGATCAGACAACAATGTAGACGGTTTTCCTTTCCGTGATGTGAATCTTCGGAAGGCCATAAGGAATGAGTCTGTGCTCATGGTCGGAAGGAGCTCGATATGTATCGCTCTGGTGGTCATGCATTTGAATACAATACCCCACCGCTTCTCGGTTCCTCTTCCTCTCTTTATATACAACGGGCCAAAACAGTCCATGCCTGTGGAGTGGAATGGCTTGTCGCCGAGTCGGAGGCGACAGGGGGGTAGGTCAGCCATCCGTGGTATGCTGGGCTGCGCGCGCCACTTTCGGCAGTCTAGACAGGTTCGCTGGAAGCGTCGCACCGCTTCTCTTCCTTGAAGTATCCAATAGCGACGTCTGATCTCCGCGAAGACTCTCTCTGCTCCTGCGTGGTGTACATCCTCGCTGTATTTCTTTATGATCAGCTCTGTGACCTTGTGTCGGCTGTTCAAGACTATCGGGTACTTAATGTCATCCGGTAGATCGGGGCTCTCCGCAGGCGACCACCCACTCTGATGAGATTATGGGCGTCACTCTCGGGTGCCAGGTGGAGCAGTCTGCTGTCTGATGGGACGGGCTTTTCTCCCTGTAGACAGTCTAGCTCATCGGGGAACGAGTCTCTCTGGGCTCGTTGTAGTAGAAGAAGTTCTGCTTCTTCGTAGTCAGCTGCTGAAATGTCAGTGGTGGACTGAATCTCTGGGTGGTGCCACAGGAATGTCTTTAGTTGCGCACTCTGTAGGGTAATGCAGTCATCTATGTTGGGGTCTGTGGAGGCGACTGTGCTCAGTCCACAGAACATAGGTTTCTTGTTCTCAGCCTCCTCTTTACTTGCTTCCCGTGGGGTGGGCGTAGGCCACTCTTCTTCGGGGAGCTTGAGGAATTCTGGTCCGTCACTGTAGATGTTGCGACGGGTGAGGTCATCCAGGGACATTCCCCGGGTGATGACGTCAGCAGGGTTGTGTTTGGTGTCCACATACCGCCAGCTCGCTGCTTCTGTTAACTCTTGAATCTCGGTGACTCTGACTCCCACGAAGACTTTGTATCTGCATGAATCAGACTTGATCCATGTGAGTACTGTCGTGGAATCTGACCACAAGATTGTTCTGTGCACCGGAATGGTGAGTTCACGTTGGATTAACGTGGCTAGATGCGCTCCTGCTAGGGCTGCGCAGAGCTCTGGACGCGGGATAGATTGTTGCTTTCGTGGGGCTATTCTTGAGCGAGCCAGGATGAAAGCAGTGTGTATCTTTCCTCCCTTCTCTTGGGCACGCAAGTAGGCCACCGATCCATAGGCTACTTCGGAGGCGTCGCTGAAGACGTGTAGATCAATCTTGCATGTCTCTGGCCTCACTGTGGATGGGAAGTAGCTGCGGCGTATATTGACGCCTGGGAGTGAGCGGAGTTCCGTCTCCCACTCTCTCCATGTTGAGGCAAGGTATGGGGTCGTCCCAGCCCTGGTCCTTGTCCCATAGTGCTCGTACAATCATCTTTGCCCTGGTGGTGTAAGGTAGAATACATCCCAACGGGTCATATTGTCTGGCGAGTGTTCTGTACACACTCCGTCTGGTGGTCGGTGTCGCCGTCGACCTTCCCTGCTCTGGAGTCAGGGGTTTGTGTCTATAGTGGAGCGAGTCTGTTTTGAAGCGCCAGACTAGTCCTAGTGTCATTTCTTGGGCTTCTCCTGGGATGGTCGCCATCCAGGTCTCGCTGCTGGCAGCCTTGTCCGCGGGGGAGAGGCTGCGCAATACGTGCGGGTCACTGCTGGCCCACTGCCTGAGATCAAAGCCGCCTTTGATCAGGGAGGCGCGTAGCTTGATTAGGAGAGCCTCGGCTTCTTCTTGAGTCGAAACGCTTTGTAAACAGTTGTCCACGTAGAAACTGTTCTTCACACTGTGTCGGACCTCTTCATCTGCTGCTGGGTCCTCTGCGACGTGTTTCTGTAGTGCAAATGTAGCACAGCACGGGCTGCATGTGGTTCCGAAGGGGAGTACTTCCCACTGGTAGATGGCTGGGTTCTCATCTCCGATCCTCTCTCTCCATAGGAACCGCAGCAGGGGCTTGTCCTCCTCCACTAGCCTCACCTGCAGGAACATCCCTTTGATATCCCCGCTGATAGCCACCTTGTCCTGGCGGAAGCGCAGTAGCACGCCTAGTAGGGAGGGGCCGAGTGTGGGGCCGGGCAAGAGCTCTTTATTCAGATTTTGGGATCCGATCTGGTAGCTGCAGTTAAACACAATGCGATCCTTGCCGTTGTGGTGGACCTTGTGATGCGGCACGTACCATGATTCGGTCGTCTGATCGGCCTCTTTAATGTCAATCTTTGTCACGTGTCCCGCTGTGATTAGCTTCTCAATCTCAGCGCGGTACACACCCTCTTGAGCGGGGTCTTTGGCTAGGCGCCGCTCCGTGTTCAATAGATAGCGCTCCGTGGCGTCTTTCTTTGCGTGAAAGGTGGGCATTCCCTCTCGCCTCAGGAGTGGAGTTGCGTATCTCATCACTCCGCCGACTGTGACTCTCTTTGTCCCTTGCTCGAGTAGGTTGATGGCGTAAATGTCTTCTTTAGAACGAATATCTTTCTTTTCGTTCTTAAAGGGCATTGTCTCTAGTGTCCATAGCCTCTCGACATGCTGCAGGAGAGTGGTGTCTTCTTCTGTCGTTCTGGAGTGGAGGCAGCTAGTGGCTGCTGTTCGGTTGAGAGATTTAGCGAGGGGGCCTTGTAGTGTCCACCCTAGGCGGGTCTCGACTGCTGCAGGACAGCCTCGGGGTCCTGTATGGACCCGGTCAATCGGGACTATGAGTTCTGCATGGTCGGAGCCTATCAGCAGGGTCGGGGTAGCGCCGTCTATGAGCGGGATAGGTAGTTGACGCAGGTGCACATATTTATCCATCAACTTGGCGATGGGGTAGGTGTACTGCGATAGTCCTATTTCTTGGCTGGTGAAAGCATTTGTAATCCTATACCGTCGCTCTGGCTGCCCGTTTGCTGCGATAGTGAAGGAGACATTCTCGCCCTTTATCGTCTTTAAATCTCTTCTTATTGTCCGAATCGTCATTTCGTTCTCGCTCCCCCGCAGTCCCAGCTGGGCCGCAGCGGACGCGAGCAGAAGGGTCTTCTCTGACCCGTCATCAAGGACGGCGTAAGTGTCCATGACTTTATCTTGGTAGCTCAATGTCACACGGACTACCTTTAAGAGCACTTGGGCGCCGCTGCTGCTGGCGGGGTCAATGTACATGACACTTGCCTTGGTGCCGCTCGATGGTGCAGGTGAAGGCCGTCTTCTGTTACTGTCGTGTAGTATATCTAGATGGGCTCCGTCGCACCGACTGCACCTTTTCTTTAGGCGGCATTCGGCTGCTATGTGGCTGCGCGCACATCGGTAACAGCGCCTGTTGGACTTTATCCATTGACTCACTTCTTCTGCATTCATCTTTGTGAACAGGTCACATTGTGACAGCCAGTGTTCTTTCTCACAGTAGGGGCACACCATCTTCCACTTCTCCTTTCTCGAGGGGGTACTGTGGCTCTTACTGCTCGGTACTGACTCTGATTGGTGCATGACAGTCACCGATCTTCTTCCATCATTTATTCTCCTGGGTCCCTCTCTGGAGCTTGGCGTGCTCCGCCCGAACGTATCCAGTCGTAAGCTGCTGACTTCTCTCGCCAGGAAGTCGGCTAGATCAAGGAGGGATGGTTCGGGGCCGTTAGGATCCCGGTAGTCCCTCTGCCGCCTAAAACGCTCTTGTCTTGCGGGTGGCAGCTTCTCCAAAATCCTCTCGACGTTAGAGTTGGCGTATAGCTCATGCATGCCCTTTTCCCGTTGCGCTCCCAGCATCCCTACCAGGGACTGCACTTTGATTGACAGGTCGTCTAATGAGCGATTGTCTGTTGCTGGGGGTAGGCGATCAATATGCCTTATCTCTTGGATTACGTAATCCCATATACGTCCATATCTCTGGTCCAGCGCGGCTAGGGCCGCTGTGTATGGGGTCGTAGAGGTGGCATAGGGTAGCGCTATATTGTGCGCTTGCGGTACTTTCAGGTGCTTCAGTAATATTGCATACTTGTGGCGTTCATCAGCGACATCCACCATCATTGTCTCTAAGCACATCCGGAGCTCCGTGTACTGTGCTCGATTCTCATAGGTGAAGTCTGGAAACGACGGCGTGGCAATGTATGACGCCGTGGATGGCTGATACATCGGCGAGCGTTGGGGGAGAGACCTCCTAGGCGAGTCCCCTCTTGCGCCTCTGTGGGCTGGTACCGACGGGGTACCATGGCCCGCTGGTCCAGGTGCTATTCCTCGGGGCTGGTCGTGCGTCGTGCTCACCCGTGAATAGAGTCGGGGGTCTGTAGCGCAGCGCCGCAGGGGTATAGCCTGGGCTGTACTGGACCTTCTGGTCCGGTGGAGTACTGTGCTGTCGTCGGGCTTGGTTCTCCTCCTCTCCCTCTTCTTCCTCTATCAGGTCTTCCAGATCCTGTAATCGTTTATTTAGCTTCTCCGCAGTGTATGCCGCTCCTTCCTTGTAGCTGGGTCTCGCTTGGACCGGTCTGGGAAGGGGGTCTGCGGCGGGTATAGGCTCGGTCTGTTGGTCAAGTTCAGGGTCGCTTGCTCGGTTAGGAGACGCTGCCCTTGACTGTTGTCTCGACGAGTTCCTTGAACCCCTGGCGGAGGGAGAGGGTGTTGCCTTGAGGATCAGCTGCTCCATTAGCTGCGCTTGTAACTTGTCGCGCTCGGCTTGTAGTCTGTCGCGCTCGGCTTCGCGCTGGATGAGAGCGAGTTCGCGCTCTGCGTCTCTTTGGGCACCGGCAGCGGCACGCTGGGTGTCTGCTCGGTCTCTTGCCATATTCTCTTCCATCTGAAGGCGTCTCATCTCCAGGCGTATGCGCTCTTCTTCGCTCCGTTGTTGCGCTTGGAGTTGTTCGCGCTCGCTAAGCGTCTGTGCTTGGAGTCGGTCGCGTTCACCCTGAAGTCGATCGCGTTCGGTAGAGGCTGTCAGGCTGACGAGGAACGCCTGTTGTAGCATCCTCTCCGCTTCGCTGGGGGAAGGCGGTTGTGGAGGTGAGCCGCTCCTGGGTGAGCCGCTCCTGGGTGTACTCGTTGGGGAGTCCTGGAGCTCTATTTCCTCGGCGCTCTCCTCCTCTTCTTCCGTGCAGAGTTCTCTCTCTGTAGGGTTGTCTTCCTCCCGGGGCTGGTCGGGGACTACTTCTTCGGTATTGGCGGGGGGTAAAGGCATGTCAGCTCCCTCCTGGTCCCCACCGTGAGCTTGGTCAGTTACATTAGAACCTACTAGGGCCTCTGTGGTCGGGGAAACCTGGTCGTTAAGGTCAGACATAATTTTACTTTCTACTTTTACCGCGTTTACCGTTTGTCGAAGGCTAGGTAGTTGACTGACAGCGTAATCCTCTAAGTACTGAGGTGTATGTCGTCTGCGCCGCGGGCGTTCTACGTTAGGAGGACCGTTTCGTGGAGTGTTCATCATAGGCCATTTTAATATTAATAACACTATATTAATATTACACTAGTTACCCTCCGGCTCGAAGGACCAATTGTAACTGAGGGGTACAATTCCCTGACTGTATTGATAAGTATGGTATTATTAAACCACTACCTCTTGTACTTTAACTTCTGGCCATCCAGTACATGATATAGATATGATGAACACTTTCCCACCTGATGAAACGAAGTCCACACAAATGTACAAATCGAATATTTAATATAGCAAAAGGTATATACAACGTTCACTTGTTTACATTTATGATTTGAAATGCACTTGTATGGCAAATGAGTATTCGTAGGTAAATCAACATTGAATGTCCAATCTCTGGTTACGCAGGGAGTAAGTATACAACCTGGTTATTTAGGGAACTATAGCGATGGTACTTAAATGATTATAGCTGGATACACTAAGGGGGGGGGGGGGTCCCGCTGGTTGTAAGACAGTAGGAGGGGGGGGTTAGAGAAGCCGCTGGCGGTATCCCATCTGGCCGACGATTTCTTGGGAGAATTCAAAGTCTTGAACACGGTGCCCACAGAACCTCGGTCCGCAGATGAATACAGCTGGACCCTCTGGTGGACGGTAGCTGCCGGTCCACAACGGAGAGACGTGAGGCGACCTCACTGGAGTAGAGCGCCGTCTCACCTGGACTCCTCTCCGGGGGGGTAGTTCCAACACTCAGCAGTGTTGGCCGTTATCCATGGAATAATCAAAGCACCCAAAGCATAATCCAAGCCGTGGAAGGCTCGCCGTCGTCCGGGTAAAGTAATCCAATGTACAGGTCTCCTCGTCCTGGCCCGGAGCTCCTCGGATGCAAGCACCACTAGTGGTCTGCCCAGCCTGGTTAAGACTCCAGATAACGTCAGGAACGATGGGGGTACTGATAACTTTATAACTCTAACCGAACGATGCACCATACATAATAGACTATTATTAGCTTAATAGAAATACGTCCAACTCGACGGTATAGTGCCAAACTATGACAATTCAACTATTAATCCACACGATATCTCAATGCCTATTCTGAGGCCAAGTAGGCCTTACTGCACCACACGTGCGTCGTGGGTGAGGCTTCGCGTCTGTTACTCGGTTGGAGGGTAAAGAACTAATGGACTAAAAAAAAGTTCTACTTTACTTGCGCCATATATATATGCGCTGTGAACAAATAGTACCATTCGCATTTCGCCAGACGTATTCCTACGCGGAACCGGGCTTGCCACGACATGTTGGGCGGCACGATTGAACTTGAACCTAGGGGGTATGGCTGCTGGCGCCAGGTTCTCGTCCAATGGTAGAATGAAACTATTATGGGCTGTTTAGTAGACTAAAGGGATATTCAGTGCATATTGTACAAGGAATATACAGGGGATATCAAACGATATACAAATACTATTAAATATATATATATAATAAATATATATATTCGGTTTAATCTGATCCTTCACAACAAGTACTGTATATTTACATATCTTGTATGTCGCAAATTTAACAGTACTGTGTATACCTGTATGTCATGTACCCCCCTGAAATTAATTAATCCGATTTCATTTGTTTTCTCGTGATAACGCGATAATTATCTCGTTATCACGAGAAAACAAATTAAATTAACTCGTAATAAAATGTATGAATGTACGGCCGTTTAGGGCTTCTGTACATAACAGCATCCTTCCAACTTTTTCTTAAAAGTAAATGTTGAAGGATGCTGTTATGAATTGATTGATTGAAATGTATTGAAAATGTTATTAACAGATTGCAGAATGGGTACAATACAGTACAGCTCAATACACAACATTTTTAAGGGGATGCAGACCAGAGAGGGGGGGGGGGGGGGGGGGTGGAAACTGTACATTGGAGGGGGTTGGGTTTGGGCATTTATAGGGGTGCACAATATTGATTTTTTGACCCCGATATCGATAACTTTCTGCTCAAGGTCGATACCAATACCGATAACCGATATATATATATTTATTGTATTATAATATATATATTTTTTAATGTATATTCCTGTAGTTTTGACCTAACCAGATTTATCATGACATGAGCGTTACTACTATGAACAAAACAAAGCCAAGAGAACAGTTTTGACTCTTCAAATAAAGTGACTATATTTATTTTTCCAAATATAATTTGAGTCAATCACAAAATTCACAATCCGTCAATGTCATTAACAATGTGTTTCCCTGAACAATGAGTGAACTAAAAACCAACAGGTATTGTGCTTTGTCAGTAGGGATGGGTACCTGTGAATCGATACCGGTACCCAACGGTACCTTTTTTCGGTACTTTAGGTCGCTTTCACATATAGTTTTAGTGGACTCGGTGCGGTTCTGGTGGTGAAGTTGCAACATTGTTGCATTCTTCATTTGGTTCGCCTGCGTTCACATAGCAATCTGTCAGGCGCACCAAACTATCTGAACAATGTCACGCGATCGAAAAGGGCGCTCGTCTATTGGACAGTGGAAATGTGTGTGTGGCTGCGAGCCCGTGTGTGCGCGCGTGTGTGTGTCTGTGTGTGGACTGCGAGCTCTGTCTGACTCCAGATCAGCGGAGGCGAGTTTTTCTATTGAAGCCGATTACCACCATCCTCTCGCTAAACAACTTGCTAAACAACAATATAATAAGCAGCGTTTTTTCTTCCTTCTTCCCAAGATGCACAGTTAGATATATAGATAGATGCAGTGTGCTTGTTTTGCATTGAATGCTGCGAGCAGTGGTAATAAGCACTTCCTATATTTGGTTCGTGTTTGGTCCGATGAAGCGAACCGAGACCTACGTTTTCAGGCAGACCAGAGTTCGCCTGTTTGGTCCGTTCGACCGCATTCACACAAACCCGAAAAACCGGACTATCGAATTCTGGTCCGATAATCCGGACCAAACAGCCCCTGTGTGAAAGCGACCTTAGTCTCTAAAAAATATACCTACCTCAGTTGTAAAAAAAAAAATCCAAACTTCAAATAACCACATTTTCGACCGTTTTCGGCTTGCCATTGCCCCGACTGCTTTGTTGTTGAATCAAGTAAAATCCTAAGTAAGCATATATTGTGCGTGTGAACGTTGACATGAAAAGAAAAAAGTTAAAAAAAGAAAAAAAGTGTAAAAAAAAATATATATATATATATTTTTTTTTATTATTATCGGAGCTATCAATAATTTTATCGGGATGACGTCATAATAGCTGATATTGGCCCGATAATTATCGACCCGATAATTATCATGCATCCCTAGACATTTACAGGGGCCAGTTTCGAATTGCAGTCTCCCGTAGGTGCTCTTTGAGAGTGGTTTTGAAGGTGGGTAGTGATTCACATTCCTTTACAGCTGTGGGTAGGGCGTTCCACATTGATGTGGCATAATTGCAAAACGTGTTTAGTCCCTTGTTTGAGCCGAATCTGGGTTTAACATGATTTGTGGAGCTCCCTCTGGTGTCGTGGTATTCACTGACCTTTGGGAAGTTTGACATGTACATGCAGGGAACAAACTTAACTTTTTGACTTACCAGCCATTTGGCTGGTCGATTTTTAAAAAGTACCAGCCGGGCAGATTTTTTTACTAGCCAAAAATTATAAATAGCTTTTTAGTATATCGCCATGTGTTATTATTACATATAATACTCTCATATACTATTTTCAATTAATATCATAAACAACATAAGCAGGCATTAAAGCGTTCCGTCTTGAGACGGATATCCGTCCATTTGATTTGGAGTTCAGTCATTTGATTCAGAGTCGTGACGGATTTTAACCTGAGCCAACCGGAGGCGTAAAATATCATGAAAAATGGCTATTTTTTTTCTACCGCGGCCGCGCCAAGCAGTCATTGGCGAGCATAATGACGCGGTGCTATGAAAAAATCTTGTCTGCAATGAATGAATTTACTGCGTAGCTGCCTGTGTGAAAAAAAGATTTGCGTGTGAAGTGAATCTGGGCCACGCTATATACTTGGAAGTTGTAGTCTATCGTGCGATTAAATACCATGTCCCCGTCTGCGTAGAGTCCACATCCAACACCAAATCCCAGAATTCCTTGCGAACAATCGAATCGAAACTGAATGTGGCCAGTTCTGTGCAGCAGCATCGCCAAAGAACTTCCTTTCAATAAATTTAAGCCGCTAATTTTGCTCTGCAAGAAGAACGGATCGTATCAGTCCATCTTATGACAACCACGTACGATGTGGAGAGATGATATGAGACCATAGCCGATTAAATTAAGTCTGATCTGGCAGTGATGATTGACGGGGACACGGACACTTCTAACGTGCAGCCATGCATTAGGTGAGTCGCCCACTATTGGGACGTGAAATACTGTCTACTTAAATTTCTATCTATCTATCTATCTATCTATCTATCTATCTATCTATCTATCTATCTATCTATCTATCTATCTATCTATCTATCTATCTATCTATCTATCTATCTATCTATCTATCTATCTATCTATCTCTATCTATCTAATAATGAGACAATATGCAAATAAGATAATACTAATAATTGTCACGGTTCCCCGTATGAAAGTGGCTCGTTTTGCATAGTATTACATTCCTCTTCTATAAACAATCAAAGTCCTACCGTAAGAGCCTCATACGGGTCAATTAAACCTTTTTGATTAGTCTTTCCTTCGAGCTAAGTTGAACTGAACATTTCACTGTCAAAAGCGCAAACTTAAACAAGGTTGTGTCGCAACACGGTTTTCAAAATAAAGGTCACATATACAAATACCTCTCAATTCTTATAAAAAAAAGAAAGTCCCGGATATACATAAAACATTAATTGGCATAGATCTCTATAAAAGGCTATACATTTCTCATT
Source organism: Notolepis coatsorum (assembly GCF_963971535.1). NCBI lineage: Eukaryota > Metazoa > Chordata > Actinopteri > Aulopiformes > Paralepididae > Notolepis > Notolepis coatsorum. The sequence goes on along the minus strand of NC_140165.1, from coordinate 167,142,211 downwards.
TAGGGGCAAGTGTGCTCCTAGTGAAAAAGCTTAGTGTACAGCCCTGCTAATGTACAGTCTCCTCCCCATATGTATATAATCTCTGTTAGGATCTATGGGTAACTACTGTATATTTTCTCCCACCCACCCACCCCTCCTAATGTACAGTCTCCTCCCCATCATATGTATAATCTCTGTTAGGATCTATGGGTAACAGTACTGTATATTTACATATCGTATATGTCACAAATGTAACTACTATATACCTGTAGTATGTCATGTATGTCACTATGAATTGAAAATGGGGGACCCTGATGTAAACAAGACGAACGTCTTTCTCTGGTCTGCATCCCCTTAACAATTGTATGTATTGAGCTGTACTGTATTGTACCCATTCTGCAATCTGTTAAATATTGATTGATTGATTGTTATTAACAGATTGCAGAATGGGTACAATACAGTACAGCTCAATACACACAATTGTTAAGGGGATGCAGACCAGAGAAAGACTTTTGTCTTGTTTACATCAGGGTCCCCCATTTTCAATTCATCATAACATATATGACATACATGACATACAGATAGACAGTACTGCTACATCTATACATTTATGACATACCAGATTTACAAATACAGTATTGTTTGTGATACAATAAGAGTCTAAAAAAAGAGTATACATTTGACGAAGAAACTGTACATTGGAGGAGGTTGGGTGGAGGGGGGGGGGGGGGAACTGTACATTGGAGGTGGTTGGGTGGGGGGGTAACTGTATATTGGATTATCGACGAAACCGAAACAAGTAGGCTCCCTTAAAACGCTAACGCTATAAAAAAAATAAAATACAGTGGAGGTTAAAATAAGAATATGACTTCGCCTGAAAACAGTTCAGTCAGGAGATTTCTTTTTGCTTTAATCCCTGAACATAAGGAATATTAGCATAATTTTGAGTGGACTGAAGGAATGAGTCAGCGTTAATAGTTTTAAATGCAAATAATTTATTCAAACCTAGAAGTGGGGTCGGGACACACACACACGCACTGTGTTTCAACTCACCACCCCTGCATCATATTGTAGTCTGTCTTCAAACTTCCACTCCTCTCAACATTTTTTATATTTGAATATCAACATTATCTGTCCATCCTCAGTAATCCTCAGTTTACTATAATATACTCCTGTCCTGAGTCCTGACTAGTGACTCCGTCGTCTTTCCAAACGCACGCACACACACACACACAGGAAAGGGGAGAGTGCCCCCCCCCCCCCCCCATTTCCCTTTCCTCAGTGCTGTTTATGGCTCTGTCTCGTCTGATCATCAGGATTAGCTTGTTAGCTTACGTTAACCACGGTTAACGTTGTAGTGATTGGTACATAAACGTTCATTTCGGGCGATGTGGGCATAAAGGAATGGCGACGGTGCAAAGCATGTAGCTGCATTGGACTCGTTGTGAGAAGAAGAAAAACATCACAGACTTATTTCGCGTCTGTAGGTGCACTGCTGTGTTAACGCTGTTCTGTTTAACGCTGCTGCTCTGTTTTTAAAGAAACAACGCGGAGTGGGCGGATATCATATGACTTGCGGAGTTGCTAAGGGTTTTTCAAAATAAGAGTATCATATGAACCTGAACGTTGCTAGCTGCCGGAGCCCAGATATTATGACTGGAGCTGTGCTTGGGGCGGCAATGAGACCCGCACAGGATTTTCAAAATAAGAGTATCGATATGGACTACACGCCAGCTGGCGGGCAGACTATTATCTTTAGACGCCAGACGGTAAATCTACACGCATTTGGCGATGGGCGTCTAGTTATTTTGTTCCCTGTGTACATGGGTACCTTAGTGGTGTAGTGTATCTTGTAGACCAGGCGACCATTGCAAGTTGCTGCACTCTGTCGTCTACTGCTCTAACCCATCCTAGGTCAAGGTCAAGCAAGTCTGACCAGTTTGTTTTGTGATGTTTGTAATCTTGTTTTTAGCGCCTTTGAGGTGCTTTGGTACCATGAGGTGCAAGCATAGTCGTAGTACCCTTGAATGAGTGCTCCTGCCAGAGTCTTCAGGGTATTCTTGTTTGCCAGAGAGGAGATCCGGTACAAGAATCTAGTTCGTTGGTTGACTTTTTTTTACATTCATTGGATGCCATTTTGTCACAGGAAAGATTTTCCTCTAGGATGGAACCCACTCCCAGGTATGTAATTTCATCTTTCCTTGTGACAATATTGTCACCCACTGTAACTGAGAAGCCGTCGGTTTTGCTGAGTTTGTTATTTGATCCGAAGAGAATGGACTCTGTTTTACCCAGGTGTGTAATGATAGTTTGTTGTCTGCGAGCCAGGTGCAGATTCTGCCGAGTTCCGAGCTGAGGGTTTTTTCAACCTGTAACTTGTTCTGGTCAGACCAGCAGGGCTGAGTCATCCGCGAACAGGAACAAGTTGCAGTCACAAGCTGACAACATGTAATTTGCATAAATTAGGAACAGTAACGGTCCTAGTATGCTTCCTTGTGGAACACCACAGCTCACTGGGAGGGCTGTACAGTGCTACGAGGGCGTAGCATATTGCCCCTAAAAATAGCTAGTAGAAAAAAATATTTGGGGGCACCCTTGCTAGTACTGATTTCAACCCTTTCATTCGTATTTCACTCCTTTTTTTCGAGGAATTTAAACGTTGCGAACTAATCTTGTTGGCCGTTTTCTATATCTCTCCTCCCTCGGTCTCTCAGTTTGCCCGAGGAGCGGGGCTGTTACTTACACACTCGCGCGACTGACACTCACACATGCACATACGGGTACTTGAGAGGTGCTGTCCGTGCTGAAGCAGAGCAGAGCTCATCATAGCGGAGAGAACAAAAACGTTTGAAAAAAAGCATGCATAGCGCGACCTGTGTAACATTAACACATCCAGCGCCAAGAGCGGCGAAAGTCGTTATTGCCCGCCATGCGTTGAACGGCAACAACGTCGTATGCCGTTTTCGAAATCAATATTTCATTTTTTCGCCATGGCATTCATAATTCATCCAGCCAACCTCCGGAGCTGCAGCGGGACCCTGAATGAGATTGCAACGCCTCAATACCGCCACCTGGTGGTTACACTCTCAAAACCGGAAGTTGTGATCGGTGCGTCGAGGAAATCCCTCCGGCAGTAATATCTTGCTACGGGACTACAGACAAACACTAGCGTGCATTTGGATCGCTTCCATAACGCAATAATCGATATGATTTCGGCGTTTATTGCGCCATACAAACCGGAAATGGATCTAGGCGATCGGCGTCAAATAATTGGGATATTTTTCTTCCAGTCTCATCGGCAAACGGTAAGAGGACAGTAACGTTATTTTCAGCCCGATTGTGCGTTTCTTTGTTTGCAAACAGTCTGATCAATAGATCAACCCATACTACATAAAGCCGTTACTGACGATAAAGGAATTATAGACGACCCCCGCCCCCCCTTTCCTCCACGCATGATGAAGCATAATGTATACCGATCATATACATTTGAATTTTTTAATATAGCGTGTATAGGAAAGAAACGGCAAGCGATAATCTATCATATGCGCTTGGGCCTATAACTAGCGTTTTTGGAATTACAGCAGAAAAGCTTATAAACATACTTATATTCAAGACGGTATTAACACAACAATGTATGAATGAAAAAATATAACGTTCCCACATCCGGAACGATAGATAATCGATGTTGAATGGGCCATAGTAATTAGGGATGCCCCGATCGATCGGCCACCGATCGTTATCGGCCGATAATCAGTATAAATATGTGATCTGTGAATTCCGATAATGAGTCATATTCGCCGATCGCGGAGACCGATCAAGCAGAGATCTCACTCGCTGTCTGTCTCAGACACACAGGACCTGCAAACTGCCGCTGCTCCTCCCTTACCCGTGTACAGTTTGTAAACACAGAGGACTGAGAGGCGGCTCCTCTGCTCGAGTCTATAGTGCATTCGACCTGAGCTAACGTTAGCTACCTAGCTATCGTTACTGTTTAAACAAAATTACCCAGTCAACTCTTCACTTTTAGTAGGCATTGTCTAAAGGTATTTAGCCGGCTAGCTACTGATAGCTCCTGATATCAACAAATGCTCCAGCAAGTCTAGTAGTCCATGTTAATACCTCCGTTAGCTTGCGTTAGCTGACATTAGTTCACTGTTCAAAACGAAATGTCCCATTGAACTAAAGTTCTGTCTTAACGTCATCTAGCCGGCTAGCAGTAGCTACAGATAGCTCTTGATATCAATGTCTTATAACATTGATTCAATGCGTATTCGAGCTGAGGGCTTGCTGAATGTGATATGACCAAAGCACAGTAACGTTACCAATAGGGTCCAGCTGCAGCACAGGAGAATCCTTTTTGGAGCTGGAGGCTACTAGAGTACACACAGACAGTGGAGCTGTTTGCAGATGGCGAGCATTTTGACTTGTTGCGTGGTGGCGATGTCTCGCAGATAATACAAGTACAAGTCTAATTATATAATATATATATTTTATAAAAAAAATTAAATAAAATTTTATATAAACATTTTTAATTTCTTTTTAATCAGAAACGATCGGTATCGGCCGATATGGCTCACGACGATCGGTGATCGGTATCGGTGGCAAAAAACGTGATCGGGGCATCCCTAATAGTAATGTCAATATAGCAATCAAATTAAAAAAGTTATAGCCCTGCAAAGAAGGTAAACATCTCCATAGGCTTCCAACGGTGGCAGACTGGCTATATCGATGGGTACAATGGCTGGCAGTCAATGTGTTAAGTTACACTGCTATCGTTAGCAAGCTAAGCATGCATAGCGCCACCCGTGTAACGTTAAGTAACTTGTGTTCCGCAGGGAAAGACCGGTCATCACTGCATACAACTTGGTTTAATCCAAATATCCATTCAGAAACTTTGTATTATGAAATAATTCTGGGATGTCTGACTATTTCCCTATGCCTTGTTTGGTGCGAGTTCAGCTGACACTGTTGACACGCCCACTATGCAAAGCGTGCGCTCTCACACACACACTGCTCCGGTCATGCATCCACTCAACTCATGGAAAATATATCATCAGGCTATGGTTCTAAAAGTATCTCTACTAATAAAATGGAGTATTGAACCGTTTTTAACAGCTGGGTAGTGGGTATTGGGTGGGACATTCTGATTTAAGAACTTTCTAAATAAAATAGAAAGTCCCAAAATAGTTAATTTATCTGACTGCTTGTATTAATTGATCAAAAAGTAGCCATGTGCAGTAATAGTTATATAAAAGAATAATAAAGCAATGTCGATTATGTTCTTAATAAAAAATAAAAATCTTGCAAAATAATAAAAAAGAACAGATAAGAGTATCGATAAAGTACCGAACCGTTCGAATCGATAAGAGTAGTAGTATCGATAAAATCCTAACGATCCTAACCCATCCCTAATGAACACTGTTATCAATGAAAGAAGAAATGTTTGCAGCTGTGATAATACTTCAGTTGGTTCATTATAAAACATACAAACCTGAAAACAAAAGCACTTAAATGTTAAATAAAAGGCCCACAGTAATGAGGCAGGAGGAACATATTTGTTTGCACTATAATGGTAAAATTGCTATTTAAAAAAAGTGCCCCTAGTGAAAAAGCTTAGCCTACAGCCCTGACCATCTGTTCTCTCCCCTCCAGGTAGGATTGCATCCAGCTCACTGATTGACAAGCTAAAAGCAATTGCTTTTAGCTTGTCAATCAGAATGGAGTGATTGACAGTGTCGAAGGCCTTTTGTAGGTCCAGCATGACCATGCCGCAGTATTTGCCCGCATCCACCTCTTGTTTGATGTGGTCGTTCAAATAGAGAAGGCATGTGTCAGTGGAGTGGGATGTTCTGAAGCCAGATTGGAATTTGTAGATTCGATCTTTTTCCGCAAGGTACTCTTCGACCTGTTCGTATACTATTTTTTCCATGACTTTCAAGATGGAGGTACGAATATAAACAGGGCGGTAGTTGCCTGGGTCCAATTTGCTGCCCTTTTTGTGCAGGGGGGTTACTCTAGCAATTTTGTCTTTGGGGATGTGGCCCTGTTTTATGGAGAGGTTTATTATGTGTGTGATGACTGGGCTGATGGCGGCTGCTGAGGAATTTGGACGGGATATTGTCATGGCCAGTGGCCTTGTTAGGTTGGAGGGCGCTCAGTTGTTTGTGTACCTCAGCTGTTGTTACCATTTCTAGTTTGAAATCGTCTTTGCGAACCCCTAGGCTAGGCTAGGATGTGTTTTACCCCAAAATGCCCTGAGTGGGATGGTAGTTTAGTGTTGTGGCTATGTTTGTGAAGAAAATGTTTAAGTAATTGGCCACATCCAGCTTGTCTGTGATGAGCGTGTTATCTGTCTTTATGCTTATGTTTGAAAATCAAGTTTTTTACTGCAGCCTAGTAGATTATTGAGTAATTTCCAAAGTTCACTGGGTTTATTTTAGTTTTCCTCAGATTTGACATTGATGAAATTCTTTTTTGTAGTTTTGATCATGGAGTTTACGTCATTTCTTAGTCTGTTTCTTTGCAGTTGGAGTTCAGTCACGTGGGCTTGGAGTTCACTGCTCGAGCTTTTGGTAAGCTTTGCCTTTGACTGACTTTTATGAAACTCAGAGAATTTTTTGTCTCTTCATAGTGGTCAATATTTTGGAGTGCATCCACGGCTCAGCGTGATTTTTTTTTTTTACCCTGGTGGTTTTTAGGGGGGCCATGTCGTTTAGTATTGTTGAGAATTTGTTTTTTTTTAAACCAAGCCATGTTTCTTCAACTAGTGTACCACTGAGCTCTTCTGACCAGTCCAGGCTATCCAGTTCTAGGTTAAAGGCCTTGCTAGAGTAGGGTTTGAGGTCTCTAGATGTGACTGTTTTGTGACAGCCGGCCTTTTTGTTTTAGCTTTTTGCGGGTACAAAAAGGTGGTGGTGAAATACAGTTGCATTACTGATTTATTTAGTTAGAATTATTAGTTTAGTTAGTTTAGTTAGTATTGTATTTGTGGTTGGAGCCTTTGTGTGTTTTAATTTTTTGAAATTTTTATTATTTTACATGGGCATTACATTATTTTATATCTTGCCATGGGCAGCACGCCCACTCATAACATGAATGTCTATAGTATAGTGCATACAACTATTGAAATAACCATAGCTTGCTCAATTTTCATCCGTTTGGTTTGTTAAAAACGTACTGCATACATGTAATGGACTTTCATATGAAAATAAAAATGCTTCCAAGCTTCCAATCATAGCCACGTTAATACCGTTTGTAATAAACCAAACCGTTTGTAAATCCGTCAAGATTTCAGCGAGTTAAGAGTATTTTAGTTTGTGCAGAATAGATCACTCACCTTAAAGCAGTAGTTGACCGTGACAAGATGGCCGCCCGTGAACTACGCGGGAGACTCCGCCTTGCGCCATCTAGTCTTTATATATATCTATGGCCTCAGACCTCTGGCAACCGGAAAAGCGGAAAGTACGTATTTTACGACAATTAAAGTAAAGTAAATCGTCTATGTATGTTACACTCCAGTGACTCACCCATCTCACATCCACTGTAGAACAATTGCTTTAGACAAACATTTGAACGCTATTGCCATAAAACAGAACATAATTTAGTTTACCTTTCTGTGAACGTCTAGCAAAAAACGGCGTTGCAATCTGATGAAAAATGGCGGAGAAATTTACATTATTAAAAAGTAACTGTACTTAGCTTTCATTCACGGTTTGTGAATCACGCCTGGTGATACTAAATCCAGATTGAACTCTGCCATTGGAAAGGGGAGATTTGGCCCGATCCAAATCCTGATATTCTATATTCTATAATCCTATTTCAAATCGCATGTGTCTGGTTGGCAGAATTCAGTACTGTATCTACTTCTGTTTAATCATCTTCCCTTTATTCATTTGATTAGATTTTTTGTACATGTGATCTGCAGAAGGCGCTGAATGAGCTCAGTGGCTGGTAAATTTTAGCATGGTGTTGTTATTCACCGTCATAGATAAAAAAAAATTAAAACTGATATTCTCCTTTGGTTCATTACAATTTACTCAAGCCTAGTAACAGACACAATATGTCTGACACTGTGCATAGTATACATTCCCTGAGATCCATAGATGTCCTTGGATACCAAGAACATGCAAATGGACCTTGTAGAAGTGAATAAATCTTCCATTTACTTAGGTATGTATTTAATTTTTACTTTATTGCCAACAGCAATACAATTACAGTACAGTACACATGACAGTACAGACTAAATTAAATAAAGTAAACATTTACAAATAACTAACCTTGAGATTTGGTCCCTCCTCTAAAACATTCCCGCCTTCACAAATATACCTACACATTTCCCTCTCTATATATACATACCCATAATACACACATGTACATTTCCCTCCATCCTGTGTCCCAAGCCTATCCAAGATGGCTAGTAATTGACCTCCATCTCCTCTCAAAGAGAGGCATCTTCAACTGTAGCTGGGCTGTCATGTGTTCCATCGTATGTACATGTTTAACTTTCTGTTTCCATTGAGCAGTCGTAGGGGGCTCAGGTTTCATCCAGTTAATAGTAATAATTTTTTTTGCAATAATCATTGTATAGTATATAGTACTGATCCGTGTCCAACACTCGTTCACTCTGTATTTCTAACAGAAACAACATTGGGTCCATGGGGATGTCTGTTTCCAATATCTTCTCTTTCTTCTTTTATATCCTTTCAAAATGTCTGTATTTTTGGGCAGTCCCAGAATATGTGCGTATGATTCCCAACCATACCACATTCCCTCCAGCATTTGTTTGTAGAGTCCTTTTTGAAGACACATGCTGTCAATGGAGTTCTGAATAATCTCATTTTGACCTTCCAATCAAATTCTTTCCATAACTGGCTTCCAATCCCCCTGTGACAGTTAGAACACATGGCCTCCCAATCCTCATCCTCCACTATTGTATTCATCTCTAGTTCCCATTTGCTTTAATATGTATGTAGAGTGTCATCAGACATGTCTAGCCTTAGATTTTGGTACATAATAATAATATTTGTTTTCTTGTCAATATCGGGCATTCACACAGTCGTATAAAATGGAATTCCATATTGGTTGGTTCTTTCTTAATAGTATCCCAGTTTGTGTGTTTAGTGACATAGTTTCTAATTTGTAAATATCACTTGATGGTAGAGAAAATCTGTTTTGTTTCCTACTATGGGCAATGGGCATAGCCCTTGACAAAGCTGCGGTACCTTTTATGTGTTTTTGAACTGTTTCAGATTTTCAGTGTATGTTTGATCCATATATTAGTTATTCTAATTTTTCCCTGCGATTTTTTAGTCATAAATGGGAGGGTGGATATTGATATTCCTGGTATGGAGTTTTGCTCAATAGAGACCCAACCGGTTTCCATATCCTTTACAATCCAGGCCACCACTGCTCGAAGCTGAGCAGCCCAGTGATACAGTCTCAGGTTGGGTAAGCCCAGGCCACCTCTCTCTTTTGTTGACATCAATATTTTTAGTTCTAGTCTTGCCCTCTTTTTTTGCCAGGTACATTTTGATATCAGTTTTTCCAACATCTTAAATGTGGATTGTGTTACTCGTATAGGGATGGATTGAAATAGGAGGAGTAGTCTTGGTAGGATATTCATGGATTCAGGGATTAGTTCTTATTAGTTAAAAAATTTGCCCCTAAAAAATATTCTGTGCCCCTAAATTTCTCATTTAGGGGCAACTGTGCCCCTAGTGAAAAAGCTTAGCGTGCAGCCCTGCCTGATCTGATCGGATATCAAAGTGATCCTAATCCTGTTTTTTGGTTTTGAACTACCCAAAATCCAAATCTGATCGGATCAGATGGGGATTAAAAATGTTGAACTACTGGGCCCAGGGCAGAATGGGTACAGTACGGCTCAATACACAGAATTGTTAAGGGGATGCAGACCAGAGACTTTCGTCTTGTTTACATCAGGTTCCCCCATTTTCAATTCATGAGTTGAAATGAATGAATCCAAATCTGATCCGATCACATAGGGATTAAACGTTTTGAACTCCTGGGCCCAGGTGATTAAACTGGGTACAAAATATACAAATGAGTACTACTGAGTGTAGTGCTAATCAGATGTATAGAGTTGTAGTATAATATGTACAGTGATACAGGTATAAAGACAGTACAGTATGGTAGTAGTAGTAGTCATACTGGCCAGCAGTGTAACTAGTAAGAGTAGGATATGTACAGATATAGATAGTAAAGGACTATGTGCAGGTAAGTACAGACAGGTGTGGATATATATATATTATTGCTGTCAGGCGATTAAAAAAAATTATCTAATTAATTACAGGATTTGTAATTAATTAATCTAATTAATCTCATTTTTATCGCATAACCATTTTATGCCTGATATTCTATAATCATATTTCAAATTGCATGTGTCCGGATGGCAGAATTCAGTACTGTATCTACAAAACCTACTGTTTAATCATCTTCCATTTATTCATTTGCTTAGATTTTTCAGGTCTGTCTGGTCAATTTTAGCATGGTGTTATTCACAGTCGAAGATAAAAAAAAAAGTAATTGATATTCTCATTTGGTTCATTACAATTTACTCAAGCCTAGTAACAGACACAGTATTTCTGACACTGGGAATACATTCCCTGAGATCCATAGATGTCCCTAGAATCAGATACCAAGAACATGCAAATGGACCATATTAAAAGAGTCTGTAAATGTGTATTCTACGTTATTATGGAATGAATGAAATAGAAAAAAAAGTATTTTTATTAATTTTGATTTAATTTTCATAACGCGATAGTTTGCTGTGTAATTAATTTATCTAATTAACGCGATACACTGACGGTCCTAATATATATATATATATATATATGGTGAGAATAATATACTGTATGTTATATACAGCATTATTGTACAATGTACATGCTATCATACAGAGCTATGGGTTATATGCAAGTGTACAAGTAAGTATATAGAGGGGTTATATGCAGGGATATTCAGTAGGGCTGACCTTCGAAGCTTTTGGCCGTCGAAGCTTCTGGACCCAAGATTAGATTTTAATTCGAAGCTTCGACAATAATCATTTTTTTTTTTTTTTTTATCTTAAAAAAAAAAATTATCTTATGTTGTGGGACTTGTACAGCACTTTGGTCAACGTTGTTGTTTTTAAATGTGCTCTATAAATAAAGTGGATTGGATTAATTAATTAAATTAATAATGAGTCGGGAGCTGCGCTGCCTGGGCGCCGGGCGGCTGCTCCGTTACACAGCCAACGACATTACATAATTATGTTGCAACCTTCGTCTATAAAGCAAACAATTATATAAATATGTATATGTAGTTAATAGAGACAAAGGCAGAATTCTACTTAATTAAGCACGTTTTATACGTTTGTATATGGGTCGGGACACTGCTGCTGACTGGGTGTCTTTATCAAACACAGGTCAAACAAAATACTATAATTGTCAGTGCTGTAAAGTTTAAACCTTTTTAAATCTTAGACAAACGAAACACTTTGCTTTTATTAAATATTGTAAGTTGTCATTTGAGGCTTTATAAAAGCAGCAAGTTGTATTCAACACAGGAGTTAATGAGGAATCGCCATGTGCTTGTTGTAGTTAACAAAGAGAGGCAGAGTTAATGAGGCGTATGACATTGGTAAGATTTTGCAGGTAAAAGTGCGGCTGGGTGGCGCAGCGGACATTGCGCTCGTCACCAACGCAAGAGACACCGGGTTCGACTCCGGCTGTCGGCGTTGCCTCCGGCTTGGGCCGGCCGTCATACTAACTCATTGGCAGAGTTAGCGGGTGGAAGTCGATGGGTGGTAATCTGGACGTTGTGGACAGCGACTCCTACAGGTCGGTTGGGGGACGCCTGCACAGCAGAGACAGGAAATGGCGGGGTTAGTGTGAGCCTCTCGCATGTTACACCTCGCCAATGAGAGTCCGTGCTGGCAGGTGAAAAGATGTGACAGGCCGCCTCCACGTGTATCGGAGGGGACACGTGATGCAAGGCTTCTATCCTCCCTACAACCGACCAGTGGGGGGCATATGCGAGCAACGTTCAAGACAGGGGAGGGAGAATTGGCACAAGAGGTAAATTGCGATGGGGAGAAAAATCACAGAAAAAATGAGGAGAAAAAGTAGATAAAAAAAAAAGTTATATATATTTTTTTGATATTCAAATTTAATTTTCCCGTTCGAATCCCGTGCCCATCGAATGAAGCTTCAAAGTATTTAAGACAGCCCTAATATTCAGACAAATGTATTATGCTCTAAATGTAATATGCGGCGTATAAAGCACCGTTGAGTAACATACAGCAACATCCCGGCAACAACATTATAGAACATATGAAACGGGTCTGCAGACAATATGGAACCAATGGAACATTATGTAACTATTCATTTGGATTTGAAGCACAGAAAAGGGATTTATTTTAAGCAAATTGCCCCAGATTAATTTCTCTAAACTTTCTTTTTATTCACAGACAGACAACCATCATCACAAATCCCCATGAGGCAACAGAAGACACAAACAGACTTAATCTGTGACTGGGATTACTGGTTTGACACCTCTACAAAGGAGTTGAGAGACAATTTTCTCTTGACCACAGGAAGTAAAAGGAGTCATGGAGGGCCTAGATGTTGAGTATGTTTGGCAGCGCCGCATTTACTGTGGAATGAAGTATCAGAAAAGCCCAGTTCCTTTCCCGGACTGTGCTGCAATAGGTTTGGAGTTCAATGTTGCTTCCAAAAGAACTGAAAAACTGGATTTGGATCTGATGACGAACGGTGTAGTTATTGATATATGTGACTTTGCTAAAGCAGTGATCAAAGGTGAGAAATATTTCATGTTTGAAATCCTAGAACATAACTTTGATCTGAGCTTTGAAAATGATAACCAGCGCTATGAGTTTGCCACACGCGTCTTCCAAAGTGCAAAAATTATGAAGGACAAAACCAAAACTAGACCTCGTCTATTTCAGGAAACCTTTCGGCTTCCTGATCCAAAGACTATTGTACGGTACAACGGTTATCATGGTCAGCTCCAGGATATGTCTGAGCTATCACGAATGTCAGCAGAAGGCAGCAAGAATCTCACCCCCTCGGAGTCTGTCGATGCTGAAAACCCCACCCCGTCAGAGAACCCCGCCCCATCAGAGAACCCCACCCCCTCTGAGAACCCTACCCCCTCTGAGTCCATCAAGACTGACCCTAATGGAGAAGTGATTGAGGTATTAACACACCGCAAGCGAAGAGGAGCGAAAGTCAAACTTGGCGACCTCTACCCTTTCTGTAAAACCATTGGTCTTGACCTTGTGATGAGAGTTGAAGGGAAGCCCAAACCGAAACTAAGCCAGGATGTGCTGACGAAGGGCATGATGATTGAAATCATAGATTTGATCAAACGGTTGTCTGGAAACTGGAGCCAGATCGCTTTGGACGTGCTCGAGCACAATTTTGACATCGACCTTCACAGTGATAAAACTAATGCCAGGCTGAATGTAAACAAGCTTCTGGAGAGAAGACACATCCCAATGTGCCTCGTGGGAGAAGGCAAAGTCAAATTTCGACAGGAGGTTTTTTCATTCCAGTCAAAGAAACCACAAGGGAAGACTTGGAGTTGGAAGAGAAGATGGTCAGATCATAGTGTGACACTGCTAGCAACTAAGAGACAACCCAAGCCCAAGCTCAGAGAAGACTTCACCTCCAGCCAGGAGAAAGATCACTGGCAGGACTATGACGACTTATCTTACATGTTTCCTGTGGAGGAACTGGATCCAGCGGAGCAACGGATGGAGATGAGATGTTCCTCAGAAATAACCAATGGAATGGAACCAGCGACCTTACTGCACATAAAGCAGGAGGAAGAAGAGATGGCTCTCTCCACACCAGTGCCTTGCTGGGAGGATTCTGACTTTCGCCAACAGCCCTACGCTGCTGGCTCAAAGGACGCGGCTCGCAGACACATTTTGCACCCGTTTTCTCGAGATAAGACGGAGGGCGTCACAAAGGTGGAACCTGACGTCCGGGATGCTGAGACTGACCGTAAGAATATGCTATGGAGGAGGCGTGCCCCTCGCTCACAACGAATCCTCTCGAAAACCTACAAAGTAAATAACAAGTCTTATCTCTACTGCCGAAAGGTAGGGATAGACTTTAACATCGGTTCTGTGGCCAAACAGAATCTAAATCTGCAGCTGTTGACCAACAGCGTCCTGTTTGAAGTCGGTAGATTTGCGCGCATGATGACAAAGACCCAGGGACATCACATGCTGGATATTCTAGAGAGGAACTTCCCCCTCGGACTCCAAAACGCAGCTACCCGGCGCAGTTTCCTGCTTTATTTTTACTCAAAGGTGAAGATGGTGATGGGCCAGATGGCGAAAGCCAAGGACGATTTCCTGATCAAGGTCTTTGAGCTTCCAGAGGTTTACAATGAGGTGGATGTAACCTGTGACTTCCCCTCCACTCAGGACATACTGACGGATCAACGGAACAGCCCGGATCCGCCGTCAGCAGCAGCAACAGAGAACACCGGTATGGAACTACACCCTTTCTGCAAGGAAATAGGTCTTGACCTCTGGGGAGTTGAAGAACGCCCGACCAATGAGAAGCTTGACCTGAGTCTGCTGACCAACCGCGTTGCTATCGAAGTGTTTAACTTTGCCAAGGAGCTGTGCGGATCCGTTTGGCCGATTGTGTGCGATGTCCTCGAGCATAATTTCGATCTCGACTTGCAAGGTGGAAAAACCGAGGTCGCCATGATTATTCACAGGTGGCATTCGGCACAAAACTGGCTGAGAACTAGAAGGCCCTACTCGTCAACCGGTCACGGGTTAGAGAAGTGGTCAAACACAGTTGTCCAACTTGACGTTGGGTCGAGGGGAAAGGCAGCGCTGAGTGGCGCCAAACTGGAATCCTCTGGGCGAAACGAAAACCGACTCAAGATTGTGACAGAGAAGAGACGCTTGGATCTGGACAGAAGGAAGGATATTCTGACTTACGAAGAGCCACCTGCAAAAACGGCAAAGCACAACAAATATCCACTTTGCCAAGTAATTGGTTTGGACCTGAACATAAAATCCAAGTTGGAGGTCAAAGCAAAACTGGATTTAAAAGTACTGACAAGGGCCGTTATCTATGAGATGCACACATTTATAGAAGAACATTATCGGCCTAGTTATGTATCTATGCTGTATGAGATACTGCGGTACAACTTTGACCTGAGCTCCGAGGACCACCGGCACTTGCAGTTCGCCTGGTCTGTCGGATCACAAGTCAAAGCCATGGCAGGGAGATACAGGCACTGCCTCACTAAAAGGGGAGAATATCCCAACAGAGTGTTTGAACTGCCTTTTGAGGTAACTGGTCCAGAACAGACATCGGATCAGATAGCCTGCAAAGACGAGCCGATTGAAATCCACATTGACCTGGACTTCCACGATGACGATGTGCTGTTTGTTAGAAAACTAATCCCCTTTGATATCGAGGTAGAATTGGAGTGAATACTCTGTCATTCCTCAAACATCAGGGTAAAGGGATGGAATGGTTGGAATCCGAACTGTGACTTTTATGAACCATTCCATCTCTAAAAAGTATAGACTAATCACGACATGCCTTTATCCAAAGCTGCGTTCATAAGTGAATATATATATAAAAAAAAATCTTGGGAATCCCTGTTAGTGTTAACACTTTCTCTGCCAAGGACGCCTAAACTCGTCATTCCCCGCCATGCTAATTCTGCCAATGACACCGTAACACGTCATTGAGATCAATATTTCAAAAATCTGTGATCGCAATCATATTTCTCCCACGGAGACTTGAGATCTACTGTTGATCCCCTCTCAACTCTCCAACGGTTCAAGAGCGCCAGCTGGTGGCCGATCGGCGGATCGCCCAAACCGGAAACGGAAACTGGTGCTCATCCAAATTTGGTCCGATCACTCGCTATAGGTCCCGGGACTCAAGCTAGACACAATGGATAGCAATCCGTTACCAATAACTCGATAAACAACATGATTTGGACCTATATACTATTATACAACCTGAAGATTGATCGCATATTTCAACATCCCATAATAGGAATATTTCTGCTCCACGTTGATCGCCCAACGGCCCGAGGAGACTGGGGTGAGTTTCAGCGTTTTTTTTACCGTGTTCGATACAAACTGCTCTAATGATCATATCACCCACACTAGATGAATCATCTAACGTTGGCCACGGAATTATAAACGACCCCCCCCCCCCATCCGGTCAACATCAGATGATAAGTAGTAACTTCTAGAAGCATGTCCATTTGAAATTTTTTATCTTGCGCCGATCGCTATCAAACTGTATACAATCATCAATATAATGCATTTAGGGCTATAAATCACATTCTGCAGAAAGCTGCAGAAAACGATAAAAACATATTTATACTTTAGACCGTATTTTAGTATGAATATGTGAATGAAAAAGTATAACGTTGCTACACCCTGAACAATAGATACTTGATGTTGAATGGGCCATAGTAATGTCAATTTAGCAATACAATTTAAAAAGTTATAGCCCTGCAAAGAAGGGGAACTTCTCCATAGACAAATAGAGCTGGCAGAAGATGGTATAATGATGTACATAAGCCTGGCGAAGAAAGTGTTAAAGGGAACACCTCCCAAATCAAGAATTCCAGTGTGTTATTTCCATGGCCTAGTAACGTTCAATTAATATTACTGAACATGAGCTACTCTCTACCGAAGTAAGACTCAAAACTTGCGATGTCATCAGGTATAAAGTTTGGAGGTGGAGCTACATAATAATAATACATTTAATTTATAGTGAACCAAATAATGTTTGTTTGAGTTTGTTTGAATTTTTATACCTTTTGCTTTATACCCTGGGCTTTATTTTACAATAGTGTTCTCCATCCTGAAATAGAAAATGTACCCGTACACTGAGAATCCCTGGGTGCTCTCATAGCCCTTTCACACGCCAGGGCTCTGGTTCTTGCTCCAGCTCCGTACTGGAGCCTCTGAACCTTGGTGCTCTCTGGCGAACCAGCCCGCGTTTACACCTATTTAAGCAGTACCAACGTTCTACCGTCTCTGTCATCAACGGGGGGGGGGGGGGTTATTCAGGCAAAGGTAAACATAATGCGTGGAGAAAGGCTTAGCGAGTCAGCGCGCGAGCGCACACACAAACGCATACACACACGCTGTATACGTTTGAAATGAATCGTTCCAGCAAAGTAGGCTTCTATTATTCGAATTACTTGTTTTAATGGGTATCATAGTAGTAAGTCCTACTGTAGAACATGACATATTGGCATGACATCTGATTCATTGATCGATGTCAATACTGGACGACAAGCGCAATTGGCTCTTGACAAGTGTAAACTATGGATTAGTCAGTAACAGCTAACGGCTGTTTAGCTCAACGGGTTAGTGCGGCTGCCTGTGAATCCCATCATCCCAGGTTCAAATCTCTTGGTTAAATTTTTTTTTTTTTTTTGTAACGTTAATTCATTTATCCACTCTGGTTGGATGGTGTATTGTACTCGTGCTGTATAATGACAATACATTTGAATTGGATCTCGTCTTGAGATCGCTACCTGTTGAGTGGATCAGCATGGTGCAATGCTGTTTTATATAGGGCACATAATAATTTCGCCACTGTCGTTTTCATATGGTTGTGATCCACTCAACAAGTAGCGATTTCGAAATGAGATTCGATTCAAATGTATTGTCATTATACAGCACAATACACCATCCAACCAGAGTGGATAAATTAATTAACGTTAAATAAAATAAAAAGGTTGTGTAACCAAGAGGTTTGAACCTGGGACCATTGGATCCAGAGGCAGCGGCACTAACCAGTAGAGCTAACAGTCCGACATTAACTGTGACAGACTAATCCATGGTTTACAATTGTCGAGAGCCAATTGCGCTTGTCCAGTATTGGCATTAATAAATCAGATGTCATGCTAATATGTCATGTTCTACAGTAGGACTTACTACTATGATACCCATTAAAACAAGTAATTTGAATAATAGAAGCCTACTTTGCTGGAATGATTCATTTCAAACGTATACAGCGTGTATGCGTTTGTGTGTGCGCTCATGAATGAGCTGACTCGCTAAGCCTTTCCCTACGCATATTCATTTCTGGAGCATTTCTTTATCCACTCTGGTTGGATGGTGTATTGTACTTCTACTGTATCATTCATAACAATACATTTGAATCTAATCTCGTTTTGAGATCAGTCGCAAATCGCTTCCTGTTGAATGGAATCGCGTCGGTTGAGTGCAATGCCCACTCTCTACTTTCCTCAGTTTACGCTCGCCTTCACAGCCTAGAATATGACACGGCCACTGATGACCAACTATTTTTCGGTGCCAGCTGAGCACCGATTTGTCATGTTCTGAACCAATTAATCCCGGTGTGAACGTGCCGGCCGGTGCGAGAGTTGTTCATGTTCACTAATATTTTAGGACTGTATTCGACCTAAACATATGATTTCTGAAATTGGGCGTAGTTCCCCTTTAACGTCATGCTCTGCCCATTGAGCTACACAGAACCAGTCATTCCAGGTGAAGCGAAATCTTTTATCTGACCAACCTACTCCACCCCTACACTCCAGCACGAGGCCTCCGCTCCTCCAACTCCGACCTCCTCACCATCCCCCGCACCAGGCGTTCCACACTGGGAGACCGAGCTTTCGCTGTAGCTGCCCCCAGGCTGTGGAACTCCCTCTCTCCCTCCATCTGAGGCTCTGACACCATCAACCTCTTCAAAACCAACCTAAAAACCCACCTGTTCACACTTGCCTTCACGCAACACGGCCCCACTCCCAAGTAGCCCACCCCCTGACTCTTTTCTTGATCCCGTTGTTTTGTTTTGTTGTTTTTTTTTTGTTTTTTTTTTTTTTCAACCACTTCATCCAATTGGACAGCACCTTGCTTCCTTTTTTTATCTTATTTGTTTTTTCCTGTTGTTACTATACACATATATTCATAATTTTTATTTTTCCACCCTTTCCTTGTACAGTGTCCTTGAGTCTGAGAAAGGCGCTTCTCTCTTAAAATCCAATTTATTATTTATTATTATTATTATCTTCTTTGGTTCATCGTGTTTTTTTTCTTGTTGATCCAGTGCAAATGGGGTGTATCAATATTCAAATATTCTATGAACATTTCATTTCACCAAAAACCAAGGCTGATTTATTTTGCACATAATCTCACACACATCCCAAAACAGTTTTGCACATATTCATTTAGTCATTTCTTTATTGAGAGTAAATTTGTTTGAATATGGCCCCCAGTGATGTAATCTGGGACATTGAATCCTTGTGTTGTGTTAATTACAGCAAAATTCAATGATACGGCAGCAGTCCCTATAAAACAAGATATTGCTATTTGTTCATCAACGTAATTTCCTAGAGCTGTAATTAGGCAATTCTGACTGGAGTTTGTGTATTTGAATTGACCAATCATGTAGAGGTTCTCTTGTATGTGCCTGCTCAATGAGTTGACGGTTTGAGATTGGAATCCACTTGGATCCATGCTGTGTTCGGCAGATGAACATCAACTCACAAAGTTGTACATTTATCATGTGACCAAGTCATATTTACGAGGTGATGGTGTTTTGGTGTGCTAATAGGTCAGAAAGTCAGTAATACAAATTCAATTTTTACCCTGTAATACAACTATTAAAAGACTTGTCATCTATTATGCTCTGGTCATGTAAAATGAACTGTTTTTAAAAGCAGGACTACGGTTTTCTGTTTAACTGAAAGAAAATGTAATTTATTTTAAATGGATTGTTCTGTTTTTTTTGTGTTTTGTTTTTTTTACTTTAAAGTGGAATTAAATACTTGCCAGTAATGGCATTAGCTTACTTACGGAGACCATGGTAGAAGTTATGGCTGTGTTCTAAGCACATGGGGTCTGCACACAAATAAGAGTTAATCCACACTGCAACATGCAAACAAAGGTCTTAACCATCCACAACAGCTTACAATTGTATTCTGTTGTGGATGGTTAAGACCTTTGTTCTTGAATCTTCTCACAGACCGGTGCATTATCTCGAAACTATTTAGATTATTGAAGAAGGCCAGTGTATAACTATGCACAGGGGCTGTCTAGCTGCCTGAATTTCTCCAAGGGGATCAGTAAAGGTATATCTTATCTTATCTATAGTTCCAAGATATTTTAAGACTAATCAAGTATCAGAAATACATGGGTACTGTTGTACTTATTCCCTGTCTAGCTCATATTCACAAATCATAGAACTCTATTGTTTTGGTCAGTATAATTCATATTAAAACAAGTCAGATCTGTACTGTTTGCTTTGGTCAGTATAATGTTAAAACATCACAGCTGTACTGTTTTTTTGGTCAGTATAATTCATCATGTTAAAACGAGTCACAGAGATGTATTGTTTGTTCTGGTCAGTATAATTCATCATGTTAAAACGAGTCACAGAGATGTATTGTTTGTTCTGGTCAGTATAATTCATGAAACAATTCGCAGAGTTGTGCTGTTTGTTCTGGTCAGTATAGGCCTACATCATAATACCAATATAATGCTCTTTTGGTGCCAGTTCTATTGAAGCCTATGGGAGATGAAGCCACTAAAACACAACATATCTACATTGTATGACCTTTGAAGAAATGTCTTTACCAAATTAAAGAACCCACCTCAGAGAGAATACTGACTGATTGATTTTTCCAAATGTGTGCATTCGTTTATTTGCTATTATTGGTCTCCAAATAGTATCCGGCATAGTTTATTATAGGCTATTCAAATTAAACGTTTACAAATTGGAAGGCTAAACTAACGCTTAGCTAGGCATACATACAAAGGCATACATTTAATTTTTATTGGAAACGTTTAGAAAAATGTAACAATGAACTAATTATGAACGAACTCCGGGCGGACAATGCGGAAGGAGAATGACGAAGAAGGACGAGCACAAGAAGAGGAGACCGGGAGAGAAGGAAGGACTCGAGGGGGAAGTTGGAGAAGGAGAACAAGGACTCGGAGAGAAGTTTCAGAGAATCGTAAAGGAATGGCAAGAAGGAGGACAAGGTTACGGGGATTTAGAATTCATGCGAAGAACAATGAAAGTGGGGAGTGAGCGGTGGTGGAAGGCGTTCGGTGCAGCTTATGGAGAGGAGGGACAGTGGAATCCTCGTGGTTGGCCCCGGCCCGTGGAAGGCTGTCCAGGGTTTTGGGAGGAACATGATGGGAGCAAGTGGAGTGAGGGCTTGCCTCAGGCAGGAGGCAAGTCGCTGGGTGCAAGCCCAGTGTCCCCTCGGGGTGCGACGTCGGGGGCAAGGGCGGTCAGTTGTCAGTATTTAAGCGAGAACGTCAGCTCATAGGGGTGAGAATGGTCATGACAAAGGGAAGGGGACGGGTGGGGACAGTATGGAGTAGTGGGGAGGAGAGTACTGTAGGGAAGGGGAGGAAGAAAGAGGGGAGATAGCTTGAGTGGGTCAGAGGATGAGGGTAGAAAGGATTTTACAGAAGGGTTGAATATAGTGGTGCGATTTGAGGGAGAAGACTGAGTTAGGAATATAGAGCCGGGTCAGCTGTCAAAACTCATTAGAGCACAGTTAGGAGAGGTAAGGTACGGAAAGGTGTTGGGGGATGGGAACTTGTTTATAGGGTGTGTAAGTTTAGTGCAGATAGAGAAGGCAAGGGAAATGAGGAGCGTTGGCAAAGTGAATGTAGAGTAGTGAGAGTAGGGGAGAAAAGGGTTGGTGGTTGCAAGGGGGTAGTTACTGGAATTCCAATCAAGGTTAGTATAGAGCAGCTGGTAGGAGATTTGAAGAGTAACAGGCGTAATGGGAAAGTTAAGAGTGCGGAGAGGATGACAAGGAGCAGAGAAGAATGAGACGGAGACGATAGTAATTCAGTTTGAAGATGAGGTTAGTCCAAAAGAGGTATTTATAGGGTTTATGGTATATAGGGTTAGGGAGTTTGTGCCGATACCTTTGAGGTGTTACAAGTTCCAAGAGTTTGGACATATAGCCAAGACATGTAGGAAGTAGCAGAGATGTGCTAGATGCAGTAGGGGGCATGAATATGGGAAATGTGAACAGGGAGTGAGGCCAATGTGTTGTAATTGTGGTGGGGAGCATAGTGTAGCGTATTGGGGTTGTGAGGCGATGAAACGAGAGGTAGTGGTCCAGCAGGTGAGAAGGGAAGATAGGATATCGTATGCAGAGGCAGGTAGGACAGGGAAAGCAAGATAAGGGACAGGGGTTTAGAGGTGGGCATTTGGCAGTAAGGGTAGTACAGGAGGATCAGGGAAAGCAAGATAGGGAACAGGGTTTTAGAAAAGGGCAATTGTCAGTAGAGGAAGTACAGGAGGAGAAAGGGTGTGGGGGGAGAAGTTTAATGTAGTCGTAGTGGCCTTTGTGGCAGGAGTAGTAAATGCAACAGCGATGGTTAGCGGTAGAACAGATAGGATCAAGTTAATAGTTAAAGTAGCAGTACAACATGGGTATGAAGGGGTTGAAATGGGAGGATGTAGTAGAAGAGTTAGAGAAGGGGGTTGTGAGTGATCAAGTAAGAGAGTTAGGGAAGGGGGTTGTGTGTGATCAAGTAAGCCAGAGTCAGCCCACAGGAGGCAATGAATGACGCATAGATTAGGTTTGGATAGGGTGGTGATGTTAGGGATGGTTTTTTGTTTTGTGTGGTATGGGGGGTTTATTGTTTTCTTTTATTTGACGGGTCTTGTTTATCCGGCCAGTTGCTGGGATGTACAGTAGGTGGCGGTATGGGCCATTTTGTGATTGAGAACCGCCATTAATTCCAAAGAAGAAGAAGAGTGTAAAATAGATTGTAGTTAATTAGGCAGCAATACGCCGAAAGGTGTCTAGACTGCCGGAAATTCACAAGAAGAAGAAGAATTATGAACGAAGCAATGAATCTGGTGATAAAAAAAATAATAACGGGTTGGGCTGTAATGTAATCCCATTTGGCTGGTGGCCCGCTCTCACTAACCTACTGCTTTATCATCACCATATCAAAAACTCAACAAATATTACATTACATAACTTTAGTTAATGGGCTCAGAGTCAATTTAGTTAGGGATATTGTCACAGTTCGGCTACTAAAGTTAGTCTGTTACTAAAACCGTAACGTAATGACCCTTCCTTCTTTTATAGTTCCCTTGATCCAACCTGGCGAAACTGGTCATAATGTCTGTCCTAGAGTAGTCTCATTTGGTCAGACCCAACTGATATAAAGACTGGCTACTAGAGAGTAGTGTTAATAACCTAGAATTACGTTAGATTGTTTGAGAAAATAAAGAGGCTAGTTAGGTCATTTGTTCAGATTGTACGAATTGATTTATCGTCTGTTTCGCCTCGGTTGCTTAGCAACCACCACATCCTCAATGACAACAACAGCATTCGGGACACTGCAAAAGCCGCTGGACTATGATTTAATCGCAACATTGACATAATGGAGGTAAGTAAACTAGCTATTCTTACTAGCTCTTAGCTAACACTAACTTCAACCCTATTTAGAGTATATTCGACCCACCCTATAGCTTCAGCCACCAGGCAAGGATTTCCACACCAAGGGTAATAGTGGGGGTCGTAGCGATGCACAGATTTTTGGATTGGATGCTGTAAAGTTTTGGAATGAAGGCTCCGACACATTGATTCCTGGTTTGACTCTTTATGAACGTCTTCAAGCTTACAGACACATTCCTACTGTTATGGCTAGAACTACCACAATAACAATACTCCCGCTGCTTCTCCGTAGTGCACTGACAAGATCACCAGAGTGTCTCGCTCTTGAGGAGTAAAACATAGACCTCTATAGGTCAGAACTAAACATTACCAAGCTCACTGAACATTATGAACATAAAGTCAACTATGTGAACCATGGACATTACAACCCTCCTTTCCTTACATTTCTTTTCTTTAACAATAACTACACATTAGTTGAACTCAACAATGTATTTTGGAACATTATTACATTATGCACATTATTCAAAGTCAGTGAGGTATGATGGGGGTCTTCTGCTTTCCCTCACTGGGTACCTGTGACCAGGTGGCTGTGGCCTGGGGCTGTCGGGGCATAAACGTTCTGCAGTGTAGTGAGGATCTATTTCAGTCCAGTCTATGACACCTTGCATGTCAGCTGATTGAGAGTGGTGATCATCCACCTTAGGTAAATTCTTAAAGTGGGATGAGTTTCTGGTGATGACATGATTGTTACGTTTAGCTGTCGCCATGGAGCCTTTGATCGCGATGATCTTGTATGGGTGGGGATTGTAAGCAGGGCATAGCTTCCCTTCCTTTTGACGACAGAGAACTCTATCACCAGCCTTCAGAGCCAAAGGAACCACATGGCGCCTCCTTTCCGCATTATGTTTCATCCTGTCCTTCGCCATTGCATCTGCTCGTCGTATTTTTGCATCAGTCGGAGACTGATAGTGGACAGCAGGCGTGGGTAGCTTGATCCTCAGAGGCCTACCAAACAGCACATCAGCTGGAGCCATCCCAGTGGAGCAGTGTGGCGTGGCACGGTAGTTGCGTAGAAATGCATATACAGTCTGTTTCCATGGACGACCTTCAACATGTGTAGCCCGTATATTCTTCTCCAAGGTGCGCATGAACCGTTCTGCCTCTCCATTCGCCTGAGGCCACAATGGAGTTATCTTTCTGTGTTTAAAACCCAAATATGTTGCAAAATCTGCAAATTCCGAGCTCTGAAAGGGGGGGCCATTATCCGTTTTGACCTGCAGTGGAATTCCCAGTGTTGAGAATATCTTGTCGAGTTTAGGGATAGTGGCCCTGGCTGACGTGGACTGAAGAATCTCAACCTCTGGGTACCTTGAATATTCATCAACAACTACCAAAAGATAATCCCCAGAGGGGAATGGACCACAGAAATCAACACTAACCTTTTCCCATGGTGACGATGGCAGTTCAGACATGCAGAGGGGTTCTTGTGTGTGGTTGGGCACAACAGCCTGACATGGGATGCAGCCAGCTATCATTGCCTCCACTTGCTTGTCAATTCCAGGGAACCAGACTTTCTCCCTGATCAGCTTCTTAGTTTTGACCACCCCCTGGTGGCCTTCATGTGCAAGTGATATTGCTCTGACTTGTAAAGAGTGGGGGACGACAATCTTTGTGCCACGCAGTACAGTGTCACCATTAGCAGTCACTGTCAGTTCATCTTTTACTTTCTTGAACGACACAAGAGCAGATCTGTCAACTCCATCAATAGAGTCCCGTTTGTCAGACAGCAACCTCCAAGAGTCATCTTTAATGAGTCGAATTACTTCACGTAGAGTGGGATCAGTTGTGGTTGCATCCTGAATTTCCGCCAGTGTCATCGCCTTGGGTACAGCATTTTCAGTGACAAAGTTTATGTATTCTTCAGCTTGTCTTTCGTCGTCTGACATAGCGTGAGAGATGTGTGATACCTGTGCCGGGTGGCGCGACATGTAATCCGCCGGGTTGTCTTTGCCAGCCTTGTAACAGACTGTGTAGTTGTATGGTTGCAGACGCAGGCTCCAACGCTCTATACGAGCAGGTGGTTTGGATTTGGGGTTATTGAAAATCCATTCCAATGGTTTGTGATCACTGACAAGTGTGAAGGCTGCACCATAGAGGTATATGTGAAAATGTTCACAGCCCCAGACAATAGCAAGGGCCTCACGTTCTGTCTGTGAATACTTTTGTTCAATGGGGGACAGTGCTCTACTTGCATAGCTTATCACTCTGGCCGGCTCATTTGGACTGTTCCTTTGTGCCAATACAGCCCCAAGACCTACTGGGCTTGCATCAACAACCAGTTCAGTTAGTTTGTGTGGGTCAAAGTAGGTCATCACAGCGTCACTAGTAAGGCTGCGTTTCATCTCATTAAGAGACCTCTGGTGTTCTTCGGTCCACGTCCAATGAGCAGATTTCCTTGTCAGGTCTCGCAAGGGTTGAGTTATGGTGGCAAAATCCTTTATGAATCGGGCGCTGTAGTTTGCCATGCCAAGGAGACTGCGTATCTCACTTGCATTGGTCGGGGCAGCAGCATCATGAATCGCCTGAACCTTCTTAGGATCTGGAGAGAAACCTCCATCTGAGAACGTATATCCGAAGAAGTCAAGAGTGGTCTGTGCGTATGAGCACTTGGCCTTGTTGAGAGTCAGGTTTTTTTCTTTCAGTCGCTGAAAGGTTGCCCTGAGAGCTTGATCATGGGCAGCCCTGGTTTCCCCAAAAACCAGAATGTCATCACTGAGGTTGATGACTCCTGGAATGCCATCCAGGGCCTGTTGAATGGCATTTTGGAACACCTCTGCAGCCGACGAGACCCCAAAGCTCAGTCTCTTGTAACGTCGTAGCCCTACATGAGTGGAGAATGTTGTGATGTATCGTGAGGATGGATCCAGTTCTAGCTGATGATATCCACTGTTTAAATCCAGCTTTGAGAAGAACTTGGCTCCATTGAGTGCCTGTATCACATCATCTACTGTGGGTGTGAGATGTCTTTCTCTTTCGATGGCACAATTTGGTACCCTCATGTCCACACATAAACGCACACCTTCCGGGTCTTTTGGCTTTGGAACAACAACTATCGGAGAAACCCATGGAGTGGGGCCATCACCCTTTTCAATTACATCGAGATCCTCCAGGCGTTGTAGTTCAGCTTCAACCCGCTTCCTCACATGAAACGGCACTCTTCTATGAGGTTGTGTGACAGTAGAATCTGTGACCAGGTGATTTTCAAAACGCTGTATCCACTTTCTCCAACGGATAGATGAGCTGTGATCGTCACTTGTATCAAAAGTAGGGAACGATGGTAATGCAGCAGCCATGGTTATACAAAAATATAACTTTTACTCCTCGTCGCCAGTGTAAAGTTTTGGAATGAAGGCTCTGACACATTGATTCCTGGTTTGACTCTTTATGAACGTCTTCAAGCTTACAGACACATTCCTACTGTTATGGCTAGAACTACCACAATAACAATACTCCCGCTGCTTCTCCGTAGTGCACTGACAAGATCACCCGAGTGTCTCGCTCTTGAGGAGCAAAACCTAGAGCGCCCTCTATAGGTCAGAACTAAACATTACCAAGCTCACTGAACATTATGAACATAAAGTCAACTATGTGAACCATGGACATTACAGATGCGAATCAACATTTTGGGGTCATGAACTGAGCTTAGTTTTCCTCCATTTTCCAACAACCTGCATCAACGCCGGGCGGGGCTAGGGGGTGGCTACTTGGGCTCAAGCCCCGAATGTAAAAAAATATTATTTATTTATTTATTATTATTTTTTGGACAATTAATCATTGTTACATGAATGAATGAATGAAAACTTTATTTAACAGATTGCAGAATGGGTACAATACAGTACGGCTCAATACATACAATTGTTAAGGGGATGCAGACCTGAGAAAGACGTTTGTCTTGTTTCCATCAGGGTCCCCCATTTTCAATTCATATAGACATTTATGACATACACAACATACATGACATTTATGGCATAGGGACATATAGGTATTTAGTAAAATATGTAAAATAGTTTGCACCAGATTTAGCAGAAGCTAATTTCCATCTGTAGTCTATCCAGCTGCTAACTGTATTTGAGTTAGTTAAGTCTTGGTGTTATGGTAGACTCAGACCTAAGCTTTAAATCACAATCAACAAGTTGACAAAAACATAATTCTTCCACCTTAGAAACATCGCTAAAGTACGGCCATTTATAAATCAAAAGGACGCTGAAAACCAGATCCATGCCTTTATCTCAAGCCGACTCGACTACTGTAATGCACTCCTTACCAGCCTCCCGAAAAAATACGATGACTATTTTATTGCAATGCACTTGTAGCAGGGTGGATTATCCCTGCTTCATGGGAGTGGTTGTACATGGCCACCTGGTAGCGAGAACGCAGCAGAGCTGAGTCCAGCTGGGTCCCCGACTGTAGGCCAGGAATGTTGAAGTGGAGGTCGAGCAGCAGGAGTGGATGGGGCCTAGGATTCACTGACCTAGGAATGGTACTCTGGTCCTTCTTGCCCTCCAGGGCGATCAGCAGTAGCTCCCCACACACCCACACTTCCCCCAATACTTCCTGAGCCCTCCCACACCCGATGGCAGTAAGATGGATGATATATTCGCTCCCCAAAGCAGTACTCTTCCTTAATGATGAGTGGAGACCTTTCACAATGAACTATAGGCAGGGGGTGGGGAAAGGGTTAAACAATAATGAGCATTACCCGGAGAGAAAAGGGTAGACAAAATGCACATTAAAGACACACACACAGTGCTCCCATTTACATCTCCTTTACTGAAGCTTATACACGTTATTGCATACCTATTGTTCTGAAGGTCCAGATTAACACTGAAAGTCTGCGTTTATTAATTTGTATAACTTATATATTGTTTATATATATAAGATATATATCTTCACGTCATCTGTTTGCCTAACAGTATTCATCATTCGCTTATTTGTATATGTCCCATTCTTAACGGCGTAGGCGCCAGCGCGCGCGCCCCTCTAGACATGTTTCAGACATGCCCGGACAAGCCCAGAGAGAGCGCATTGATCTGTGTGGGTGAACAGGCTCAGACCTCAGGAAAACTAACAGAGTGAGAGAGAAGTAACGTTTGGCGCAGTTGTAAACAGGACCGAAAGCAACGTATCGTTATAAAGAGCCGCACGGCTAATTACTTAGATACAACCATAATATTGTCGAGCCATTATTGGCACAGTATAGTGACTTGTGTAAGTGAAGTAACGTAGAGAGACTTATAGTTGAACCCAGCGACGTTCTGGATATAGCTACTTTATTGAAGACTTCATGCGGGTTAGCTTTAAGTACAAACGGAGCTAACTAGCTATCATCCATGCCAACAGGCTTTTGGACTAATAGCTATTAATCCTGCCATCGGGCGCTAGGAATACAAGGACCGGTCCGTACGAGACCCTCTTTCCCAGCGACGACAGGATTATCCCACCAGTCTGCAGTTTCTCTGGAGCCGGAGCTCCAGAGAGAATTACCGTCTTCATCCATCATCTTGCTTTTCCCTGTTCTGCGTGCTTCGTCTCAATCCACTCCATTCAGAGCTCCACCGGTCGGGTACCCGTAGCATAGGAACTATCGTTACCGCGGACATTGTGGCATTGATATTAAAGTATTAAAGGAGAGCCGTGTTATATAATATGTATGTTAACTTTAATTACTATTAACATTAAAATGCTTGTTCAACTTGTATCCCTGTCCCCGCGCAGTTAATGGAGTGTCCGCCATTTTGAGTAACTGTACTGTCTGGCTAATTTAATATTCTTTAGTAGTGGTTTAATCTAAATACAGTCAGGGTTGTGTAGGGCCCTTAGCTACACCTATCAAGGCTACTTCCACACTGGGCACCTAGTGCTCTCGCTCTATATTACAGACAGAGTAATGACCTCTTCCCTTTAAGGGTTATCTACTGCTCCGCTTCGCTGTAGGTTCGGAACAGGGTAGGGAGTAAAGGAGTTCAATGGGCATTTTTATAAAGAACCAAACGTTATTAGTACACTCAAAAGAAATTGACAGTGGGCCCACGTTAGCAAATAAAAGTCCTATCTACAGCCGGCTTTTCCCCAAACCAATAAATGGTCGGGGCGCCCCTAGACACTGCTGCCAGCGTTCGTTAAACATTTCTTCGCCCTTAGAGAGCCTGCGCCACACAGTGGAAATGTCTACCGATAAAGTTTCAGCACTCGGAGCGCCACTGTACTTATCCAAGATGGCGGGCCTGCTCTCACCACCAACCGTCCGTGTGGTAAGATGGCCGTCGGGAGATCCCACGATAACAGGCAGCGGGGCGGGGTAGACGCTGGGCAGGTGACTGCTGGGGTAACGGCTTGGAGGGGCTGGAGGAGTGTGCAGTGTAGTGACGTCCGCTGCTGGGCTGAAGAGGGCAGACACGCAGGCTAAACTGGTGCTAGCCTATAACTGAAGCTAAGCTGTGGGTCGTGGTGAACCCCCTGTCATGACGCCTATACACAGCTAACGCAAGGTGGACAATATCTACCACCTGGTCTTCGGCAGTCGCTCGTCTGCTGGTTCATTCACAATGTCTCTTCCGCATTAACCAAACGCTAAACTATCGCATACTTCTATAATAACCCGCTTTGTAACTGAGTTTATCTCTCGCGTGCTGAATCTCCGGAGCTCCCGTTCCGTGCGTCCTCCTCCCTCTGTGGAAAACGATGAAGAGGAAGCCCCTCCCTCGGCACCGCGCTCTGAACCCATCCTTCTTCACCTGTGTCTCCCTGCCCAACGTGACCACCAGCGCCCCTGGCGGCACCTGTATCCTGTCCCACTATGAAGTGTCAATGTTAGGATAGGGAGAATCAAAGAGATCAGCCAGTTAAGTGTCAATGTCAGGATAGGGATGATCAAGAGCGGTCGGCCGGTTACATAACGTCCTCGCGAACACAGGGAATGCAAAGGATTAGCGTTAGACACATTGAATAATAGTCAGTCATTTTCAGGTGTCTACACACTATTGCATTATTTTATTCTATTTTACTAACTATTTTATTGCACTGCACTATTTTACTTTGTATCAGTGATAATCAAACCGTAAACAAAGACGCCTATTAACACTTTCAGCGCCATATGGCGCTGTTTACTGTTACTGTTGAAAGGCCAGCGCCTTTTAACATGGGGATACGTGGCTGTGTTTGCAGGCCTAAAGCTATATTATATATTATAGCTATGGATCTAATAATATAGTCGATTGTCATTGAATTTCTTCCGGTCAAGATGCAAAAAACAGATCATTTTTCCATCCATACATTTCCGTTTTATACTGTCGTGAATATGAGTGTAGTTTCAGGGTGGTCTGGTGTCATTTCCAAAATGCTTCATAACTGTTCTCAAATCAAATTTAGTTTATCGGTATTATGTTTCATTATGGATGCATGAAGGGGGGGGCGCCCCTCCGTGCTTTGATCGCAACCAACGGAACACGCCACACACACACATGCCCCGATCAGCATGAAGGAATTTTTGGATCAACGCAATATTGATACCATATAGTCCTTACCTTGACCAGGATCTGTCCCGAAAAGAATATTCCAATTATCTGATCGCCATTCCAAGTACTGATGTCGATCAAGGTGCCAACGTAATCCAGCATTGAACATGAACCCGACCCTCGTCGATGCATGCGTTATAAGCGTTTGGCTTGACCGAGTAGTTAGACCCCGCCCGCAGGCCGCAGCTTGGCCCAGACACCAAGCCACATCGTTTGATTCGTTTCAAATGGAGTGCAATAGCGGCCGCAAGGCGTTAGGCGGCGGTATTGGACTTTTGAGATCTCAGACCCATCCCCAGTGATAACACAGGCTGCCGGCATGTCTTTATGAATGGAAATATCGAATAAAAGAAACAACGATGAAAACCCGACTATACTCTGGTTTTCGGGGGTCCTGGCGCTCAACGTTCGGCGAGTTAACCCTAGATCTTAGATCCTAATATGAAAAATTATGTGATTTAATGTTCTATGTCTTACCTTGACTTTGTCTATTTTGCTGCTATCTATTTTATGCTTTATGTCTGCACTTTATGCATTGCTCTTGATCTGCCAATGTTGTGCTAATTTTATGCCTGTCTTTTTTTACTGCTGTGAAGCACTTTGAGCTGCAATTCTTGTATGAAAGGGGCTATACAAATACAGTGTATTATTATTATTATTATTATTATTATTATTATTATTATTATTATTATTATTATTATTATTATTATTATTATTATTATTATTATTATTATTATTATTATTATTATTATTATTATTATTATTATTATTATTATTATTATTATTATTATTATTATTATTATTATTATTATTATTATTATTAATTATTATTATTGTTTGCTTCATTAATTAAAGGGTGTGAATTTAAGTGTTCTCTAGTGCCTTTTGTCCGCTTTAAGGTGGTGGTATAAGTTAAAGGTTGTGATGTCGAAGTAAAATTCCGTCTATCTGGGCTAAGCCCCGGATCTCCTACAATCCTAAATCCGCCCAACGGTCTGCATCCCCTTAACAATTGTGTGTATTGAGCTCTACTGTATTGTACCCATTCTGCAATCTGTTAATACAATTATCAATCAAATGGTCCAAGCTGCATGGCTCAGATAGTTTAATCATATTAGTATTATTACTAATATAGTAATATAAATATATAGTGGAATATATACAGGTAGCCTATAGGTAAAGGTATATATTGTAATAAAACGTGAGTTATACTATGAGCAGGAGAAACTGCTCATTAGCAGGGGAAGCTGCTCTTTTGCCAAAACCCGTCAATGATTCAACAGCACAACCAGGTTACAAAAGATACAAGGTTTATTGGTTAAAACACATGAGCCATGAGGCCGATACTAATATCCCCTCCAGAATATCACGGGGTTAGCAGAACAGAGAATAACAGCGGGTACAGTAAGGCGTCCCTTAGGTAAATTCTATCACCTCTAGGTTGAGGACATAAATCACAACACTCTTATATTTATATAGGTAAAACTAAAAACCCTTCACCTCCAGGTAGAGCACACTAGATTTCACAGCACTCTTTTTTTCTTTTTTTTATCCACTTTTTTCTATTTTTCTCCCATCCCAATTTAACCCCAGGCACCATTGACTGGTGGGGGACCCCCCGCTTAAAAAGTGGCCTGACTGGCCATATTTTCCACTATATCTCCCGGCATGAATTATTTCCCCAGTCTGGCCCTCCGGTCAACAACCGATTCTGCTCCTCTACTCCAATCATATGTAGAGGAGCTCGCAGAGAACCAAACACCAAAACTATCGCTGAATATTGCAAGCTGGACGTGGAGCGCTGGTCTGAATGGTACAATCTGGTAACATGGGCGCCAAAAAGGAAACTGGCTGCTCTTCCTGGCGCTTTGGTGTCCTGTGTGTTCCCACTTCCCAGCATAATAAGCTCCAGAGTTTTCGCGGGGCAGTTACAGCAAACTAGTATTGAAAGGGGCATTTGTGCATATTTTCTAGTTTAAATCTGCAAAATATAAAACAAACGTTTATATTTTTATATGGAAATACACAGAAAGCGGGAGTGTGCCTAACATTTGCTTTTTTCAAAAATGTATATCTGATTTTATACCCCTTTCTTTTTTTTCTTGATCTTTTTCCCCCTCCTTTTTCCTCAGATTTTCTCCCATTCCAATGTTAGTCGTTATGCCAATTCCAAATCCCCTTCCTGGTCGCTGCGCACTTACCCCCCACAGTCGGTCTGGGAGAGTGGAGGCTATCACGTGCTTCCTCCGACACACGTCTAGCCAATCAACCGCTTCTTTTCACCTGGCAGCGCAGACTCTCACTGAGAGGGTGTAACGTGTGGAAGGATCACACTACCCCCCTTAGATCCTATCCGCGCTGAGCAGGCGCCCCGACCGAACTGTAGGAGTCGCTGTTTACAACGACCCGGACCCACCCCGCCAGCTTTCCCACCCTCTAATACAGCCAATTGTATTAGTGTGAACGGCCAGCCAAGCTGGTGACAACGCCGGAGCGAATCCGGAGGCGAATCCAGCGTCTCCAGTGTTGGTGACGAACGCAATCTCCGCTACGCCACCTGACCGCCCTATACCCCTTTCTTTTAATTTGGTAGACAATTACACCCAACCTATTGTCCAATTGTCCTCTGGTAGTAGAGGGTTAGTCCGGGAACATAGGGCTGTGGGACCATTGGACTGTGGGAACATAGGGCCTAATTCTGAGAAGAATCTTAGAAATGTGAGAACATAGGGCTGTGGGTACATAGGGGCCCAATTTTGAGAAGAATCTTAGAAATGTGGGAACATAGGGCCTAATTTTGAGAAAAATCTTAGAAATGTGGGAACATAGGGCCGTGGGACCATTGGGCTGTGGGAACATAGGGCCTAATTTTGAGAAAAATCTTAGAAATGTGGGAACATAGGGCCTAATTTTGAGTGAAGAAAAATCTTATAAATGTGGGAACATAGGGCTATGGGACCATTGGGCTGTGGGAACATAGGGCCTAATTTTGAGAAAAATCTTAGAAATGTGGGAACATAGGGCCTAATTTTGAGTGATGAAAAATCTTATAAATGTGGGAACATAGGGCTATGGGACCATTGGGCTGTGGGAACATAGGGCTAACCCCCTAAATGTTAGCCGGTAAATCAAACCCAAGCCTAATCAAACCCCAGCAGGGACTAAACACATTTAGCAAATATGCCACAACAATGTGGAACGCCCTACCCACAGCCGTAAAATAATGTGAATCCCTTCAAAACCGCTCTCAAAGAGCACCTACGGGAGGCTGCAATTCAAAACTGGCCCCGGTAAATGTCCACCCCCCCCCCCCCCCCCCCCCTCCAATATACGGTTTCTTCCCCCTCGAATGTATATATTTTCTTTTAGGATCTCTGTCTCTTAAACAGTACTGTATATTTGTATGTCATAAATGTCTGGATGTAACAGTACTGTATAGGCTATCTGTATGTCATAAATGTCATGATTAATTGAAAATGGGGGACCCTGATGTAAACAAGACGAAAGTCTTTCTCTGGTCTGCACACCTTAACAATTGTGTGTATTGAGCCATACTTTATTCTACCCATTCTGCAATCTGTTAATAAAGTTTTCAATCAATAAATCAAACCCTAGCCTACATGTTAGCCTGTAAATAAAACCCTAGCCTACATGTTAGCCTGTAAATCAAACCATAGCCTACATGTTAGCTAGTCAGATAAACCCTAGCCAACATGTTACCCTGTTTGTCAAACTAAGTCTTGGTACATGTTAGCTTGACAGTCAAACCCTAGCCTAAATGTTTGTGATTCCATCTCCCATTCAGCAGGATAGTAGGCGGGAGGAGGGAGATGAGGGCTCTGCTGATCGGCTGGAGAGTGACTTCCAGGTGGGTGCCAGTGAGCTGGCGGGGGACCCGAGCCTGGACCTGTTCCGTGTGGAGTATGAGAAGCTGGCCAATGCCCTGAGGATGTCCAGAGGAAGTCGGAGAAGGCTGA
The DNA here is from genome assembly GCF_963971535.1 of Notolepis coatsorum. NCBI lineage: Eukaryota > Metazoa > Chordata > Actinopteri > Aulopiformes > Paralepididae > Notolepis > Notolepis coatsorum. The sequence goes on along the minus strand of NC_140165.1, from coordinate 167,107,236 downwards.
TGTCCACGTGCAGGGAGCTGAATGCAGAGAAAGTGTCCCAGTCTGCCAGAGTAAATGCTGTTCTGAACCTGTCTCAGGAAGACGAAAAGGCTGCTTTGAAGAAGGTATATTGCATAAGATGGTGTGGTGTGTTTGAATAAGCACTTGGTGCTCTACTAGAGTCTACTAAGATGTTAGGATGCTCTGGATCGATTGCTTATGCCTGTATTGTGTTATACCTTCAGCATTGACTCTGTATCATTGATTGATTTGATTTATTTGAAAGGGACAGATACAAATACATAGATAATGCCTGTATCATAGTATTTGTAGCCAAAGCTAATTTGCAACACCCGTCCCTTAAAGGGCTGACATAAAACATTATAAAATAGGACATTAGGTAAATAAAAAGGTAGTTCAATCAGTTAATCAGTTACATCTCTACTGTGTATGGTTCAGTTTCACATCTCTACTGTATATGGTTCAGTTTACATCTCTACTGTATATGGTTCAGTTTACATCTCTACTGTATATGGTTCAGTTTCACATCTCTACTGTATATGGTTCAGTTTCACATCTCTACTGTATATGGTTCAGTTTCACATCTACTGTGTATGGTTCAGTTTCACATCTCTACTGTATATGGTTCAGTTTCACATCTCTACTGTGTATGGTTCAGTTTCACATCTCTACTGTATATGGTTCAGTTTCACATCTCTACTGTGTACGGTTCAGTTTCACATCTCTACTGTGTATGGTTCAGTTTCACATCTCGACTGTATATGGTTCAGTTTCACATCTCTACTGTATATGGCCATTTTAATTAGCAGTTTTCAATAAGCTGCTAATAACGTAAGGTTATGTATATAACCAAGTTCTATGAGTTATGGTGACGCTCAGCATCATCTTGCACTGTACTTCACTTCGTGCATGTGCACTGAATAAAAAATTCCACCATGTACCTTTACATCCCAACATTCGTCTGGCCACACCCCCATCCGCTTACCTTCATAAGCAGGTGTGTGGTCACCTACTCGCCTCCTTCCCAAGCTTTCACCACAAGGCGAGATCAAGGGCCGCAGCGGCGTCTGATGCTGAGCGTCACCATAACTCATAGAACTTGGTTATATACATAACCTTACGTTCTATTTCGTTATGGCTTTCGCTCAGCATCATCTTGCACAAGGGAGGCTGAGCGGGAGCCATAGCCCGACAATTGTACCCCGCTGAGGCCCCCCACAACCATCAGACCGGGGAGGGCCGAGCCCCCCGACCCTCCCTAATGGAGGATACCCCCCCTATTGGAGGCTTACGGGAGGGAGACGGATCCGACCGTGCGAAGAGGAACTCAAGCAACCCAACGCACAGGGTGAACAGACCGTGGCTTGACCCCACGACTACACACACGCACAACCCGCATGCCACCAGGGAACGAACGGAAGGAACAACCTCGTTACTGCCCCCAAAATCACGGGGTCAAGAGCAAATCCAACCCTGTGGCAAGGCTGTAGCAGCGGAGCGCGAAGGAAGACCCAGACCCACCGAAGGGACTGGATCCCCCGGAAAAAGGGGGCCCGGAGAGGTCAATGACGCCAGGCATCAAGACCCGACCAGGCGGTCACTTAGTGACACCGCCCCCCACATCGCCAGCGTATTCGGATAAGGCCCCTCCAAGAGCGGGCCCTTTCCCCCCAATAGCACACCGCCTGGCACACTGACCCTGCAGAACAGGCAGTCAGCATGGCCGTAAGCACTCAAAAAGGTTAACCAACGGAAGCAGGCAGCGCACCGGGGAAACCAGGCAGAAGGCTGTAACCTGAGCCTGGAGCACTGCGGACGAGACAGGCGCCAAAGGAGTCAGCTGAAAACAGCCCCCCCGGCGGAAGGGGCGTATGCTGGCGTTGTTGATCACCATGACAAAGCCTCCATTAAAAAAAAACCACCCAGAGGGGTCGAGGCAGAAAAGGCTGACATGATTGGCAGACGTCATGAACGTGCAGGGGCACACTCAACCGGGCAACCCGGGAGTTGACACTGCCCCAACATACCAGGGAATCAACTACCCTCTCGGTACAGACGGTGGTTGTTCCTATAACCCCTCAAGAAAAAAAATCCAAAACACACCTGCGGGTATACACCAGCTATACCGCAGTACAAGCGTTTCAGTTTTCAAAAAAGGGTTATCCCAGGCCTACGGTATCAACGAAACTTTACTTCGGACCGGGCCCGGCGGCTCGGGAAGCACACAGGGTTACCAGAGGAGGTCCAGAAGACCACCCCAACAGCCCCCTCTTCGCCATGCGTGAGAGAGGAGCGAAGAAAGGAGAACCAGCCCCTTATGATAGTGCCAGGTACAAAAGAGTACCCAACAAGGGTCTCCATAACGCCTAACCCTGTGACACCCGGGCCGACCCGGCATTTTTCCCCCTGAAAAAAACCCAAGTCCCTCAGGGTACCAGAACAGCAGATCTGCATCCCCGGTGGACAACGGGTTAACTGACCTGGACCAGCGTGACCAGAACCAGTCCGTGCCCTAACCACGCCGACATGCCTACTCCAGGAGAAGGGGCAGATATGCGTGTTGATCTAAAACATTAAAAGAGGGCGCCACCCAGACGGGCCGATTTGAACCGTGCTCGGTGGCCCACCCCAAGGGCGTGAGACCCCTCTACCTATGTTCTGATCTATTCCGTTAACATCCCCCAGATATGAACGAGAATCCGTTGAGACCCAGTAACAGGCTCTCGGAAGAGGAAAAAAAACCCATCCCAGTTGCTTTATAAAAACGCTGTTTCAATAACAAGCAACCGCAAGGCGTACTAGCCACCTGCATGATTCTTATCAGAAACACCCCGAGCTAGCACTATGCATGCGTCGGGACACAACACACATCAATGAACAGTCTAACCAGACCCCACATTGATCCCTCAAGGGGCCTGGGAGAACGACAAGAAGGGTGTGGTGCTTCATATACTCCACACTCTTTTATTAAAAAAGAAAAACACCGACTGACATGAATCCCACTTGACACAGCCGAGGATAAAAACTGTTTAAATTTTTATATCCCGTCATCCCTACCACAGAGGATAGACGGAACTCCCCAGAGAGACTTCCCACGTGAGCCATAGATTGAAAAAGCCATGGTAATCTTGAGTCATGTGACCAACCGACTCAAGTTACGCATATATCGAGCGTAGTGGAACCGTAATTCCTGCGCTCTATCCCGACACTTTGACAATAACAGACCTTACATACGGGTCTAACTCACGGAAGCCATCGTCAAATAGCAACGTGCGTAGTGACGTGTGCTATGACGGGGGGAAACCCAAGACTCAACGCCTGTTAATAGGTGCAGAGTCTGGGAAACCCTCCCCCCCCCCCCCCCCTCCCTGCCAAGCCGCCTAACAGCTTGGCCCTGACTGGACTAACAAGAGAGGAAATAAACCCCCTGACCAATCAGAAGAGGGAAGGAGGGGTTTATCCGGTACCCCCTCACAAGCCCAACCCTTGCATACAACAACAACTTAGCCATATGATACCTTTAGTAGCAATGCTAATGAATAGCGCAAGCTAATACAATGCACGCTAACCACAGACAATCTGTGAACAGGGTTTATAACAAGACCAAGTCGCGTGTGTGTGTGAATCCTACACCCGCATCCATGTTGTAACACAGAAAAAACACTGATAGAGAGAGAGAGAACGGCTGAGCCGTGGTACGTTTTCATACGAGCATTACTGCAAACCCAACACAACAGTCAATATCACTGTTTAAGCAACAGAACACACAACTAGCCTCTACCTTTATGTGGAGATTCAGGCCGAGGCAGAAAAAAACCCTTTTTCAACCGAGTGTAGGCTGCAGGCCTTGCTTAAGCTCTAACATGAACGTAACCCTCCTATCAACCCATACTAGTGAAGATTCACACGTTGCAACCCCATCATATGTTTGGTGAATAAACACACAGTTTGTTAACAAAAAATACAGTCCCCCTTTAGAGGGGACTCTTTATTTTCGAACAAAATCATATTATGGTGGGGCCGGGAAGGGAAACAGAGGGACCACAGGGGGAAAAAGTCACTGGGTCCTAGCGACGCCTGCCACGAGCCGCTCGGGATTTGCCACCCCGTGGAGCACCGGAGGGACGGTAAACGATCGGCGGCTGGTCTCGACGATCCCTACCGTCGCTTCCGGGCGTAGATGGGCCGGCTGTCGTAGCGGAGGCGCCCTCTCTCCTCCTGGCCTTCTTCATCGAAGGTCCAGCAGTGGCGGTGGTGGCAGCGGCGGCCACGGCGGAGGTTGCTCGACGACGTGGCAGCCGTCTGACTCCACCGGCGACATCGGGAGGGGGAAAATGAGGCTGGAGCACGGATCGCTCCTCCTGCATCTCTCTGCACGTCGAGGTCATCAACTGCAGGGCCGTCCCGAATAGTCCAGCATCGGAGAGGGGTGCCGTCAGAAGTGGAACTCTCTTCTTCTCCGGCACACAAGCCTGCTCCAGCCAAAGGTGGCGCTGGACCAGAGTTGCCAGGGCGCTCACTTTCCCAGCGGCTATAGCCTGCGGCTGAGTCAGATGCAGGATGGCTCCTGCCGACTGGGCGAGCTGGTCATGTTGTACATCACTCAGCTCCATGCCGCCCCGTCAATATCCCGGACATGAATCTTGCCAGCTGCGCGATGTTAGACGCGGCAGCTAGAGATTGTGTTCCGGAGATAAATGACTGGTCGCTCCAATATGCCAACCGCCTCGCCGATTTCCCTTGGGGAACCGGCTTCCGTAACGGCTCCCACACCACCTCCGGACAAAGGAGCGCCGCCATCGGCCTATCAAGCCGTGGCACGCCCTCCTTCATACCGTCGACCAAACCCGCCACCCACGTGACTTGCACGTAGGCAGGAGTAAGGCCTATGATGTGGGAAACCACCTGGCCCTGACGGACATAGGCCGCCATTGAGGGGAAAAATGGGTAGACAACGTCCACCCCTCTCACCGGGCGACGCTGCCATAGATGACCTATGAGATCATCAGGGACAGGAACAGGCAGTGGCTGCGGCAGCGGCACGCCGTTTGCGACTGCCGCCGCCGCCATGAGCTTGGGAAACAAAGCCTGCAGTTCCCCCTGCAGACTTTCCTCCACCGAGCCCACATCCCTCACATACAGCAGGCTACTACTGTTCAAGGAGCCACACTCTGATGTGGCTGATAGCAGGGCATCACACCGACGAGTCAGAGGGTCTACCCCAACATCTTCGAACGAGGCGCCCCAAGGAGACATCTCACCCCCCTCCAGTGTTACCTGGGCGGGCGGGAGACATGTCTCCACCGGGCCTTCAAATAAGAACCCGTCCGCCTCTATCATGTAGTCCTCTGTCTCCATCGGGCATGTAGAGACCGACGCATCCTCACCTGGCTCCAGCAACTCACCAAAGCCGTTCGCGTCTGCAAGCCACCATTTTACGACGGGTGCGAGCTGACGCAAAAAGTTTGCGTCTCAAATCCCCCGCAACCAAGGGAACCGGCCGCCCAACAGCGGACGATTCCTCGGAAACAGAGGAACCAGAGCCGGAATCAGGCCATCGCACAGGCGACTGCACCGGTGCACCAGCTCCTTGGAGAGGCAAACTACCCATCGGATGCCTACCGGGCGTGGCTGCCGACCACGAGAGAGGTCTCAGCCCCGCTCCAAGACGCACGACGGAGGCGGAAATGGAGAACCGCTGGTGAAGAGTAGCGTTGCGAACACGACTCTCCGGAGTAGACATTATGACTTAGTTTTTTTCTATCGAAATATATGAGAGAAGAAAAAAACAAGCAACAATGTAAACACGTCTCAACTTTCTTCAGCTAACAACCTCGTCAAGTGTGGGATCTACCGAAGGCACTTCCTTGTGGTGAAAGTGAAGAAGGAGGCGAGTAGATGACCACACACCTGCTTATGAAGGTAAGCGGATGGGGGTGTGGCCAGACGAATGTTGGGATGTAAAGGTACATGGTGGAATATTTTATTCAGTGCACGTGCGTGAAGTACAGTGCAAGATGATGCTGAGCGAAAGCCATAACGAAATAGAACCAATATTATTTCCTTCTCTCTTCAACTTAAAAAATTTTAAGACAAAAAAACTAAACAAAAAAGATAGAATTTCTCCCTTCAAATGATGAATGAATTGACATGTCTTCATTCCACAGGTCGGCAGTGAGAACCACCACTAGATGCTTGTTTCACATAGTTCCATTGTATGTGGAGTCTATCCTCATGCCAAATGATGGAAAATATTAAATACTACATCTAAAACAAACAGATTGACAACATTTCTGCTATTTCCTTGTTACTGTATGTGCTACACTGTTATTTTATAAATTGTCAATGTTCCACTCTTCCATTGGCCCACCTCCCTTATTGCCTTTCAGGTAGGAAAGGAAGGATTATCTACCAGGTACATTTACACATAACAGGAATGTATTCTCTGCATGTAACCCATCCTAACTATTTAGGAGCAGTGGGCAGCCACAGTACAGCGCTCGGGGACCAACTCCAGTACCTTGATCAAGGGTAATGGCAGGATTATGTACCTAGCGTGCATATCTTTATGGTGTGGGAGGAAACCAGAGTACCACTGACCTTTGTTCCTCCTCTCCCTTATAGGAGATAGAAGAAGCTCTGGAGATGTCAGCTATGGTTAAAGAAAAGGAAATGAAGACCAAGGAGAAGATTGTGACTTTGAAACAAGAAATTACAAAGCTGAGCATAAGGTTTGAAGAAGAAGCTAGTGAGGGATCAGAGCACAGGTGAGAAGAAAGTAACAGTGGCCCCTTAGAGTGTTGCATGCAGAACAAATTAAAGTAACAGTGGCCCCCTAGAGTTTTACATGCAGAACAAATGAAAGTAACAGTGGCCCCTTAGAGTTTTTTTTTAAGCATTTTTACAGCTTTTTTCCAGGTCAGACATGACCGACAGAGAGCAGAGAGAGGAAGGTCGGGAGAAGATATGGGGGGAAAGACATGCAGCAAATGTACGTTGGGTTCGGGAGACGAACGCGGGTCGCGTGAATACTTTCCCCAAGGTGGTTGTCCTTCTGCGTTCGGTTTGCGCGGCCTGATTGGCCCACTTCTCTCAACGCCCAATCGTAACTCGCTACCGCCGTGCACAATATACTATTTATATTGATGTGATGCCGATTTATATGAATAGCGTGTGTAGACTCCTTTACCTATAAGCCTACTGCGAGGGGCAAGTGGGCTGGCTTGAGTTAGATGCGTGCTTGAAGAATTCAATGTCCAGAGAGCTCGTATCATTTTCGATATGCCAATCCTTTTATTGACCATTATCAACCAAAAAATATATACAAAAACTCTTTTTACTAATAACACTGAACGCCGACCTATACGTCACATCAACACGAACACGACAAGACACGGTCAAAAACTGTATGGCTATTCCCCTTGCGCACCTGGGGCTTGTCACCCACTGACCGGCCCCTAATTGAGAATGGCAGGAGGCCAGGAACAATTCAAAATAATATTTACATAATGGAGCCAATAAATGTATACAAAAGAACTCAAAAAACAATTCTCTGAATTAGAAGCTTTAAATTGCAGCTACTTGAAGCAAGCAAAGTTTAGTTACTGGTCTATTAAATTGCAGCTTCTTGAAGCAAGCAAAGTTTAGTTACTGGTCTACACTCGTGTAGAACGCACCAGTCCTTTCCTGTCGGGATAGGTCTCCAGGACTCTTCCAAGTAACCAGGAACCACATGGGGCTGTAGCGTCTGCGATCAATACAATGTCCCCAGGGACAAGACTTTGTCTCTCCTTACTCCACCTCTGCTGCTCCTATAGCAAAGGTAAGTATTCTCTCAGCCAGTGTTTCCTGTTCCACTTTGTCTGCATCCTCATGACTCCGTTTCTTTTATGACTCATCTCCAATAGAGTCTTTCGTAGTTTCAGGATCCAAGCAACTGACCTCTTCAACCTTTTCTAGTTAGAAAAGTAGGTGATCAGTTGGTGTGTGGCACTTGGTGCATCGACAATTACTGCATTGATGGTGAGATCCTTTTTGACCTCAGGGTCATCAGCAGCAATGTTGTACTCCAAGATACTATCTGGCCACTCTTCCTCTGGTTTCCAAAGAAACTCAGGGCCTTCAATCCAACTTCTGTTGGTCAGCAAATCATCCACCGTAACTCCCCTTGAGGCTTTGTCAGCAGGGTTCTGAGTGGTATGAATGTACCTCCACTGCGTGACTTCAGATGTTCTTCGGATGGTAGAAATCCTATTTGCCACAAAGGTGTGAAATCTCTTGTCTTCATTTCTGATGTACTTTAAAACTGAAGTACTGTCAGTCCAGAAACAAGATTTCTCAAGGCAAAGCTGAATTTCGGCTCCGAGCATGGTGTCCACACGAACAGCAAGAACAGCTGCAGTGAGTTCCAAGCGTGGAATGGTGACTTGCTTTAGTGGGCAAACTCTGGCTTTACCTAACAGGAAAGAGACATGACACCTGTTGCTGTTGTTCCATATCTTCAGATAGGTCACAGTGCCATATCCACTTTCGCTGGCATCAGAGAAGTGATGTAACTGACCACGAATGGTTTCTCCAAAATCTGCCGGCTTGAGGCATCTTTCAACTTTGAATGCCATCACTCTTTCCAGGTCTCTCAACCACTTCGTCCACTGCTGTTGGAGAATTGGGTGAATTTGATCATCCCATCCATAGTTCCTCATATCTTGCAGTATGAGCTTGGCTGGAAGTGTGAGTGGGGCAAGAAATCCTAAAGGATCATAGATTGAGCTGACCATCGATAGAATCCCACGTCGAGTATGAGGCTGTTCTTTGAGTGCCAACTTGAACTTAAAAGTGTCTGTATCAACACACCAATGAAGTCCAAGGGCCCTCTCCACTGGCAGTTGGTCTCTGTCGAGATCCAAGTCAAGCAAATTCTTGGATCGGTCTTTCTCTGGAATGGATAGCAGCACTCCACGGTTATTGCTAATCCATTTTGTCAAATGGAAGCCTCCTTTTTGACAAACATCCGTCAAATCCTTGACCATTTTAACAGCCTCCTCTTCTGATGGCAAGCTCTTAAGACAGTCATCCATGTAGAAGTTTCTGTTGACCGTGTCAAGTACCTCAGCAGGGAAACTGTTGTGGTTATCTTCTGCTGTCTTTCGGAGGGCATGACAAGCACAGCTAGGAGAAGACACTGCCCCAAAGAGATGCACAGTCATCCTATATTCTACCAGTTCTTGGGATACGTCGCCGTTAGGCCACCACAAGAACCGAAGAAAATCTCTGTCTTTCTGTGCCACATTGACCTGATGGAACATCGCTTTAACATCAGTCATTAAGGCTACAGGTTCTTGCCGGAAACGTGTGAGGACTCCTAACAAGGTGCTGGTGAGGTAAGGGCCTTGTAGAAGCTCCTTATTGAGAGATTTTCCTCTATACTCTGCTCCACAGTCAAATACGACACGCAGATTGCCCTTCCTGGGATGGTACACTCCATGGTGTGGAATGTACCATACTTTTCCATCACACCGTTCCACTTGATGTTCAGGAACACGTTCAGCATATCCTTTACTGATTACGTCGTCGAGAAAGTTGGTGTATTCTCGGTGGAACTTCTCATCTCTCCCAAACTTCCTTTTCAGTCCAAGGATGCGTTGCCTAGCAACAAACTGATTGTTTGGCAGAGACACTTCTTTCCTTTTAAAGGGAAGCTCCAAGGTGTAATGTCCATCTTGCAGTTTGCATGAATCAGTCATGATTTCCATGAACTTCATATCATCCCTCGACATTTCCTCTTTGTCTTCTGATGACCTTTCATTAAAATCATGGTTGTACTGATTGTTCAGCAACTCCTCCAGATTCGTTATAGAGATCCTATTAACAATAGCAGCGGGGTTGACATTCTCACTCCGCTGCTCACTGTAGCCTGATAGGGGACCATTAACGACCCACCCCAATAGGGTCTTAATGGCATATGGCCCATTGCCATGACTATTCACAATTTCCCAAGGTTCAAGCAATTTGGAGGCATTGGTACCTATCAATAACTCCACATCAGCTTGAATCCGAGGAAGGGCAACCCCATCTAAGTATGGCCACTTAGCCAAATCCTCTTGGCTAATGATGTTACTCGTGGTTACGGGCATCCTCTTCTGGGTGTAGACCTTGGGCAGGTCATAGAACTCTTTCCCAGTGAGGCTGGCGATCTCCAAGTCTGTCAGCATGTAGCTGGACACAGATGCCTTTGGGCCCATGGTATGTAAGCTGATTTGTGTTTTCCTTCCTGTAAGGTTCAGCCTTCTCATTAGGGTTTCTGAACAAAATGTGTCAGTGCTGCCTGGATCTAAAAATGCATATGTTGTAATGATGTTGTCTCCCTCGCCGGACTTCACCTGTACAGGCAAGATTGACAGAGCCCCATTGCTGCTTCCGGACCCTGTTTGTCCACATGTCTGCAAAGAGATCTGTGCGTTACTCACCGAAGGTTTCTTTGGCTGGTTTGTGTTGCTTGCTCTCTCCTTCTGATTTATATGAAGAACACTGGGATGGTTTTGGCTGCACACCTTGCAAGTCAAGCGCTTCTCGCAATTCCTGCTAAGATGTCCAATGCGAAGGCAGCCAAAACAGATTCCTTTTTGTCTTATAAAAGTAATCTTGTCCCTGTGTGTCTTCTCCTCCATCTGAGGACATTGATCCAGAGTGTGGTTTTTAAAGCAACATACACAAGTGTTGGTGTTGTGAGCACATGCATTTCTTTGCTTTGCAGGGGTTTCGATAGTAACTGTGGTTGCAAAACTGTCTCCTATGAATTTGGGTTTAATTTGTGATTTCATTCTGTTCATGTTCATAGGTCTACTTCCTGTATTTGGTGGTGTATTTTGAATGTCTCCGAAGACTGGGTCTGAGACAATCTTTACCTGGCGCTCAATGAATGTGACAATATCCATGAATTGTGGTCTGCGATGGTGTTTTTCCATTATCGAACATACAGAGACTCTCCAATTCTCTCTGAGCTTGTATGGAAGCTTTGAAATCAATACTTTCATGTTCGCTGGCATATCGAGTTCCCTCATGTACTGGACATTCTCCATAGCATTACAGCACTCCCGAAGGAAAAGAGCATAGGCTTGAAGAGATTTTATGTCTTCAGCCTTCACTAGCGGCCAGTTGAGCATCTTCTCCATGTAAGCTGCTGTGATTTTATAATCATCTCCAAAGTGTTGTTCAAGTAGGTACTTAGCCATATCATAGCCTCTGTCTGGAGCCATGTGTTGACAGCTACGCACAAGCTCTTTAGGCTGACCCCTGGTGTACTTCTCCAAGAAGTACAAACAATCACCTCTGTTTCTCGTGTTCTTCTCCACACAATGAACAAAGGCTCTGACAAAGGTTCTGTACTGCAGAGGATCCCCATCAAAATATGGAATCTCTCTTGGTGGCAGTAAGTGAGTGGTTTGCTGCTCCACTAGCATTGCTGTTATCTCATTTTGCCTTTTTAATAGGTTACATACAACTGAGGTTTCATTGCTTTGGGGTGAAATTACAGTTGGGGTCGTTAGCTGCACAGGAGCTTCCATGTGAGTTGTATTGTCCTGTGCTCCATCCCAAGACACATGTTGTCTTTGTAAAGATGGCGGTTGTGTTTGAATGGGAGTTGGCTGTAACAACATAGATTGTTGTCTTTGCCAAAATGGGGGCTGTTGAATGGGTGCTTGTTGCTGTTGCATAGCTTGTGGTTTCCATAGTGATGGTTGTTGCACATATGATTGCTGTGCAGATGGTTGCTGCAGTTCTGGTGGTTGCATAGATGGTTGCTGTGGTTCTGGTGGCTGCATAGACGGTTGCTGTGGTAGTGATGTATATTCTTTTGCATGAGGATTGAGAGTGACTGAGGGTTCCTTTAACCTTGTTCCTTTCCTGTAGTAGGAGTCCATTCCATCGGACTGTGTGAGTGAAAGAGCTTGGTGACTGGGGGATTGTAATACTGCTATTCTTGCGTTGGTAGCTGCCAGTTGTGCATCAAGCTCCATCGTTTCCTTTTTCTTTTTCAGGATCTGTACCTGCTCTTCCAGAGCGTGTTTATCCTTTTTCAGGATCTGTTCCTTGGCTTCCAGAGCGTGTTTCAGGATCTGTTCCTGCTCTTCCAGAGCGTGTTTATCCTTTAACGCTGCAGCGCGAATCACAAGTGAAGCTCTATCTGCCTCTGCCTGTAAGCGAGCTGCTGAGGTAGAAGATCTGCTGGACCTGCTGGACCTGCTGGTACCAGACCTTGTGTGACCTTTGTGAGCAGATTTTTTACTTCCCACATTAGAAATGCTGTCATTTGGATTAATTAGATGTTGCACGTCCTCCTCATCCTTAACACTTTCCACATTAGAATTAATGCTGTCATTTGGATGAATTAGATTTTGCACATCCTCCTCATCCTCATGAACACTTTCCACAGGTTTGGTCATTTTTGTCCATGCATTCATGTGATCAATAAAGTCATTGACATTGATAATTTTGGCTTTGAACCAAATGTCATGTTTTCCCCTTTCCTCAGGAGGTACTATTGGCAACAGAGCCTCCTGGTTTGCTGCTGCTTCCTTGCATATGTGGAGATATTGCGTAAATGCGCATTGCACCTCCTGTTTGCATCCACTTTGCATTAACCCCAAAATCGTTTTTTGCAAGTTAGAAGCCTTGTTAAATTTAGATTTATGTAATTTATGTAATGTGTCAATTTTATCCAATAGGGCTTTTGGTGTTAATTTGCTCTTGCGTTTTGTGACCTGCTGATCGGTATCAACATTGTGTGTGATTTGACCTGTGTCCACCTCGGACTGTGTTTTAGCCACTGGTGTGGGCTGTGACTTTTCAACCAATGAAGGTACTTTACAATGCGTTGCCGCCGTGGCGGGCTGTTCAACCATAACGCTGGTCTCTGTTGGATTCTGAACACCTTTATCAGAATTCATATCAGCAATATAAGACCAACAGATTCAATATGAAACGGTACCTTTGGTTAAATCACAATAAACAAAACCCACAGTTAATCATCACATGACGTTCTAACCAAACCTTGACACACACACACGAACGGGTTGCACAACCATATACCACCAATGCATTGGAATTTTCCCTTTTTATATTTTTCTCAATTGACCCTGTGTGCACACATTTGTTTTTTATATGGCCATATAAGGTAAACCTGGTAGCGCGCTACATACCTGTTCGTTGCGCAGCGCTGTCGGGGCCGTTTGACTTTATTCTTTGAACTTCGAAAAGTCTTCAAACAGCGCTCCTTGTCCAAGCGCTATTCAACTTCAAACAGCGCTCCTTGTCCGAGCGCTATTCAATAAACTGCTTGCGCGCAGGACAGCTCCCGATCCGTCCGCTCGCCCAAATGGTGCTGGGGCAGCTGATGCCGTCCGCTCCTTGACGGTGGTACCGTGGACAGCTCCCTGGTCCGTCCGCTCGCCCAAATGGTGCTGGGGCAGCTCAGCTGGTGCCGTCCGCTCCTTGACGGCGCTGGGCAGCTCCTCCTGGTCCGTACGCTCCCCGACGGTGCTGGGCAGCTCCTCCCGGTCCGTCCGCTCCCCGACGGTGCTGGGCAGCTCCTCCCGGTCCGTCCGCTCCCCGACGGTGCTGGGCAGCTTGGTCCAGATTGTCCACGTTCCGCGCAATTCCAAGCGAAATGGTGAACCAAACAGTTGTCACTAATGTCTTTCAGCGGCCTAGAAAATCAAAACACTGTCTCGCTGATCAGCTGTTTGAATGAATCTTGAGCGCCGAGCGCGATTATCCTCGTCTTCCAATAAGTAACAAAGGCAATTGTCCATTTCAAACGAAGAGCTTTAGTTTTTGACTAATGTAGACTCCTTTACCTATAAGCCTACTGCGAGGGGCAAGTGGGCTGGCTTGAGTTAGACGCGTGCTTGAAGAATTCAATGTCCAGAGAGCTCGTATCATTTTCGATATGCCAATCCTTTTATTGACCATTATCAACCAAAAAATATATACAAAAACTCTTTTTACTAATAACACTGAACGCCGACCTATACGGCACATCAACACGAACACGACAAGACACGGTCAAAAACTGTATGGCTATTCCCCTTGCGCACCTGGGGCTCGTCACCCACTGATCAGTATATATGGGTAATCACCCCCTGTGGTGGTTGCCATGGTGACTGATAATGCCAAACCTCTGCACGTGAGTTCAAATTAAAACTAAATAAACAGAAGGGCATTTTGGCTCCAACAGCGTGTTACGTTAATAAAGAGAGATGAAAACAATACGTTATTTATATTGATGTGATGTCGATTGATATGAATAGCGCGTTACGTTAATATAGAGAGATGAAAACAATACGTTATTTATATTGATGTGATGTCGATTGATATGAATAGCGCGTTACGTTAATATAGAGAGATGAAAACAATACGAGGAAATGGGCTGTGGAACTGAAGGACTTGGGCTGTGGAACCCGGGTCGACCGCGTAGGTCTGCAGTGCAGTAACGTGGGGCGCCACTGTCCCCCTAGAGTTTTACATGCAGAATAAATTAAAGTAACACTGTCCCCTTAGAGTTTTACATGCAGAATAAATTAAAGTAACAGTGGCCCCTTAGAGTTTTACATGCAGAATAAATTAAAGTAACAGTGGCCCCCTAGAGTTTTACATGCAGAACAAATTAAAGTAACAGTGGCCCCCTAGAGTTTTACATGCAGAACAAATTAAAGTAACAGTGGCCCCCTAGAGTTTTACATGCAGAACAAATGAAAGTAACAGTGGCCCCCTAGAGTTTTACATGCAGAACAAATTAAAGTAACAGTGGCCCCCTAGAGTTTTACATGCAGAACAAATTAAAGTAACAGTGGCCCCCTAGAGTTTTACATGCAAAACAAATTAAAGTAACAGTGGCCCCCTAGAGTTTTACATGCAGAACAAATTAAAGTAACAGTGGCCCCCTAGAGTTTTACATGCAGAACAAATTAAAGTAACAGTGGCCCCCTAGAGTTTTACATGCAGAACAAATTAAAGTAACAGTGGCCCCCTTAGAGTTTTACATGCAAAACAAATTAAAGTAACAGTGGCCCCCTAGAGTTTTACATGCAAACAAATTAAAGTAACAGTGGCCCCCTTAGAGTTTTACATGCAAAACAAATTAAAGTAACAGTGGCCCCCTAGAGTTTTACATGCAGAACAAATTAAAGTAACAGTGGCCCCCTAGAGTTTTACATGCAAAACAAATTAAAGTAACAGTGGCCCCCTAGAGTTTTACATGCAAACAAATTAAAGTAACAGTGGCCCCCTAGAGTGTTAACATGCAGAACAAATTAAAGTAACAGTGGCCCCTATAGTTTTATATGCAAAACAAATTAAAGTAAAGAAAGAAAGTGGCGTGTTTGCAAAACAGAAACCTTAAAAATGTGCGTATGAGGTCTGTGGCCAGTCTGCATGTCTTTCTAGTAGTGAGTCCTGTTTGGTGTGTTTTAGTGGTGTATAGGAGCAGTGCTGCATTGGTGATATCATAGCTGGTTGCACTGTGTTTTAATGACGCCACGTGCGCGCGCTCCCGCGCATGCGCATACATGTTCCCTCGCGTGCGCACAGACTAAAGACAATGCCTAATTGCCTCTAGAAATGGAATGTAACACATTTCATTCACAAGTTTTGTGTGAATGTATCTGAGGACGTATTTGAACACACCTGATGACCTGAGCTATTGTTATGCAAAGTAGCCAGGTGGGTACTTGGCGAGTTGGCGCATCAGTCGAGTGCAGCGCATTCCTGTGTGCATGCGCATGCTTCTGCTCACAGAGCCGGTTGCTCGGCGTGCAACCCCGTCCAATGACCAACGCACCCCTGTATAGGAGGCCTGTATGTGGTGTGTGTTTTCTAGTGGTGTGTATGAGGTCTGTATGTGGTGTGTGTTATAGTGGTGTGTATGAGGCCTGTATGTGGTGTGTATGTTTTTTAGTGGTGTGTATGAGGCCTGTATGTGGTGTGTGTTTTCTAGTGGTGTGTATGAGGCCTGTATGTGGTGTGTGTTTTCTAGTGGTGTGTATGAGTCCTGTATGTGGTGTATGTGTTTATAGTAGTGTGTATGAGTCCTGTGTGTGTTTTCTAGTGGTGTGTATGAGGCCTGTATGTGGTGTGTGTTTTCTAGTGGTGTGTATGAGGCCTGTATGTGGTGTGTGTTTATAGTAGTGTGTATGAGTCCTGTGTGTGTTTTCTAGTGGTGTGTATGAGGCCTGTATATGGTGTGTGTGTGTTATAGTGGTGTGTATGAGTCCTGTATTATGGTGTGTATGAGGCCTGTATGTGGTGTGTGTGTTATAGTGGTGTGTATGAGAGGCCTGTATAGTTTCAAGTTTCTTTATTAGTTGACATGCAAAGATACAGAATACCTTCACATGGAATGCTTTTTTCTGTTATGCTCCTATGAGGATCATAGGACGCTTGGATCATACACATACAGCTCATTACAGTAATATTCCACAATTATTACATTTTAGATAGTAATAATGGTACAGAGCCTTGAGACAAACATATGCATATTCACCACCGCAAACAGACTGGCAGCCGTCATAGGCAGCGCCATTTACGGAAGGAGGGGGGAGTGGGTTGGGGTTGTTACAGGGCTGTAGGGGGGGGGGGGGGAGTGATCCCTCACACGAGGCAGCCGACAGTGCAGCGCCAATGCAGAGGAAGGGGGGGGGGGGAAGTGCACAAGCCAAGTCCTGGGTGGGGGAGGTAGGGATTGCGGGTGGGGGAGCCGCTCGCTACTCTTATCTCCCAGAGGGCCTTCGACTCCAGCAGCTCCCTGTTTCGACCTTGGTCCAGGAATTTGTTTTGGCTGACTGACTGGCCCATTTATCCCAGCCACGTCACTTTAAATTTGATTTGAATAGAGTGAAATATAACTCTATTGATTTGAGTGGAGTGAGTTTTAACAACTCCGTCCAAATGACTGAATGCATTATTAGTCCAAGTGTCCAAGTGTCTTATCAGTTCATTTTGGTAGATCCTGTGCGCGGTAAACAGATCCAAAATCTTCTTATTGCAGTCCAAAAGCTTCGATAATCCAAAAATGACCACGTCTTCAAGTTGGTATCCCGATTATGATGTCCCAATAGGCAGAGAGGGTTAGCCTTATTCTGCTTCTTGAAGAAAATATGCAATCCACTGATTAGATCCATTTAGAGTTGATTTGAGTATAGTCCGGCCACCGGCACGAAGCAGAGCATAGCAGCGTCGGGCTCCATGGAGCAGTAGAGGCGGCGGTAGGAACGGCCTTGAAGGCCTAGGGAGAGAGGAAAGAAATGCGACTTGTCTCTGCAAGAGGTGGGAGGCTCTGGTGTGTGTGTGTGTGTGTTATAGTGGTGTGTATGAGTCCTGTATGTGGTGTGTGTTTTGCAGTGATGTTCTGAGGATGAGGAAGGAGCTGAGTGAGGAGAGGGCTGAGCTACTGAACACTAAGACCACTCTGAGAGAGAAGCTAGCTGAGGCCTCCTCCATGCAGCAGCAACTGGAGACACAAAGAGACGTTGCACTGGACACTCTGTCTCAGGTAAATAAACACTAGGAGACACTGGACACAGTGGGTCTTAGTGTGGTCTGTTCTCCAGGGTTCAGAGGGTCTTTGTGGGGTCTGTTCTCTAGGGTTCAGAGGGTCTTTGTGGGGTAATTTCTCCAGCGGTTAGAGGGTCTTAGTGGAGACAGTTCTCCAGGGTTCAGAGGGTCTATCTGGGGTTCGTTCTCTAGGGTTCAGAGGGTCTTAATGGGGTGTGTTCTCCAGGGTTCAGAGGGTCTTAGTGGGGTCTGTTCTTTAGGGTTCAGAGGGTCTTAGTGGGTGTGTTTTCAGGGGTTTTAGTGGGGCCTGTTCTCAAGGGTTCACAGGGTCTTAGTGGGGCCTGTTCTCAAGGGTTCAGAGGGTCTTAGTGGGGTCAGTTCTCCAGGATTCAGAGGGTCTTACTAAGAGGGCTTACAGAGGGTTCAGATGGTCTTAGTGGGGTGTGTTCTCCAGGGTTCAGAGGGTCTTAGTGGGGTGTGTTCTCCAGGGTTCAGAGGGTCTTAGTGGGGCCTGTTCTCCAGGGTTCAGAGGGTCTTAGTGGGGCCTGTTCTCCAGGGTTCAGAGGGTCTTAGTGGGGCCTGTTCTCCAGGGTTCAGATGGTCTTAGTGGGGCCTGTTCTCCAGGGTTCAGAGGGTCTTAGTGGGGCCTGTTCTCCAGGGTTCAGAGGGTCTTAGTGGGGCCTGTTCTCAAGGGTTCAGAGGGTCTTAGTGGGTGTGTTCTCCAGGGTTCAGAGGGTCTTAGTGGGGTGTGTTCTCCAGGGTTCAGAGGGTCTTAGTGGGGCCTGTTCTCCAGGGTTCAGAGGGTCTTAGTGGGGCCTGTTCTCCAGGGTTCAGAGGGTCTTAGTGGGGCCTGTTCTCCAGGGTTCAGAGGGTCTTAGTGGGGCCTGTTCTCCAGGGTTCAGAGGATCTTAGTGGGGCCTGTTCTCCAGGGTTCAGAGGGTCTTAGTGGGGTGTGTTCTCCAGGGTTCAGAGGGTCTTAGTGGGGTGTGTTCTCCAGGGTTCAGAGGGTCTTAGTGGGGTGTGTTCTCCAGGGTTCAGCAGGTCTTAGTGGGGTGTGTTCTCCAGGGTTCAGAGGGTCTTAGTGGGGTGTGTTCTCCAGGGTTCAGAGGGTCTTAGTGGGGTGTGTTCTCCAGGGTTCAGAGGATCTTAGTGGGGTGTGTTCTCCAGGGTTCAGAGGGTCTTAGTGGGGTGTGTTCTCCAGGGTTCAGAGGGTCTTAGTGGGGTGTGTTCTCCAGGGTTCAGAGGGTCTTAGTGGGGTCATTTCTCCAGGGTTCAGAGGGTCTTAATGGGGTGTGTTCTCCAGGGTTCAGAGGGTCTTAGTGGGGTGTGTTCCCCAGGGTTCAGAGGATCTTAGTGGGGTGTGTTCTCCAGGGTTCAGAGGGTCTTAGTGGGGTGTGTTCCCCAGGGTTCAGAGGATCTTAGTGGGGTGTGTTCCCCAGGGTTCAGAGGGTCTTAGTGGGGTGTGTTCTCCAGGGTTCAGAGGGTCTTAGTGGGGTGTGTTCTCCAGGGTTCAGAGGGTCTTAGTGGGGTCATTTCTCCAGGGGTCAGAGAGTCTTAGTGGGGTCATTTCTCCAGGGTTCAGAGGGTCTTAGTGGGGTGTGTTCTCCAGGGTTCAGAGGGTCTTAGTGGGGTGTGTTCTCCAGGGTTCAGAGGGTCTTAGTGGGGTGTGTTCTCCAGGGTTCAGAGGGTCTTAGTGGGGTCATTTCTCCAGGGTTCAGAGGGTCTTAGTGGGGTGTGTTCTCCAGGGTTCAGAGGGTCTTAGTGGGGTCATTTCTCCAGGGTGCAGAGGGTCTTAGTGGGGTGTGTTCTCCAGGGTTCAGAGGGTCTTAGTGGGGTCAGTTCTCCAGAATTCAGAGGGTCTTAGTGGGGTCATTTCTCCAGGGTTCAGAGGGTCTTAGTGGGGTGTGTTCTCCAGGGTTCAGAGGGTCTTAGTGGGGTGTGTTCTCCAGGGTTCAGAGGGTCTTAGTGGGGTTATTTCTCCAGGGTTCAGAGGGTCTTAGTGGGGTGTACTCTCCAGGGTTCAGAGGGTCTTAGTGGGGTCATTTCTCCAGGGTTCAGAGGGTCTTAGTGGGGTCATTTCTCCAGGGTTCAGAGGGTCTTAGTGGGGTGTGTTCTCCAGGGTTCAGAGGGTCTTAGTGGGGTCAGTTCTCCAGGATTCAGAGGGTCTTACTAAGAGGGCTTACAGAGGGTTCAGAGGGTCTTAGTGGGGTGTGTTCTCCAGGGTTCAGAGGGTCTTAGTGGGGTCATTTCTCCATGGTTCAGAGGGTCTTAGTGGGGTGTATTCTCCAGGGTTCAGAGGGTCTTGTACCAGAGACTTCAGAATAAACTAAATGCTCTTACACTACATCTCCTTGCCAAGATGTATAGACCCTTTCAAACCTGATAGCATAAACATTCTAAAAGTTTATTTCCTGTTGTAAAGGAAATAAACTTGGGCCTAAACTGCTTCCTAATAACCAAAACAAAGCTGGGCGCCCGGCCGAGCTCAACGACTACAGACCGGTGGCCCTCACGTCACACATCATGAAGACACTGGAGAGGCTGCTTCTACACCATCTGAGGCCACAGACTGAACACGCCCTTGACCCCCTGCAGTTTGGGTATCGGGAGAGCATCGGGGTGGACGACGCGGTCCTCTACATGCTCCATCGGGCCTACTCCTACCTGGATGAGCCGGGGAGTTATGTGAGGATTATGTTTTTTGATTTTTCGAGCGCTTTTAATACTATTCAACCTCCCATACTTAAAGACAAGCTCAGGAAGATGGGGGTGGATCCCTCCTTCACTTCCTGGATCACAGATTACCTGACAGACCGACCACAGTTTGTCAGAATGGGCAACTGTGTCTCGGAGACAGTGGTCAGCAGCACTGGGGCTCCACAGGGGACTGTTCTCGCCCCGTTCCTGTTCACCCTCTACACGGCAGACTTCAACTACAACTCTGAGTCTTGCCACGTCCAAAATTACTCGGACGACACAGCGATTGTGGCGTGTGTGAGGAAGGGACAGGAGGGAGAGTACAGGGACCAGGTGGGAGCCTTCAGCGACTGGAGCGAACGGAACGGCCTTCTCCTGAACGCAAAAAAGACCAAGGAGATGGTACTGGATTTCCGCAGGTCGAAACCACCTCTGCAACCAGTCAGCATACGGGGAAACAACATTGCGACGGTGCAGACATACAAATATTTAGGCGTGCACCTAGACGATAAGCTGGCCTGGGCTGCTAACGCGGAAGCGCTTTACAAGAAAGGACAGAGCAGGCTGTTCTTCCTTAGGAGGCTCAGGTCTTTTAATGTGTGTGGGGAAATGTTGTTCATGTTTTATCAGGCAGTGGTGTCAAGTGTGCTCCTCTACGCCGCTGTCTGTTGGGGTGGTAATACCACGGCCAGGGATACCAGACGGCTGGATAAGCTGGTCAAGAAGGCTGGCTCAGTGGTGGGGAGGAGACTGGACCCACTGGGGACCGTGGTGGAGAGCCGCACGCAGAGCAAGCTGCTGGCCATCATGGGCAATACCAACCACCCTCTCCACCACACCCTGGTGGGGCAGAGCAGCAGTCGCAGCGGACGGCTCATCTCCCTGCACTCACGGACTGAGCGGCACAGGAGGTCCTTTGTCCCCACAGCCATCAGACTGTACAACAGCGTATTATAGTGCGGGGGACCTGACCTCTGACCCACACACCTGTTTTTACACCTGTTTTTACACCTGTTTTTATACACTGTTTTTATACACCTGCTTTTATATAATCACGCTCCTTTTAATATTGATGGGTATGATTTAATTGAATTTTATCATGTACTTATTTTAATTCATGATGCAGACATAACGTGTAATAACTGTATGGGAACGGTCAATGTCTGTATACTGTTGTGAGCTGCGAGATACCCTGAATTTCCCCAAGGGGATTAATAAAGTATCTATCTATCTATCTATCTATCTATCTATCTATCTATCTATCTATCTATCTATCTATCTATCTATCTATCTATCTATCTATCTATCTATCTATCTATCTATCTATCTATCTATCTATCTATCTATCTATCTATCTATCTATCTATCTAGCAACACAGTTCCACTGAAAAGGTCTATAGTGAGCTGACTTGCTGCTGCCTGCTTGCTGCATGGTTCTTCTTACCTCAGGAAGAGCAGGAGCTCCTGGCGCAGCAGAAGCAGATCTCCACGGAGAAGCTCCGGAAGGAAGAACTGGAGAGGGAGGTGAAGCAACTACACAGCCACATGGAGGCCAAGGTGGCCAACATCAAAGCTGCGAGCCTGCTGATCCAGAGGTCAAGAGAGGAACTACAGAAGCTCCAGAGTAGAGACATGGGGGTAAGATAATTAGATTGAGATCATAGGCGGCGTGTCAGCCGGACATTTGGGTAGGCTATATCGCGTGGAGGGCGCACATTTTTTCATTTTTTGTCAATACACACACCGACTAGGCTATGCGAGGCGAGCCCCACTCATTTAATATATAGTGCAAATTAAGTGTTCAAATGAAGGCATCCAATAATAGATTAACCATTGTCTGGTCTTAATGCGACGTTGCAATGATCTTTTCTGCTTTAACGTTGTCTGTCTCTCCTGGCGCATTGTTGTTCTTGTTGCCAGTTTCGGATGTGATGTGCCTCATTGCTGAGAAAGACCGTTCACGACTTGAATCACAAGTTGCGGTTCTGACAGCAATGAAGGGAACGTTTCTCATCATTTGGATCCCGTCATGCTCTGAAAACAATGTACATACAGTAGCTCTAAAAAGTTTCCACGATTTGATGAACTCTGACTCTCATCATGTCCTCTTAGAGCAGCGGTTCCCAAACTTTTTTGGCTGTGCACCCCCCCATCACCTCCCGACCTACCTGACGCACCCCCCCATGCCCAACATAAAAAAGGCGACAGTCTATTCATAGGCGATTGTTACGACCCTGGCTCATGGGTACGCAACCTATGTGTAATCAACACCAAAACCCTGTGCTCTAACTCAAAAATGCTACTAAACCAAGGAACTACTAATATAACTATAAGCTAAAGTACTGGTAACCCAACGGACAAGGACTGTAAGAACCTGACAGCTCTTTTACTAGGCACAGACAGTGCATGTGTGTTACTGGGTCTGCCTTTGAAGCTCCCCAGCAGGTAACCAATCAGCACTAATTGGCTAATTGGCAGCCTTCACCTGTATGCCCTGGTGACACAGGAGTGACTAGGCCTCTAGTACATAACACCTCCCCCACCAAACTGGTTGCCCAAGAGGCAACCACTACACAACAACCCATAAACAAAACAAAAACCAACTGTGACCCCTTAGTTGTCAGGGCCACTACCACAGCAGCGATAACGGGTACCACAAACACCGGTACTACGATCGTGAGAGGGCGTCTGCTAGCACGTTGTCCCTCCCATGAATGTGGCGAATATCCAAGTTATACGCCTGGAGGAACAAACTCCATCGCATCAAACGATGATTCGAATTCACCATGCTGCGAAGAAAAACCAAATGGTTATGGTCTGTATACACAACAAGGGGCAAACTGGAGGATCCAATGTAAACATAAAAATGGTTCAAGGCAAGAACCGGGTCGGCCCCTGTCGAACACGACCACCGATACCGATCTGTCAAAATTATACTGCAAACCAAAATCAACCTGAGAACTGCGCTTAATAGAACAGACCACAGCACAACAAAACCATAAATCACTGATACCACCACCGCACCCATATCCATCCCACCTGGCACTGGCAGTTCAGGATACTGCACACCGTGAACATCCAGAGTAGGCTGTACCGCCTCAGGTACAGCCCCAGTGTACCGGGAACCTGGCAGTACGACAGCCAGCATAACGTCCGGAACACCATCTAAAATGGCGTCACCCAAAATAACTTTGTCCTGATCAAAATCAAAATGGCTGCCACTCAACAGACCAGGTCGCGAAGGCGGCTCCTGCTCCACAGGACACAGGTAACTAGGTTGACCATCACACCTAGTGCATGGCAGAGAATCAGTGTGGACATGTGGATTAATGTCAGAATCATCAACTGACATACTGGGACCATCCCTGCCCACAAGTGAAACATTAGGGACAATAGAGCTATTGTGGGAAGGCTGGCAGCCTAAATCAAGCTTAGTAGCCCCTCCAACTAGAACGGTGTCACATGAAAAAACAGCACCTCTCATAGCATCCTTCCCACACTCCTCCTCCACTTCGTTCGTGGCCTCAGCCACCGTACAGGCTGGGAAGACCTTGAGACATTGCGCTGCCATATCATCTCCTGTCACATGCTTCTCCGGCACGCTTGTCAACTCTGGTTTCACCACCGGGCCTAACACAAAACCACAATCAAGAGAATAATTATGCAGAGGTACATCCACAGTGTGCTTTCCAAAATTCTCAACAGGTGCACCTTTTAATTCAACAAAGAATGTGTCACTAAGTGTAATGTCCCAAGTCGAAGTATCAACAACATCACTTTTGTCCTTTGACATTTCTCGTGCCACAGCACACACCGGAAACACTCCTGGATGTTTCTGTGCCAGCTCATTAGAGACCTCAGAAACCACAGGAATGGGAGTTACAACCGGAGTAGCCAACACTTTGTCACCAGCCAAATCATTCCCTAGAATGAAGGACACCCCCTTTATGGGAATGTGAGAACATACCCCCACAACAACATTGCCTGATACTAAGGGAGAATTGAGCGTGACCTCATGCAAAGGTGCATCCACAAATCCACCCCCAAAGCCCTGAACAACGACATCGGAATGCAAAGAAGAGTTTGATGAAAATGGCAAAACCCCCTCCAGAATGAGGGACTGAAAAGCACCGGTATCTCTCCAAATTGTTATAGCCTGTTTGGACTCTAGTGCATTAGTCAGGGAAACAAATCCATTTATCCTAAACCTTGAGGAACCCTCAAGCTCTTTGTCCACACGTTTGATACCTTCCCCATCCCCATCTAACGTTGGCATAGGCGTCCTGCATATGGTTTCTACCAGAGCCACGGTTCTGAAATTTTTCTGCTCAAGCACCGGGCATCCAGCAACGATATGACCAGGTTCCTTACAGTAAAAACAGATAATCCCTTCTGGGAATGCACCAGCCGAACCACCCCGCCTAGGAGGTGAAGTTAATTGACCAGCAGACACAGTTTTTGGGAAACGGCCCCCCTGAACAGGACGCCTATTCCCGGACTCAACACGGTCGTCCTCCAAAAACACGGACTTGTGTGTCAACACAAACTCATCGGCGAAGACAGCGGCGTCGCCTATCTTCGATACCCCACGCTCATTTAGATGTGTGGAAACGGTATCAGGAACACATCTTTTAAATTCCTCTAGGAGAATCAACTGCCTAAGCTGCTCTCTTGACTCTGCCTTCTGAGAAGTGCACCACCTGTCAAACAGGTTCTCCTTCTCCCTTCCAAACTCAACATAAGACTGCCCCTCGGACCTACGATAACCTCTAAAACGCTGACGATGGGCCTCAGGGACCAACTCATAAGCCCTCAAAATGGAAGCTTTAACCAGCTCATAATCAGCGCTTTGTTCAAGGGACAGAGCAGTGTAGGCTTCTTGTGCCCTACCAACCAAAACACATTGCAGCAGCAGTGTCCAGGCGGTATCAGGCCACCTCAATGTGGTTGCCACCCGTTCGAAAAGGGGAAAATATCTTTCCACGTCTTTCTCAAAAAATGGTGGCACCATCCTGATATTCCTGCCTACATCAAACCCGGAACGTGACTCTGGCTGCAGAGCACCCGCCTGTAAGGCAGCATGCTTAAACTCAAGCTCCTTCTGCGCATGCTCGTGCACCAGCAACATTTGTCTCTCCTCCAGCAACATTTGTCTCTCCTTAAGCTCCCGCTCCTCTTTCCTCTCTTTAAGCTCACGCTCCTCTCTCCTCTCTCTCTCCTTAAGCTCACGCTCCTCTCTCCTCTCCTCACGCTCTCGCTCTAGCTGCCTCTCCTTAAACTCCAACTCCCTAATCCTCCACTCACCCTCTACACCAGGTAATAGCAGAGACGCGCCAGACGATGGAGGCTCCTCCACCCTCTCCTCAAGCACCTGTTCCCTAATGAGCAAAACCCGCAAAGCACCCAAGGCAGATGGTCTCAAACGTTTCTCACTGGGAGTAAGCTCGACCTTGTAGTGCACAGCAAGCTCGAGCAGTTGTTCTTTGGAAAATTTTTCTAATAAGTCATGAGACGGGCGATCAACAAAGTCCCTGATGGAAGCCATTGTCACTGAACTAGACACCCCAAGCTACACACCCAACCTCACAGACACGAAGAACCACTAACGAACCACGAAGACCCCCCCAACGAACCACTGAAGAACAACGAAGAACCACTGAAGAACCATGAATAATGCTAATTGCCAACAATAACAACCAGAAGGGAACGCGGTGGAAATGTGAGCTCTACGGAGCGCACCTTTCCAGGTTGCACAAACAAACAAAAAAAAATTATAAAAAAAAACACACCCACCCTAAATAGACGTGTCATACACGCAGGGTGTTAGGTGCTACCAGGTATGCTCACCAAACACTTAAACAAACAAAATAAATCCAACAAAATATTCCAAACAGGTGCGCCTTCTAACCTGATGTGACCACATATGCTTCTACGTCTAAACTGCAGAAAACCCCGGCCTACCACATGTCTACCCTAAAAAACACTAAATCAAGCCCTACCACACTACCTGTGTTTCCTGGCCGCCCTAACCTACCTACCCTTAAACTAATGCCCTGTAGACCTAACTTTCTTCAACCACACCTGCTACCAGTCAAAGATCATATACAATCATTTCATTGACCGCCCCAGGAGTACGCGGTGCACCGGACGCTAACCAACAACCAGAAAATAATATCCCTATCTACATGTGGTGCCTACTAAACTATATATTTTAACAGCATAAGTAGTCACATCAAATTACAAACAAATACGGCATACTCACCTGTTTGATGAAAATGGCTCAGCCCCCACGTTACACCATGTGTAACGAACACCACCCAAACCATAATATGATGACACCCCGTGCAACACAAAAAAAAATAAAAATCACCAAACAAAGTGCTAGGGGTAAAAGATCCCGGACGAGCGCCCAATTGTTACGACCCTGGCTCATGGGTACGCAACCTATGTGTAATCAACACCAAAACCCTGTGCTCTAACTCAAAAATGCTACTAAACCAAGGAACTACTAATATAACTATAAGCTAAGGTACTGGTAACCCAACGGACAAGGACTGTAAGAACCTGACAGCTCTTTTACTAGGCACAGACAGTGCATGTGTGTTACTGGGTCTGCCTTTGAAGCTCCCCAGCAGGTAACCAATCAGCACTAATTGGCTAATTGGCAGCCTTCACCTGTATGCCCTGGTGACACAGGAGTGACTAGGCCTCTAGTACATAACAGCGATCATATGATTGGCTACATTATTTAACCTGAGCCTATGCGTGATTGGTTACTGCCTGTACCTGGAATGTTAAACGCCGCCACCTAGCCGATTGACACCTTCGTCGTTGACACCTTGGCCGGCCAGCGGGCTGCAGCACAAGACACACACAATAGTAGACACACTATATAATGCTGCGCTGCAGCCTGCGCACATATATTATAAATACAATTCAAAATTCCCAGCATAACATTTGATTTGGGTAGGCATAGCCTAGCCTAGCCTTATATACCCACCGCCTATGATTGAGATATAGATAGAGATATAGATAGATATAGAGATATATATATATAAATAGAGAGAGAGAGAGAGAGAGAGAGAGAGAGAGAGAGAGAGAGAGAGAGATAAATAAATAGTTATTGAGATAGAGATCAAGTTCAAGTTTTAATTATTTTTTTCACATATAAGGTACATGTACATTACAGTGAAATGCTTGGTTCTGTATGGGCCCCCTGAGATTGTGCTTCATGCAGTAAAAAGAATAAAGGCCAAACACTATACAAAATATTAGGGGTGTAACGGTACACAAAACCCACGGTTCGGTACGTACCTCAGTTTTGAAGTCACCGTTCGGTACGGGTTTTTGGTACAGTGGGGGAAAGTTTGGCTTTCCATGTTCCACTCTGGTGATGTAGTGTGCAGTCACTAATTGTACTTGTAGGGCTGTCAACGAATATTCTATATTGAAATTAATAATCGACTTAGAGGTTTCAAAGGTACTCACAGTTGCACGAGGGTCTTGGACAGAGAAACGCAATGGTTTGAAAGCTCTGCATTGCTAATAAACATTTTAATACATTTTTATAAACTGGTCATCACAGTACTGTGATTTTCTTTTTATTATCAAAACGCGTACCTAACCCCCTCTCC
Source organism: Notolepis coatsorum (assembly GCF_963971535.1). Lineage (NCBI taxonomy): Eukaryota > Metazoa > Chordata > Actinopteri > Aulopiformes > Paralepididae > Notolepis > Notolepis coatsorum. The sequence goes on along the minus strand of NC_140165.1, from coordinate 167,079,355 downwards.
TATGGAGAGGGGCGGCAGCGTGTAAGGGCACGGGACTCATCCCGGTCACGCCGGACCGGATCAGTTTAACCCATTGCCCGCCGGGTCACAGATACGTTCTGACTGCCCCGAAGGGCCCTGAGCTTTTCCCGGGGGAAAATGCCAGGTCGGGCTGGACGCCACAGGGGTTGATGTCATGAATGTTGTGTGTCATAAAAATGCCACTACGAGTTGGAAATGGGGACCCCGGTGTAGACAGGACAAACGTCTTCCTCTAACAGTTGTGTGCATTGGTCCATACTATGTTGTACCTTTTTTGCAAAACTGTTAAGTGGGTTTTGCCCTTCTCTATTAATTTCACCCCTCCCTCCCTGCTCGACTGGGGGGTGGGAGGGGGCCGTCGGGGGGCTGCTTATTATCAGTCAGCTCCTCTATGCATCCCTGTGTAGTTCCCGGTCCTCCAGGCACAGGTCGGGCCTTGCCCTCATTACCTGTTTGCCTGGGTTAACCCTTTTTAAGCCTGAAATGCCTTGAACTGCATTGTATAGCCTGTGTATACGCGCAGTTGTGTTTCCGGGTTTTTTAATGGGTTAAGGGAACAACCCTTTTCTGTAGGGATGGTTGTCTCCCCGGTGTGCCGGCAGCGGAGTCGACTCTCTGGTAGAGCCCGGGTTTGACCACGGCTCCCCGAAAGTATGCCCCTACATGTTTTATGACATCTGCCAATTGTGTCAAACTCTTTCTCTGAACCCTGACCCCGTGGGATTAATAAATTGGCAGGGTCAGGGTTTGTGGCAGAGTCAGTTCACTGGCGGAGTCGGTTGACCCCGATTCCGCGAGGTTCGTGGCCCCACGAGATTATGACATTGTGCACGTCATACCGAACACCCTTCCCACCGGGATACTGTTCTTGCAGTCAGCCCCTTTAGGCGTGCCTGTGTAGTTTGCAGTCCTCCGGGCGCAGGTCGAGTTCTGCTCTTGTTACCTGTCGGCCTGGATTATGGGATCAACCTCCTTGGAGTGTTGTCTCCCCGGTACATCAGCTGACCCCACGAGATTGTGGGGGCGAAGCCTCCTCAGAGAGCCTCAGAGCCTCCTCCTCAGAGAGGGGACCTACTTACAAGAGCCTCCTCCCCCGGGAGTTTTGAAGAGCCTCTTCCTCAGGGGGAGCCTTGTACTCTGAGACTCAGAGACGAGAAGCCCTTCTTTATAAAAAGACTGCTTCGGGCGTCGGCTCCCGCCTACCAAGTGGTCTGAGCTACCCGAACGCGAGGGATGCGTTTACAGAGCCTCCTCTGCGAGTTTTTCAGAGCTTCTTGAGTAAACCTCGGGGGGGAACCTCGTACTCCGAGTGCCAACTCCGAGACGAGAAGCCCTTCTTTATAAAAAGACTGCTTCGGGCATCGGCTCCCGCCTACCAAGTGGTCTGAGCTACCCAAACGCGAGGGCTGCGTTTACAGAGCCTCCTCCTCCGGGAGTTTTTCAGAGCCTCTTCCTCAGGGGGTCTTCGCGGCATGCCAGGCGGAGAAGGGCCTTCACTTGTTGTAGGCCCTGTCCGATAATCTGGCGGTGTAGAGGGTGGTGTCACCAGTGAATGCCTGGAGAGGTCTTGATGCCACGGCCTCATTGACCTCACCAGGCCCCTTTTCTGGGGGTCCTGGTCCGCCTTGTGTGGCCTGGGGCTGGGACCTCCTTCGCGCCCGCTGCTACAGCTTCACCCGCGGGGTCGGGGTTTTTGAATCCCGACCCCTCGGTGGAATGTGGGAGCTGTGACGCGGGCTTTTGTTCACGTACGTTCCTTGGTAGCGTGCAGGGCATGCGACCGGGTAGTCCCGGGCCCTTCTGTCCTGCGGTGTGTATGTAGGGGACCTCAGCGGGTACATTTGTTGGGCTCTCTGCTCTGCTCCGCTCTTGTGTTCCAATAGTGAGCAGAGTGGGAGCCACTACGAAACATAACAAAGGTTATCCTATAACCCTAGTTATGTGAGTAGTGGCGAGCACTCTGCTCTTCACTCACTGAGGACCCCTATTGGTCTTCCGTTTTAACGGTGAAAGACTAGGGAAGTGCTCGTCGCCTTTTGTTTTCAACCTAGACCTTGGGACATCTAAAAGTAATTTATTGGATGACCTCAGTGCTCTAGCTGGGGTGCAAATATGGAGAAGTTCAGCTAGGTACTGAGGGGCCAGACCATTCAATGCCTTGAACACAAACATCCCAATTTTTAAATAAATCCTGAAGCGAACAGGGAGCCAGTGCAGGGAAGCCAGCACTTGTTTAATGTGTTCACGCTTCTTTGTGCCAGTCAAGAGGCGTGTAGCAGCGGTCTGCACTAGCTGTAGGCGTCGCAGGGAGAGCTGGTCTAGACCCAGATACAGTAAAGTAGAGCTTCTTCAATGTTTCCAAGATACATCACAGGGAAGGTATTTGGGATTTCCCAGATGAGCTTTTTAAATAGGGACCATGAGAATAACTGAATTGTTAATTTGTAGGAGAAGGAAGTGGAGCAGCTGAAACAGCTAACAGCCAACAACTCCAGACTGAAGGAAGACAACCACAAACACTCACTGACCTATCAGCAGCTAACCCTGGACAACCAGAAGAGGGCAGCACAGATCCACGTAGGTCATATATTATAATTATTACAAAGTTATTATAGTTATTCTAGAGCTATTGTACTTATTATTATAGATATTATAGACTTATATTTGTTATAGTTATTATAAAGTTATTTGAATTATTATATTCATTATTATAGAATTATAGAGCTATTATGTAGTTATTATAGTAGAGACAGATCAGGGTAGGCCATAGAGCTATTATATATATATTATATTGTATTGTTGTATTTGCTATTATGGGTGGTACCATTCACACTCATTTATTGGCTTGTATTACAGGCACATTTTTCCAAAATCATGAAAAGGGGACCAGTAATACGTTTTAATTTAACCTCATATCAATAATGTTTTTTAAATGTATCAATTTACATTCAACTGGCAGTTTAGCACCCATATCATCCATACTCTCACCTAAACTCCAGGGTCTGTAGCACCCATCTCATCTACAGCACCCATCTCATCTACAGCACCCATCTCATCTACAGTATACTCTAACCAGGGTCTGTAGCACCCATCTCATCTACAGCACCCATCTCATCTACAGTATACTCTCACCAGGGTCTGTAGCACCCATCTCATCTACAGCACCCATCTCATCTACAGTATACTCTCACCAGGGTCTGTAGCACCCATCTCATCTACAGCACCAATCTCATCTACAGCACCCATCTCATCTACAGTATACTCTCACCAGGGTCTACAGCACCCATCTCATAGTATACAGGGTCTGTATCTTTTTTTGTCTTTACCTTGGAATGCTTGTTGTCCTGGTGCTATCTCATTCAGAATGTTCTATTTTCTTAATACTGCTGTGTGTGTGGGGGAGGGTTAGATGAAGGAGGAAGAGGTGGATAAGACGAAGAAGGAGCTGGCCAGCCCAGTTGATCTGAGGATGGACGTCCAGAGCAGAGTTCTGCAGGCTGAGGAGGAGGAGGAGGAGGTGGAGAAGAGGAGGGAGGAGATGAAGAAAGAGATAGACATCCTGGAGAGAGGTTACACTTACACTTACACACACACACATATATATATAGAGAGAGAGAGAATTCTATCGATCACAACATCTTTGAGGGTTATCCCAAAGACTTAAACTTCCTATGCTATGTTATATTTTTCTCTGTGAATTCATAAGACTTGTTTACCTGGTAAACAGCTCAAATGTAGGATATAGAACACTTCTCACAAACATTTATCAGCTTGATGCCTTAAAATATTGAGCCACAAGCGTGACTTCAAAAGTATGTTCCTAAATATATAATTGGTGTTTATTATAAATAATTTCAAGATGTTCTTGTTTAAATGACAAGTCATTGGGCCTCATGCATGAAGCGATATAAGAACAGATTTCGTTCTTAACTAGCATTTCCTCTTACTTTGTTCTTACCTGGGATTCAGCAAAGTTTTCTTATTGTTGCTTTTTTCTCAGGCAAGAACAAATTATAAGAGTGGTCGAGAGCACTCTTACCGAAATAAGAAATTCTTACCCCAAAAAAAAAAAAAGAAAAAAAGCCTACCATTGGTTAATTGCCCCCAAATACGACTTTAAAAATACAGAACTTTTCAATAATAATAATAATTATTATTATAACTTATTGCGTGCGTTCTGTCTGAAATGGATTATATATTGCTGTTAGAACAGTTATACTCTGGCCGCCCAGGCCATTGATTGATTGAAGATATATATTTTTTTATCTACTTTTTCTCCCCATTTTCTATTTTTCTCCCATCCCAATTTCGTATTATCCAATTCTACCCGCCCCTGTCTCGAACGTTGTTAGACCATGCGTCCCACTTAGGGTGACCAGGTGTCCCCCTTTTGGTTGTACTGTCCCACCATTTGACCAAATGTCCCGCGTCCCTCATATTGAGAGGATGTCCCTCTTTTCGAAGCCAAAAAAAACATGTGTCTAAAAGCCCCTCCCTACAGACAGTAAACGTAGCAACCCGCCTCTTGTCCACACACATTGCTCTGATTGGTTATAGTACTTTAGCGCGCTGCTTGCCTGCTTGTGACGTGACTGAGACTGAGTCGTGACGCTACCTCATATCGCAAATCTGATTGGTCAAAAAAAACACAACAACATTACAAGCGAACTAGTTCAAGATGGAAAGCAGTAAAAAGAAACGGACCTGCAGTTACAACCAAGACTGGCAAACGACACATGACTGGGTGAGGCAGATGGCAGGCAATCCGCAGCAGGCTTTCTGTGTTTTGTGTCATAGTTCATTTTCAATTGCGCATGGAGGAGAATACGACTTGAAGCGCCACAGTGGACGTGAGTCTCACTTGAAAGTGGCTCACCAAAAAGAAACATACGTTTCTTTTTAAACCAAACAATGATAGCCAGAGGGACAAGGTCACTGCAGCTGAGATAACAAGTGTCTATCACACAGTACAACACTCCCATTCATACAGGTCAGCCGACTGTGGTAACCTTTAATCTTTGATTTAAATCTATTCGGTGAAGACCATGGCAGTTATTCTAATATAGAAACACAATTTATTTGTATTATTATTTTTGTATTATACTACACTGTTTTCCCTAGTTCTGTGTTAACAGGGAATATCAAACACAAGACATTCCTGTCAAGTGATGACGTTTGAATATTTAAAACAGATGTTAGGTGGTATTTAATTTGTATTTATTTTGATTTAACCTTTAACCTTTGATTTAAATCTATTCAGTGAAGACCATGGCAGTTATTCTAATAAAAAAATCGAAGTAAAAAAAAAAAAAAAAATCAAAATTTTTTTTTTTCAAAAATTTATTTTTTTACTTCGATTTGTGTGTGTGTGTGTGTGTGTGTGTGTGTGTGTGTGTGTGTGTGTGTGTGTGTGTGTGTGTGTGTGTGTGTGTGTGTGTGTGTGTGTGTGTGTGTGTGTGTGTGTGTGTGTGTGTGTGTGTGTGTGTGTGTGTGTGTGTGTGTGTGTGTGTGTGTGTGTGTGTGTGTGTGTGTGTGTGTGTGTGTGTGTGTGTGTGAACTACCCATCCCAGTTAGGACAGCCGAATCCCGTCCAATTTTTCGCCGTCGACTAAAGACTCACTTCTTCAACCATTATCTGAAATGATAAAAAAAAAAAAAATCGAACCGTGACTAACCTTACTGTCATGCACTTGTCCTAATAAACTAACCTACACTGTAACACGCAACACTTTGATGAACATTGTTACTCAGCTGATAGAGTTGTACCCTTCTTGCTGTCTTGTCGTACAGAACTTGTAAGTCGCTTTGGATAAAAGCGTCAGCTAAATGACTAAATGTAAGTGTGTGTGTGTGTGTGTGTGTGTAGGTGTGTGTGTGTGTGTGTGTGTGTGTGTGTGTGTGTGTGCGCGCGCCTTGTAGAATTCCACACATAAGAAAGAAAGATACTGGGATGAATAAACAAAATAGGAAATAAAATGTAGAAATGCATGCAATACATAAATAAATATGAATCTCCATATATGAAATATAACATTTAGATAAGGTGCTACTGAGATGTTTTGGTGAGTTCTTTGTTTTTTTGTGGAAGTTGCCCTTCTTAAAAATGCATGAACATTCACTGATAATTGGTCTGTAGTGGAGTCTACAAGGTCTACATTGCCGGACCATGTAGAATCCGGATCTTGTAGACTGACATAATTCTGTGCATAGTTTAGTCTACACAGGCCATATTTCAAATAATCAAAATCTTACTTCATTCATCTTAAACATTCTTGATTTGGGGGATTGGTAGTTTCCATGAAATCTGAAGTTGTTCAAACGACAACAGCGATCCACCTTGAATTAAATCACACAGCCGAGTGAAACCTTGTTGGATGCGTCAGTCACGAAAGGGGCTACTTAATTAATTAATCCAACCCACTTTATTTATAGAGCACATTTAAAAACAACAACGAAAGTGCTGTACAAGTCCCACAACATAAGATAAAAAAAAAAAAAAAAAAAAAAAAATTTAAAGAAAAAAATATATATATATTTTTTTTTTTTTTTCTCGAAGCTTCGAATTAAAATCGAAGATCGGCCCCGAAGCTTCGATTGCCAAAAAAAGCTTCGAAGGTCAGCCCAGTGTTTGGTCAGCCCACCAAAATCTTACTGTTGTCCCACTTTTGGACTTTTTGCATCTGGTCACCCTACTCCCACTGGTCGGCTGCAATGTGGACGAAGCCTTGCATCACGTGTCCCCTCCGGTACACGAGGAGGCAGCTGTCTTTTCACCTGTACAGCGCGATCTCTCAGCGGCGAGGAGTAACGCGTGGGAGGCTCACGCTGCCCCCGTTGCTTCCTGATTCTGCTGTACAGGCGCACCAACCGACCTGTAGGAGTCGCTGTCCACAACGTCCGATCCCCACCCACCGGCTTTCCCACCCCCTAATACTGCCAATTGTATTAGTATGAACAACCAGCCAAGCTGGAAGCAACGCCGAGAGCTGGGCTCGAACCCAGCATCTCCTGCGTTAGTGGCGAGCGCCTTGCTCACTGTGCCACTTAGCCACCCCTCATTGATTGAAGATTTTATTAACAGATTGCAGAATGGGTACAATACAGTACAGCTCAATACACACAATTGTTAACACTTTGAGTGCCACGGGTCCAGTGCGCGTGTATACTTTCGACAACAAATGTTTGTTTCCGCGTTCGAGTTTTGCGCTCTGATTGGCCAGGTCATGTGACATGTGCGCCAATCGTGGGACAGCAAGTTCTGCGCCTATTTCCGGGTCTAACAGCCTGCAAACTACCTGGCGTTCTATCGCCATGCTCTAAGACAAACTCTAACCGTAACCAACTTCGAAAGAGTGCCTAAGCTTAACCGTCAAAAGAACTTGAGAATCAGGGCAGGCGTTCTATCGCCATGCTCTAAGACAAACTCTAACCTTAACCAACTTCGAAAGAGCGCCTAGGTTAGTTGTAACGTTAGATAATGTACAAAATAAACGTTTTCCGCTGCTATAAACGTTGCACTTTTATTTTGACAACCCCAGAAAGGAAGTCATTATATATGCTTTACTATCCTCCTGTTCTGCGTTAGCTCCGGTTAGCTCAGAGCGTCCGGTATAACAATATACCAGCCATTGGATTACTGTTTTCTAAATTGGGGAGGCTTTTAATCGTCAAGGTAAGAGGATTTCAAGTCATGGTATCCATAAACTTCAATCGGTTCGGATCTTTTGAATGAATGAGAATGTAAACAAACACGGCGTCACGTTGAAATCACTGGCTGCGCTCAGGGAGGAGTGGTTGGGCAAAAAAATTGTTCAGAGTATATTTGCTTATATATATATATATATATATATATATAACGTAATTGTCTAATTCAATTATTTTTTATTTCTCCACGTGGTGAATACACAGGTCACAACATGTTTACATGAACGTTTTGGAGTTGTATTTGGAGTGTATTCTGCAATCTGTTAATAAACTTTTCAATCAATCAATCAAACTATACACTGTAAGGCTCCGGATCTGCCTCACTTCCAGTGATGAAGCTAAGCTATGCTAACGGAGCGACTGTTCCCTAAGCTAAATGCACGCACAGAGACAAAAAAGGTATGTATCTTCTTGTCTAACTCCAGGGAAGATGTTAAATAAGCTAATTTCCCAAAATGTTGGAGTTTTCCTTTAACCAGTGTAGAAACTTGCGGTCCCACGATTGGCGCACATGTCACATGACCAGAAACACGCGTGGCCAATCAGAGACGCGGAAACAAACATTTGTTGTCGAAAGTATTCGGGCGTCCGGTGCCCCGGAACCCCGTTGCGTGCCACCACCCACTTCAATGACAGAGCGCTCATATTTGCGAACGCATAAACTATATCTTAAATTATGGCTATGTGTCTAATATGGCCGTCGCTTATCAATGACTTGTTTGCAGTCAACATTGTCGAAACGGATTGTTTTTTAATTGGTTCATTTCCGTTTTATACCATTTTTAAAAACGCTTGTTTTTTTAAAGTTCCAGAACAAAATAAAGATTCTGTGATAAACACCCTTTACTGGAGGGCGGCTAGGTGGTGTAGTGGGCAAGGCACTCGCCACCAGTGTGGAGACGCTAGGATTCGCGTGTTCGAATCCAGCTCTCCACATTGTTTTCAGTTTAGCTGGTCGTCCGCAGTAATACACATTGGCCGTATTACGGGGAGGGAAAACTGAAGGGTGGGGATCGAACGTTGTGAACAAGCGACTCCTACAAGTCGGTTGGTGCGCCTGCGCAGTAGAATCAGGAAGTGTCGGGGGCAGCGTGAGCCTCCCACGCGTTATTCCTCGACACTGAGAGATCGAGCTGCGCAGGTGAAAAGATGCGACTGCTGTTACCTCAAGTACCGGAGGGGACTTGTGCTATGTATGACTTAGTCCACATTGCAGCCGGCTTGTGGGAGGCAAGAAACAGCGTTCGTGACAGGGGAGGGTTGAATTGGATGATACGAAATTGGGATGGGAGAAAATATAGAAAAATGGGAGAAAAAGTGGATCAAAAAAAAAACACCCTTTACTGGAATACACTGGAATACACAAAACACGTTGTAATTTTTCGGCCTATTTATGAATAGTTTTCAAATAAACGCTAGATTATCGATAGTATATGTGTACTATAGAAGTACTGTGTACTTCCAGTGATGAAGCTAAGCTATGCTAACGGAGCGACTGTTCCCTAAGCTAAATGCACGCACAGAGACAAAAAAGGTATGTATCTTCTTGTCTAACTCCAGGGAAGATGTTAAATAAGCTAATTTCCCAAAATGTTGGAGTTTTCCTTTAACCAGTGTAGAAACTTGCGGTCCCACGATTGGCGCACATGTCACATGACCAGAAACACGCGTGGCCAATCAGAGACTCGGAAACAAACATTTGTTGTCGAAAGTATTCGGGCGTCCGGTGCCCCGGAACCCCGTTGCGTGCCACCACCCTATATATCTATATCTTAAATTATGGCTATGTGTCTAATATGGCCGTCGCTTATCAATGACTTGTTTGCAGTCAACATTGTCGAAACGGATTGTTTTTTAATTGGTTCATTTCCGTTTTATACCATTTTTAAAAACGCTTGTTTTTTTAAAGTTCCAGAACAAAATAAAGATTCTGTGATAAACACCCTTTACTGGAATACACTGGAATACACAAAACACGTTGTAATTTTTCGTCCTATTTATGAATCGTTTTCAAATAAACGCTAGATTATCGATAGTATATGTGTACTATAGAAGCGGGCTGAAAAATCGATTATCTTATTTCCTGATCGCACACACACACAGACACACACATACACACATATGGCACACGCTGATATATAGGTGAAAATAGCTCTGATTATCCCAAGACTGGCAAAATAGATTCCTTCCTCAGATCAGATGTTCTCCAAAAAGATTATTCCAATTCCTGATCACCATTCCAAATATCGATCACGTTTATTGATCCAACGCTGGGTACTGGAAACACACATTCTCCGCTGTTCTGGTGGTGGGCGATTACTTGGATCGTTTCCGGTTACTTGTCTGACAAGTAAAATGTGGAAACAGGACTTTCTTTTCTCCATGCGTTTCATTCAATCCAATCGGGTGCAGTACCATCCGGAGAGACGATAGGGGGCGGTATTTTCCCTGTTCGAGTTCAGACAGATCCCCACTGGTAACGTGAGGCTAGATTGATGAAAAATGAATGGAAATCGATAATAAAAAGACAAGATCTCTCGTCGCTGGCACTCAGCGGTTGGCATGAACTAACGAGAAATCTCGTCGCTGGCACTCAAAGTGTTAAGGGGAGGCAGACCAGAGAAAGACTTTCGTCTTGTTTACATCAGGGTCCCCCATTTTAAATTCATAATGACATTTATGACATACACAACATACAGATATACAGATATATATCATGACATTTATGACATGACATACAGATATGCAGTACTGTATACGTAGCATAGAACGCATATTTAGAGATCGTCTATATCAGTGGTTCCCAAACTTCTGTTTTATGCGGACCACTAGATTGTTATCAAGAACATTTGCGGACCACCTCGTATGCAAACAGTAAAACATAAATAAATAAACAACTGACTTAAACCCAGTAATACACAAGACCCTTTTCTTGGACCAAGTAGGTTTCGTCGATAATCCAATGTACAGTTACCCCCACCCCGCCTACCCATCGTCCCCCACCCCACCCCACCCACCCAACCACCTCCAATGTACAGTTCCCTCCCCCAGCCCACCCCCCCACCTACCCAACCCCCCCCCACCTCCTCCAATGTACAGTTTCTACATCAAATGTATATACTCTCTTTTAAAAAAAATGTTTTACTCTTTTTGTATCACAAACCGTACTGTATTTGTAGATCTGGTATGTCATAAATGTATAGATGTAGCAGTACTGTCTATCTGTATGTCATGTATGTCATATATATGATGAATTGAAAATGGGGGACCCTGATGTAAACAAGACGAAAGTCTTTCTCTGGTCTGCATCCCCTTAACAATTGTGTGTATTGAACTGTACTGTATTGTACCCATTCTGCAATCTGTTAATAAAATTTTCAATCAATCAATTAATCAATCAAGACCCGCGTCACGGGAACTGCGTTCCGTTCTCAGAATGGATTTGAGAGAGATGTGTCATCCAAATATTCAGACTCTAGATCTATTTGCAGAGCCAGATGAGTGGCAACCTGTGCGATTGGCTCTTGACAACGCACAGTCGTTCAGTATTGACAAAGCCTACAGTACTTTGCTGGAACGATTCATTTTGCACGTACTGTATACAGTACGTGTGTATGCGCGCACTGCGGGAGGTGGCTAGAAGCGTGCAACTAGCCAACTACTATTATATTACTACTATATTAATACAGTATATTCCACTATATAGCTATAGGTGCTGTATGATGACAATACATTTGATTCCTATCTAATTTTGATCCAGCGCTTGAATACGGCCGGGGGATCCAATGCAGACCCACGGCTCTCGTATTATAATGAGCCTGCGTGGCGTGTCTCTGTATGCAAATTTGGACTTTAAGAACGGCTTGATGAATGTGGCGGTAGCTTTTCTTATTGTTCTCTTAACAGACAGGTAAGCAAGAATATAAGAAAAATAATAAGAGAGTATTGTTGAATGAGGCCCATTGTGAATACTAGAAAATATCCCTGGTTTCTTTTTCACGTTATTCCGTGCGTGAAAGGAGCTGGATATACAATATATATAATATAAAATTTAAATAAAAGAATAATGATATATATGCCAAATATAAATAAAATAATAATGATATATGTGTTATGGTTTGTAACCGACCTCAAACGCAACGGCACAGACAGGAAGTTCAGAGTTAGCCAAATGCTAGGGCGTATTTATTTACAGAGTCAAAAGATGGAATAGGTACAGTAATCAAACAAACGGGGAGACTGCCTCCGGCAGAGTCATCAGCCGCTCTGCAGAATCCTCCTGGCGACAGTGGTGGGAATTTGGCATATGATGTTGTAGCGGCTCTGCAGATACTCCCAGCTCTTCCTCGAGGTGGGAAACGGAGAAAGAGATAGGTATCAGTGTTTTCCCCAACACACAATTAGCAGAGTCAGTGCAAACAAAAGATGTCTTCAGTGCTTCTTCTATAACACACAATCCGGCTGAGTCCAGTGCAAACAAAATTATATCTTCAGTGCTTCTTCAATAACACACAATCAGAATTATCCAGAGCAAACAAAATGATCTCTTCAGTGTTTCTTCAATAACACACAATCAGAACTTATCCAGAGCAAACAAAAGGATATCTTCTGTGTTTCTTCAATAACACACAATCCAAATTATCCAGAGGGGTTTGTTTCCACTCACCCAAGTGCAATGCGTAACGGGTAACAAGGCGCAGCTCCAAACAGTTCTCCACAGAAAGGTCCTGGAGAGAATATAGACCAGGAAACAGCAACGGGAAAAAAGCAGGCAAAGCAGTTGTATTCCAGAACGACCCGACATCGATAGAAAGAAGGTCCAGGTATATAAAGCCCTCTGGGGCGCTGATTAGCACACACATCAGGTGCGTGATGGTAATTGATACTTAACCTAGAAGTGTGCGTTAGGCAACGGACCAATCATCACAGCACCCCAAGAAGCGTGTGGCGGGGAAAGAACCAATCCTCACAGTACCCCCCCCCTCCACGGGAGCCACCCGGCGACCCACTCGTCCCCGGCCTGCCCGGATGGGACCGAAGGAAGCCGGCGATCAGGGGCACTGGAGAGGGGGACAGAGACAGAGGCCCGGAGAGGGGGAACGGAGACGGGGACAGAGGACCGGTGAGGGAGGCTGGAGACGGGGACAGGGACCCGGTGAGGGGGGCCGGAGAAAGGGACAGGGAACCGGCGAGGGAGGCCGGAGATGGAGACAGAGGCCCGGAGAGGGGGCTAGAGACAGGGACACCAGGGGAACCCCGGGGCGAAGGACTGGGCGCCGCCTGAAGACACTGGGCATGACAGGAGGGGCTCCACCCCCTGATGGTGCCGGAGGACCAGGCGATGCAGCGCGAGCCAAGGCCTGCCCAGGACCACAGGGACAAGAGGAGAGCTGGTGATGAAAAACTGGAGTCTCTCAACGTGGTTACCAGCAATGGTGAGAAGGACTGGACAGGTGCGTTGAGTGATGTCAGCCAGGCGGCGATGATCCAGCGCGAAGACCTCCAAGGGCCTCTCGAGGTCCTCAAGTGGAATGTTGGCCCGGGTGGCAAACTCAACGTCCAGGAATCTCCCATCAGCACCAGAGTCAATGAGTGCACCCACCGTCGCCCGCTGGTCCGCCCAGGCTAGGGTGACGTTCGTCAGACGGTTAGGTGGTGCACGGGTGGGGGAACAGGAAAAACGGCTCACCAGGATCTCCCGGGGTACCGGCGAGCCCGGTCTTCTTGGCCGGGTAGGGCAATTGAAGACACGGTGTCCATCCCGGCCGCAGTAGAGGCAAAGGCCGGACCTGAGCCTGGACTCCCGTTCGGCCGGGCTAAGGCGGGTGCGTCCCAGCTGCATGGGTTCCTCCTCGGTCACAGCTCGGGAGGGAAAAACCCCACCAGTCACGGAGGGGGCAGGACGGTCAGCACTGTAGAGGCGGCTGCCGGGAAGGGAAGCCCCTGAGCGGAGGTCGATGGCACAGTCGTAAGGCCGGTGAGGCGGAAGGACCTGAGCCCGGGACTCACTGAAAATCTCCTCGAGGTCGTGGTACTCGGGGGGGTACGTCTGGGGGTCCCAGTCGTGCTCGCTCATGCCTTCTCTCCCGGAGGCGTCCGTCGTTGCGGATAGCGAGGCTGATCAGGACCTCGAGAGAATCGGGCTCCTCTTGGGTCGCGAGCTGGTCCCTTACTGCGTCGTTGAGCCCCCTCAGGAAGGTGAGACGAAGCGCTTGATCGTTCCAACCGTTCTCCATTGCGGCCAGTCTGAACTCCAGCGCGTAGTCTCTGACACTGCCACTGTCCTGCCGGAAGGTGCCCAACCAAGCTCCTGGGTCCTGGCCACGGGCTGGGTGGTGGAAAACCCTGCGGAGCTCTGCCACGAAGTCTGGATAGGAAAAACAGAAATCAGCCCCCATTGCCCAGGAGGCAGTAACCCACTGTGCTGTTCGGCCCGTGAGCAGGTTAGTCATGTAGGCTACTCGGGCTCCCCTTGAAGTGAATCGGCTGGGTTGATGACGAAAAACCAACTCGCATTGCATGATGAATGTGGCACAATCCTCGAAGTTACCATTGAACAACCGTGGTTCGGAGAGACGGGGCTCCCGAGGTGCGGGATCGGGAGGCGCGGGGCCTACCACGGCAGCGGGTGATGCTCCGGCCGAGGCTCCTGAAGTAGGTGGGGTTACAAGCAAGGTGTTAACGGCTTCACTCAGCGCTTGTAATTGGTGGAGAATATTAGTCTGCTGATACCCCTGGGTAGTCTGCTGGGTGGCCAGAGTGTCAATGGCATCCAGAATAAGCTGGACCTCGGCCCGGAGGTCCTGTAAAGCAGCCACAGCCGCACCCAACTGTTGGGTGTGGTCGTTGACCAACTCGATCTGGACCGCGAACGCTGCCCTGACCCTGTCTGTGTTGGCTGAGGTCGTCATGGTCGGGTCGTAATGTTATGGTTTGTAACCGACCTCAAACGCAACGGCACAGACAGGAAGTTCAGAGTTAGCCAAATGCTAGGGTGTATTTATTTACAGAGTCAAAAGATGGAATAGGTACAGTAATCAAACAAACGGGGAGACTGCCTCCGGCAGAGTCATCAGCCGCTCTGCAGAATCCTCCTGGCGACAGTGGTGGGAATTTGGCATATGATGTTGTAGCGGCTCTGCAGATACTCCCAGCTCTTCCTCGAGGTGGGAAACGGAGAAAGAGATAGGTATCAGTGTTTTCCCCAACACACAATTAGCAGAGTCAGTGCAAACAAAATTATATCTTTAGTGCTTCTTCAATAACACACAATCAGAATTATCCAGAGCAAACAAAATGATCTCTTCAGTGTTTCTTCAATAACACACAATCAGAACTTATCCAGAGCAAACAAAAGGATATCTTCTGTGTTTCTTCAATAACACACAATCCAAATTATCCAGAGGGGTTTGTTTCCACTCACCCAAGTGCAACGCGTAACGGGTAACAAGGCGCAGCTCCAAACAGTTCTCCACAGAAAGGTCCTGGAGAGAATATAGACCAGGAAACAGCAACGGGAAAAAAGCAGGCAAAGCAGTTGTATTCCAGAACGACCCGACATCGATGGAAAGAAGGTCCAGGTATATAAAGCCCTCTGGGGCGCTGATTAGCACACACATCAGGTGCGTGATGGTAATTGATACTTAACCTAGAAGTGTGCGTTAGGCAACGGACCAATCATCACAGCACCCCAAGAAGCGTGTGGCGGGGAAAGAACCAATCCTCACAATATGGGACTTCCGGTTTGCTGATGGACTAATTAGATGCACGTTGAAACTGCTCTTCCAGATCAATCGTATATTTCCCTGAAAAACTTGATACATTTTACAACAAAAAGTGCAGATGGATGGGAAAAGAAACACAAAGGGGCCAGAGAGAATAACATTTTCAAAATCCCAAGAGAAAAGTGCTTCGACTGTGAAAGCTAACAGCCCTGTAGCTAGAAAAGATGCTAATGGACAGAGGAACCCCGGAACAAGCATAGATATAGAAAACATAATGTGAGCGATAAAGGAGTTAAAAACGGACCTCAAAGGGGACAACGATTGTCTGAGACAGGAAATTAATCGTATGAGACAAGACATCAATGGCAAACTTGACAACTTAGTGACGTAAATGCAGAGTCTATCTGACAGAGTTGAAGAAGCGGAAACCCGAGTGGAACAGGTGGAGCGATGGGCGGCGGAGGTGAATGAAGAGCTCTGCACCTGTTTTACTCTCTATAAGAGTACATACCACTATGTTATTCCTTTATCATTATTATTGTTATTCCTACCTCATCCCAAGTTTTCAGTGATTCCTCCAATTTTCTCCCTTTTGGTCTGTAAAATCTTTTCCCCCTAGTCTAACCTGAGGTTGAACTTGACCCAGATTTAGCTCAATGTGTCTCCATTTAGCGTGGTAGTCCGGGGAGCACCAATAAACCATGTATCTCATTTGGGCAGCATAGTAGTATTCTCTAAGGTTCGGCAATGCAAGGCCTCTGTTTTCTTTGTCAATTTGGAGTGTCTTGAATTTGATCCTAGGCCTTGCTTCTGCCCAGATAAACGGTAGGTTATGTAGATAACCTAGTTATATTAGTATTGGCTGAGCGTTCCGCTCTGAGCCTTATGAGATATACTATCTCCTATGATACCTAATGTATCTCCCACGAACAAAAAATACATGCACCACACCTGTATGGGGCTCCGCCCCCATGGTGGCACCGCCCATATAGCAGTGACTCTGGTCACCACACATCCTTCCTCGCCAAAAAACCCGTCCCAGGAAAAGATTCCTCAAGAGGGAACTCAGGGCCGCGCAGAGCGGAACGCTCAGCCAATACTAATATAACTAGGTTATCTACATAACCTACCGTTATATGCCGTATTTGCTATCGCGTTCCGCTCTGAGCCTTATGAGATATGGGGAAGAGCGGACGCGAAGCCCGACAAATGTACCCCCTGAGGACCCGTAAGCCCACATCAAGGGGTGCGGGGAGCCCTGTCACCCCATCCTCCCTAATGAAGGGGGGGCGCAGTCAACTCCACCTGAATGCGAACAAGAGGGAAACTAGAACCCCTTGAACACACCGTACAGGCGGAACCACGTGTGACTCAACACACTGTGGCCCATACCCATACACTCCTGCTACCCGACCAAAGGACGGGAAGCAGGAAAGGCCACAGACCCCAGAACCGCCTGGGAGACAGAACCCCCGGTCATGTCCATGAGGAAAAACCTTACAAAGGAGCCCGGGGAGGACCATGAAGCTGCAGCACAGATGGCCTCCACCGAGGCCCCACCCAGGAGAGCGGCAGAGGCAGCCACCCCACGAGTGGAGTGCGCCCTGACGCCCCCAGGGGGATCCTGCCCAGCCAATGTGTAGCAGAGGGTAACACCCTCGCACAACCAATGGGACAGGCGCTGCTCCGACAGTGCCTTACCAGCACGAGCCCCACCGTAACAGACAAAAAGCTGGTCGGTAACCCTGAAATCCTGAGTACGGCTGAGGTAAATCCCCAAGCACGGACTGGACATGACAGGTGAAGGCCCGCATCTAACTCACAAGTGTGAGGAGGAGGACGAAATGCCTGAACCACAATATCCCGAGAGCGGAGGAACTCCGGATATTCTTAGGCACGAAAGCAGGATTAGGTCGCAGAGTGACACCGCAATCGGTCCGAAAAGACAGGCACTCTGGACGTACCGAGAGAGCACATAGCTCACCTACGCGTTTAGCGGAAGTGACAGCCAGAAGGAACGTGGTCTTGAAGGACAGCTGTCCCAACGGCGCCTGCTCGAGCGGCTCAAACGGGGCCAAGGACAACCGACCGAGGACCAATTGAAGATCCCAAGTCGGAGCCAAGGAGCGTTGCACCGGCTTAACGCGTCGAGCGCCAAGCAGGAAACGCTTCAGGGTGGCTGAACAAGACATCCCCTCAAACCCCTCATGATAGGAGGATATAGCTGCTGCATATACCCTCACCGTCGAAGCCGACAGTCTATCAAGGAGAGACTGGAGGTAACTAAGGACAGCATCCAGGGGGCAGGAGACTGAGTCCCGACCCCCCGCCTTACACCACACTTGGAACATACGTCATCTGCCCGCGTAAGCGGAGCGCCAAGCAGGAAACGCTTCACAAGAGGGTGGCTGAACAAGACATCCCCTCAAACCCCTCATGATAGGAGGATATAGCTGCTGCATATACCCTCACCGTTGAAGCCGACAGTCTATCAAGGAGAGACTGGAGGTAACTAAGGACAGCATCCAGGGGGCAGGAGACTGAGTCCCGGCCCCCCGCCTTACACCACACTTGGAACATACGTCATCTGCCCGCGTAAGCGCGACAGTGGAGGGAGCATGCGCATTCCAGATGGTAACACCATCAGGATCAAGAACCTGCGCCCCTCAACGTACCCGTCCCAACAACTGACCTAACAGATGTATGGGGAAGAATCCCTGGCGGCACGGCATCGGTCCCAGACCTGCCTGGCCATGTCCAGACGCAATCCTCACCCGTCAGGATGAGGGCCGCCCCTGCCGGGGATGTGGGGAGCCCTCAGGCCGCGCAGATGGAGGACGCCCATAGCCAGCCGCCCGCCGCCTGGTGCAGACAGGGGGAGCGTACTCCTCCCTGTCTGTCGATACACGACACTGACGTCGTATCGTCCGTCCTGATCAACACCATTTGTGGACCAGAAGGACCGCTTTCAACACCAACACATTGAACGTAGCGCAGACCGGGCAGCATGGTTTGCCAGCTGCCCCCTACTGCGTTGGCCCGACGCATCACCAGCGAGGGAGGCGTCGGTGAAAACGTGATGTGAGACAGCGCCGTAACCGTCCTAGGACGGAACCTCCCGAGCGTGTTGACAACACGCTCTGAGATGGATGCCCATAGCCCTCCAACCGTTGACTGGGAAGAGGAATACTCTACATCCAGTCTACAGCAACCCCAGGCTGGTAGAGACCTGCCTGGTACAAGCCTTAACAGCCCACCAGCCACTCGCCAGGCCGACCCACCCATGGTGTCGGCCGGGCGGGGCATTGTTTCAATATATCAAAAAACAAAGGACTGATGTTAACACGGAGCCACAGTGGTGATTGCAAACAGCACCCTCCACTGTGGTGTGCACCATGAAAGGGTTAAATGAATAAAAGAGCTAAACCACAAAATACTGTAGAATGAGCAAACCCATATACACAAAGTTAAGGGGAGACGGACCAGTCCCGCCTTCATTCAAAATATTCACAACAGGACACCAGCCCTAGTTTAGCCCATTTACCAAAAAAGGTAAACAAAGCCCCCCCCCCGCACTACTCCCCCAGTATACCGATTGACCGTCAGTATGAATGGTTGAGAAGAGAGAAAACTGTAGCAAGACAGACCTTCTCATAGCAGAGTGACAAAACAAAACAATAGCCCCCTACACAGGGCCGCCCCAGGAGGTGGGGGGCCTCGCGTCTAAAAACGCACAGGGCCTCACATTTCTCCCAGGCGGCCCTGCCCTTATACTACTGCAGCCTAGCGCCAGGCGATGTGGGACCCAAGACAACAATTGCCTGTGCACAGACACGCAACATGTTTACCATGTCGGCTGGACCCATAGCCCCACTACCCGACGCCAACCCAGATGGGAACACCGTTCAACAAACCCCGCCGGAACACAAGGTAAAATACCTGGCTAGGCAACCTAGCCACGGCCTACCCTGTTGTCAACCCATTTACCCGAAAAAGGTAAACAGGACTCAGCAAAAAAAACCACAACAGCTACCGACTGACCTTCATTGATGAACCGGGCAAGAGGAGGGAGAGTGACAACATCTCACGGCGGAGACATTAAAACAGCATAGCAATTAGCAGTAGTAATAGCATGCGGCATTAGCGATAGCATGTAGCATAGCATTAGATGTTTTAGCAGCACGCCCAAGACAGCTTGGAAACCGTTCCCTGCAGAGAACGTTCACCAAACCATCCTGCCCCCGGCGCCAACACACAACATGGTTGTGTTAACAAAACAAACCAGCATTACTAACACTAATACCCATGCCTGAAGACACAGGGCCTACCTGAGTACAAGCTGGCCCGACAGCCAGTCTTGTACAGCTGAACCTCGATGTGCTGTCATCAAACGAGGAACATCAACACCATGGGGGCGGAGCCCCATACAGGTGTGGTGCATGTATTTTTTGTTCGTGGGAGATACATTAGGTATCATAGGAGATAGTATATCTCATAAGGATCAGAGCGGAACGCGATAGCAAATACGGCATATAACCTGGATATCTGTTTATCCCACGCTGTAAACTGAGAGTCTGGGACTCTGACTGGCAGAGATAAAAAGAGGTACAGCAACCTCGGCATCACATTCATATTCACTATCTCTATTCTTGAACATAAGTCTAAAATGAATGATGACCATTTTGTCATATATTTCTGTATCCCATCATATTGTATTGTTTCATTTAATTTGTTCAGTTCTTGAGTGATCAGTACTCCCAGGTAGTTTATCGATTTTGCATCCCATTTCAATTTATATTTCTGCCTGATTGTCTTGTTTGGTGAGTCATTTAGAGAGAGTACCTGCGTTTCTTATTTATAACCTGACATTTGTCCTCTAATATTGCCATACGTTTGGGAAGTGTTGTGTTAGGGTTTTGAGGTAGGTAATAATGTAATCTGCAAAGTGTCCTATTATGTGTTCCTCTGTTGCTATACTTATTCCTCTGAGCTCTTTGTTTTGTCTGATGGCTTGGGCCAGAGGTTCTATGAAAATGGCGAAGAGGGAGGGGCTAAGACAACATCCCTGGCACGTGCCTCTTCATTGATCAAATCTGGCAGAACGTTTTCTATTCTTCTTGAGATTATAGATGTAAACAGTTTTTAGTCTCCATTAAAAATGTAATTGGCCTATATGAACCACAGCATTCTTTATTTGTCCCTTCTTTTGGGATTACTGATATCACAGCCTCTTTCCATCATGGTGGTGCCACAGCATTATTGAGTGTCCAATTTATGGATTCTAGCAATACTGGAGAAAGGTCTTCCTTAATTAGGGTTAATTAATTTGGAAAGCCATTGCTCCCGGGGCATTGGCTTTATCAATATTCTTTGGGTGTAAGTAGCGTTTTGTAATCATCTTGTGTATTTCTTCTGGTTCGTATGCTATTTCATTAGTTAAAGGGTTTCTAATTTTGTTTATTGAGTTTGTGATTAGTTGTGTTCTGAGACTGTGCTGTTCTTGAAATTAGTCTCTCTCTCATTATTGCTTTAAGTGTGTCCCATATGATAGTCAAGTTAAGCTATTGTCATTATCTTTTATACAGTCACTGATTTCTTTTTTAATCTCCTGTCTCATTGTTTAAAATTCCAATATTGAGTCTCCATAACATACTCTTCTGTCTGTTATTTAAGTGTATAGTTAGGTAAATTGCATTATGATCTGATACATCTGCTGTTCCTATTGAGCAGTCCATCACCCTGTGTATCTATATATTATTCATCAGGAAATAATCTAATCTAGAGTGTACTTGATGTGTAGCTGAATAGTGAGTGAAGTCCTTTTCTTAGGATGGACAGGGTTATTCGATACTTGAGGAGGTCTTAGGCTACAAAATCCCCCAAATTCCAAAGCTGGTTCAAATGTGATCCACCAGATACAAGACAGTGGATGAACATTGTATGTAGAGGAAATACATACCTTGGAAAAACGTACTCACTATCTAAGGACTAAAGCAGGGAACTATTAAAAACACTGGGGAAAATGGCATACATGTTCACAGCAGCTCTGTAAAAAATTTACTTTAAAATTGTAAAAGGTGTGACCCCCTTTATTTAATTTTATTTAATTTTGTTTCATTTAATTTGTATTTATTAAATTTTACTAAAGAATGTCCTATGTTTGATATTTGTTAAGTAATAATAATGATATATTATGTCTAATCTAAATAAAATACTAATGATATATAATGCCAAATATAAATAAAATAATAATTATATATTTATTACAAATCTAAATAAAATAATATAGTATTGAATATTAATGAAACTCCTCCAGAGTCCAGAACACTAAACTTTTCGAAGTAAAGTGGGTTTTACAGTAATGCATGTCCTCTCCCTCCTCCAAACAGAAATCCAGGCGTTGCAAAAGAAAGAAGAGAAGGACAAGAAAGACACAGAGGAGCTTCTCCTACAGCGAGACATGTTGAATAAGGTTTCCAACTGCTAATAGAGGCCTTTCACAGAATGTTAAGAATGCCAATTTGGCCTCCATGTTGGGAGAAAAAAACTGTTGCTATGTGCAGCGGTTGCAGATCTCTCCAGGCAGGTGATGGTATATCTCTCCAGCCTGGTATATCTCTCCAGGCAGGTGATGGTAAACCACTCTAGTCTGGTGGATCTCTCTAAGGCAGGTGATGGTAGATTTATCCTGCCTGGCTGGCAATGGTAGATATCTCCAGCCTGGTAGATCTCTCCAGACAGGTGATGGTAGATATCTCCAGCCTGGGAAATGGGCAACGTAGGAACATGAATCTGCCATTAACTAAGTTTTGGCCATAGTAAATGTTCTGTTTTTAATAAGAGTTGTAACTCGCTAGCAAGCTAGCTGCCTTTCCACAATGATGAGAATAAGTCAGTATGTGCTGTTTTCCCATCATCAGATCCTGTTCAAAGTGGCAGACAGTGCAGAGAGGCATCAACAGGCTGGGAAGCAACAGGAGCAGATGAAGAGGAACCTGGAGCAGGAGATCCAAAGCTCCCGGCAGGAGGCCCAGAGGAGGCGCAAGATCATCTACCAGATAGAGAGCAGCAGAGACCACTTAATCAACCAGACCAGCCAGGCCACACAGAAGGTAGGCTATACTACAGGCGACAGTGGCTCGGGAGGTAGAGCAGTCGTCTGGTAATCTAGAGGTTCCCGGTTCGATTCCCGCTCCTCCCGGGCAGCATGTGTCCTTGAGCAAGACATTTAACCCCTAACTGCTCCCGATGAGCAGGTTGGCACCTTGCATGGTTGCCTCCACCATCGGTGTGTGAATGTGTGAGTGACTGGGTCAAATGTGAGGAACAAATTGTGAAATAAATTTGTCTAGACAAACAGTTAATTTCTCAAGTGGAATGAGAATGTTTAGGAGTGACATTGATGCAGAGACACAATTTTCTACAAAAGAGTTCTACAGTAGGACAGACACAAATGTACCATGACATAACAGGAAGTCACAAACAACTGCCCCCCCCCCCCCTCCCACAGGTGCTGCAGAAGCTGGATGATATTAAAGTGAGAGAGACAGAGATATTTGAGTACAACAAGAAGATCAGTGAGACGCAGAGCAGGATCAAGCAGCAGCAGAACCTGTATGAAGCCATCAGGACCCAGAGCAACCTCTACAGGAAAAACATCAACACTGCCCAGGTGAGGACTAAAACCAGGCCCAGGTGAGGACTAAAACCAGGCCCAAGTAGAGACCAGGCCCAGGTGAGGACTAAAACCAGGCCCAGGTAGAGACCAGGCCCAGGTGAGGACTAAAACCAGGCCCAGGTGGGGACTAAAACCAGGCCCAAGTAGAGACCAGGCCCAGGTGAGGACTAAAACCAGGCCCAGGTAGAGACCAGGCCCAGGTGAGGACTAAAACCAGGCCCAAGTAGAGACCAGGCCCAGGTGAGGACTAAAACCAGGCCCAGGTAGAGACCAGGCCCAGGTGAGGACTAAAACCAGGCCCAGGTAGAGACCAGGCCCAGGTGAGGACTAAAACCAGGCTCAGGTGAGGACTAAAACCAGGCCCAGGTAGAGACCAGGCCCAGGTGGGGACTAAAACCAGGCCCAGGTAGAGACCAGGCCCAGGTGAGGACTAAAACCAGGCCCAGGTAGAGACCAGGCCCAGGTGAGGACTATAACCAGGCCCAGGTAGAGACCAGGCCCAGGTGAGGACTATAACCAGGCCCAGGTGAGGACTAAAACCAGGCCCAGGTAGGGACCAGGCCCAGGCGAGGACTAAAACCAGGCCCAGGTGAGAACTAAAACCAGGCCCAGGTAGAGACCAGGCCCAGGTGAGGACTAAAACCAGGCCCAGGTAGAGACCAGGCCCAGGTGAGGACTAAAACCAGGCCCAGGCGAGGACTAAAACCAGGCCCAGGTGAGGACTAAAACCAGGCCCAGGCGAGGACTAAAACCAGGCCCAGGTAGGGACCAGGCCCAGGTGAGGACTAAAACCAGGCCCAGGCGAGGACTAAAACCAGCCCCAGGTGAGGACTAAAACCAGGCCCAGGCGAGGACTAAAACCAGGCCCAGGTAGGGACCAGGCCCAGGCGAGGACTAAAACCAGGCCCAGGTAGGGACTTCACTTCCACCAGACCTAGGTGTTCAGCAGTCTGATGGAGGTTGGCATGAAGCTACCTAAGCCCCTTTTGTTCAATGTTGAAGCTCTGTATCAACGGCCTGAGGGCATTAGTTTGTAATGGGTGTGAAGGGTGTGTGTGTTGTCCTCAACTATTTGGGAGGCCTTTTTAACTGTGCGTTTCTTGTGGATGCTGCTGAGTGGCTCCTGGTTCTTCCCAATGATCTTGCCGCTGAACTTAACCACCCTGTCGAGAGGTTTCTGGTTGATGGCACGCATCACTCCAAACCATGATGTGATGTTAAAGGACATTATCGATTCCACAAAGGAGTTGTGGAAAGCCTGCAGGATTGATGGTCGGACCTGAAGCTTCCTCATCTTCCTGAGGAAGAACAGTCGCTGTTGGCACTTAGAGTGGATATTATCTGCGTTGGTCTTGAAGGTGAGCTTATGGTTGATAGTGGTGTCAAGATATTTGTACTCCTCAATGCGCTCTATTGTCTGGCCATTTATCTCCAGAGCCGGGGGAGTTGTGGGGTCACGCCTGAAGTCCACCAGCAGTTCCTTCGTTTTGCTGGGGTTTAGGTCCAGGAAGTTGTTCTTACACCACTCTGCGAACCTGTTCATTTCTCCAATGATGCGGTCATTGGAGTTGGTGGTGTCAACGATGACTGTGTCATCAGAGTATTTGATGAAATGCATCTCAGGGTCTGAGCTGCTACAGTCGTCGGTATACAGAGTGAACAGGACTGGTGAGATGACAGATCCCTGTGGTGCCCCGGTGGATACAGTTCTGTTGGAGCTGTAGTTGCCGTTGAATCTAACGGTCTGGTGTCTATTTGTGAGGAAGGAGAGAATGAGCAGTATGAGGTGGGGGTTGACATTCATTCGGAGGAGTTTCTGTCCCATCAGATGAGGTTGCACGGTGTTGAATGCACTTGAGAAGTTCATGAATACCATCCTGACAAAGGACTTGGGCTTCTCCAACTGGAGTGGGTCTGTGTACCCACTAACCTCCCTCTGTAGCTGAGGTAGAATGAGCCTTTCAAAGCTCTTCATCATCAGAGATGTTAAAGCTACAGGGCGGTAGTCATTATTGCAGGTGGGGTTACCTTTCTTAGAGACTGAGCAAATGATGGAGGACTTCCATATGATTGGTATGGAGTGTTCAGACAAGGATCGGTTGAAGAGGTTACAGAAGACCTCAGCCAGCTGCTCATGACAGACCTTCAGCAAGCACCCACTGATGTTGTCAGGACCTGGGGCCTTATGAGAGTTTGTTCTCTTGAGCACCCTTTCCACCTCCCTAGGGTGAAACTCTAGGTTGGTGCTAATCACTGCTTTACACAGGAGATTGGTGGTAAGCTCCTCCCTCTCCTGAGTGAGAGGGAGGACTAAAACCAGGCCCAGGCGAGGACTAAAACCAGGCCCAGGTAGGGACCAGGCCCACTTATTTACTCACTCACTCACTCACTCACTCACTCACTCACTCACTCACTCACTCACTCACTCACTCACTCACTCACTCACTCACTCACTCACTCACTCTAGTCAAAGATGAGTTTAATGAATTATGCATGCTAACAAAGGAAACTGTCCTGTCTATATGTATGTCTGTCTATCTGTCTGTCTCAGGAGGAGGTCTCTGAGCTGAAGAGGAGTGTGAAGCTGAGGCAGCAGCAGGCCTTGCAGCTGAATGAGGAGATCAATTTGAAGGAGACATCTCTGCAGCAGCAGCAGCACTCCATGAAGCTGGATACATCCAAGAAGGCTCTCCAGGTAGAACACTGTATTTTTTACTGTTGTGAAGCACTTTGAACTGCAACCTCTGTATGAAAAGTGCTATACAAATAAAGTTATTATTATTATTAACACTGGGTAGAGAGAAGGTTATCCAGGTAGAACACTGAGTAAAAAGAAGGTTCTCCAGGTAGCACACTGGGTAGAGAGAAGGTTCTCCAGGTAGCACACTGAGTAGAGAAGGCTCTCCAGGTAGAACACTGAGTAGAGAAGGTTCCCCAGGTAGAGCACTGAGTAAAAAGAAGGTTCTCCAGGTATATCATTTGAGTAAAAAGAAGGTTCTCCAGGTAGCACACTGAGTAGAGAAGGTTCTCCAGGTAGCACACTGGGTAGAGAGAAGGTTCTCCAGGTAGAACACTGAGTAAAAAGAAGGTTATCCAGGTAGCACACTGGGTAGAGAGAAGGTTCTCCAGGTAGAACACTGAGTAGAGAAGGTTCCCCAGGTAGAACACTGGGTAGAGAGAAGGTTCTCCAGGTAGAACACTGAGTAAAAAGAAGGTTCTCCAGGTAGCACACTGGGTAGAGAGAAGGTTCTCCAGGTAGCACACTGGGTAGAGAGAAGGTTCTCCAGGTAGAACACTGAGTAAAAAGAATGTTCTCCAGGTAGCACACTGGGTAGAGAGAAGGTTCTCCCAGTAGCACACTGGATAGAGAGAATGTTCTCCAGGTAGAACACTGAGTAAAAAGAATGTTCTCCAGGTAGAACACTGGGTAGAGAGAATGTTCTCCAGGTAGCACACTGGGTAGAGAGAAGGTTCTCCCAGTAGCACACTGGGTAGAGAGAAGGTTCTCCCAGTAGCACACTGGGTAGAGAGAAGGTTCTCCCAGTAGCACACTGAATAGAGAGAATGTTCTCCAGGTAGAACACTGAGTAAAAAGAAGGTTCTCCAGGTAGCACACTGGGTAGAGAGAAGGTTCTCCCAGTAGCACACTGGATAGAGAGAATGTTCTCCAGGTAGCACACTGGATATAGAGAAGGTTCTCCAGGTAGCACACTGGGTAGAGAGAAGGTTCTGCAGGTAGCACACTGAGTAGAGAGAAGGTTCTCTAGGTAGAACACTGGGTAGAGAGAAGGTTATCCAGGTAGAACACTGAGTAGAGAAGGTTCTCCAGGTAGAACACTGGGTAGAGAGAAGGTTCTCCAGGTAGAACACTGAGTAGAGAAGGTTCTCCAGGTAGAACACTGAGTAGAGAATGTTCTCCAGGTAGCACACTGGGTAGAGAGAAGGTTCCCCAGGTAGAACATTGAGCTGAGAGAAGGTTCTCCAGGTAGAACTCTGGGTAGGATCCAACTGTTACTATGTGACCAATCAGACTACACAATCTAACTGTTAATATGTGACCAATCAGACTACAGGATCTAACTGTTACTATGTAACCAATCAGACTACATTATCTAACTGTTACTACAGTATGTGACCAGAACAGTTTTTTATAAATATGAGACAGACAGACCATCGGACAGACTCATACTAACTGCTTGGTCACAGCTAAAACCAGTTATTTGGATTTTCTTTAAATAATTGTCCCACACAATAAAAATTTGTTTCATTACCTTAACTCATTGACTGCCAGGGATTAGCCTTATCCTGTGGTAGTATTGCCACACTGTAAACGATGGGAGTTAGTCACCTTGTTTGTAGAGCTAAATCTATATTCTATATTATAGCCATGGATACAATACTATAGTCATTTGACATTGAGTTTCTTCTGGTCAAGATTCAAAAAAGAGAGAATTTTTCCATCCATATGTTCCTGTGTTATACCGTGGTGAATATAAGTATGGTTTTAGAGCGGTTCATTAATGCTTAGTTATAGCAGTATACGTCGATTCCATTGTAGACGTTGCCGTTTCTTGCCTGAACCTGCTATTGTTCCGGAATCAAATCCACATCATAGGTATTATGTTCCGTCATGGGGGGGGGGGGGGTCGGTTCTGATTATTTGATTGTCGGTAACGTCATTCGTATTAAACACTAAAAACGCTTATCAGCCCGATTGGTACAAAAGCCTTGCAGGATCAAGCAAAAATGTACATCAAGTCATCCTACAATATTCCAATTTTTTTATCGCCATATGGTACATCCAATGTCCATTTGCTCGACGGCATAATCCACCATAACATATGGATCGGGCATATTTGACGGGCTTCAATGTAACCGGCAGAACCGTTCGTCTTGCCCGACAAGGAGAGATGTAAGCTGAAACCCTTGGCCATCCCACAGCCCAGGATACAATGTTAGAAAGGGTGCTCGATACCTCCGTCTAGCGCGATGCGGCCGGTATTGCACCTAGGCATTCTCAATGCGATTCCCAATGTTAACCCCGAGTCAGTGGGCCTGTAATGAATAGAAATATTGAATAAAAGAAATAACGATCAAATAACGAGTATACTCGTTGGCGTTCAACGATTTACGGCCAATAACGAGTATAATCGTCGTTGGCAGTGAATGAGTTAAGATGGAAGATAATTTATGTATAATGTTATAATAGCTGACATCCTCCACCAGTACACTCCATCCCGGAACCTACGATCCTCTGATCTAGGTCTCCTCTCCATCCCTCGCGCCAGGTTACGGACTTTTGGGGACAGAGCCTTCAGCGTGGCGTCCCCTACCCAGGGGTGCAGTCGTGCACACACGCGGTTACACAGCGTGTTATTAGTACCCGGCCGTTGTAGAAAGCTACCCGGCCGGCAGCCGGCACTTCTCACCTAGACTTTGCATAATAATAGGAACCTACGAGAAGGTGGGGGGCTGCTTGATCTCCATTGTTATGCATAATAATCATCTGTTCTGTGCGCAACTGAGGGAACATGTATGCGCGTGCGCGTGTGCGGGAGCGCGCGCGCACGTGGCATGTACCCAGTTCCCATATTACGACTGCACCACTGCCCCTACCCTCTGGAACTCTCTCCCCCCCAAAATCCGCAACGCCCCAACCCTGGACACCTCTAAAAACACACCTCTTCACCAAGGCTTTTCCCCATCAGTTAGTTTAGATTAGATTAGGTCCATTATCCCTTACCTTCCCTCATCCCCCCTTTCCCCCCCCCCTATTTTCCTTGCCCTATTTTTTGTCCTGATTGTGAAGCGACCTTGGGTTCTATGAAAGGCGCTATATAAATTTGATCTATTATTATTATTATTATTATTATTATTATTATTATTATTATTATTTTATTATTTTATT